>NC_064621.1:141954520-142579520 GCF_023898315.1 Schistocerca nitens | reverse complement strand
AGAAAGGGACTGGTTAACAGCATTGCTGGTTCTAAGGACAATACCAAACACTTTGTGAGTGCACAAGTGGTGGTTTATGAACTTGCTATATTCTCCACAAGACTCTTCGATGGTGATTGTGCAACTACACAGTCGCAACAGATGGCTGCTGGCCGTCTCTACAAGGATTGCAGTGGGTCTGCACCTTTGATGTCCCATCAATACCATTACCTCTACAAGGACTGCAGTGGGTCTGCACTTCTGGTGGCCCACCAATACCATAATCTCTACCAGTACTACAGTGGGTCTGCTCTGTGATGACCTACCTACCAATATTCTTCAAAACGTCGACTGACCCTGCTGTGGGTTTGCTCTGTTGTGACCCATTTCCTGTCTGCATGTCAAGAGTCAGCACTGCCTTTCCGTTGGAAGGACAACACTACTTCTTCAAGGCTGCATGGAAATCCACTACTTCTGTGTGCATTTTCTTTTACTGCTCAGACTTTGAAAAAAAAACTGCAATTTTACTATGATGGATGATCAGGGACTGTCTTTATAGACTGTGAGAAAATTTTAGCTTTTAACCAACATTGTATCAATAAATGTGTGCATTTGATATGTTTGTTATTGTAATTATGAAAAAATTTTAAAGCTATATTGGCCACTGTCCAAAACAATTCGTGAAATTTTTTGTGGGGAGCATGGGGGCTATGTAAGTAGACTGTTTAGGTTTTTATATTGGTAACGCCACGTAGCGCTCTGTGTGAAAATCACTGGCTGTGCTGTGTGCAGTCTGTGGCTGGGTGGCATTGTTGTAATATTCGCTATTGTAGTGTTGGGCAGTTGGCTGTTAACAGCGTGTAGCGTTGCGCAGTTGGAGGTGAGCCGCCAGCAGTGGTGGATGTGGGGAAGTGAGATGGCGAATTTTTGAGAGCGGATGATCTGGACGTGTGTCCATCAGAAGCAGTACATTTGTAAGAATGGATGTCATGAACTGCTATATATATTATGACTTTTGAACACTATTAAGGTAAATACATTGTTTGTTCTCTATCAAAATCTTTCATTTGCTAACTATGCCTATCAGTAGTTAGTGCCTTCAGTAGTTTGAATCTTTTATTTAGCTGGCAGTAGTGGCGCTCGCCGTATTGCAGTAGTTCGAGTAAAAAAGATTTTTGTGAGGTAAGTGATTTGTGGAAGGTATAGGTTAATGTTAGACATGGCCATTCTTTTGTAGGGATTATTAAAAGTCGGATTGCGTTGCGCTAAAAATATTGTGTGTCAGTTTAGTGTTGATCAGAATAGGTAAAGAGCGAAATGTCTGAGTACGTTCAGTTCTGCTCAGCTGTTTGAAAATCAAATAATGTAAGGGATTTACCAGCACAGTAATTCACTAATTTTTCTAAGGGGACGTTTCAACTGCAACTCAGCATGTCTCCGCGTAACAATCTTCTTCTTTCTTTGAAATTCCGAGCCTGAGTTCCCCACACCTAACTTTTGCTACCAATTCTCAAACTTCCTGACGATTGGTTCTACTGTAGTTGCTCTTCCAAACAGCGTCCCATATAAGCCAAACTAGTTACGTCTTCAACGGTTGTTACTCGTACTTTAGGTACTTGCACTATGCCGGTTCTTTTTAAAAGAATGGCTCGATTCAGTCATAGAGCCGAGCCGTGGACGTCTGCTTTCACGCCTCGCTGCTAATTCTCTGGGAATAGTAACGTGTAGCTGTGATCCTGCCGTCAAAGTGTCTATACATTGGTTAGAATAGCGAGTTAATTAAATATACCGAAATATAAAATAAAAGTAAAATGAAGAGTTTAATAACAAGGGTCTTGTTATAACGTCTGTAATTTATGTATAATGTCGAGTAACGTTTATTCAAGGTAGGTCATCTCAAATAAACGGGTAGTGGTCCTACGATATTCAGTAATAATACAGACAGCACATACATTTACAAAATGTATTAACGTTACGTTGAGGGCTTTACCAGAATGGTAGCAAAATGCCCAACAAAACAGCCACCAAAGATAAGCGAAAACGAAGTAATTTCTTAATCACAATATCCGAAACATTCGCCAGCTCAAAACAGTTTAGTGTTCTACGTGATGATTTACAGATTAACACACGCTGTACAAAGAGCAATACCGCATACTCTTCTCTATCCTCAGGTCTGTAACACAAGCGGAAAAAGTTAGAGCCTTACAATAGAGCACATTCACACCTCTCGTAATATGAAGTACCTTCAGAAGTAAAAGTATGTAGCCACCGTTCACCGCCCAGAATCAATAACCTGTAACACTGAATCATGCACGTTACTGCGGAAAGGTCTACCCTCTTCAGGCACTCCACATAAAGCGCCTGGTATTGCTTCTTTGAGCTTTTCACTCGGAAAGTCCCAGTTCCCTCTTGACTACTGTAGCAATCCGCTACGGCCGGGTTTTCCATTGACTGGAGGCGTGCCCCACCAAAAATACATCCTTCTTACGTTCCACAGATTTCTTGACCAGTTTTTAGACTAAACTAATACATTATCGTACATCAATATTTAAATAAGGAAATGTTATAAACATTCAGGCGCTACAGTCTGGAACCGCGTGGCCGCTACGATCGCAGGATCGAATCCTGCCTCGGGCATGGATGTGTGTGATGTCCTTAGGTTAGTTAAGTTTAACTAGTTCTAAGTTCTAGGAGACTGATGACCTCAGCAGTTAAGTCCCATAGTGCTCAGAGCCATTTGAACCATTTTAACACTCAACCCATTCACAATAGCAACAAAGGTTTGTCCGTGAATAAATAAGCCACAATTCTTCCGAAAGTACTCTCATGATAAATGACAACAGACTGTCGTTAATAATGTTTAAACTATTACTTAGCCCTGCTTTTGGCACTCTTTTACAAATACGGTGCAAGCTATCACATGCGACCAATTCTTAAACCATTTTTTATTATCAATTATGGTTAATATTTAAATAAGGTTACTGCGAAAATTGTAAACTGTTCATTAAATACATACGCAAGTATAAGAAAATATGAGGTGTTCATGTAGTATTATTTGCTATGTAATTGTGGAGGATACGATGTTCCGACAAACATTTGCCTGATGAAAAGATATGAAACAAGTAATAAAGCAAGATATAAAGTAGATACAGATAGGTAGCTTTCAGTGATGACAGCTGTATTGCAATTCTGTCATCTGAGATATCGTATGGTGAAATCCCATAAAGCATTTAAAAATTGTTAATTCAAAGGTTCACTGTGAAAATACTAAGTCACTGTTATAGTATAATGAAAGGGATAGAATGCTATTCGCCATATAGCGGAAATGTTGAGGTGCAGACAGGCTCAGTAAAAAGCCTGCTAAAACATGTAAACTTTCGGCCAAGAGACCTTCTTTAGAAGGAGACACCATGCACATACATATTCATACAAACGCAGCTCAAACGCACATGACCACTGTCTCTGGCTGCCTCGACAGCCAGAGACAGTGGTTATGGACATGTGAATTGCGTTTGCGTGAATGTGTGTGTGATATGCCGTCTAACTCAAAAGATCTTTTGGCCGAAAGCTTACTTGTTTACCAGACTTTCTGTTGTGTCTGTCTGCGACTAACATGTCCAGTGTATGGTGATCGGCAATGTATCCTTTTTATATTCTTATCGTTGTTCCATCCTGGATATTCCAATGTTTTATTTAGTCGCAGTCAATTATTAACTTTTGTTGTTTTAAAGATATTGAAATAATTGTTGTCACTGGACGCTCCTCACTGCGATCACCTATTGTATTCATATTTACATCAGTTTATACCTGACTCCCCCCTCCCTATCCCCCTCCCTGTGCTGGACACACAGCTCCTTTCTTTCTTTAGCTGGAGTGTGACTACTGCCGCCACAATATTTTCGGGCGGACTGTCTGTAAGTAGGCTGTTTATGTTTTCTTATTCGCAACGTTACGTAGCTCTCTGTATGAAAATCACTGGCTGTGCTGTGTGCAGTCTGTGGCTAGTTTGCATTGTTGTCTGCCATTGTAGTGTTGGGCAGCGGCAGCTGGATGTGAACAGCGCGTAGCGTTGGGCAGTTGGAGGTGAGCCGCCAATAGTGATGGATGTGGGGAGAGAAATGGAGGAGTTTTGATATTTGTAAGAATGGATGTTATGAACTCCTATATATATTATGACTTTTGATGACTATTAAGGTAAATACATTGTTTGTTCTCTATCAAAATCTTTCATTCGCTAACTATGCCTATCAGTAGACAGTGCCTTCCGTAGTTTGAATCTTTTATTTAGCTGGCAGTAGTGGCGCTCGCTGTATTGCAGTAGTTCGAGTAACCAAGATTTTTGTAAGGTAAGTGATTTGTGAAAGGTATGGGTTAATGTTATAGTCAGGGCCATTCTTTTGTAGGGATTTTTGAAAGTCAGATTGCGTTGCGCCAAAAATATTGTGTGACAGTTTAAGCACAGTCTTGTATAAGTTTTCTAAGGGGACGTTTCATATGTCGACCCTTAGCCGAGGATACCTCACTGGAATCTTCTGATTTTTTTCTTGTAGTTTGTGTGATTAGTGTAGCTATTGTTTATTGCTAGAGCGTAATCATAGAGAGAATTTCCTTCGTAGTTGTAGTCTTTCATTGTTGCACAGTAAAAGAGTTGTGGCATGCATGTAGATTTGCACCAAGTATTTCGCAGCTGCGGTTAACTAGATTTTATGTTCAGTGCTATGTTAATGTGTTCTCTTATTTTTGCTCTTCAAATTGTGCTTTTCTGTGTTATCGTGTGAAATATTGTGACAATAATGGCGTGTGAAAAACGTAACACTAGGCTCCAAAGTAAACTGAGAAATAATAGTGACGACGAGCGTAGCTTATCAGCACCAGTGTGTAATGAATTAACAGACATTCAAAGTGGTAATTTGGTAATTGTGCATAGGGAAATGGAGCGGACGGCAAATAATGGCGTAGACAGTGGAACAATTAGTGAACAGGGAAGCATTATCGATCGATCGGTCGGCAACAGCTCGCCTCAGGAATCCGAAATGACAGAACACAATATTGCAAATACTGTAGACTCAGGTTTTGGGTCCCCACCGTTTTCTCAAATAAGTCAAGACACATTTTCTGCTCGTCAAAATGTAAATGTTGCCGGTGCAAATGCACTGCCGAAAAGCATAGAGGAACAGATTCCAGACACTAATACATTATTATTGCAATTAATGCAGCAAATGAAACAAAATCAGAGACAAACACAGCAACAGTTAAACACAATGGAACAAAATCTTCAAAAGTTAGACACAATGGAACAACACCAGAGACAAATACAGCAACAGCTTCAAAAGTTAGACTCACTGGAACAAACTCTTGAACAAACAATGTCTTTACCTTAATAGTCATCAAAAGTCATAATATATATAGGAGTTCATAACATCCATTCTTACAAATATCAAAACTCCGCCATTTCTCTCCCCACATTCACCACTACTGGCGGCTCACCTCCAACTGCGCAACGCTACGCGCTGTTCACATCCAGCTGCCGCTGCCCAACACTACAGTGGCCGACAACAATGCAAACTAGCCACAGACTGCACACAGCACAGCCAGTGATTTTCATACAGAGCGCTACGTAACGTTGCCAATAAGAAAACATAAACAGCCTACTTACATGTCTTCTATGGTAAGCATTATTAACGCTGTACACGTATGAAGTTTTTGCTTTTTTTCGATATACGCCAATGTCTGTGTGTATTGACGTTGCTGCTCGTGGGTGGTAGGAAAATAATAAATAATTTTTTTTTCTTTTTCCAACGGCAGAACATGCTGGCGGAGATCTGCTTGACATATGCTGACTAGATTATATTGCCATTGCCCCCGTGATAACATTGTGCTGTTGAAAACAACAGCTGGAGACGGTGTCCTTTTTAGCGAGAGTATGTGTAGCAGTTATTCCCTTTAATCAGGGAGGTTAATAGAAATTAATTTTTTTCTACTACCTGTCCACACCACTGCTACTACATCACGATCCAAACGTGGTAATATTTTCAACTAGCTGATCACACCCTTTTGTGCTGGCGCGGAAGTTCCTAACTTGCTGGTGAGCAGATCGTTACTGACTGAGCTATATTGCGACTGATGCTGAAAACAATTATCATAGAAAGTTTTCTGGGTTTGGTACCGCGTCATAACGTAAAAACTACTGCTGCTATAAAAAAGCCAACGTTTCGGCCGAAACGTTGGCTTTTCTATAGCAGCAGTAGTTTTTACATTATGACGCGGTACCAAACCCAGAAAACTTTTATGTCGACTGACTCTGGCCGCGGAAGCCCACGCAGTTATATTATCATAGAACTTTGCTATGGATTAACACACAAAAAGTTTTGGTGGTAATAGTTACATATCAGTCTGGTGGCTCGAATGCCGTAATAGGTCTCAAGCGACATAATTTGTTACAGGCGCAGTCACACCTCTCCCTATGCTCCTTTTAGAACAGTTATATTTTGTCGACCTACACCACTGTGTACTGGCATTACTGCTCACAACAGGTAGACTGTCATACAAATAGATATTAATTTGTTCAACTACCTATCCACACCACTATAGCTGTACAACAGGTAGGGAAATACCAATTAATATTCTCAGGCCACTGTGTGATGGCGCGAAAGTAAACTGCAGACAGTGCACCTCTTTACTGGCTCAGTTACACTGCTGATGATCCCGCTGCAGGAAGCAGCATTGCTGAAATAAACAATTATAATAGCAACAATATCAATGCGAAACAAGTATAATTGCAAAGACATCACAAATATTGTTTGCAAACACTTACTGGCTTCTTGCTGCAGCTCTAAATGCCTTTTTTGTAACATTTGTGAATTCTTGCGGCTATTGCTATTGTCAATACTGGCGGGAAATTGGTGCTGCTAGTGCGCATGCACTTGCCGAAAGGTGTCGATACTCAATCGTCACCCAATGGGACCCCTCCAACACTACGCCAGGCGAAGGAGCAGGGCAGATTAAGTGAGAGGGCCCGAGAGAGAGAGAGAGAGAGAGAGAGAGAGAGAGAGAGAGAGAGAGAGAGAGAGAGAATTATCACGTAAGACATCAATTACTAACCAATTAACTAAGTTGTTATTGTATCAGGGGTCAGATCGTACATCAGATAAAAAAAGCACTTGAACATACACTGTAACACTATTAATTTTAACATTGAACAAACAAATACAGATAAGACGTCTCTGCATGTGAAAAAGGAATTCAACATAGGCAGATAGTGAATCTACTGATCTATCGCAGTTATGAGATGTAGGTTCCCTCATGCCAGCGTCCAACACTTGTGAACGCCAACCAAGCTACTAATGAATAGAATAGATGTTTACTGTCACGTAACAACAATTTCAAACCATTGACTTAATGTACAGGAGACTCGTCAAAACACAAATGCTGGTTTACAATTTTCCTTGTATACCAGTAATATAATACACATAACAGAATAATTATTTAATTAAGTAATTAATAATTTTCCTTCAAAAGTAACAAACTTTTAAAATTTAATGTTCCAAAATACTTGTTCTCTCCTGCTCAACTTTTCAGGTTGTCATTTGTGAATTCTTCTACTGAATAGTAACATTTCTGCACTAGTTTCTCATATAAGGAGTTTTTCCGTGTTTCTAAATTTATGCTGAGCAATTCTCTTCCTTTCACTTTGTTATAAATTTTTATACCCATATAATGTGGAGTTTGAGCATAACGTTTTAAACGGTGGGTGGGCAGCATAATATTATTTTGATTTCTGGTGTTGTAATCATTTTGAAAATGATTTGCTACAAATAAATCAGGGTTACTGTGTACAAAAATAAATCAGCTCATATATGTATAGTGAGGGAACACTTAATATACTTAGATTTTTTTAGGACTGGATTACATGATTTTCTTCGCCCTACATTGTGCATATTTCCAATGATGGTTTTCTTAAGTTTTAGTATTCATCACATAAGGTTTGAGGTACCCCAAAAAACAATTCCACACCTTATTACTGACTCAAATTATCTGTGATATACTACTACTCTTACGCCCATACTGGTAGCATTGTGCAATATCTTCATTGCAAATGCTAGGCTATTTAATTTCTTTACAAGGTACTGTATATGTGATCCTTAACGACCGGGAGAGCGGTGTGCTGCCCACATGCCCCTCCTATCCGCATCCTCAGCTGAGGATGACACGGCTGTCGGATGGCCAAAATGGGCCATATGTGGCCTGAAGACGGGGTGCTTTGTATATGTGATCCCCAGGATACATTTTTATCTAGTTGCATTCCTAGGAATTTCCACAAAATCCTGGTTTCTGTGACTGACCTGAATATCATTTAATTTTGCTTGCTTTGCTTTAAACTGCATGAACTGGGTCTTTTCCAGGTTTAATTTTAACCCGTTTAAATTAAACCAGGTATCTAATTTTTCTAAAGTATTTAATATAGTTTGTGGAATTTGATCAGTACTGCTAATTTCAACGATTAAAGATACGTCATCTGCAAATAAAACTGAGTGACTCTTAGTATTAAGATGCAGATCATGTATGTAAAACAGAAACCTAAGAAAGAACTTTGGGTACTCCATGTGAAATGGTTTTCCATTTTGGAGGATAAGTTCCTCTCTCTCTAATGATATAACCACTTTTTGTCTTCGGTTGGTTCGACAGTATTTAAACCAATTTCAATACGGCGCCCCTAATTCCATACTTTTCCAGTTTACAGAGTAGCAAGGAGTGATTCACACTATCAAAGGCTTTTCATAGGTCGCAACAAATTCCTGTGGCATGCAGTGAGTTGTCTAGAGACGAGCTAATTTCATCAACAAAATTATTTATAACAGGTACTCTGGTTTTGCCTTTTTGAAAGCCATACTTATTTTTTGAGATTATTTTAAATTCTTCTATGTAATTTTGAATTTGCATGGTGACTACCTTTTGAAATATTTTTGATACTGACGGAAGAAGAGATAATGGGCAGTAGTTTCCCACATGTTCGTTTGTGACTTTTCTTAATATTGGCTTAACTACTGCGCGCTTTCAAGTGTCTGGAACATAATGGATTAGTTAACTATTGTAGTTAGTGGCTGTGCAATTGTTTTAGAGACTGTTTTTAACACTTTTGTTGGTACCCCATCCCATCTTGCTGATGTTCTACTTTTTGGTCATAGTATCACTTTTCCTATACATTTTACATTATTTTTGATAAAAACACTGAAAAATTCACCTTCAAATTGCTCACTGTTGAAGAAATTTACCATGTCTGGGTCATCTTCTTCACTGATCTTTTATCTGTTTACATTTATAAAGAATTCATTAAATACTTCAGAAATTTCAGCAGGATTTACAATAGTTTTATCCTCTATCTTGATTTCAGAAATATCATAGCCTCTACCTGTGGCACTCTGTCAGAGACACCGCCTTAGAGTAGCGCTGTCCGTGCGGGCGAGAGGGTTTGCTTGCTCCTGGGAAGCAGAGGGCCATGCCAGCGGTAGCGTAGCTACCGGCATGGCCTCCCAAGCCGGACGTGTCTCTGCAGAGGAGCCAGGCAAAGTGTGTCTCACAACGCCCTTTCTTTCCTCTTATCCTATCCCATCTCTTGTCTTCGGAGATACGGACTTCGTTAGCTCTGGCATACCACCCGTACAGGAAGGGACAACTGCAAACTGGAACCCGGAGTCGGCACTTCCGTTAGGCGCAAGTACGGTCCAACCGGAAATAAGGGGAAACTGCGTGCAGCTAATCTGACTCCGCATGTCGCGTATTTTCGCTCCTGCGGAACCAGTCAGCTAGGCCGAGAGGGGGCACAAGTATTGGGCGAGTTCGCCGTCACCTAAAATCTACGTCGCAGGCGCAGTAGCATCCACGGAGACGACACTCCAGCCATACGAAAACAACACGTATAGCGACAGTTACCGGTCATAAGTTCGCTCTAATGGGCGTAGGAGCGAATGCCAGGGGTCGCTATTGACAGTGGGTGGGCCCATCGTAGGTCCACTGGCCAGTCACCGCCCGTTTCAAGCTGAGCAGCCCCCAGTCAGTTAGGTACTGGCCCGTCCTGGTGCCGATTGTTCCATTGGGAGTATGGAACACTAGCACCGCTAGAAGTCGTCACAATAATGTCGACACCCACTGCTACAAAAAAAAAAAAAAAAAAAAAGAAAAAAAAAATTAAGATAAAATAAAAAGTAAAAATGTTTAGTTACGCGTCGGTACATGGAACATCCGCACTATGTTGCAAGGCTTCCCGGAAACCTGTGGAAGCTCACAAGAACTGCGCAAAACGGCTGCTATCGACTTAGAGCTGGTCAGACTCAATATCGCTCTAACAGCACTGCAGGAAACCAGGCTACCGGAAGAAGGCTCATTACGGAAAAAGCTACACTCTTTTCTGAAAGGGCAAAGATGTTGCTAGCCTCAGACATCACGGAATCGATTTTTCTGTCCTCAATGACTTGCTGTGTTGTGGCGAAAATCCGATTGGGATCTCAGAACGCGTTATGCCTCTGCATTTCACAACAAATATTGGGCCACTGACGCTGATATCTGTATTTGCACAAACACTTACCTCAGCTGCAGATGCCAAGGATCAGTTTTATGAACAACTCAGCGATGTGGTACAAGGACTGCATCCCAGGGACCGTCTATGCATCCTTGGTGATTTCAGCGCTCGTATTGGTACCGATTTTGCCACTTGTCCTGACTGCCTAGACAAACATGGAGTGCGCAAGATGAATCAAAATAGTCTACGGTTGCTTGACTTCTGTGCAATGTATCAGTTGTGTATAACCAGTACATACTTTAAACGCAAATTGAACCATAGGGTTTCCTGGATGCATCCCCGTTCAAAACATTGGCACCAGCTAGATCTTATTTTAACTAAAAGGAAAGATCTGCGTTACTTTCTTCATGCACGTTCTTTCCTTAGTGCAGACTGTGACATGGATCATGCGCTAGTAGCGACAACAGTGCGCTTTGTGATAAAAAAGTTTCACTTTGACAGAACACCTTGCAAAACAAAAATTAATCTTTACCAAACAAGAAACACTGCTGCAGTAGATGTATTTACCGACGAGGTACGAAAAGAGGTTGATCCCTGGGACCCAGCAGAGCCTATTTCTGAAGACTGGAAGAATATAAAATCGCTTCCTACCGTTACGGCTGGAAATGTGCTCGGTCATCTGGAAGCAAAATCCCAGGATTGGTACATTGAGAACGTAGATGTCCTGAAACCTCTCCATGAGGCTAAGAGTCAGGCCATTGCCATCTGGCATATTAACCAATGCAACTCCTACACGCAGGGAGCTAGGAGCGAAGCAAAGCAAAGGCAGCTGTTCAACGCACTGTCCGCAGTTGCATCAATTCCTGTTGAGAGCAACTTTGGACTGGCGTACAGGAGTGCTTCTGTGCTGGCGACACTGGTGATGTGTACTCGGACATCAAACGGGCCGTTGGACCCATTCCAAAGAAGTGCGTACCACTCAAGAAAATAAATGGAAAAGTCATCACAGATCGAAAGCGTCAATTGCGCCGTTGGGTGGAACGTTACTCCAGCCTCTACTCACATCCCATCAGCATTAGTCCAAACGCAATGCATGAAATTCCTCAAATGACGCCTTACCATAACTTGGATACCACGCCTATTATGGAGGAGCTTCAGAGAGCAATTGCATAGCTTAAATGTGGGAAGTGCCCTGGCAAAGACAACATCTCCACCGAAATTGTAAAACATTAAGCCAGTTTTTCCGCTGCTTTTCAAACTCTTACTGAAATGTTGGGCTGAGGGTACTGTGCCGCAAGACATGCGCGATGCAAATATTGTTACTTTAGACAAAGGTAGAGGTGATCGCTGCGATTGAAACTGTCACCGTGGAATTTCACTTCGGAGTATGCCCGAAAAAACATTTGCCCGTGTTATGTTGGACAGACTTCAGAAGATTGTGGAGCGCATACCCTGAGGAACAATGTGGGTTTCGTCCGAACCACCTACAGTTGATATGATCTTCACACCCCTGCAAATTTAGGGAAAGTGCGGCGAGCAGGAAACTTCTCTGTTCAACGCCTTTATCGACCTAAACAAGGCTTCCGACACAGTCAGCAGAGAATGACTGTATGCAGTAGTTTTGAAGATAGGGTGTCCTCCAAAGCTCTTGAAGATGATCAAGGCTTTTCACGAAGATAAGGAAGGTGTTGTGGTCTTCGACGGAATCACATCTGACCCATTTGCTGTGAAAAGAGGGGTTCGTCAGGACTGCGTATTCGCTCCCACTCTGTTCAACATTGTTTTCTCAGCACCCCTCAAAGTTGCTTTTGGTGAAACTAACCTGGAAATTCATCTGTATACCAGAGCTGAAGAGAAGCTCTACAATATTTCTCTACTCAAATCCAAGCGCTTCCGAGAAGAGTTGCTTATAAACAGCCTTTTATTTGCTGACGATGCTGCATTTGTAGCGCACACTCAAGACGGTCTGTATAAAGTTGTGGATAATTTTTCTACTCCATGCAAGGTCTTCTCCATGTCTGTAGACACAAAGAAGACGGTTCTCATGGCACAAGGGTCCACAGATCTGCCTGTCATCAAACTGGACGGCTCCTTGTTGAAGGTAGTAGATAAGTTCTGCTACCTTCGTTCAATACTGACAGAAGATCTTTCCCTGGACGACGAGATAAATCCAAGAATAGGAAAGGCTGCCAGCACTTTTGGAAACTTCCGCACACGAGCACGGGACAACAAACATCTTACATTGTCGACGAAATATTTGTGCATCAATCATGTGTGCTGAGTACTCTCCTGTATGGAGCTGAGACTTGGACGTAGTATGCCAAACAGGAACGAAAGCTCGACGTCTTTCACCTGCGGTGCTTACGGAGGATCTTGGGAATTTCATGGAAGGATCATGCGACAAATGATATCATTCCGAAAACTGGAAAACCGCAGAATATCACTACCGCGCTCAAGCAACGTCGCCTGCGATGGTTGGGACATCTGCATCGTCTACCCCGGCGCACATTACTCAGTGAAATACACTACTGGCCATTAAAAATGCTACACCATGAAGATGACGATCTACAGACGTGAAATTTAACCGACAGGAACAAGATGCTGTGATATGCAAATGATTAGCTTCTCAGAGCATTCACACAAGGTTGGCGCCGGTGGCGACTGTCACAACGTGCTGACATGATTAAAGTTTCCAACCGATTTCTCGTACACAAACAGCAGTTGACCGGCGTTGCGAGGTGAAATGTTGTTGTGATGCCTCGTGTAAGGAGGAGAAATGCGTACCGTCACGTTTCCGACTTTGATAAAGGTCGGAATGTAGCCTATCGCGATTGCGGTTTATCGTATCGCGACATTGCTGCTCTCGTTGGTCGAGATCCAATGACTTCTATGGAATCGGTAGGTTCAGGAGGATAATACGGAACGCCGTGCTGGATCCCAACGGCTTCGTATCACTAGCATTCGAAATGACGGGCATCTTATCCGCATGGCTGTAACGGATCGTGCAGTCACGTCTCGATCCTTGAGTCAAGAGATGGGGGTGTTTGCAAGACTCCTACCATCTGCACGAACAGTTCGACGACGTTTGCAGCAGCTTGGACTATCAGCTCGGAGACCATGGCTGTGGTTATCCTTCACGATGCATCACAGGAGTGCCTCCAACGGTGTACTCAACGAGGAACCTGGGTGCACGAATGGCAAAACGTCATTTTTTCGGATGAATCCAGTTTATGTTTACAACATCATGATGGTCGCATCCGTGTTTGGTGACATTGCGGTGAACGCACATTGGAAGAGTGTATTCATCATAGCCATACTGGCATATCACCCTGTGTGATGGTATGGGGTGCCATTGGTTACACGTCTCGTTCACCTCTTGTTCGCATTCACGGCACTTTGAACAGTGGGCGTTACATTTCAGATGTGTTACGACCCGTGGCTCTACCCTTCACTTGATCCCTGCGGAACCCAACATTTCAGCAGGATAATGCACGACCGCATGTTGCACGTCCTGAATGGGCCTTTCTGGATACAGAAAATGTTCGACTGCTGCCCTGGCCAGCACATTCTCCAGATCTCTCACCAATTGAATACGTCTGGTCAATAGTGGGCGAGCAACTGGTTCGTCAAAATACGCCAGTCACTACTCATGATGAACTGTGGTATCGTGTTGAAGCTGCATGGCCAGCTGTACCTGTACACGCCATCCAAGCTCTGTTTGACTCAATGCCAAGGCGTATCAAGGCCGTTATTACGGCCAGAGGTAGTTGTTCTGTGTACTGATTTCTCAGAATCTATGCACCCAAATTGCGTGAAAATGTAATCACATGTCAGTTCTAGGATATTTGTCCAACGAATTCCCGTTTATCATCTGCATGTCTTCTTGGTGTAGCAATTTAAATGGCCAGTAGTGTAGCAGGAGCAAAGAGACCTCATGGAATAGCTCCACTACGCTTTATTGATTGCATCAAACGTGATATATGATCCTTTAACATCGACAGTGACAAGTGGGAGCAACTCGCTGACGATCGGCAGGAAATGGAGGAAACTGACTGCAGATGGAAGAAAGATGTACGATCAAGTATGGCTTAACAACTTAGCTGTAAAACTATCGCGCAGATTTGAGTTTATGACTAAACCTCCCATTGGAGCGACTCATATTTGCCTCGCTTGTGGGTGTCAAGTCGGCTCTCGTATCGGACTTCTGAGCCACCAGCGAAAATGTCTCCAGGATACCACTTGACTCTTCCGACAGGAAGCACCAGGCCATTATATACCTGTGGCACCTCTTTCAGCTTTGATCACTGACCATAATGCCGTTGATTTGTTTCCACCATCCAATATAAATCTATTATTTGCCAGTTCTTGGGCTGCATTTACAACATTTTTAAAAATATTTTATAATCTTTTACATAGGTAACAAAATCAGGACTAGCCGTCTGTGTCTTGGAGTACTGAATTCCTTCAGTAATCCCCTTTACTTTATTTCCTACTATTTTATGATGTACAATAATGGGGAATCTTTCATTAAAAACGTGTAGGAAGTTTTCCAAGAAAGTAGCAAAATTTTCAGAGCATGAAATACTGTGATCTATAGCCCACTCCACCTTATTTAATCTACGATAGAATAAATTCACATTTTCTTTGATTAACTGGCGTTTGGTGTAGGTTTTTTTCGAGTGAGGTTCTATTGTTTTTTGGATCTCTACAAACAGAGCAAAATGATTAGAAAGTCCTAAACACAAACAAAACTTATTTGCCTCATTATACCTGTAATTGTTAAAAATATTTTCTATACATGTTGCTGACATTTCGTTTACTCGAGGAAATCAGTGAAATTTGCTCTAAAACCCGATATTTGAGTCATATCAATGAATTTCGTTGAGTAATTGGCTTCAGTGGCTAGATCTATGTTGAAATCAGCAGTTATTATGACTCTTCTGTTGGTTTCTTTCTGAAGTTTTTGCAATAGACACTGGAATTTCGACAAAAATGTTTCGTTATTTCTGCGCCAGGGATTCAATACACAGATAAAATTACGATATTTTGCCCTAACTTTACGCAGCAGTTTTAAAATATACATTCTTCATTAAGGGAATCGAAATCGAATCTTGCTCTATATTCCATAGATTTTTTCAGAAATATGCACGACCCTCCTCGAGTTAAATTACTCCTATAAAAGCTGCTGGTCTCATAAAATTATCAAGGTTATTTAATATTCCTGTAAAGAAAACCGCATTATCTGGGCTAATGAGAGACGGACTGCTCTCCAGCGAATTCAGATACTGAATGAAGAACTACTACGCAATAGATATAATGATATCAAAAGGATGGCCCTGATAAGAGGGCTTGGTGTTTGTGTTCACATAAATCATAATGAAATATTAATAGAGGGATTCAGTAACCACTCAGTTTAAATATGACCCAAGTGAGTCTAGGTGTTTTTCCAGTCACTCTCAATGTGCCACTTCTGAAGTGTTGAGTCATTTAGCAATGTAGTGCAGGGTATGTAGTTGACAGTAACATTGTTGAAATATCGGTTTGCAGGGCGTGCATATAGATCATGGCTGCAGTGGGAGCAGTACGTTGCAGAACGTAATTAACGCTTTTATAGTAAATATCTTGAAAATCTGGATCATAAATATTCACGTAAGGTGACAATTTTCATGTAACAAGATAACCTGTAGGAGCCGCTGATTAAAGTAGCTGCAAAACTCTCACCGAACTCCATGGCAAGATCAGACCGGTTTAAATTATACACTTGAGGTTTCATTACGTTCTCTTGCATCTAAATGGTGTCCAGTTCCCCACTGACGCTAATAGAAAATAAACATAACAGATAATTATCATCAGCTTTATGCGTTAGGCCACTTTACTTCTCATTGCTAATATTTCTCTTGTACTTTATGAGTAAAAAAAACGTGTTTTCCTGATCCAGCAATAAACAGGGTTACAAATTGCTATGCAATATTCGATCATTTTTGTTGTGTGGCGAAAAGTTTCTTTGGAATTTATTTGCTTTTTATGTTAGGGAATATTATTACATTTTTTTGTAACGCGGTCTTCGGAGCAGGCTGCCATAGTACTTTTTTGTGTATCTTTACAGACGAGCTGCAGCACTCCCCATTATGTAAATTTTATGTCTCCTTTCTACAGAGCTCCCTTGAGATCCCAGATCTTGTCCTACATACTCCAGAAGTTCTGCTTCTCTCTGTTTAAGAACTGAGTCATCTACTCCATCTTCTCACTCACACGGTGTATTTTCAATCGAGTTTTTTTTTATTCACTCAGAATTGAAGTATGAAAATTTACTCACAACCGCGAAAAGGTCATGTGGAACCTCATCATCTCTGTAGAGGATATTTTGTTCAGGTTTCAGCCATTTCCTCCTTACGTATTTGATGGTTCTAAACTAAGTGCTATATATAACATTGGACGTTCATATGGTCTACGTACCTATTTCGTCCTTTTAACAGCTGTAACTGTGCTGGCTGGGGATACTTTCAATGAGGTGTCTGAATGGCTATGGAGAAAACGCAAAGAAGGTAGCCATGGTCGGGAGTGAAATCCACTCTCTAACTCATCCAAAAGGCGTTCCATCGCTTTCAAATGAAGACTCTGTGAAGGACCGCCCATTTCAGAAACGTTACCGTCCACGAACTAATATCTCGCAGATGCTGTTTCATGAAAGGGTGCTTTATCATGTTAATATAATCAGTTATCTATCTTATCTGAACTGTCCTTCTGCTGGTAGCATTGCACAATGCTGTACGTTGTGTTTACATTCTTCAGCATTTACCGTTGTCTTATGCAGATTATGGGACCAAACCATAACCACACAAGCCCCATACCGCAATACAGCCTCCTCTGTACTTTGCTGTTGGCACTGTACACGAAGTCACATAACGTTTTGCACTCCAAATCGCTCGCTTCGAGACACCTCAAGTGTCCAGAATGAGATTTTCACTCTGCAGCGGAGTGTGCGCTGATATGAAACTTCCTGGCAGATTAAAACTGTGTGCCGGACAGAGACTCGAACTCGGGACCTTTGCCTTTCGCGGGCAAGTGCTCTACCAACTGCCGGCCGAAGTGGCCGTGCGGTTAAAGGCGCTGCAGTCTGGAACCGCAAGACCGCTACGGTCGCAGGTTCGAATCCTGCCTCGGGCATGGATGTTTGTGATGTCCTTAGGTTAGTTAGGTTTAACTAGTTCTAAGTTCTAGGGGACTAATGACCTCAGCAGTTGAGTCCCGTAGTGCTCAGAGCCATTTGCTCTACCAACTGAGCTACCCAAGCACGACTCACGTCCCGTCCTCACAGCCAGGAAGTTTCATATCAGCGCACACTCCGCTGTAGAGTGAAAATCTAATTCTGGAAACATCCCCCAGGCTGTGACTAAGCCATGTCTCCGCAGTATCCTTTCTTTCAGGAGTGCCAGTTCTGCAGGGTTCGCAGGAGAGCTTCTGTAAAGTTTGGAAGGTAGGAGATGAGGTACTGGCAGAAGTAAAGCTGTGAGGACGGGGCGTGAGTCGTGCTTGGGTAGCTCAGTTGGTAGAGCACTTGCCCGCGAAAGGCAAAGGTCCCGAGTAAGAGTCTCGGTCCGGCACACAGTTTTAATCTGCAGGGAAGTTTCACCTCAAGTGTCACTTAGCACTGTCTACAGAAATGTCTACCAACGAGGAGCTGCCCGGCCACTGCAGTCCAGATGGCTGTTTGGAAGTCACGAATGATTCCTGCAGTTCATTTAATGACAGTTTTTACAACCACCCTCGGTAATACTTGACAGTCCTTGTCCGTCATTATGGGATTTACCCGGCCTTGGTTTAGCCGTGGTAACTCCTTCACATCTCCACTTCACATCAGCAACAGTCGAAACGTGTAACTTTAGAAGGGTTGAAATGTCCCTGGCGGGTTTGATACACAGGTGACATCCAATGACAGCTCATGTTCAAAGTCATGGAGCTTCCTTAAGCAAGCCACTCTACTGATAACACAGTGTTCCCCACCTCCTTCACCACCAACAGTTGCGTTATGGAATTTTATTCACACACACCGTTAAAAATAATTTCCACTCCGCATGCATCCCCACAGACCGTAAAGAAAGTTTAAGCGAAATGCATTTATTCACACAGACATAAAAGATTCTCAGGAAGACTGTTTTTCACTGAGTTGACATACACTTGCTGCACTCACTCAAGTTATCTTACAGGATTATTTCATTGTTGTGATACATTGCAACTGGTATGCGATATATTTTCTCTACCAAATAAATGACAATGTTTAGAGAAATGTTTGGGCATCGCCTTCTGTTCGACGTTAAGTCTTCTGACTGCTTTGAAATGGTTTGCCACATTTGACTCTACCTCAGTTTTCCGTACAACAAAATTTAAAGCATACAGCAGCAAGCCCACTCTAACAGCCTGGGGACAGCGGTAGACAGCTGACGGCTGACGATCCCCTGATGAGTAGCAGCTGAGCATACTGTAATCGTGAGATCCGTTCATGCACTCGTGTGAATTAGACTGGCGAGATAATTTCAGTGTGAAGTTGTTAGTAGTATCAGCAAGTCCTAACCACACATCATAGATGTAGAGAGAGGAAACACCACCTGCATCGTAGTTCCTTAAATCTGCTCATTTGTTTCGTTTTACTTGAAATGTAGAAGTGAAATATGATGACAGCAGTGATACAACACATGCATTTGAATTAGGTTGATAGTTCCCTTGATTACGCCTATCTTGAGGGCAAACATGCCTTAGAAATCACGTTCTGTGAACTGTGGACGTGAAATACGATGCATTTGATGACAAGACGTAATACCTTTGTGGCTTATGGGAACAGATCTAAAAACTTATTGAGCAGGCATTTCACATGAGATAAAAATATTGTGGAAATGCACATGGACAACCTCTTTCCCTCCCCACCACACAATGATTCAGCAAGAAGGATCCGAATTATTTGGGGTTATAATGAATTATTTGCTTACTCAGCAAGGATGTGGATTGAAAAAGCATGTCTTCCACTCGAGGAGGGTATTGATGTCACTTCATCATAACTTTCAGTGTCATTCAACACTTTTTTGTTTGAGGACCTTATTGCATTTACAAGATGTAAGTCTGCCCTATATATCATACTACTAGCAGTTACCAAGTTTACAGGAGTGACACATATATATCACACATCTTCTCCTGCCCTCTCACCTCTTCCTCCCCTTCCTGTCCTCTCTGCCTGATCACGTCATCCTCCCACTTTTATATATCCATTTTCTCCTCTCCATTCTCTCCTCCTCCTCGTCTCTTTCTCCATCTCCTATGTTCCTCTTCCCAATCATATCTTCTCCTGCCACTTCTATCTGCATACCTCATCCTCCCTGTCTGTTACTCTCCTCCTGAATGCTCTCTGTACACATCCTCTCTCTCCCCCTTTGTCTGTCTTCTTGTCCTGCCTCTCTCTATCTGTTGCCTCATCCCCCTCTCTTTCTTTCCCTTTCCTTCTGCCCCCATATCCACATATGTCTCATTCTGCCCTTTTTCTCACTATTCCCCATGCAACGCATGCCATCACAACCTCTTCTTCTCCATTCTCTATCTCCTCCCCTCTTACTCTCCCACTCCATCCTCTCTTCCTCACTATCTGTCTATCCTCTCCTCCAAGTTATCTCTTCGTCTGTTTACTGAACCCTCTGCCTCTGTCCATCTCCTCCTGCCTCCTCTCTCCATCACCGCCAGCCTCTCTCGTTGTAAAACCCCTCTGGTCCCCTCTCTCTTTTTTCATTTTCTCATTCCCTGCTTCCTATCCGTCTCCTCCTCCCCCTCTCTCTGTCCCTGCCCTCCTTTTTCCATCCCATCCTATCACCTCTCCATTTCTATCCTCTCCTTTTCACTCTCTGTCCATTCCCTCCTCTGTTCATCCCAATCTTTCTCTAGTCATGCCCTTTCGCAAGTACAGCCCCTGAAAAATAACTGCAGAGTAACATGTCTCTTGTGCAGGGCAGCGTATGTATTGGCGACTTGGAAATTTTTCACACTCCTAACATGTTGGTTGCCATGTAATGCAGGTCAGTAAGGCAGGCTAATACTATTCCAACAGGACATGAATATCGAACAATGTAGCTTACTACATGTTATTTGCCAATATCTCAACTTTTACTGCAGCTAAGGAGTTATAAATCCTTCAGTGCTGAGATTCGAGAAATTCGTTGTTTGCGTGCCAAATTTTGTTGAAACAGATATAGCAGTTTGGGAGGAGACCCTGCACATACGTATATACACAATGCACTTTATAAATGTGTTGGCTAGACTTTTTCTGGCGGCTCCATCTGCGTTCAAACTTTTTAAGTGTTTTGCACCTCTTTAATCCATCTCTGTGCAGAAGATGCAGAATTTCTTTTTGTTTCTAATCTGCTATTGTAAATGAAACAATTCTAATGTATGTGCAATGCCATATTGAGAAAATGGTTGTATGTTAAGAGCTATCATTTCGTTTTTGTAGTCGATAACATTTTGAAGCTGAAAGTTGTGAGAAGAATGCCCAGCTGTGAGGAATTTCCTTACGCTGTATCGACAACTTGGGTGTCTTATCACTACAGTATTCCCATGTTTCTGTGTCCATCTGATTTTCTATTCATTGCATATTGAAAGTACTTTTTCATCTACTCCTCTAGCCTCTCTCTGGCCATCTCTTCCTCTTCCCTCTCGATTTGTCCATCCACTCCTCCCCATCTCTCTGCCAATCACCTCCTCCCCCCATTTCTGCCCATCTCCTCGTCCATCATTTTTCTATACAACTCATCCATTCCCTCTCACACTATCCATCTCCTGCCACCCTCTCTGTGAACAGACGTAGACACCCGAACATACAGCCTCAGCAAGGCATGCCAGTGCTGCCCTCACAATGCACCTCTCATGCTGGGTAGCCTAAGTTTCAAGGGTAGAAACCCTATCTTCCTGCATCTCCACAGTTCTGACTTTTGTATAACTGGCAGAAAGGGAACCAAATTTGGTTGGAATTGACCCAGTGGTTGAGGAGGAAACTCGGGAGACACACACACACACACACACACACACACACACACACATCCTGTATGATATATAAACGTCTGAATACCCAGCTTTGCCTGAGTATGTATTTCATCATGCGTGTGTCTTCCCTACTTATACTCACAGCTGTCCACCTACACTCCCTCCACTAGCTGCGTTCTCACATCCACTTCGTTTTTCACTTGCCTATCCATCTCCATGCTCCACATGCCTCCTGCACACCCCACTCTTCACCCCCTTCCTCTCTCTGTATCACACTTACCACCACTCTATCCATCTCCTCCAATACCATCTCGTTGTCTCCTCTCATGTCCTCTCGCCCTATGTCCAAGCCCTCCTGACATCCTCCCTCTCCATCACTTTATATCCTTATCTTCCCACGCATGTTCATCTCACCTTTCCTGCACTAACTGTGTGCCCATCTCTCCCTCCAACCTCACTGTCCATATCCCCTTCTACTCTCTACACACGTCCTGCTCCTCTCTTGTCTCATAGACTACCCTGCAAAACAGTTAGAACCGTACCTTTTGTGCAAGGCAGCTTATATGGCAGATTTGGCAAAAACACGGTTTTGTCCATATCTCCACTCTTATTACAGCTAAAAGGTTGTAAATATTACAGTGCTGATACCTGCAAAGATGTCTGTTTGTGTGCCATATTTGGTACAAATGTCTCCAGGAGTTTTGGACGAAATACTAGGCCTATATACACAAATGGTGCCTTATACGAAAGCTACTTTTTTCAAGCCTCAATAATTCATTATATGGAAACCACAGTGAAAATCAAAACTGATTTATTTGAAGCATTTAGCTATGCCTTACATCTACTTTTCTACACAGACGCGACTCCAACTTAGACTGTTGTCATACTACGGTGTTAACTTTCCAATATCCTCATCATAAAAGGCAGATGCCTGTGACTTCTACCAGTTCCCTACGCCAATCTGCAGTTGGATTTCTGTGACAAAGTACAGGTGAAAATCAGAGGGAGCCAAGCTTAGGTTACATGGTGAGTGATCAAATACCTCCCATCGAAAATGCTGCAGGATCTTCATCGTTGGCCCTGCAGTACGTGGCCGAGGACTCTCATGGAGAAGGAAATGCATGACAGTTACGGTATGTGGGTTGCATGAAATTAGGCGAAACCAATCAGCAAGACTTCACACTTGGCATGAGACCCTATTTTCCAGGCATCTTTACGCACTCACTATATACTCAGAACTGAAAAGTGTATGTCATGCATGTCATGCAATAGACAAGCATACTACAGACAATGCTACAACGCTGTCAAAAGCGTCATCGGATTTCCACAACGATTTTGATTTCGCGAAAGATAGGAGGTTGAAGAACAAATAGGCTTCGTATACAAAATATGTTGCAGGAGCAATGGTCAGTATTCAGTGTGGACATGTGCCCTGCTCCGAACGGTTTTGTAGCCAGAACCCATTCAAAAGAGACTGTTATTTCTTTTCTGTATTATTTATTTCATTCTCAGGCTTACACATGCAGAATAGTTAGTGAACATTACAACATGCATTTTACCAAGTATCTATTTAAAATTGCGTATTTTAACTCTAAGTATGATCGTACAACATCACCTTACAGGTGTCGTACAGTTCACAGTAATTCCAGTATCCCACCGTGAATTTAAATGTGTTTTTACTCTCTTGGCTGAACATATTGTGCTTCTTGTCTAAGTGCTCTGCACATTATCTAATGAGCGCAGCAGCGTCCGAGATACAACCAAGCAGTTAATCTCACGGTTCACTTTTCCATTGGGCACCTGAGACTTCATATAACCCCCATTAACAAAAATCTAATGACATAAGATCTGGCGATCTTGGTGACCAGTTGATTGTATTGTCAGGATTAATCCAGCGATTAGCCTAATTGTTGTTGAGGTGTTCTCTCGCATGTCTAGTAAAGTTTGAAGGGGCTCTGTCATACTGGAAATACATTGCAGTCCACGTGGCCAAAGGAACATTCTCAAGGTGTTAAAGCAATCCAATCTTCCAAAAAATGCGAGTATTTCTATTCTGTCATTCTTACTCCTAAAATGACGGGATCTATCAATACCATCAAAATACACCAGACATTGATCGAAAAGCGAATATGAAAATTGGTTTCCATTGTGGCGTGTGCATTTTCCTGTGACCATCAATGATCATTGACTATTGTTGATGCAATTCCATGTAAACGTGTTTTCATCAGTGAAAAGTATTAATTGAAGCAAATGACAGATGTCATTTTAGCAGTGACATAATTCAGGTAATATAGCACTATAGCTATTTTGAAGCTTGTTGACATGCTGTGTGTAAAATAGGTACAAATTTCCTAAATGTAACATTTGCCTTAAGCACGTTCGTGTGACACTGATATGTATAGAAAGTTGTCATGTGCGGGTAATAGGACTATGCTGCACCGTTTCAACAATGTGTTGCTGTCTCTATACAGGGTGTTGACTTATATGTTCAGAATAAAAATAGAAACTTGGAAGGAGACCTGTTTCAGGCAGTTTTGTGAAAACACTGGTAAACACTTAAAGATCATGAATTCGAAATAACGGAATGCGCCAACGGTATTCTTCAACAGCAACAGGAACACTGTCATAGCAGAAGCAGTAAACACATACCATATCCGCGTGTTATTCACTACTGTCGATGTGTGAAATTTTATCCTGTACGCGTACAAACACAGTTTACCAAAGATTGTCTCTCAGATACTCTCAGTCCCTCACACTACCTCGCCCACAACACACCGTGAGCAACAGCACATTCAAGGAGCTAGTTTAGCGGCAGAAAGTCATCACAAGCAAAGAGAATGAAAACAACAAGGTATGTTCGACTATAATAATACGTCCAACAGATTGGGTGGGTAAAACACATATGTGAACACCAGTAGCCCAAAAATAAATGTACATTAGATGTGTTCTGTCTCAAAACTGATTTGGAATAGACCATATGTCCATAGCTTCAGATGAGCGTTCCTGTCACATCAACGAATACTAATTATTCCTCCTGGGACACCCTGCATGTACGTATATTAACAATCTTACTTAAAGCAACGATTATTTGCTGTAACTCATGCCTGCTTTTTTCTCAATCAAGATTGTAATTTCAGCTAGCAGTTGGAGAGAGAACACTATCATCTTCTAGAAAAATATACCCAGTAAAGCCGTTCACAATCTATCGCTGAGGGATTTTTATACTTCTTTCTGATTTTCACTCCTTGCATATCTGTAAAAGCAACCACATTCACTTAGAGTTCCTATAACTCAGAATTGTTCTTCGGTCAATGTTGCTGAATCAGCTATCAGCTGGTGTATAGTAGGCTATCTGATCGAGTACCAGAAAAACTGTAAGCAGCTACTGTCTAGTACTCCAGGTCGAGCAATAGTTGAAGGGCTGCAGTGACTGCATCGAGGAAGAAGAAGACCGACGATGACTGCGAGTGGAGTACTCTCGCGGTAGGCTGAACTTTGTCATCATCACTATCTCAGAGACTAAATAGTAACATTATTGGATTAGTGTTAGGTTCGAAATAATATATGAATCAGACCGAAACACATTAAATTACCTATAACCAACGATCTTCAATGGATTGCTGTTGGTTCTGCATTTAAATGTCGAATATGTACATGTGTGATAGCTAATCGGGCTGGGAGCTATAGAGCATTTCTTGGCGGTTTCTTTTCTTGTATTTAACAGAATTTGTCTTTTTTACCGATCTCTTAAAATCGATTTCTGCAGGTCTGCTAGTTTCTCTTGCCCAACTCAAGTGTATAAAATAAATGTACCTGAATAAGATACTTTAATGCTATCGAAATTTAGAGTTTATTGACATTTGACTAATATCATTGATGAGCTGTCAAAGAAACTTGAGACAGATTCTTGCTGCGCTGATACAGTTCAGCTACATGCTAACGAAAATGAAACTAAGGATCTGAATGTAGGAATGTACACAAAACTGCCAAAGCGGTGTAAATAAGCGCACAGTATTACATGTTCAGTAGTAAGACATTTTCTATTTCAAATAACCTGTAAGCAAGAACGCGGATAGAATGTCTTAATATTTTCTATAGTTTCTGTATATCAGTGCATACATACCGTTTCGTACTGACCTGAATAATGTTGACATTTATCAGAAAATGAATGAAGACGTGCCAATGGCACCCACTGTTTTAGGTTAGAGGGACCCTTTCTTGGGATCAGAGACGAATTGCCTGCCAGAATCGAAATATCAGCCACAATGTTCTCCGAGTGCAGGAGCCTACAAGTTAAGATCTCAAAGCGAATGTTGCTTTTTTTTCTTTTTGAGGTATCAGTCTTCTAACTGATTTGACGCAGCCTGCTGTGAATTCCTCCTCTGTGCCAACCTCTTCGTCTCAGACCAGTACTTACAACTTACGTCCTCAATTATTTGCTAGACATATTCCAATTTCTGTCTTTTCCTACAGTTTTTACCCTCTATGGCTCCCTCTAGTACCATGGAAGTTATTTCCTGATCTCTTAACACATATCCTATCATCCTGTCCCTTCTTCTTGCAATTGTTTTCCATTTATTATTTTCCTAGCCGATACTGTGGACAAAATCCTTATTCCTTACCTTATCATTGGACCTTATTTTCAACACTCTTCCGTAGCACCAGATTTCAAATGCTTCGATTCTCTTCTGTTTCGGTTCTCCCACAGTCTATGTTTCACTGCTATATAATGCTGTGCCTCAGATGCACACTCTCAAAATTTTCTTCCTCAAATTAAGGATATGATTGACAATAATTGACTTTTCTTGACCAGGATTTCCTTTTCTGCAAGTGCTAATCTGCTTTTAATGTCCTCTTTGCCCGGTCGAGCATGGATTAATTTGCTGCCTAGGTAGCAGAATTCGTTGGCTTCATCTGCTTTGTGATTCCCAATTATGATGTTAAGTTTCTCCTCATTTTCATTTCTGTTACTTCTCATTACTTCCGTCTGTCTTCGATTTATTCTCAATCCACATTCAGCACTCATCAGACGGTTCATTCCATTCAACATATCCAGTATTTGGTATCCACTTTCGCTGAGAATAACAATGTTATTAGCGAATCTTATCACTGATATTCTTCCACCCCGAATTTTAATCCCGCACTGAGCGAAAGACTACATCCCCGTCTTACACCCTTTTTTAATCTGACCACTTCGTTCTTCGTCTCTAACTCTTGTTATTCCCTCCTAGTTCTTGTATATGTTATATATGACCCGCCTATCACTATAGCTTATCCCTATAATTCACATACTTTCAGACGTCTTGTACCATTTTCCATGTTGACAAATCCTATCAAAGTGTCTTAATTTTTCTTTAGTTTTGCTTTCATTATCAGTCTCAACGTCAGGGCTGCCTCTCTTGTACCTTTATCTTTCCTAAAGGCAAACTGATCGCCGTCCAACGGATCCTCAGTTTTCTTTTCAATTCTTCTGTTGATTATTCTTATCATCAACTGGGATGTATGAGCTGTTGCACTGATTGTGACATAATTCTCCACTGTGAGCTCTTGCTGTCTTCGTAACTGTGTGGATGATGTTTTTTTCCGAAAGTTTGATAGTATATCACCAATCTCATACATTCTACAAGCCAACGTGAATAGCCGTTTTCTTGCCGCTTCCCCCGGTGATTTTAAAGATTCTGATGGAATGGCATCTGTACCTACCGTCTTATTTAATCTTAAGTCGTCCAAAGCTGTTTTAATTTCTAACACTAGTACCAGAATGTGAAAGTACATGAAAGAAGTGCTGTCATACTTCGCGAGCCACTACAAAGCTGTGTTTGCTCGTGGGGTACTGTAAACTTGGTTAAGTGCAGGCATTACGTCCCGAGTTCGAGCAACTGGCGGTGTTCATTTCCTAAATCGTATTTCAGCTGTGTGCTAAAGTTCTGCTTGATGGTACCTCAAAGATAATTCGCTTCACTGTCTAACACACTGGTAATAGCAAAAACTTTCAGAAACAAATCGGACAAACAGTTTGTGGATGCGTCAAAATCAAAATAGTTTCCTCGCCATACAGCGGTCACCGACCACCGGCTACCAACCCTTCACCATTCACCGCCTGACACCAGTTGCCGTCCGACCAGCTGAAAGTGGGCAACGCTATATGAGTGTATCATCAACTGTCATTTTCTTGGCCGTCCGGTGTGGCCGTGACCGCTACGGTCGCAGGTTCGAATCCTGCCTTGGGAATGGATGTGTGTGATGTCCTTAGGTTAGTTAGGTTTAAGTAGTTCTAAGTTCTAGGGGACTGATAAATGGCTCTGAGCACTATGGCACTTAACTTCTAAGTCCCATAGTAGAGCCATTTATCATTTTCTTACTTACAGTTCTGTCAATTATCTTGCTGTTACATTTGGAGTTATGCACCACGGTATTTCCGAACCTGGCCAGAAATTTGATAGTGGCACCCCCCCCCCCTCCCTCCACTTCGAGCGTTTCAGACACGATATCAAAATTTAAAAAAAAAATCGATTTTTCGGAAGTCTGGGGTATTTGCCCAGGGCAGCAATTTCAGGGGGTGCCAAATTCATATTTTTGAAGAAGAAAATCTTGTTTCACAACGCGCCTAGTATCCAGCGCATGTTAAACGCATCCCTGTTGGTCACTGAACATTTTTGAAACTATTCTAAGTTGATTTCTGAACGAATCATAAGCTGATTTTTGAATGCGTGCATAGTGTACGTGACGTGTTCGCCAGGGGAATGCCCGTCGCTCAAGAAATGAAAAACTTTCTCGTAGATAAAAGAGGACGGTGCTATACGAGAAGCCAAATAAACACAAGCGGGTGATTACTAATCGCTGGTATTTTATGTGACTGATTGGGTGTGTGAATGATAACCGTTGTTATAATTACTGGCGAAATCCATAGATTCAGACTACCAGATTGTAAATAAACGACTAACAGGAATAACAGCTACGAAAGATGACATATTATCCAAGAAGTGATATTTGGAAAGAAAATTTTTGCCAAATCTTTACACTACTAAGGGCCAGTTGGACAGTCCATGGTTAGCACTCGTTTACCGGTAATTCCGCAAGGGTTAGGCCTAGTGAAGTTGACACGAGAATAAGTTTTCACAGTAGCAGAAATAGAGAATTAGTGACGACAAGATTGTTTGATAGGACGAGGCAGGGGAAGAAACGATTGCTTCACATTAATTATGTGGAAGAGTATGACAGTATCAAATTTACAAAAAAATTTCGTACTGCTACTGCATTTAGATCGCATGCTTGAGAAACTGGATCATATGAATGAAATGTGAAACTATTTCCTACCATAAAACTTTTTGCTCGTAATAGGCGTAATATGCATCTGATACTGCTACTTCGTGAATTATATTTTGCGTATTAGTTATGTAAATGAGGTAGATAAAAATGATCATTTGTGCCAAAACAGTCTCGCTTATTCGGCTTGTGTTACTACTGTTGCAATATTAGAAAGGCTTATTTTATCTGGCAGACACTGACAAAAATAGATGTAATTAAGTTGGGAAACCACACCACTCTTCGGTGATATCCGTACTTACAGCTTTTTCATTATTAGACAACGACATTTTGATTTTTCATGCAGCAAAACGTTTGACGAACTTTGACGAGGTAATAGATCCTTTCGCAGAAAGGAAAGCACGCCATGTAAACTTGTAGCAAGATTATAGAGAAAAAAATACTGGGACCTAAGAACTGAAGGAACGTATACTGTCTTGCTTGTCTCTTGTCTTTACTGCTTTTATGCGTATCATATTTAATTTCATCTCACACAAAAGAGAAAGTTATTAGCTAATAGGCAATAGAGTGCCAGTTTCCTAAACCATTCTTCTTCTCCTGGTCTCAAATCATCCTACGGCAATATTAAGTGTGAGGGTTTTCTTTTTGTTTTTAAGGAAAAAAAGGAAGCAGGATGTCAAATTGGCCGTCTGGGTGTAAGAGAGCCACCACAGTGCATTTTAATTACCGTTGTCCTGAATATAGTTTTGATGGAGGTAGTATGGAGATGGGGCATCAGTACTCAAATTGTTATGCAAATTAATTAAATTGATTAATTAATTTCCCCCACCCCAGGTGTGATGTAACAAAATAATAGTGATGTTATTCAATGGAAAAGTTGGAATTTGAGATTTTGCTTAGTGTTGTATCTATCACAATTGGCGTAACAATCATGGATTGGCCATTGTCATAAAATATTGCATTATGAAATGTGAATAGTGTTTGCTCGCAGTTTCGCGTGGCTTGATGCAGTCACAGCTAGCGTGCTATTGAGTAAGTAATTTCATTATCGTCTTTCAAATTACTTCACGATCGTAGATACGATCATACCCGGTCGTGATGTTATTGTTATGACAAAGCAATTTCCTAAGGGACCAGAAAGTTCTTAAGAGCGTAAGAACAACTGTAACATCACACAAAAGGGAAATTCAATATCAAATGTGATGATGCAAGAAGACGATAAACCAGTTTTCCTTTTGTCAATGTAACACGCACATTGGACTGCTGATCTTGGTGTCTGTAATCTTAGCAAAATGCATAATTAAAATGAAAATAATACTGAGAAGATGATAGGAGTGAGCACTGCTGAATGATTCAATATTTAGAGAACAAATATTTATTATAACTAAACCATTTATCGTACCTTATGCTTACTAATACAATGACGGTAGATTTTTGTGTCTGTTTCATGTCCATTGAGCGCTCTTTTATGTAGCCATTGTCCTCTTGAGTCACCCGTGTGTCATCACGATAAGTTACAACAGTTCTTCATTTTAAACTTAGCTCAAACTTAGACGGAACACGTTTTTATACATTTAGTAAAAAAATAGATCAGACCGCCACAAACTGCGTCCGTCTTAGTTAGGAAAAACGGTACAAGTGTATTGCGCTCAGGGCTTCATTTGTTCTCCAGGGAACAAAATAGTGAAGGATCGCATATCGATTAAAAGGTAAATATCAGTGGTTATAAACTAGCTGCACATATGAGTAGAGAGAATAAGGTGGGAGCAGGAGTTGCCATATGTGTCAAAAGTTATCACTATGTAGAAAGCTTAAATACAAAAAAGTTGTCTCTAGAGCAACATATAGAAGCATGTGCCTGTCAACTTAAACTGAAGGAGGGCTCTTTTATAATTGTAACAGTATATAGGTCCCCTTCAGGAAACTTTCATTTATTCCTGAAAAACTTGGATGCCTTGTTGTGCTATCTGTCAGATAGGGGAAAGAAAATTATTATTTGTGGAGACTTCAGTGTTGATTCACTGAAAGAGTGTAATAGGAAGAATGACCTGGAAGTCTTGATCGGTTCTTTCAATTTGTCATCTGTCATTAATTTTCCTACTTGGGTAGTAAAGGACAGCAGCGCATTGATAGATAACACATTTACAGACCAAGATCAGTTTAAAAACATAAAATCTTGTCCTGTTGAGAATGGGCTTTCTGATCATGACGATCAGCTAGTTACAGTATATGACATAGCTCCATTCAGTAATTCAGAACTACCGTCCAAAGTTGGGCATTCAATTAATGACTCAACAATTAGAAATTTCAGAGAAAATCTTCAGCAGTTAGACTGGGATGAGGTGTAATAGGATCCCAATGCTAATTTAAAATATAACTTATTTCATGATACACTTGTAACAAAGTAGTTAAGTCTAATTATAAGAAACCATGCAAAAAACCTTGGCTTACTAAAGGAATAAAAATATCTTGGAACCACAAAAGGGAACTGTATCTAACAACAAGAAAGAGTAATGACTCAGAAACAGCCAAATATTATAAAAACTACTGTGCTACATTAAGAAAGGTTATTAAAAAGTCTAGAAGCATGTGCATCATGTCTGAGATTAGTACCTCTGATAAGAAAATCAAAACAGTTTTGAATATTATTACAAGGGAGACAGGGCAACCAAGAGTACAGGATGACGGCATCACCATCAAAGCGAATGGCAACTTGATAAACAGCAAGCCGGAAGTTGAAAATAATTATTAATAATCATTTTTTAAATGTTGTACAGAAAATAGGATCCAAATGTTCATTAGAAGAAGCAAGACAGTTAATGGAAGAGGCCTTACCCACACCATTTAATACAATTGAAATTCCACCCACTTCTCCTTCTGACATTAGGAAAATAATAAACTCTCTCAAGATAAAAGCTCACGTGGAATTGATGGCATTTCCAGCAGGATAATAAAAGCTTGTTCCCAAGAAATAAGTGGGATTCTTAGCCACATATGTAATAGCTTTCTGAAGCAGAGTATTTTCCCAGATAGACTGAAGTGTGCCATTGTTAAACCGCTGCATAAAAAAGAGGATACGTCTGATGTGAACAACTACCGTCCAATCTCTCTTCTGACTGCCTTATCCAAAATTCTTGAAAAAATAATGTATTGTACAGTAGCTTCACACTTTTGTAAAAATAAAGTTCTAACAAAATGTCAGTTTGGTTTCCAGAAGGGTTTTTCAGCGGAAAATGCTGTATGTACTTTCACTAATGAAATATTAAATGCTCTGAGTAACCGGAAGTCGCCTATTGGGATTTTTGTCATCTATCAAAGACAATTGATTGTGTAAATCATGGAATACTTCTAGATAAACTCAACTACTGTGGTATTATTGGGACAGTGCTGAAATGGTTTAAATCATACCTAACTGGAAGAGTGCAGAAAGTTGAAATAAACAGTTCACATAATATGCAAAAAACTGGTGATTTCTCAAACTGGGGAACAATCAAGAATGGGGTGCCGCAAGGTTTGGTCTTGGATCCTCTGCTGTTCTTAATATATATTAATGACTTGCCATTCTATATTCACGAAGATGCGCAGCTGGTACTTTACGCCGATGATACAAGTATAGCTATCACACCCAACAGACAAGAATTAACTGGTGAAATTGTAAACGAACAGACAAGAATTAACTGGTGAAATTGTAAACGATGTTTTTCAGAAAATCATTAAGTGGTTCTCTGCAAATGGACTCTGATTAAAATTTGACAAAACACAGTATATACAGCTCCACACAGTAAATGGAATGACACCATTAATAAATATAGACTTCGATCAGAAATCGGTAGCTAAGGTAGAATATTCAAAATTTCTAGGTGTATGCACTGATGAGGGGTTGAACTGGAAAAAAACACACTGAGGATCTACTAAAACGTTTGAGTTCAGCTACCTATGCTATTAGGGTCATTGCAAATTTTGGAGATATACATCTGAGTAAATTAGCTTACCACGCCTATTTTCATTCTCTGCTTTCGTATGGCATCATATTGTGGGGTAACTCATCATTGAGTAAAAGAGTATTCATTGCACAAAAGCGTGCAATCGGAATAATTGCTGGAGCTCATCCAAGATCATCCTGCAGACACTTATTTAAAGAGCTAGAGATCCTCACTGTAGCCTCACAATATATATACTCACTTATGAAAGTTGTTACTAACAATCCGAACGAATTGAAAAGTAATAGCAGTGTACATGGCTACAACACTAGGAGAAAGGATGATCTTCACTACTCAAGGTTAAATCTAACTTTGGCTCAGAAGGGGGTAAATTATGCTGCCACAAAAGTCTTTGGTCACTTACGTAACAGCATCAAAAGTCTGACAGATAGCCATATAGCATTTAAAAGGAAATTAAAAGAATTTCTTAATGGCAACTCCTTCCACTCATTAGATGAATTTTTGGATATAGTAAGTGGGTATTTCCCCAGCCCCCACTAAAAAAAAAAAATTAAAATATTGAGAGTCATGTAATAATTTGTGTAGTGTAATATCTTGTATGGACACTTCTTATTAACCTGACACGTTCCACATCATTACGAAGTGTCGTATTCAAGATCTATGGAACAAATACTAATCTAATCTAATCTAATCCGTATTTTTCTGTTTATATTGCCGCCCAAAGACAACGAATTACATTATTTAGGATATTCCACCGTCGCTATGCGACGCCTTATTATACATTAATCATTCTTTATAAACAAGTATTTGCCTTCTGGCTGAAAGTATTAACTATTTGCTGTTTTAATGAAGCCAAACATAGCGAATATCACACTGCCTCCCATGAGGAGAGAGGGAACGCTGAAAGATTACCTCGATCCTCATGTCATCATAAGATATTCGTGATTTTTTGGTATAACCCATAATGTTACTGGCGTACTAAGTACATAAATTGAAATTACATTTGTAAACATATATAAGATATTTATCATTTTTCAAAATAAAGTTTTTCACTCTTTGTTCATGAGTCATATCATTCCTTAATACCAAGATTCATATTTATGTCCATATTTAAGATTGCGTACCTATTTAAGATTGGTCCATATTTGCTTATAACAATAAGTGAATGTTCATATCTCACTTCGGGGGACAGAATTCAGAATTTACATTCTCTTAAGCTTAATGACTGATACATGAGTACAGTGAGTGTTTAAAAAAAATGGTTCAAATGGCTCTGGGCACTATGGGACTTAACGTCTACGGTCATCAGTTCCCTAGAACTTAGAACTACTTAACCTAACTAACCTAAGGACATCACACAACACCTAGTCATCACGACGCAGAGAAAATCCCTGACCCCGCCGGGAATCTAACCCAACAGTGAGTGTTTTTTTTCACTAATCTAGAGTGGACAATGTTCGAACCTCTGTTGACTCATTGTGGTTCAATTACAGTTTAATAACGTAGCACTACACTTGGCGATGCTTTCACTTTCTGGGTTAGCTGTCTACGGCGTTCATCATGCAGTACATCTGTCCTTTCCACTGTGGTGCCAGGAATTCAAGTGGCTTCCCGGGTTTTTATTTACAATATGAAACAGAAGAAGTGGAAAATTATTAGTATAACCTTACAACCTATTGGATACATTGGTTAAGGATCGGGACTGGTCTGGAGTTCAGAGTCTTCCTATAGTGCACATTCATTTTCTTTGTCCATCAAGAGACAGGATTATAATTCATTTTAACAGTGTTCAGGAGTGCCGGTATTAATGGCGTTAAGGTCTGAGCAATCTGACAATCTACTTCCCACTCATCTTGACTTCAACTCAAGAAAATTGCTTCATTTACGTATGAAAATGTAGTCACACAAGTGTGCAAATGTTTTTCCTCCAGTATGTACGATTGTATTTCATGGCGGTTAGGAGTTTAAAGTTTGGATTGTTTCCTCACCCACACGTCAGCTACTCACAGCGGTTGCACAGTGTTGCGTGAGTTCCAGTTCTCAGTATCCGTTTGCGCTCAGGCTGTAACAGAGCTGCAGGTCGTCGATCGCCCCCCCCCCTTTTTTTTAAAAAAAAACTTCGATACACACACCCGCGCGCGTTTTTCCATCGGAGGAGCCGGACACTGAAGCTGCCTCCATACTTCGCTGTCAACTGCTTCCCATGAGGCTCACAGGCAAGTGACGAAGAATATTTTAGCTGTCGTTGCACTTAGAAGAACACTGAACTTTGCGTTGCACCTATTGTCGTAGCTTTGACTTCTTTTTACACTTGCAGTATAACACTACCACTAATACACACTGAACAGTTATTCTTATTATGCACATCGCACTGTAGTGTGCATCTTCACACAGCATTCGTACTCACTTCCTTCGTCGATAGTGTTCATTTTCAAAACAATCAAATTTGCATGTTTCCTCCATTGGTACAGAAAGACTTATATTCTGCTATTTACAAAAGATCACTTACGAGCTAATATTTACAATTAATGGTCACTCCTTTGGTCAAGTCCAGTGAACAACTGCTTTATAAATGGACTCCTTATATCTCAATGTTTACTTTCGCTAGTGAACCTAATAACATTCTTTCAAACTTTCTTTTAAGGGCTCATCTCCTCATTATGAAAACTACAGATTTCGCAACACTCGTTGCATTTATTCTTTAGTGCACCCAAGATCATTTTCTACTGCCATGTAACATATCTACTACTTAACGAGTACGCATTTAACGCTGAAATCTTTTCTTTTGTGCTTGCCAAAATTTTTATATTTATGGGCAGACTGGATAACAATAGGTCTCCCTCTTCGCTTCATGTACTCAGCAATCGTTCTCTGTAAAAAAAAAAAAATAGGGTAACGCATGTCTACTATTTTTCGCATGAATGGAATTGCCCACCTTTCACTGGGTTCACGCAACCTGTCCATAGCAAACATTACTAGTGCTAGCGAAGTTCATCGCGCTACGTGTCTCATTTCTCATAAGCACTGCTTTGCCTCCAAGCACAGATGCCTTTTACAAGTCGACCCTTGGTCTGGGTTAATGAACCAGGATCAAACGGAACGGGCACAAGGAAAATGGATTTCGTAAGAGGAGTGTCTTAGGAGACATTTTTACAATAAAATCTGCATGTAAATAAAATTCTCACTATAAACATAGGCACATATATAAATTTTTTAACCTCCTTCATTACAGCATGTTTTGCTACTTCTACGCCTTACTCTCGTTATAGTCAGTATTAAGTTGAAACATCACTGCAATGCTTGTTCTTTAGATTAGCCTTCAATTAGGGTATTGAATGGTCGCTAGATTACACTAAAAAGCATCTGAAGATCTTTACTTGGACTTATTTATTATACAGGGGGCTTGCTGTGTGATTAATTAGTACCTTGATTCTACTGTAATCAATTCGTCAGCTTACATTCCTCATATACTCTTTAGATTGGGCTCAGATCACAGGGAAACAGGTTACTTTCATGGCAATTAATGGCCTCGTGGTGTACTTACGCTACATTATTCATGCTTCATGGTTTGCCTCTCTTTGTACTGTATTTCTACTAACTTAGTTTACTACAGCTTATCGTCTCCTTGCGTGAACACATGTGAGTTACCGCTTGTTTTCTCATTTAACAACACGCTTTAACTGAACTTTACGCTAAGATATTTCCTCCACTCCTGTGCACTGACAGGACGTTTTGAACATGTATTTTTTTAAGCGGGTAATTTGGGCTTTTACAACAGAACTTCAAGTACTTACATTACTAAATATAAATCTATAAATCTTCTTGTACCTTGAGAGAAGGGCTTATTTACGCACCCTCCTCCATTTCTCACCTTTACATATTTATATAGCTCCGGACAATCACCTTTCAAGCGCTTTTTTTTGTATACTAACTTAAAGTTAAATTGAAATTCTTTCTGCAACCTTAATTTCCTGCTTCAGCTTGTTGAAGAAATATCAGTTCATGTCCATCACCATAAACAATTTTTCATACTTAACATTTAATACTTTAAGTTTCCATGTAGCAGCTATTACCACGTCGTCCGGGCGCTGTTCAACACAATACTTATCATTTACAGTTCACCCAAGGAAATTTCCAGCACGCAAGAGGCAAGAAACCAAAACAGATTCTATCTGCAGTTGAGGCTGTGTCTGTAAACTAACTCTCTGTGTCAATGGACCTATCGCTCCCGATCTGGAGCAACCCTGAATCGGCAATCATAAAACGTTTGAAACAGAAGACATCTGTTTGAAGAGACATGATGACATGACATTGATGTTTGCTCCTGTATCACCAATGGCTGTGACAGGAATGTTGGCAATAGAAATCTTAATTGAAGTCTGAACCTGTTCATCATAAATGTTATTAATGTCTTTAGCTTCTTTGTCAGGTGCAAAGTCATCTCTTAAGTCGGTCTCGTGGTCGTACCGAATCGCATTAACATACTCAGAACCAGAGGATTCGTTAGTGCCCCCACTCAAACCCGCAGCGCTCTCTAGGAGTCTGAAATGCGCTGCCTCTGATTTTCCGCTGGATGTTTAGTCTGTTTGTCATTCATGGCCTTAAGTGTTTGTTCCGTTTCATATTGGTGCTGGTTATGTGGTGCAAATGCCGGTGTAAAGGGATCAAATCCACTGGGTGCATTCTCCTGTGAATAGAATACTTGAGACGGCTGCTGTCGCCCCATCTTTTGGTTGCCGGCAAAACCATTTTCTTGTGAAGAAAAGTTCGCATTTGGTGCCGTTTGAAAATTGTTCCGCGGTCCTCTATCCTGTGAAAAGTTGTTCTGATGTGCTGGGTGGCCTCCGCCTTGCCCATGCCACTTGCTATTTTTCCACCTATAACTTTGATTGTACATTGGCCCATTTGAAAAACTATCACTCGTTTGTGGAGAATTTCCATACTGCTCAGGCGCAGAAATAATGGGTCGGTTTCCATACTGATGTTGTACCTGGTGGTTATAAATTGGGTGGTATCTCTGCTGATTACTGTCATTGGTTTTCTGCTTCCGTTTAAAGTTATTGCGTTTGTGTTTTCATAACGGCTGGCAGGTTGGTACTAGCGATCGCGGTAGCTCGCTCTCTCCTTCGGCGCATTGTTGTCCGCGTGCGATGCATTCTGCTGACTGCCAGGGAAGAATTTGCCGCTGCCAATCTTGGAGCGCAGATCCTTGCTAATTAAATCTAAGGAATCCAGCACAGAAAGGAATGCATCCGTCTCTTCTTCGGACACAGTTACTAGTTTCTCTCAGATAGACACAGGGAGTTTGCTTTTGAAAATCATAATTACGTCCTTGGAAGTAATCGGAGAATTCCAGAATTTAATTTTTACTAGATACTTCTCAAAGTATCGCCGGAGACTTCCATGCTTCTCATTGAAAATTTACGCACAATATACCTCCTTCTTTAATCTGCGCTGTACCCCATTACGCTAAAATTTTGCCAAGAACATTTTCTCAAACTCTATATAATTCCTACACGTGTCTACCATTTCCGTTGCCCATAATGCTGCATCACCAGAAATACATCCAGTGACGAGCTGAATACGCTGTCTGTCTGTCCAGCTCCTGGGAAATATGCCGGAAAAATTCTTTAGGAACACGATCGGATGTATTTCTCGCTTCTGCAGATGAAAAACAGGAAAAGTGCGATGCTTAATCACACTTTCCTCTTGCATTAAACTCACAATTGTAGGCGGATCATTTATTTTCCCCACTCGGGGCTCAACAGGACTGTTGTTTTGCACATAATCAGGTGGTGAACCATAAGCAGTTGACTGACATTCGTCACCGTCTAAAGAGTTGTTCCCTATAGTTTGCGTATGCGTGTGCGTTTTTTCTACCCAGTTTCTCAGCATTCTGACTTCGTCCAGTACTTGCTGCTTCCACTTAGGAAGATACCGTGTAAGTGTCCTCCGAATCTGTCCTGATTCAGACACCACTGTGTCTCCCGACTTACCAGGAGCAACTAAGATTTCATATGTTACATCATTGACAATCTCCCTAAGCTCCTCCCTGACCTTCTTTTCGATAAAAATATCTTTACCCTTTATCCATTCACCGTAGTGTTCCGACAGTTCCTCCGCGTGTGCTTTCACGGTGTTCTTAACCTGTTCTTCGATATTGATTGAGTCTATCTTCCTCTACAACACCTTTAATGTCAGATACCGTATTTCTAACTGAGATTATTTCTTTGGCAGCTGCCTGAATTTTTGTGTTTAATGTTCCAGATACTTCAGCTATTTCACCTTTCACCTGTTTCTGCATTTTCTGAATTTGATCGCTGATCTTAGTTTGCACCTCACCCAACTGGGTATTTAATTCAGCCGTAATTTCTTTATGCAGATCTGTTTTGATTGTGCCTAGTTGTATGTTTACTGATTCGCTTACTGCATCTAATCGGGTGTTAACATTCTCATTTTGTGTTTTTACTGATGCACTTATAGCATCTAATCGGGCGTTAACGGTCTCATTTTGTGTTTTTACTGATTCGCTTACAGCATCTAATCGGGCGTTAACAGTCTCAATTTGTGTTTTTACTGCGTCAAACTGTTGTTTGAGCATTTCCATTAACGCACCGGAGTCATTTGTAGCTGCAGCGTGAAGAGTTTGGACTAGGGTCACTTTCCCCTGTTACATAGTTCAGTTTCCACACGGGAACCTACCGTTCGCGATCGTAAAGGGTATGGAGTACTGTTAACGTCTTCACTCCCATCCTGTTGTCACCTGTCTCTGTTTACTATCTGCCATTTTCGTCAGTAAATCACGTGCTACGCATGGCTTTCGCCGTTTGTCAGTGACGTGGTGCAATGCTTGCTGTGAGTCCGCTAAGAGCACCGATCTCGCGTGAGCAGCAAATGAAATTGTATCTGGCGAGAAGACAAGATGGAACCTAAACGTTTCAGACAAATGAATGAAGATGCTCTTCACTGCAAATTGCACACAATATCCACCACGTTGAAAATGTAATACAACTATTCTAACAATGGAGAAAAAAAAATTCTATTAACAGACTACGAAGAATTTTACTTTGAAAGATAAAATAAAGCCGATTTTCTATAGCCGGAAGGAGATAGAAAGGATGTGGATCGACTTGACAAAGCAACGTTGCTACTGAAGCACTACACTGCGTATGCAAAATTCTGACTTACATTTTGATGGCTTGATTACCGCTATGTTGCCTCAGCAAATTCGCGTTTTTCTTTTCCTTTCTCATGGTAATTAAACTGCGTTATCGACCAGAATACTTTCCGTCTTTCACCCAGAGCGATGATCTGTACATGAAACGACATAACATTTATTAACACAAGCAAATAGAAAATTTTCCAAGTGTTTGAACTAATTTTTGGTCAAGTCCCTGTTCGGGCGCCAAGTGTGATGTAACAAAGTAAAAGTGATGTTGTTATTCAATGGAAAAGTTGGAATTTGAGATTTCGCTTACTGTTTTATCATTCACAATTGGCGTAACAATCATGGGTTGACCATTGTCATAAAATATTGCATTGTGAAATGTGAATAGTCTTTACTTGCAGTTTCGCGTGACTTGATGCAGTCACAGCTAGCGTGCTATTGATTAAGAAATTGCATTATCGTCTTTCTAATTACTTCATGATCGTAGATACGATCATACCCGGTCGTGAAGTTGTTGGTATGACAAAACAATTTCCTAAGGGACCAGAAAGTTCTTAAGGGCGCAAGAACAACTGTAAAGAAATTCAATATTCAATATTAAAGCTGATGCAAGAAGACGATAAAACAGGTTTCTTTTTGTCAATGTAACACGCACATTGGACTGCTGATCTTGGTGTCTGTAATCTTAGAAAAATGCATAATTAAAATGAAAATAGTACTCACGAGATGGTAGGAATGAGCACTGCTGAATGACACAATATTTCGAGAACAAATATTTATTATAACTAAAACATATATCGTACTTTATGCTTTGTACTACAATGACGATAGATTTTTATGTCCGATTCATGTCCATTGAGCGCTCTTTTATATAGCCATTGTCCTCTTGAGTCGCCCGTGTGTCGTCAGGATAAGTTATAACCGTTCTTCTTTTTACACTTCACTCAAACTTAGACGGAACACGTTTTTATACAATTAGTAAAAAATTAGATCAGACGGCCACAAATCTACGTCCCTGTTACTTAAGAAAAACAGAACAAGTGTTTTGCGTTCAGGGCTTCATTTGTTCTCCAGCGAACAAAATAGTGAAGGATAGCATATCGATCCGCATTCTTCTGTTTATATTGCCGCCCAGAGAGAACGAATTACATTATTTAGGATATTCCACAGTCGCTATGCGACGCTTTATTATACATTAATCATTCTTTATAAACAAGTATTTGCCTTCTGGCTGAAAGTATTAACTACTTGCTGTTTTAATGAAGCAAAAATAACGAATATCACACGTCATGTGTTTTTCTCAGCCTGCAAATGAGGCCCAGCCCCCTCCCCTCTTTCTCCCAACGTACCCTATTGGCGGGAATTTCGAATTTTTGCCTGAATTTCGAATTTTTGCAGAAATTTCGAATTTTCACTGTACAAATCAGCCGGCCGCGGTGGTCTCGCGCGCGGTTCTAGGCGCGCAGTCCGGAACCGTGCGACTGCTACGGTCGCAGGTTCGAATCCTGCCTCGGGCATGGTTGTGTGTGATGTCCTTAGGTTAGTTAGGTTTAAGTAGTTCTAAGTTCTAGGGGACTAATGACCACAGCAGTTGAGTCCCATAGTGCTCAGAGCCATTTTAGAGCCATTTTGTACAAATCAGTTGTCTGTTCAGAGGACGGTAATGTTAACAGAAGCTGGTAATTTAAATTGTCTATAAAAACGAGAATAGGTGGCAGAAATCGGAAAAAAACAAACTCAGGGAATTATGCTCTGAGAAGGACGTAATTTGAATTTCGTAGGACATGGATATTCTTGTTTAACTTCCAATCACTTCATCGCTTTGTATAGTGCGGTCGCAAAGTCATTAAGACGCTCCGTGGTGCGCTGTGGGGATCGCGCATTACCGATGTCTCGCACAGGGACTTCGCCACTGTAGCTTCTACACTACCAGTCCCCCACCCCTCTACCGCGCATCACTTAGCAGCATTCGCCTAACCTTACCGGCTCGGATCTTCCTCAGCTGGACCTCTTTCATGAGGCCGCCTCATACGACACTGCCGGACTCTCCTATCCCACTCCCCCTGACCTGCTGCGTGCCTTTTGACATGAAAGGCGTCGCACCACATGTACTAGTAATTCTCAGGTGGCTTAGTGACACAACCGCGACACATGTGCCGCTTGGCTACGTGTCTTGCGGTCTATTGAGGCCTGCTCCCTAATAGTCCTCTAGACCTCGACTAGCACGCCACAGACGGAGGTGGCAGCCAACAGCTGGAAATCGGCAGAAGATTATAATGTACAATTCTGCTCTTAAGCCACGCTTTGTTGGTCATTACCACGAACAATGGAATTGTTTTCGAAGGTTAGCGTCTTCCCCACAGCTCTGTCCTAAGGAAAACAGCACATATATTTCGAGAGATGCAGCTGTCATTGGGCCTGCCAGACTATCAATCTGTCTCAGAACGAACAAAGGGTGTCTTTCTAAAGGGAGCAGATGTGTACAATATTCCAGCCATTTGTCAGCAAACAAAGGATGTTTGCCTCGGTCGTTTTTTTCCTCCCCCCACAGATGTGATATTTTTCTCAGACAGCTGCACCAAGCCCTCTTGAAGAAAAGAAAGAAAGCGAGGATTGCGTCCTCACATCACAACTATGCTCTGACTAACAACAACATGTATTTTGAAGGGTGCAGGGGATGTCAGAAATATTAAGCTATCAGTTTCCTTATGAACAGAAAGTGTTTTTCTAAAGCTAGCAGCTGTGTCCAATACTCCAGACACTTGCCAGCAGACAGAGGATGTTCGTCACAGACCTTTTTTTCCTCCCCCAACAGATGTGATATTTTCCTCAAACAGCTGCACCAAGCCTGCATGAAGGAAAAAGAAGGCATTACTTGGTGGTATGGCACTATGAGTTCCTATTGGTCCTCTGCCAAACAGAGGCTGGTCTGAAGCTATATAAAGTCGAACCCCAGCACAATCATCATCAGCCTTTGACAGTCCCTATCTATGTCAGTGTGATTCCTGTAACATGAAACGTTCTGCCAGCAGTGATGCCAGAGGCGGTGGTGGTGGGAAACGGCCAAACTTTGGTCTATTGCCATGTAAGTGTTTATAAAAAAAATTATGAGTTCAAACTGGGACAGTTATAAAATTTCGTAGCAAAGTATTCAAATTTTTCGAGATTGTGACAGATTTTCGTAACAAGTGGTTATAAAGGTTCTTCTTCTTACAATTACAGCATTCATTCCCTAAATGTTGATGGAACTAGAACGCCAGTTGGAAGCTGAAAGTCTCCTGCAAGAGGAAGAGGTTGTGCTACCATCATATAAGTACATCTCAGAATTCTTTGTGTGATAGATTATATGTTCAGAAAGCATCTCTTAACCCTCTATTGCACAAGAACAGTAAAACTAAGAATTTTCCAATAACAACTTTGGATTTATACTTCATAGTGCCCATGAATGAAAAATAGATGATGATAAACTTTCTAGTATATATATTTTGGAAAATATCACTCTGTATGTTCAAATATACACTGTGCAAATACGGATGTAATGAGTACGTACATATTAGTTCGTAGAAGGTACTACATTTTTGGAGAACAGAGTTCAAAATTTATGGTACATCGACAAATTAAGTCTTTAAATTAAATTTTATTTAAAAAACGAAAATAAAAAACATTATAAAAGTTGGGTATACATCAGTTAGCAAAATGTCACTACTATGCAGTTACATATTTCCAGAATTTATACATTGTGAATATTGTAGAAACAATTTCTATCTGGTACAAAACACAAATAGGTGTTACATTTGGTACACATTACTTTTGTTATTTTTTGACATTTATTATATTTACATCTGGCAGATTTTTCACAGTAGTTAGGCCAGTGATCGATTCTGTCCTTCCTGATGTCAGCATTTGCTGTATTTGGCTGCCTTCTCTTTTTGGTGCCACTGCCTGGTGAGCTATCCAGTGATTGTCTCTTGGATGGTTTTCCTGACCAGCATAAGGATTCAGCAATATCAAGCTTGAAATCAAACAAAGCCATCTGGGTTTTCTCTTCAATACTATTTTCATGACAGGCTCTCTTGTAAAGTAGCCAAGCAACAACACAACTCATGTCCAATAAATGGAAGAACAGTCTCATGTAATATTTCTTTGACCTGATTTTCGTTCTGTGCAGAGCTAATAAGGAGTCAATAGTGTCAACACCTCCCATAAACTTGTTGTACTCCTTCACAATCTTTGGGCATTTTATTTCGATATGTTGCTTTGCTTTTTGTCATATCTTGCAACCTGGCTTTCTGGGTGAGTGCCTGAAAAGGTGCCCAGAAGGCTGACACACCTGTTGTCTTGCCATTTCACAAGAATCAGGTCATATCCAGAAACAGATGCAGTGGATTCAACAGATGTGCCTCTTCCCTGCTTTTTCATTTCAGCATCAGATGGCATCTTATTGTTTCTCACTCTATTCAACTGTACTGTTCCCAGACAGTGAATACCACATTTTACCAGCTCAACTTGAAGCTATGGACTGCAGAACCAGTTATCATAGAACAGTTTATGATTTTTGTACTTTGGTATTCTTTCAGCCAATCTGAGCACTACATTTCCACTGGCGTTTACATTAGGAAGATGACTGGGTTGATTGACGGGTCCAGAATAGATTTCGAAATCATAAATAATACCACTGGCACCTGCTATGCAATATATTTTGTAGCCCCACTTTTTTGGTTTCTTGAGATTATACTGTTTCAAGCTACTGTGACCTTTGAATGGCACAGTTTGTTCGTCCACTGCAAGGTGTTCTTCAATTGGTATTTTTGATAAATTTTTTCGCAGCATATCTGAGTATACAGTGCACGTCAGTGGCACAGTTACATCACATGAGCTAGTACAGAGTTCTGAAAATACGTATATTTAAATATACACAGTGCAATAGAGGGTTAAAGTGTTCAAATCGTAACAAGTTCTTATAACATTTCTACCGTTGTTCTAGCATTAGAGCAGCAGCAGATCGAAGCTGAAAGTCCGCATCAAGTGGAAGAGCTTGTGCTACCATCACGTAAGTACGTGACCAAATTCTGTGAGATATTGTACATGTTCATAAGGCAGCTCTTGATATATTCAGATCGTAACATGTGTTTATAAAACTTTTAATCTAGCTGTTGCAGCATTAGAGCTGCAGCTGATGGACATTGAGTTGCTACCGGAGTCTGAAATGCAGCAAGAAAGTAAGTACAGTTGTAATATATTGCCATTAGACTTCCTTTTCATAGCATACAGTTGTGTGAAGTAAATAGTATTCATTGTTCTAGATGTTGCTACGGATCAACAGGAAAATGAGATTCTTGTAGGGGTGTGCATCGAGAATGATGACAGAGAGTCATCACTTCCAACTGATACGAACTTTTTATTTATTTATTTAATTTTTTCGTAGTTAGGTTTAATCAATATCCCGCTGTAGTCAAATTCAGTACAAGTTTTCTTTTGTTTCTATTAACGAATATCTTGTTCTAGATGACTTCTGTGAGATGGATCCTGCCTCGTGATGACTGGGTGTTGTGTGATGTCCTTAGGTTAGTTAAGTTTAAGTAGTTCTAAGTTCTAGGGGACTGATGACCGTAGATGTTAAGTCCCATAGTGCTCAGAGCCATTTGAACCATTTTTTTTAGATGGATCGATGGCTCCACAACAACAATAATGCGGCAAGGATGAAATTCTTGAGTGGGAGCATGAGATGGTGGCTGCTGAAAGGCAGTGCGATCTCTCCGTTGTGGAATAGGAGATCGAGGTATTTGACTGGGTGAGAAAACTACCAGCAAGATCGACTGAACTGCTCAATCCTGGGACCCAATGTGTAAAAGGTAATTATAATGCGACTGTCATCGTTAAATCACATAATTAATATTTAGGAACAGTGAAGTACTTAATTTTCATTGTTTGTTTACAGTATATATTAAAAAATCTTCAGCATTGTGCTTAATTTTTTTTTCCTTTATTCGTATGTTTCAGAGGTGACACCGACACCACCATGACAATAGCTTGCTATGGCACGTGCACTAAGAGCGGTGGTTGTGGGGGGGGGGGCATCAAACACCCACCCAAGTGGCGTGCACTGCCGTGCAAAGCATCGCTCGTTTCTATGTGAGAGGCGGCAATGACTGCCCCAGTGCCTGCCCCCAAACCACCGCATACCGTATGGCGTCTGTGGGTGGTTCAGTAACATCAACGATCTCCCACCCCGCAGGCTGGGGATGGTGTAGGATCCAATAAGCACCCGTGCGGGATTATCCGAGCGGCCTGAGGCGCTACAGTCATAGACTGTGAGGCTGATCCCGGCAGAGGTTCGAGCCCTCCCTCGGTAGCAGTTAAGTCCCATAAGATTTCGCACACTCATTCCAATATGCAGCAGCACCAATGAGTGCCCCCGCTGAGGCCTGGATGCTCCCACAAGAGGTCACTGGCACCGCCTCCTCCTACTCACGCTCTGGCAACGAAACGTATGTGTGCCTCGGCACATACACCCCCCCCCCCCCCCCTCAACGTGCTTTCTCCCCAGTACCGTCATCCTCTGTTGGACGAAGTCCTCACCTAGCTGTAGTATTAATGACAATGAACCTGTAGCTAACAGTAGTGCTCTATCCCAACCTGATAGTGAAGCACATCAGATTAGTGGCGTCGCGACCCCTCTAGAATACTCGGCGGTTGCTAGGGCCTTTGTGCGGCATATTTCATTTACTAGAATTGAAAATCTGGCTTCAGGGTATCGCGACCCATCAGGTTTCTAGAAGCATGCCTCCTGATGCTGAAGACAGAGCTCGTGAAAGCCATAGACGTTCTGAGACATAATGCCATTAAATTTAATGCAGTGCTCTGCTGTGAGTTGAATTACCCACCCAAAGAGCAGGGTGCTGCTGAGGAGAAAACATTGCACTACATGTGGGGTGATAATGGCATTATATCTCGGAGTACATCAAACGCCAATCTACCTTGGGTGCAATACTGGCCCAGTTTCCCGAAATGGAAGAAAGAGGGTCAGCTAAAGCACTCAGCCAAATAACACATTTCGACACCCATATTCATGTCTATGATCCGTTAAATGAGAGTCTAATTATATCCAACTTCTGAGGATATTAAGAAGAAGTGGGCTTGCAATAACGTTCAAAATGAAAAAAAAATAACGCTTCTTTTGCATGATCATTCCTGGCTTGTGAAAGAAAAATTAAACAGTTTGCAGATCACACATCTCAATATGGAATAGGTCTCAACATTCGTGGATGTTATAAGGACGTACCAAAATTTGAGGCACAAAATCCCGGAATACTGGTTGATGTTTATGTCATGAAGAAGAAGCAGGAAAGCAAGCCAGAAGAGCAGGACACACGTACTATAGTTGGACCACTCCATTCTTCGGAGTATGCAGGTGAGCGTGATCTTCATGTAAACGTGCTGCTCCTCTCTGAAGGTGAGAATCAACATTATGTACGGATCAAAGATATGTCCCGCCTCCTTTGCAGCCAATTGTCAGAACCATGAAGATAAGGAACACATTTGCTTGAGGTGTCTAAGTACCTTTTCGGAAGAAAAGAATTTAAAAAGGCATCTGGAGGACTCTGACTCCAAGGAACCGGTACATGTTGCAATGCATAAAGAAGAAAACAAGTTCATTAAATTCAAGAATGCTCACCACCAGGAACAGTGTCCATTTGTTGAGTATGCAGACTTCGAATGTCTCCTTGTCCCTGTCACCTGCTGTGGAGGGAACCCCGCAACTTCACATACCACCTTTATGCAAAACATTTACCTAATGTGGCGGCATACCAGTTTGCATGTTCATATGATTCAAGTCTTAACCTCTATGAATCTTATGTTGGGAATAATCCTGTGGTTTGGTTGCCCACTGAGCTTCAGAAACTCTCATGGGGTGTTGATAGGCTTTACAGCACCAGCATCCCCATGACTAAATCTGAGGAGGATAAAAAGTTATAAAATGATGCAGATAACTGTCATATTTGTGGCTCCTGTTACATAGAAAAGCTGGAACTTCCCATAGAGATCATTATCATCGTATGGGAGAGTTCCGTGGTGCATGCAATTTTAAGTATCAGTTACCATGACATGTACCCGTTCCTTCCATAATTTAAGTGGGTATGACGCTCATTTTCCAGTTGAGCAATTGGTTAATTTCGGTTTGGAGAAAAATCAGGTCATTGACCTGCCTGAAAACGTTGAGAAATATATTTAATTCTTCAAACGAATGATGCCAAAAATTGTGCTCCACTTCCTTGACACCCTACGCTTTTATGCAGGCGCCACTCCAGAGACTTGTTGAAACTCTACCTCAGGAGGATATGCATGTTACCCGATCTGCATAACCAAATAAGGAAAAGTTTGAGCTTTTGACTAGGAAAGGAGTTTTCCCTTATGAGTACCTTGATAGCAAACCGAGACTGAACGAAACCAGGCTACCTGACATACACTCCTGGAAATTGAAATAAGAACACCGTGAATTCATTGTCCCAGGAAGGGGAAACTTTATTGACACATTCCTGGGGTCAGATACATCGCATGATCACACTGACAGAACCACAGGCACATAGACACAGGCAACAGAGCATGCACAATGTCGGCACTAGTACAGTGTATATCCACCTTTCGCAGCAATGCAGGCTGCTATTCTCCCATGGAGACGATCGTAGAGATGCTGGATGTAGTCCTGTGGAACGGCTTGCCATGCCATTTCCACCTGGCGCCTCAGTTGGACCAGCGTTCGTGCTGGACGTGCAGACCGCGTGAGACGACGCTTCATCCAGTCCCAAACATGCTCAATGGGGGACAGATCCGGAGATCTTGCTGGCCAGGGTAGTTGACTTACACCTTCTAGAGCACGTTGGGTGGCACAGGATACATGCGGACGTGCATTGTCCTGTTGGAACAGCACGTTCCCTTGCCGGTCTAGGAATGGTAGAACGATGGGTTCGATGACGGTTTGGATGTACCGTGCACTATTCAGTGTCCCCTCGACGATCACCAGTGGTGTACGGCCAGTGTAGGAGATCGCTCCCCACACCATGATGCCAGGTGTTGGCCCTGTGTGCCTCGGTCGTATGCAGTCCTGATTGTGGCGCTCACCTGCACGGCGCCAAACACGCATACGACCATCATTGGCACCAAGGCAGAAGCGACTCTCATCGCTGAAGACGACACGTCTCCATTCGTCCCTCCATTCACGCCTGTCGCGACACCACTGGAGGCGGGCTGCACGATGTTGGGGCGTGAGCGGAAGACGGCCTAACGGTGTGCGGGACCGTAGCCCAGCTTCATGGAGACGGTTGCGAATGGTCCTCGCCGATACCCCAGGAGCAACAGTGTCCCTAATTTGCTGGGAAGTGGCGGTGCAGTCCCCTACGGCACTGCGTAGGATCCTACGGTCTTGGCGTGCATCCGTGCGTCGCTGCGGTCCGGTCCCAGGTCGACGGGCACGTGCACCTTCCGCCGACCACTGGCGACAACATCGATGTACTGTGGAGACCTCACGCCCCACGTGTTGAGCAATTCGGCGGTACGTCCACCCGGCCTCCCGCATGCCCACTATACGCCCTCGCTCAAAGTCCGTCAACTGCACATACGGTTCACGTCCACGCTGTCGCGGCATGCTACCAGTGTTAAAGACTGCGATGGAGCTCCGTATGCCACGGCAAACTGGCTGACACTGACGGCGGCGGTGCACAAATGCTGCGCAGCTAGCGCCATTCGACGGCCAACACCGCGGTTCCTGGTGTGTCCGCTGTGCCGTGCGTGTAATCATTGCTTGTGCAGCCCTCTCGCAGTGTCCGGAGCAAGTATGGTGGGTCTGACACACCGGTGTCAATGTGTTCTTTTTTCCATTTCCAGGAGTGTATATGCATATACCAATACTCTCACAGGTGATACCATAACTAGTGCAGATTATGAGCATGCTGTGAATGTCTGGTGGGAATTCAACATTCCAAATTTTGCTGAATACGCAAGACCATACATGGACATTGCTGTGCTCTTCCTTGCGGATGGTTTTGAAAAGTTCCAGAGCATATGCATGGCGATGTGCTCCCTGGACCCTGCCTTTTATTACACGGCAGCGGATTGTCCTGGGACGCAATGTTCAGGAAAATGTGGCGCAACATCGAACTTTTGACTGATGCTGATATGCTTCTCTTCTCCGTGAATGGGAGCCGTGGAGGACTTTACTAGTGTGTCCACAGATACGCCAAGGCAAATAATCCATGTATTGGTGTGAGGTCCAATGCATCCCTCAATGTAATATTTGGATGTGAGTAACCTATACAGGCACACCATGATGCAGCCAATGCCAGTTAGTGGGTTTCAGTGGGTGCCCAAAAACAAATTCGAGGGATTAGGTGGAAAAATATTGTGTCTGGTGGCTGATTCTGGTAAAACCAAGCAGAATGTAAGAAATGATCTCGATATTTTGATTAGGACTGAATGGAATGGGCCGTGGAACGTAAGAAAGTGCATCGCAAGACCAAATTTTAAGCGGGTCACTATTTTCAATGAGAACTTTGTTGTTGTGGAGATGTTGGAGGTTTCAGTAGAATTTACGAAACCAATCTGTTTGGATATGTGTACACTGGAGATCTTCAAACCCCACATGTACTGCTTCCACTATGAGTTTGCTAAAACGCGTTTTGTGGAACCAAAGTTAGTTTATATAGATAGACAGCTTCATCCATTGGGTGAAGAACTGCAATCGATATGAGGTAATTAGGTGTCACAGCAATGAATTCAACACATCAGGATATGCAGCCGATAACTCATACAGTATTGTTCCTCAGAATAATAAGGTTATCGGCTTAATGAAAGATGATGCAGATGCACTGCAGATTGTGGAGTTTGTAGGTCTAAGATTCAAAATATATCCAAATCGTATAATAGATGGAGCCACCCAGAGGCGGGCTAAAGATGTTTGACATGCGGTATAACATGTCTTCATGGTCGAAGACTACTTGCAGTGCCTGTACAGAGCCATTCATGGTGCTCCGCCACAACCTCTGCATTTGGTACAGAAAACTAGTATTCAATTGTGAGGTCACGAGGTGTACAATGTGCTGCAATCTAAAGTCAGATTGTCAACTCATATCGATCAAAGAGCCATTTGTGATAACAGGATTGAAACCATCCCATACCCACACTATTTACTTGGATCACAAAAGGGGATCGGGGACTTCGACAGTGTGAATGAGACAGAGTGAGTGAGTGACTGGCTACGTGAGAGCTTGTACCTAATAGAATGGCTCTTTTATCATAGTTTAAATATTGTACGTGTGATGTATGGGTTGCTTGCATGTGTATGTGTTTATGTGTGTATGATTGTGAACGTGTTTGAGTGGGGATGTACACGTAAATATATAAACCTATGTATAAATTTTTTTTTCTCAATAAGTAGTATAATATCTAGGCACGAATATAAAAGCCGTATGTGCTGGAGAAAAGTATTTCTCGCTTTTGCAGTTCATGTGCGTGTGTGATTGTATGAGTACATGTATAAATAGACTAGTTTTTAAATTCCACGTACTGCTAGCTATTACTAGTTTTTACGGCAGAAGTTTGGGATCAGCACTTTAAGGGCATTTCACTTCATTAAATTATTTCAGCTCCTTGAGGTGGAAAATGTGTAGAGCCACAAAGTTCAAAGTATAAATTAAGTCTTCTGTTTGGGTGGAATTCCACCAGTAACAAGGACTGTGAATTAAAAGCAATATTACGTCATGTATTGTAAAAACAACAACATTTGTGGATGTAAAGCTGTATTATCACTGAATATTTATGTCTGAATAAAAAATTGTTATTCGTTACCATATGTCTTTGTTGTTATTTCACAAATCAGTGTCCTTACAAATGCATGTAAAGGCTGTGCAAGATGCACAAGGAACGTATGATGAGATAAAAGAAATTATTCAGATGGTCAATGGAGAAGAAAATTTAATAGTCATGGATGACTGGAATTCGATAATAGGAAAAGGAAGAGAAGGAAACGTAGTAGGTGAATATGGATTGGGGGTAAGAAATGAAAGAGGAAGCTGCCTGGTAGAATTTTGCACAGAGCATAACCTAATCATAGCTAACACCTGGTTCAAGTATCATAAAAGAAGGTTGTATACATGGAAGAAGCCTGGAGATGCTGACAGGTTTTGGATGGATTATATAATGGTAAGACAGAGATTTAGGAACCAGATTTTAAATTGTAAAACATTTCCAGGGGCAGATGTGGACTCTGACCACAATCTGTTGGTTATAAACTGTAGATTAACACTGAGGAAATTGCAAAAGAGGTGGGAATTTAAGGAGATGAGACCTGGATAAACTGACTAAACCAGTGGTTGTACAGAGTTTCAGGGAGAGCATAAGGGAACAATTGACAAGAATGGGGGAAAGAAATACAGTAGAAGAAGAATGGGTAGCTTTGAGGGATGAAGTAGTGAAGGCAGCAGGGGATCAAGTAGGTAAAAAGGCGAGGGCTAGTAGAAATCCTTGGGTAACAGAAGAAATATTGAATTTAATTGATGAAAGGAGAAACTATAAAAATGCAGTAAATAAAGCAGGCAAAAAGGAATACAAACGTTCACAAATGAGATCGACAGGAAGTGCAAAATGCCTAAGCAGGGGTGGCTAGAGGACAAAGGTAAGGATGTAGTGGCTTATCTCGCTAGGAGTAAGATAGATACTGCCTACAGGAAAATTAAAGAGTCCTGTGGAGAAAAGAGAACCACTTGTATGAATATCAAGAGCTCAGATGGAAACCTAGTTCTAAGCAAAGAAGGGAAAGCAGACAGGTGGAAGGAATATATAGAGCGTCTATACAAGGGCGATGTACTTGAGGGCAATATTATGGAAATGGAACAGGATGTAGATGAAGAGGAAGTGAGAGATATGATACTGTGTGAAGAGTTTGACAGAGGCCTGAGAGACCTAAGTCGAAACGAGGCCCCAGTAGTAGACATTCCATTAGAACTACTTACAGCCTTTGGAGAGCCAGTCCTGACAAAACTCTACCATCTGGTGAGCAAAATCTATGAGACAGATGAAATACCCTCAGACCTCAAGAAGAATATAATAATTCCAATCCCAAAGAAAGTAGGTGTTGACAGATGTGAAAATTACTGAACTATCAGTTAAATAAATCACGGCTGCCAAATACTAATGCAAATTCTTTGGAGACGAAATGGAAAATCTGGTAGAAGCCGACCTCAGGGGAGATCAGTTTGGATTCTGTAGAAATATCGGAATACGTGAGGCAATACTGACCCTATTGCTTAGCTTAGAAGCTAGATTAAGAAAAGGCAAACCTACGTTTCTCGCATTTGTAGACTTAGAGAAATCTTTTGACAATGTTGACTGAAATACTCTTTTTCAATTTCTAAAGTTGGCAGGGGTAAAATACAGGGAGCGAAAGGCTGTTTACAATTTGTGCAGAAACCAGGTGGCAGTTATAAGAGTCGACAGGCATGAAAGGGAAGCAGTGGTTGCGAAGGCAATGAGACAGGGTTGTAGTCCATCCCAAATGTTATTCAATCTGTATACTGAGCAAGCAGTAAAGGAAACAAAAGAAAATTTTGGAGTAGGTATTAAAATCCATGGAAAATTCTAATTCTGTCAGAGACGTCAAAAGACTTTGAAGAGCAGTTGAACGGAATGGACAGTGTCTTGAAAGGAGGATAGAAGATGAACATCAACAAAAACAAAAAGAGGATAATGGAATATAGTTGAATTAAGCCGGGTGATGCTGAGGGAGTTCAAATCCAGTTGTTTATTAATGCTTGTGCGACCTTTGCTGCCTGTTGATTTGGCATAGCCGTCATCTGTACATACCTCGAAAAATGCTCTTTTATTGTCTGAATGAATCTGTTTCCTAATGGTGTTCGCATGAAAGGTCCTAAGACATTGATCCCAAGCATAGAGAACGGACATGTTGCTTCTGGCACTCATTGTAGCTCTATCTGTTTCCAGCTCAAATCTGCTCTCTGCGCTCATGGTATACAATTCTTGACATACTGATCCACGTCTACTTTCCTACCTCTCCACCAATACCTCTCCGCCACTCTCCTATTTGTCGCTCTACACACTCCATCACCAGATAACACGTGATCATGTGCTTCCTTTAAAACCTCATCCCTAGACTTCACTGGCACTACTACCCTTTGCCCTAACTTCATTTACCTACACAGAAGACCATCGTACATATTAAATTGTGGCTGTGTCTGATACAATTTACAATCATTGTCCACCACCTGTAATTCTTGCCGTACTGCTAGGTCATAACCTATGACTTCTACTTTTACCACCTTCCTACTTAGTGCATCTGCATTACCGTGTTTCTTCCCAGAATTGTACATCATCTCGTAGTTGAATTCACTAAGCCTCACAGCCCATCTAGTGAGTCTAGTGGACTGATCCTTCAACCCCAACAACCACTTCAATGCAGCATGATCTGTCACTACCCGAAATCTTCTCCCATATAAATAACATTTAACATATATGATTCCATAGATTGAGCTAGGCATCTCCCTCTCAGTTGTTGAGTAAGTCCTCTCTGTTGCATTCAACTGCTTAGACGCATAGGCTACACGTTGTTCTTTCCCATCAATTTCCTGACTAAGAACACTCCCTAATGCTTGATTCGATGCATCGCATGCTAGTATAAACTCCTTTTCAAAATCTGTAAACACAAGAACCAGACTTGATGTTAACACTTATTTCAGTTTGTCAAAAGCTTTCTAAGACTCTTCTGTGCACTCAGATTTCACATCCTTCTGTAACAATCATATCAACAGTTGTGCTAAATCTGCAAAGCCGTTCATGAAATTTCGATAGAAATTGTAAATTCCGATGAATGACTGCACTTCCTTAACTGTTTTCAGTTCCCGAAAATCGCTTTCAGCCTGTACCAATCTCATATCTGTTCACACTCCATCCTTACTGACAATATGACCCAAATATTTTACTTCTTCTAATACAAAATAACACTTTTCCAGGCTCGTCGTCAAACGAGCTGCTCTTAACGTCATAATGACTTCCCTTAACTGCTGTCTATGTTGCTCCATACTACTTGAAAACACTATGTCATTCAAATAGACCAGACACTACTGTGGATTCAAACCCCCCAAGACACTGTCTAGTAACCTCTGAAATATTGCCAGACCATTTTTCAAACCGAATGTCATTCTAATGTGCTGGTAATGGCCTCCAGGAGTAGAGAAAACAGTTTTAGGAAGATCCTCAGGAGCCACCTCTAACTGATGATAACCACCTGTCAAATCCATCATAGAAAAGTACTGGCACTGTCCTAAGTGATCCAAAGTCTTCAATACATTTGGAATGGGATATGCATCCATTACTGTCATATTCTTGAGGTATCAGTTGTCACAACAGAACCTCTATTTCTTAGTTCCATCCATAGATTTTTAGACACAATGACAAAGCCCACTCCCCAGCAACTATTACTATGCTGTAAAATACTGTCCACAAGCTGCTGATCAATGAAATCCATGACAATCGGCTACAAATTCCTCGGTATTCTGTATGGTTTACGGTAAACAAGTACTTCATTCCCTGTTAGTATCCTACGTTGAAATAATGGAGTGGCTGGTAACGGCCCTTGTGGAACAAACAAATCTTTAAATTCCCTCAATAATTCTTCCATATGCTCTCTTTCTCCTCCTTTCAAATGCTTTGTTTTGCCATGCAGTGCAGTTCTGTCAGCAGTTAGTGGTTGATCACTTCGCCTACTTCTCAAACATCAGTCTTCATCGTCCGGCACATCAAAATTTGCTACCAAAACTCCTTTCTTCAAATTTGCGTCTACAGCGCTGAAATTATCCATCTTCACAGGAACTACTCACTCGTCGTTCCCCTCCTATATGCCTACAACACTACATTTCACAAAACAACCCAATGGACCCAAAACTTCATTATCCTCCAATGGTTGAGTAACACATACTGTGCCCACAGGTACTGTAGATTTGACTCCACACTTACCCAAAGAGAATTCTCAGTGCCACTAGACACACTCTCATGCACTCTCATGCTAATGTACACGTTTCAATTAGTTTGTTCATTATGTTGAACGCCCCTCACAACAGCTCTGTATTGACAACAGTTTCCCCCAGCTGAAATAACATTCCACCAAGTTCCACAGTTCGTTGTCCAAGGTCAATTTTAGCATGATGTTGATGCAAGAAATCTGCTCCTAGGATCATGTCGTAGCCCTTGCTTACCGATGGTACTATCTCCATGCATGCATGTCACTGACCCCAAAGGCATGACCTGCCTATCCCCCATTCCATGCAACCTATAATGTTGTGGGTCTAATTTCCTTCATCCCATTATATTCCTAGTAGCCACTGACACTTGTGCCCCTGTGTCCAACAAAATCTTAATCTTTTAGTTCCTATGGATCCTACTACTGAACAGGTGGAATACCTCTGCATACATATCTGTAGCACTGAAATTAAATGGGAGTTCACTCAGGAGGACAACCAACAACTCTGTCAATCAATACCAGCTGAATAACTGTTTGTGTAAAGACCAGAGGTGCACCAATGCATTACTGATTTGCTCAATTTGTGAAGCTGTTTCTCTTGAATAAGTCTTGGGCCCCCTCTACCATTTAACGCTTGTCCACCTCAACTACCTCCACTTCTCCATCCTCCCCACTGCCGATTTCCACCCCTTCCTTTATTCCTCGGTGACTGCGTATATTGCATCTGCACAAGTCCTGTACGACCACACTTAAAACATTTCACACCCACTGTAAACACTGTTTGCCCCTCACGTATCCCTGTTATCACATCTATTTCTTCACACTGAATTGCCAGCTGAATGGCTGGATACAAATCTTTTTGAGTCACTTCACACATTTTCTGTGACACATGCACTGGTAACCCTCTCAAAATTACATCAAGTGCCCTTTGCTTGGCCTCCTGGAACAGAACACTATTTGCTTCATCCCTCTGACGCAACCCCTCGTAAGTATACTCATTAGCATCCCTTATCCCGTCCGCAAAATTTCTCCATCATCTCCCCCTGACTCTTTGTCATTGAACTTAACCTCTCTTTAAAGTACTGAGCGCTATTCTGTTTCTTGTAAGTTTGTAAAAGCCCTTCATTTAACTGCTTAAACTGTCCTGCCTTCCTTAAGGCCTCATAACACCTTACATATTATTTTGCTTCACCTGTTAATTTAATCTTGGCTACATGTAACAATTGCTCATCAGACCAACCATTCATCACCGCTAAAGTCTCCAAGTCCTCCACAAATGAACGCACATCCCCAGATGCCTTGCCACGCAATGGAATAATCAAACTCGCGGCAGCTGGATCAATCTCCTGCACCCTACACAACAAGGACTGATCAGACGCGGTTTCCCGTTCACCTCTAGATGTTAATTCATTTCTCAACTGTGTATTGTCTGCTATCAAGTGTCCTACTTCTTCCAAAAAAATTCACAGCGCTTCTGGTTCCAACACACCTTGTGTTCTTGACTCTGCCATTGTGTTGCTTTCGTTCCCAGTTAGTCCTGAAACAAAATATTAAAATACAAGAATAACCAGACTCCCTACAGCTCAGTAACATCATACTCACTAACACCATACTCAAACCAATACAAAAGTAATTAAGTGCCGCAAGAAAAGAAAAATAATAAATCGTACTGCCACAAATACACTAACACTCATTCTGACAAACAAAATAAAATAATTGTAATATGCCTTCACAAAACATCTAAATGGGCCAGCCATGAGCCATATTCAAAAACGCAAAAAGGCAAGAAAACATCCAATATTCAAAAGAAAACTGCTCAAATCTCATCACATCTTGTGAATGTAATGTGGGCAGTGGGCTCGAACGTTGTACTGGACAAATGACGTCCGCTACTCTGACAGCAAATATAGTCACAACTTCTGCTACTGAATGTATCAGGATGACCAAATGTAGCGGGAAGATGTAGAATGCACCCTATTGAGACTTGTCCTAGCTTTCCAAGTGATTTATTGTTTCCAACAATAGTGTTGTGTTCCCCTCGGTCTGTGTCACTGGGTCCTGCAATGCTGAGGACACCACTTCACTGTCTGTGAAATGACTTGTTGCAGAATGCCTGCCTCAGTAACCTGTGCATACACTATGTTTGAGCCTTGTACAACAGCAGAGTTGCAGCGTCATCAGGATGCCGGCAGGTGACTCAGCGGTCTGCTTCGCTGCCGACTCAGCACCACTCAGTGTGAGACACAGGTGGCCAGCTGCATGCTTCTCGCTGGTGTGGCTGAGATTTCTAAAACAAATTTACACTTCATATAAAATCTGACTTGTTGTTGTTGTTGTTGTTGTTGTTGTTGCGGTCTTCGGTCCAAAGACTGGTTTGATGCAGCTCTCAATGCTACCCTATCCTGTGCAAGGTACTTCATCTCCAACTAACTAATGTAACCTACATCCTTCTGTATCTGCTTAGTGTATTCAATCCTTGGTCTCGCTCTACAATTTTTACCCTCCACACTTCTTTCCAATACTATATTGGTGATCTCTTGATGCTCAGCACGTGTCCTCCCAACTGATCCCTTCTTCTAGTCAAGTCGTGCCACAAATTCCTTTTCTCCCCAGTTGTGTTCAGTACCTCTTTATTAGTTACTGAGCCACCCATCTGACCTTCAACATTCTTCTGTAGCACAATATTTCAAAAGCTTCTGTTCTCTTTTTGTCTAAACTATATATTGTCCACGTTTCACTTCTGTACATGGCTACATTCCATACAAATACTTTCAGAAAAGACTTCCTGACATTTAAATCTATACTCAATGTTAACAGATTTCTCTTCTTCAGAAACGCTTTCCTTGCCATTGCCAGTTGACATTTTATATCCTCTCTACTTTGAACATCATGTTATTTGGCTCCCCAAAGAGCAAAACTCATCAACTACTTTAAGTGTCTCATTTCCTGATCTAATTCCCCTGGCATCAGCTAATTTAATTTGACTACATTCCATTATCCGCATTTTGCTTTTGTTGATGTTCATCTTAAATCCTCCTTTCAAGACACTGTCCATTCCATTCAACTGCTCTTCCAAGTCCTTTGCTGTCTCTGCCAGAATTACAGTGTAATTGAAAAACCTCAAAGTTTTTATTTCTTTTCCATGGATTTTAATTCCTACTCCAAAGTTTTCTTTTGTTACCTTTACCGCTTGCTCAATATACATATTTAATAACATTGGGGATAGGCTAAAACCCTATCTCCCTCCCTTCCCAACCACTGCTTCCATTTAATGGGCCAGGACTCTTATAAAAGCCGTCTTGTAGCTGTAAAAATTGTAAATACTCTTTTGCTCCCTGTATCTGATGCCTGTCACTGCCTTAACGGATTAATTTTGTGTGTTACAAACTAGGAAAATTGGTTGCACTGACAATAGCAAAAAAAAACTGTTTGACTATGGGATATAATTGCAGTTGGTGCACCGTGGTTGTTGCAGTGACCAAATGATTTGTAGCCACTGGCTTTCCCAAGTCCATAGACCAGTTTTCTCGTACACATAATTTTTTAGTTTCAAATGATTCAAGTGTCCAGTCCAGAATGTAGCGGAACCACTATTTAGGATAGGGAAAGTAAGTTTTGTGTAATATTCTGAGCACAAGTTACAGCCAGGTGCAGGTCGGATTGTAGTGAGTTATGCATCTCAACAGTTGTGAAGTAGAATATGGACCACAGGGCCGTCACATTGCTGAAAGAGTATACGTAGAGGTTTTGCATGTTACAAATCGGAGGCAGAGGGAACCACTGGCCAACCTATCGTGTTGTGATTGCGTGATGCGAAGCGGAGCATATGGCAAAACGGAGGCGCACAATCACATATAAATAGCTGTGGGTTTCTACGAGGTTCTTGCAAGTGTGGCAACTCTCCTCGATGTCAGGGTATGTCACATCACTAGCTAATACAGCAGCAGGTGAGACGCCAGCATTCCAGTCCACGGCGGTTAGCTGGTTTGATCATCTGAGACCGACTCGGGATTCGTAGCCAGCCAGTGGCTGGCCACTCCACGGCTCGCTACCGTGGGCAGTCGTCCTGGCTTCCAACACATGCCAGAGGCATCCTGAGGTGAGGGCCACAGATTCAGATGCCAGATTGCAGGCGCTTGTTGTCAAATTAGCAATAGCATCAAGTTTCTCTTTATTAGGTGCTATTCCTTTCTCACATGTAACATGTCCTACAAATTTAACTTCTTCCATACATACCTATCTTCAAAGTCTAACCTTTTTATTCTGACTTTGAAAGCACATCTCTTAACACATCCAAATGTTGTTCCCAAGTCTTTTCAGTGACCAGAATGTCATCAATTAACTTTGAACTCACTTCACTTCCTAAGACCACATCCAGAAGTCTTATGAATTCAGCCAAAGATACATTTAGCCCAAATGGCACTACACAGTACTGTAAACACTTACCTCCATACAAAAATGCTGTATACTTTCTGGATTAAATTTCATGTGGGATTTGGTGAAATCCAGAGGTCAAGTCCATACTACTCAAGTATTTTACATAATCAAATTTGTGTAACAGCTTGTCCATGTTCTCAGGATGGTCATTCTCTCTGATAAGAAATTTATTATGTTTAGAGCTCAAAACAGTTCTCGTTCCACCATATCCCTTACTTACCACCACTAAAGGATTATTTAAGCACTCCTACTTCTCTTAACCTTAGGATGCATATACAGGGCCTCCGAGGCCCTTGTATGTCTTAATTTTTAAAAAAATTCTGTAATTTTTTGTTTGATTTCAAACTGCTTTCCAGTACTCTTTGACTAACACTGTGACATTCCTCCTATCAAGTCTGAACGAGATACCTTTTAAAGTTTCTTGTATAATTCAATATGTTTACCCATACACCGTGAATGCATAAGCAGGGCTTCAGAAGCCTCCACACATTTATAAATGTTCTTTAGCCTATATTGTCTTCAACATTTGTTTGGGAGCAGTTATTAATTCAACAATAACTGCAGTGGTATTTCCAGTAACAAGAGTGCTAACAGCAGCAGTAGCTGTAGTAGTAATAGTATAACTAAAAAATAATACACACTACTTCCACATATTGGCGATGTCAGTGAATTGTTGATCTTTTTGCTATCAAATGTTTTATTATTCAATAGTATTGTTATCCTGTGCTGCTCTTGTCAGCCTCATTGTTACTGTAGTTTGTTTGTTGCTGCAAGGCCCAAATTGTTGCCAGTATGACTCGTTTAGTGCTGCAAAAGCTGCTGTTAGAGAGACATGCCTTTTGCTATGGCTTCGACACGCAAAGCAAGAGAGTCAGTACGTGCAAATGCAGCTAGTTTTGAAAGTGTTGTGGCTCAGTGGTTTGAAGAAGATGATTCTTGCGAGGAAGGAAATATTTTTGAAGATGCAAGTAGATAAGAATCAGCCAATGAACCTGCAGATGTGAATACTGAAGTAGATGGCAGTCCTTCCGATAATATTACTTCACCAGAGTATGAAAATGAAGAACCACCACAAAAACGTATAGAAGACCACACATACATTAGTCGGAATGGAACGATTTAGAAATTAGATCCTCCTGCAACTTTTCGCACGCCTGTCCATAATATCGTAAAGAAGGCACCTGGTCCAGCCCGTGGTTTGAAAACCTGTAAACCTAAGGATGCCTGGGACTATTTTATCTCCAAGGAAATACTAGAGGAAATCATCAACTGCACAAATGTTGAAGGCAGAAGAGTGGCTGCTTTACGTGGTAAAACGTGGAAAAACGTTTCGCTTGCTGAAATGGAGGGTTTTCTTGGTCTTTTACTGATTTGTGGTGTTGAGAAGAGTTGGGATGTCCCTATTAGAGAATTAATCTTGGATGAAAAGGCAAATCCTACATATAAGGCCACCATGTCAGTAAATAGATTCGAGGATATAAGGAGAATGATTAGATTTGATGACAGGCGTACCCATGAATCTCGATCTGCTGATGACAAACTTGCAGCTGTTCGCTATGTATGAGAACTATTTCTTGACAAGTGTAGAAATAGAATGATTCCCAATGATTCGCTCACAGTTGACGAACAGCTAGTCCCTTTTCGTGGAAGATGCAGTTTCGCCCAGTATATGCCCTATAAACCAGTCACGTATGGCATAGAATATTTTGGTTATGTGATGCTACATCTGCATATGCTTTAGACGGAATTGTTTACACGGGAAGGAAGTCGCATGAACCTATTCAGAAAAATCTTGGATTGAATGTGGTGAAAGATCTTGCTAAAAGTATTGAAGGATCATCAAAAAATATTACTGTTGACAACTTCTTACTAGTGTGCAGCTGGCAGAAGAGATGCTTCAGAAGGAAACTACAGTGGTGGGAACAATCAAACAAAATAAACCAGAAATTCCTAATGAGATGAAACCATCTACCTCAAGAGTGACTCATTCCTCTTTGTTTGCATTTAGATGGTGAGTTATGTTCCCAAAAAGAAAAAGTCTGTAGTTCTCATTAGCACAATGCATCACGACAGAAACATTGATGAAACTCATGCAAAAAAGAAACCAGATATAATAAAGTTCTATAACTCTACGAAGGGTGGAGTAGATCAAATGGACCAGAAAATTCGTTATTACACTAGCAAGAGACACACAAGAAGATGGCCATTTTCATTATGGATGAATATGATGGACGTCGCAGCAATGAACAGTGAAATTTTATTTTCCGCTCAACATCTGACATACCATTGTGGAAGAAGTGATAAAGGCGTTGGTTCCTAAGAGATTTAGCAGAGGAAATGGTAGGACCACTAAAGGAACTTCGTATTCAGATCCCTAATCTTCCAAAGAAAATCGTTGATGCCATGCAAAGATGTAGTGTTCAAAAAGATGTCATATTACCGAACCAACTACCTGTTTCAGGAAAAGAAGAAGATGCAGTTATTGTCTGTGGTGTCACCGCTAGACACCACACTTACTAGGTGGTAACTTAAATCGGCCGCGGTCCTGTAGTACATGTCGGACCCGCGTGTCGCCACTGTGGGATCGCAAACCTAGCGCCACCACAAGGCAGGTCTCGAGAGACTGAGGAGACCTCGTCCCCAGTTGTACGGACAACATAGCTAGCGATTGGACGTGCTAAGCCTTGCTCTCATTTGCCGAGAGATAGACAGTAGAATAGCCCTCTGCTAAGTTAAATGGCGACCACCTAGCAAGGCGCCATTTGTATCAGTGCCAATAGCTTACGAGTATGCAGGAGAGATGTATTCCAACAAGAGAATAAAGTTAAGTATTAAAAAAGCTACGTATATTTCTTTAGTGCATTTATAAGTCTCATGTTCCAGACTTCACGCCCGTCTGCGTTAGCCTTGCGTGCCCTATCGGCTACAGCATTGTGTCTGGGCTGTATGGTCTAGACACAACATTGTCCGTATAATAAACACAGGAAAAGTGCAATGACATGTATTAAGTGTAAAACCAACATCTGTAAGGAACATAGTGGCGTTCTTTGTGGTTCTTGTTTGTCACACGTTGAAAACTAAGAAAAATGCAATTTTATGTGAACAATGAATAATAACTTTTTGTCAGAATATTGCCTATATACATAATATTGTGAATGGTTCAAATGGTTCAAATGGCTCTGAGCACTATGGGACTCAACTGCTGAGGTTATTAGTCCCCTAGAACTTAGAACTAGTTAAACCTAACTAACCTAAGGACATCACAAACATCCATGCCAGAGGCAGGATTCGAACCTGCGACCGTAGCGGTCTTGCGGTTCCAGACTGCAGCGCCTTTAACCGCACGGCCACTTCGGCCGGCCAATATTGTGAATAATGAGTATGTTTTAATTGAAGATATTGGTTGTAAGAAATGTTATAAAATGTAAACTGCAACTTATATGTGAATTAATATAATAATTTGTATATGTTGTAACTAACAAAAATTCTGTGGTGTCACCGCCAGACACCACACTTGCTGGGTGGTAGCCTTTAAACCGGCCGCGGTCCGTTAGTATACGTCGGACCCGCGTGTCGCCACTATCAGTGATTGCAGACCGAGCGCCGCCACACGGCAGGTCTAGAGAGACTTCCTAGCACTCGCCCTGGTTGTACAACCGACTTTGCTAGCGATGGTTCACTGACAAAATACGTTCTCATTTGCCGAGACGATAGTTAGCATAGCCTTCAGCTACGTCAATTGCTACGACCTAGCAAGGCGCCATTATCAGTTGCTATTGATATTGTAAATAGTGTACAGACAAGAGCTACGTTCAACATTAATGGATTAAAGTTAAGTATTACACCATCTGCGTCCGTTTTTCTAAGTTCTAATTTCCTTGTCCTGTTCCAGACCTCACGCCAGCCTGCGTGAGCTAAAACGCGTGCCTTTCGGTTTCCTCTCAATTTAGTGGATTGGTCTCCTGCCAATCCACAACAAATTCACTCTTAGAGATTTTTAAAAAAATTAATAAAATGTTAATCAGGCCCACCAGATCCTGTTAGTGTATCTTAGGAATCTTTCAATATGACATTAAATTTGACAGATATAAATTTAACTACAAGGAATAATTATATGAAAAGAGGAACATTTTAAATTAGGGCAGGGCCTTGGAGGCCTGGTACTCACCTTGGTTCACAAGTTTTTGCAAATTGTTACAAATTGTTGCAATTTTTCACACAGTTTAAAATACAGAAATTATTTTTCACATAAGTATTTCTTCTGGGTTCCAAAATAAGCAATTCTTTAGCATTCAGTCCAAAAGAGGCCTCAACTTTCACTATCTAATCTGTTCCGAGGATTATATTTTGTTCCAGACTAGGGATTACAAAGCATCCATGTTCAAACGTTTTGCCTTTTATATTAAACGTTAAAAGTACATGAGATTTTACCAATTTGCTTTGCTTACCTGTAGCTCCTTTTATCTTTACACCTACAACAGCCATTGCCACAAAAATCTTACTATAATGGCTCTTGTTCGTAAATTGTTCAGATGTGAAGCAGATATCAAGGTGGTAAGGTAATGACCACGGTTCTCTCTTCTAATCAGCAATACTTTTATTACACAACAAACGTACAGGTCGAAGACTAGGCTGGAACTGAGGTCCCGGAAGTATACAAAACTAAGATCCACTCGAAGACATAATACACATATGATGTTCTGGCCTATTGATCCATGGATCGACGCCACATAGCCCCCCCCCCCCCCCCAATGCAGTATGGAGTACGTACCCGAACGTGCGGGGGGGGGGGGGGGGTTGGCGAGAGCTTAAGTGGGTTACAGTGAGTTCCTCCACGTCTAACGGCACGGGCCGTGTGGGAGGAGAGCCTGGAGCAGATCCTGGAATGCTGACGCTGAAGTCTTGAAGCGACGTCAGCGGTCACGGACGTCAGCCGGTGTAGGAGCGCTGGTGTGGAAGGGTGTCGTCGGCCGGGAACCTAATGAGCACCTTCCCATTTGGCCTAACGTAAGCACGTAGGTTGCCACACGTAGCACTTTGAGAGATTTTGAAATGCTTCACTTCACATTGTGACACACCACCTAACGAGTCACACGAATCGTCACATGCAAGCAGCCCTAATGCGGTATCACCACTAACGATGACAGATAAACCACAAATGTCATTAGGATGAACGTGGGAAGCCGTAAGTGGTGCCTGCTAATGGAGAGGTATTCTGAGCCGGTGGGGTGGGGAAACCATAGCACGGTGAGGGCGGTGTGCTGCGAGTAGAGGGGTGAGTATCAGACGGTGAGGTCTGAGTGCGCGCGGCAGGAACCTGCGGGCTGCACCGGTTAGAAGAGTGCCGCTGTGTGCTGTTGCACAAAGATAGAACTGCTATATTAGAGCCCTGGGTGCTGGGGCCTCTGCTGTGGGAGCCGGAAGGCGGAAAACCCCGGAATGAGTGTGGGCTCGTTGACGGGGCTGGTGTAGGCGTGAGTTTACTCGAATCATGAGCAGAGGAAGAAGGCCGAGAGTGGCCAGAGAGCGTGGTCTCTTCAACTGTGCGTGAGGTAGGGGAAAACTCGACGCGAGCAGGTTTAACCCTGTTGAGGGACACAGTATTCACTGAGCCCTAAATACGATGTCCATTGTGTTACTGGTTCATTTGACAACTCTGTACGGGCCTGTGTAAGGGGGCTGTAATGGGGCTTTTACAGTGTCGTCGCTAAGGAAGACAAATTCGCAAGTGTCAAGCGCCTTGGGAACATATGTGTGCGGCGGAGTGTGGCTGGAAGGGGGCGGGGGTTGAAGCTTGCTACAGTGTAACCTCACCCATTCTACCAAGGACAGCAGTTCAGATGGTTTGGCGACTGGAGAAGGAGCAACAAGTTCGCCTGGCAGTGTAAGGGACTGGCCGTAGATGAACTCGGCCACTGAGCCTTTAAGGTCTTCCTTGAAAGTGGTCCACAAACAGAATAAGACGAATGGCAGGGCTTCCATCCAAAGGAGGCCATGGCAACGTAGGGCCGTCTTAAGCGTTCTATGCCAGCGTTCCACGAGGCCGTTGCTTTGGGGGTGGTAGGCTGTTGAATGAATTTTCTTGATGCTGCACAGCCTACATAGTTCAGAAAACAAGGCAGACTCAAATTGACGGCCTTGGTCGGTCGTCAAGTAAACAGGGCAGCCAAAGCGTGAAATCCAAGTGTCTATGAAGGATTGTGCCACCGATTCGGATGTAATATTAGGTAGTGGGGCAGCTTCCACCCAGCGAGAGGTTCTGTTTATAATAGATATCACATATCTGTAACCCTCGGAGGGGTTGAGGGGGCCCACCAAGTCGATGTGAACGTGCTGGAAGCGACTGGGAGGAGCAGTGGAGCTGCCTACTGGGTACGATGTGTGCAGCGAAACTTTATTTTGTTGGCACGGAATGCAGGCACGGGCCCTGGCTTGGCAGTCTTGACACATGTCGCGCCAGACGAAGCACTCTGAAATAAGTCTGGTAGAGGCTCTCACACCTGGATGAGTTAGGTTGTGTAATTTGTCCAACACTTGTTTCTGTAGAGGTTTGGGTATAAAGGGACGCAGTGTACCAGTTGATTTTTCACACCAAACCTCGCCTATGACACTGGGAAAGGTGGATCGCAAGGTTTGAGTGACGAGCTGTGATCGGAAATAAGGTCCATAGTGTCTGTGTCGGCGGACTGCAGCTGAGGCAAGTTATAGAGGTCTATCAGAGTTGTGAGAGCGCCGACACGAGACAAAAAATCTGCGACCACATTATCTGCACCCTTGATGTATCGTATGTCAGAGGCAAATTGCAATATAAAGTCCAAATGACGGAAGCGTCTAGGTGGAGGGTCAGTCGGGGGGTTCTTTACAGCAGCAACCAAAGGTTTATAGTCGGTTAAAATGTAGAAGTCCCTACCCTCAACCTCGGCGCGAAAGTATTTCACAGCCTTGTAAACTGCCAAGGGCTCCCTATCAAAGGCTGAGTCCTTTTTTTTAGCACCGTTGGGCTTTATAGAAAAGAACTGCAAAGGAGAGGTTTGGCTAAGGACAGCAGCTACTGCGGTATCTCTGGCATTCCGGCAATAAAAAGTGTAGTGTCCGGATGCGGGTGGGCAACAGACCCTGCGTTTGCTAGTAGGTGCTTCAGTTTGTCAAAAGCTTGTTCCATGGCAGGTGTCCAGAGGACGGGGCGGATACCAGTCGTATTTATGCCATCTAGGGCGTCTGTTAGGGAAGCCTGAACCCCGGCTGCGGCAGGCAAGTGCTTCCTATAATAGTTAACTGTTCCAATGAACCTGCACAGCTCCTTAAACGAGTGAGGGCGTGCCAAATCCAAAACACTTTTGATTTTATCCTTGGGGGGAGTGAGGCCCTTAGCTGACACGATGTACCCTAAGAATCTTACTGAAGTCTGGTGCAACTGGAGCTTCTTATTATTCAGTTCAACACCGGCAGCGGTAAGAGTGTCTTTAACAATCTGCAAATGTTCCCTGTTCCTTTGCAAATTAGAATGCCGTGCTCGAAGTGGCCGTGCGGTTAAAGGCGCTGCAGTCTGGAACCACAAGACCGCTACGGTCGCAGGTTCGAATCCTGCCTCAGGCATGGTTCAAAATGGCTCTGAGCACTATGGGACTTAACAGCTGTGGTCATCAGTCCCCTAGAACTTAGAACTACTTAAACCTAACTAACCTAAGGACATCACACACATCCATGCCCGAGGCAGGATTCGAACCTGCGACCGTAGCAGTCTCGCAGTTCCGGACTGCGCGCCTAGAACCGCGAGACCACCGCGGCCGGCTCGTCAGGCATGGATGTTTGTGATGTCCTTAGGTTAGTTAGGTTTAACTAGTTCTAAGTTCTAGGGGACTAATGACCTCAGCAGTTGAGTCCCATAGTGCTCAGAGCCATTTGAGCCAAGCCAATGTCGTGCAATTAGAATCTCGTGCAAGTAAACGAAACAAAAATACAAATGAAACAACACCTTGTTTATGAATCTCTGCCAAGTTTTCTCAGCGTTGCGGAGGCCAAAGGGCATGAACTGGTACTGGAAAAGGCCGAAAGGTGTTGTAACAGCTGTCCTTTCAATATCCTTTGGTGCCATCGGAATTTGAGGATAGGCCCTCCTACAGTCCACTACCGAGAAATATTTGGCGCCTGCAAGAGCATGGTTAAAATCCGCGACGTTAGGAACCGGATACTTGTCTGTGATAGTACGAGAGTTCAACTTAGTATAGTCGCCAACGATACGCCAATTGCCGTCGCTTTTTGTGACGAAGTGGACAGGCGAGGACCACAGGACCACCATCCGGCAGATGGTTCGATGATGCCGGTTGTTAAGAGATAGCCGGCCGAAGTGGCCGTGCGGTTACAGTCGCTGCAGTCTGGAACCGCAAGACCGCTACGGTCGCAGGTTCGAATCCTGCCTCGGGCATGGGTGTTTGTGATGTCCTTAGGTTAGTTAGGTTTAACTAGTTCTAAGTTCTAGGGGACTAATGACCTCAGCAGTTGAGTCCCATAGTGCTCAGAGCCATTTGAACCATTTTTGTTAAGAGATCGTCTATTTGTTTACGAGCCACTTTCGTGAGTTCTGGCTTGAGACGGCGTGGTCGGCAAGAGATAGGCAGTCCATCTTGCAAGCGGAGTTTGTGAGCGGTGCCGTATGTAACCACGGAAACGCGCGACGTAGTACACGAGGCGACTGTCTATGGTATAGTGTGCGCGGCGGCCGCTAGGCTGGGTTGCAGCGCGGACGGCGAAAGTTTGCGTAAGTGCCAACTCTTAGATGGCTGGGAGTGACAAACAAGTGAGCTACGCGAAATAAGGTTGGTACACTGTTTATTAGTTATCGAAGGTGCCGCTGTCGAGTTTGGTGGAGGTAGCGGGCGCGAATGAACAGCTGATGGCAGCCAATCAAAAACATCAACCTGCGCCTGGGAAGTTAGCTGCCCAAGCGAGGAGGGGGATGAATGTGCGATCGAATTAATACAGAGCTGGCGGGAGTGCGGACACTGTACAGTTTATATGGCACACGGTCAAATGGTTTTGAGTAACAATCAAATAATTAAATTTGTTAAGATATGTGCGGTCACAAATGCACTCGGGCGCGAGAAAACTGTAGTGGCACCGACTAACATTGTGTGTTGCCGAGGCGTCGTCTGCTGCAAGCTGCTGCCATGCCAAAGATAACTTGTTACTTAAGTCGTTGAGGCGACGGCATAGCTGAAGTTGTTCCAAATGCAGGCGTGTAGACTCGACATACTTCGTGAGCCACTTATTTGTCCATGACAAGTGCTCGGAGGAGGGGTTATTACATTTCCTAGCCAGGTGGACCTGTTTAGCAGTATTATTGACACTTGACGAAGCACACAAAATGTGTTCCTGTGTAGGGTGGTAAAACCTTGACGAGGTCAGGCCACAGTTTGTGGTTTCGTAGAAAGTCGATGCCCAAAATGGGATCGTCAATGTCAGCCACCAGGAAGGACCAGCTTTCACTCAGGCGAGAGGGACACTGCATATGAAGTAGAACCTAAGCACGACAAACTAGATGAGTTTACAGCACGTAGGACAGTTTTGTGTAGTCGGATCTTTTCGGTAGCAAGACGAGACGGAAGTAGGGAAACATCTGTGCCCGTGTCGATGAGAAAGTTTGTGCCAGAGTTCAAGTCGCGGACGTAGACTTGTCCATTCGAAGCATTAGTGTTGGGCACAGAATGGAGCGTGGGGACGGCGCCTGTTGTTTACGTCGCTGGAGGTGGCGCCGCTGCCTACCTGCGGTTGAAGTTTGGGTAGGAGCACGGCGGTTTACAATTGCGTGCTTGTTCCCCGAATTCTGCATGGAAGAAACAGTATTTATGGGCGGACATCTGCTCCTGCGAGTGGTCAGACGGCGGCGGCCCAGAATCTTCCATAGAGTCAGATGTGCTGTTGTGCAGACATGAAGGTGCTGGTAATGTGGCGAACTTTACAGGTTTAGGCCGGGGCCACACGAGCAGATTGTTTCCACAACGGTCGACGGCCTGCGGCTATACGCAGAGTCCTGTATCAATGCGGCTAGCTGCGGAATGTTCGTGCGGAGAGCCAAATATCTAGTCATCTATTTTGTCTCGAAAATAATTGTTTCATGTAAACGAAGGAAAGCTACATCCGTCCATGTAGTTAGTTTCTCATTACAACTTATAATTTTCGTGTAAAAAATTAAAAACCACTGTTTTGGAATTCGTCTGTGTTCTGTGCTACGCAATCTCTCTCATTCGATTGTGAGGAAACTATTCGACGAAAAAAATTTATTTTTACGCGTGTTATAGCCTGATATCACAGCTTCATAACGAACTGGTTTTCTTTTCGCTGCTGCCCATGGTTATCGTGATACTTCATAATTAAGTAAGATACAGCGCATATTTTGTAATGTTTGCAGTAAAAAATGTTGTCGCTGGCTACTTTGCGTTTGGTGCATTTGAGGTCGTATAATGCTCCGTACGAATTGTAGCTAAGATATCGAAATTGTTTTTAACACTGGACGGAGAGCTATATCTCTTTCCAGTCTCGAGTAATCGAGTGATATATATTGGCGCTTGGCCGCAGCTGCCTACGGCGCGTCACGCTCGAGGGTATTCTCGCTCACAATGCAGAGTTGTGCCGTGTTTATTTTCCGCATGTCGTCTATGATTTGCTGTATGTGTCATTTTTTCTTGTCTACACTGTTTCATTCACGAAACATTAAATAACTATTATCAACACAATTTTTAAGAAAGTAAGTAAAGTCGACCTGGTAACTGTTTACCTTGCGATTAAATGACAATAGAGACGAGAAAAAAATACACTTTTCATTCTAGTACAGCGCGAAATGTTCTTAGAATGAAGACAGTTCGCTTCGTAGCCGCGAGGAGGCCAAGCAAATAGACTGAATTGTTCTCTCCTTCTTTTTTTTTTTTTAAATCTGGTAGTCGCGATGGATGCTCGACACTGTGCAGTAGTGGCATACTTAGGGTTAAAAATACTGAAAAAGAGAAAAATACACCGAAAGTACTGGGTGCATCCAGTAGTGAGTAGTCGGTTGTTGCAAGGAGCGTTTCACGTTATATTTAACGATCGACGAGAGTATGAAATGAAGTTTTTCAACTATTTCCGAGTGTCTTTCTCAAGCTTCGATGAATTACATCGCACGCTTAGAAACGCTTTACAGAAGCAAGACACAATCATGAGACTCGCTATACCTTCAATGGAAATGCTTGCTATAACTTTAAGGTAAGTGAATTCTAATGTGTAAGTATCCTGTCTCAGCCAAAAATTATCTCAGTTAAAATTAAAGAAACCCAGTAATGTCTATCACTAGTTTTAACAACACTTTCACACTTTCATTTCAATTTAAAAAAAAAAAGATAATGATTAGGTCAATAAACGAACAAGTTTAATTCTCTCTTCTTTACTGATGAAATGTTAGATGTAAATATGTCTTTTGAGGATAAGAAACATCAATTAACTTTAAATGAAATTAACAGAATGGACATGCAAGAAGGGAAAGTAACTCCTTTTAATTCACTTTTCTGCAAAAACTGTCTACTCAAGAGTCTGAATCAATAAACTTTGGTGAAATAGAAGGCGATTGTTCTCTAGACGTCAGAAGTCTTTCAGCTCCATACTGTTGAGACTGCATCTGCACTAACTGAGGAGCTGCACGCTGGTTGCACATATTTCCTTGTGTATGTAATGTTTGGAAATGTCCTGGGCTTACTGCATGCGTTGGTGCATGTTGCATAGGTTGCTGACACGCTGCATAACAGCCATGAAATGGTTGCGATTTTGCGTTTCGGATGCGCTGAAGTAGGCGTAAAACTTCCATACGGAATTCTAGTTTTTGATCTAAATCAAACTTACGCAGCGTGGGCAACAACGAATCAAAAAACGATTTGTCTTCGTCCTCAGCGGACGGAGAACGAATTGGAGGACTATCCAGAAAAGTGCATAACATAGCTTCAAGATCTGTTTTCACGCTTCTCACTTTCGTTTTCTTTTGTGGAACTGATGAGCCTACTGAAATCTGCTCAGGTGTTGAGGCATCAACTGATGTTACTGGACTGCCGGTGTCGTCTTCTGCCAGGGATAATTCCAAAGGATGTTCCAAGTGCTGAATTTCGTTTTCCTGTAAACTTGAAACTGAATCTCTTGTTTCTAAAACAGGTGACAAGAACCCCAGCTGGTCAGTGTACACGTATTTTAATATTCTTACTGCTTCTGAACCAGATTTCTTCACTTTCCTTACATATTTCCGATAATAGTCCCTAATATTACGCCACTTTTGTTGTGCCTTCTGGCCTACAAAGGAGAAAAAAAGAAACGGAAATTTAACGTAACTTTAAAATCTTTAACATCGTTAAATAATGAATAAATATTGAACGTAATTTTTATACATTTATATCTTTGGTTTTAGGTATTTGGCTACTGGTTGTTACTTAGTTGATCTGCACTATACATACAGAATAGGCAAGTCAACAGCCAGTGACATAGTGAGGAAAGTGTGCTGTGCGATTTGGGGCTGCCTGCGTGACAAGTGTCTGCCTCAGCCGACAGAGGAGGAGTGGAAGAATATTGCCAATGGGTTCCAAATCCGTGCAAATTTCTCAAATTGCATAGGGGCAATCGATGGTAAACATATTCGGTTGGTCAAACCTAAGACGAGTGGTTCACTGTTTTATGATTATAAGGACTTTTTTCCATTGTTCTTTCAGCGGTGGCAGACTCAGATTATAGATTCGTTTTTGTTCACATTGGCTCGTTTGGAAAAGATTCAGACAGCACAATTTAAAAAAAAAAAAAAACTACCCTGTGGAAACGTCTGAACGGAAGTACATTGTGTGTACCAGAGCCCTCTGGCTTACCAAATGCCACTGGGATAGTTACACCGTATGTGTTTGTTGGTGACGAAGCATCTGGACTCTCAGAACACGTACTACGACCATATGGTGGTAAAATCTCGACACGCGAGAAGAGAATTTTCAACTACCGTTTGCCACGGGCTCTTAGGTACGCTGAATGTTCCTTCGGCATATTGTCGAACAAATGGCGCGTGTTCCAGCGAGCCATGATTGTGAAATTGGATTTTGCTGTCGACATAACAAAAGCATGTTGTGTTCTGCATAATTATGTGTGCGAGAGAGATGGACACATTTATTGTGAATGGATTTGTGACTGCAACAAACTTGGATGAAAGAAGAAGTGTGTCAGCAATAAGAAACAGAAATGTAATGGCAAATTATTTTGTAAGTGAGGCTGGTAAAGTGCCTTGGCAGGACAGCAAAATCTGAGGTGTTACATAGAGCAGAAAATCAACTTTTTTATGCATTTTCCTTAATATTTACAGTTTTATTAATTTTATTGTTCCAGCTTGTTATTATCGGTAATTACATCTGTAAATTCACCTGAGACTTAATAAAACTAACTAATCAGCTAATCTTGACTCTTTCATACACTATCCAGAAACTTGTTTGAGAGCAGTGCTTTCTGAACCTGATTTGTTTAATGTTCTATTTTTAGTGATTTATCACTCTATCCAATATTGTAATTGTCCAAGGCGATCATGTGGCTTAATTCATGCGATGCAAAAGAATCGATACCATTATTGCCAATTCTTACATATTATTGTCCAAATATGCTTTTCTTTTCTATTGTTATATTTGTGCATTGTTGTTACATTATCAATGTGTAACATGTCAACAATAATAGAAATGCAGGACTTTCTCAACACTTATCATTGTTCAGCAATCTCGAAACAAAAATACTTAACGAGTTCCAGAAAACTAATTCGCTAACTATGTTGCAATTCAGAGTGATCTTTTAACCAATTGTATTATTCTAAAAGTGGACGAAAAACTTACCAACGGATTTTTTCTCTGTGGTTGAATGATCTGCGAAATCATCGAATAATGCACAGCAGATTTCATGCCATGCTGCATCCTTCTTATGTCTGTCTTTGTATTCCTCGGTCCTTTTATCCCAAATACAAGGCCTTTTTTCCACTTCCATTATCAGAATCTCCATATCTATTTTCTCAATGTCTAGTGGGCACATCGTGGAAGTCACTATGTAGTCACACGGAACGGAGCACGCAACTGCCTGCTGCAAACGGCCACTCTACTCCGCTCTCAGCATTGACTGCTGACAGTTGGCCCTTCTCCACACACCTGTCGCACCGCCCGTGTGAAATGCCTAATTGATTCTCATGACCCATAGCGCTGCGTGTGCCGCAGCGGGTTTTCCGCCTCGCTATGGGCGATGCGGCTGGCAAGCGGCAAAATTCCGCAACCGCAGACGTTCCGCCTCGTGTGGACTGCTGCATCTACCCCATGCGCCATAGCCGTGCGGTCATTTACCGCGCGTCTGACGTTCCGCAGCTATTCCGCTAGTGTGGCCCCGGCCTTAGTGGGGCATCCACGATGGGGCCCTGGTTGTGGTTGGAATCTGGTGTAACTGCTGGGCACGGCGTTCACGTAGTAGAGCAGAGTAAGCTCAGTCGGCAGCACGCAAGCGTTCGCTATTTGGTCTATCTTCGTAGGCAGAGATGGCCATTTGGACAGACAGAGGCAGCTTTTCCGTCCAAATCTTGGTGAGCGTGGCGCCTGGCATGTCGTATTCACCGACGAGAAGTCGAAGGCATCGCCAATGCTGGGACGGAGATCTGTCGCCGAGGCGTTCTTCATAGACGAGCTGTCGAACCTTTTTGTCTTCTTGTCTTGGAGACACATTCCAGTATTGCTTGTTTAGCTGCAGCGTACTTCTCATTCGGAGGAGGTGACTTAACCAGGTCGTAATTAAGTCGACACGGTCATGGAGGTGGTTCATGAGGCATGTGAAATGGCCGTTGTCATCAAGTGCACAGACACTGAAAGTTTGCTCGACCAGGTTGAACCAGAATTCCTCGTGGGCAGGTTTGAATGCCGGAAGTTTCGGTAGATTCGACGAACTGGCGGTCGAAGAATGTGGGCAGCCGCTCTCAGAAGCAGGAGTAGGATAGTCAAAGCTAACTCTGCATCGTGAGGGCGGTAGGGAGAAAGCAGACGTGCCAGCTGTGTTCATAGTAGCTGGAGGGGAAGCGAAATCCGTTAGCAGGAAGCCCGGCGTGGAGCGAAGACGGACCGGTTGTTGCGACGGTAGGTCAAAGTGGTCACGGCGGTTGCTCGGCAGGTTATTATGCAATTGATCCTCCACATCTGCAGCGAAATTGTCCATAAGAGAGTCACTGATGAGCTTGATGGAACCTGACGCGCTCAATTTACTGCACTGATGAACACTCGGAGTAACAGGCTGGCGAATGTCATTCACGTAGTGTGCAACCGACATGGAGTGATACACGCTTGGAGCTTGCACATTCAAAAAAGCGTTCTGTTGTGGCACATTATGAAAACTATGGTCCCCACTATTTACAGTACTTGCATTAAAGTTTGGTATCAGTGTGAAGTGGTTTCTTGTTCTGCTGTGCGGCGAAAACTTAAGCACTTCGGGCCTAACAAAGCCGGAGTCAGAGGCCGCTGGCGTCATGTTCAAAACCACTGCACCTGATGAGGTCCCTGGGTTCTCGAGGCGATAGTACTGCGGAAATTCGTGCCGGGCACCGACTACAGCTGGCGTGCTTGAATTTAGTTGCTGTTGCTGGTGAAAACCAGGCGGCGGCGGCGTGTTGTAGAAGGCAATTGTGTAGCAGACAAAGGTCCACGCGGAACGCGGAAGCAGGCGCAGTAGTCACTTTGTACTCGGTTCGACGGATTATTCGAACTTCGGGGTCACCACTGAAGGAAATATCAAGGTGGTAAGGTAATGACCATGGTTCTCTCTTCTAATCATCAATACTTTTATTACACGACAAACATACAGGTCAAAGACTAGGCTGGAACTGAGTATACAAAACAAAGATCCACTCAAAGACATGATACACATATGATGTTCTGGCCTATCAATCCGTGGAAGGTTATTTAAAAGGGAGGTTGGGCCCAAATCTAAATCGGCTGTGATTGGCTGGCGCAGTGACGTCACTGTAGGAGCAAAGCGAGGCAGCGGCTAGCGCAGCAAACGACTCTTACTAAGGACAAGCAACTACTTATAGCAGCTACAAGATCTCAGGAAATTATTTAAAACAGTTGATTTACCTGTTTAGATGTTTTCAGTGGAAGAGGAGTGCCACTGTCTTGATTTCCGCTTCTGTGTTGCTGCTGCTTTCTGCATTTTATGCTTGGTATTGAGGAACCGCATACGAATGAAAAGTCGTGTTCTGACATACAGTTTTATAACGTGTGACGAAAATTCCGGATATTTAGTTTGGACAGCAGTGCATATTGTTTTCACTATATTTTTTTTCCTTGGAAATACTATCCAATCCATTAAATTCATTAAAAACTAGTTCAAACTGAGACACCTTATGTACCCACTCATCTGTTGGAACTGAAAGCGCACAGCGAGATAGAAATTCAATCCAACCATAATTTTCATTTGTTGGAGGACTTAAAATATCAGCAGACGGTGTTGCCAGTGTCTCGTCACAGTTCTTTGCAAGATATGCAATGTAGCCAGCCAGGTAACGGAATCCTTCTGCAGAGCAGTCACATCCCTCTTTGACAGCAGATTCTTCTGATGCAGGTTGAAGAGAAAAGTTAATACCTCGTAGCTCTTTTTCACCATCTGTCATTTGCAGTGCTTCGCTCATGTCAGGCAAAATTCCTGTGAACAGATGTGACGTCAAAAATCCGTCACACTCATCTGCCTCTACTGATGTGTCACTTGACAGAGGAATGTCATAAGCATTGTGTCCCAGCAGTAACGGCCGTAATCGATATTTTACTTCTGTTGGAGAAGGGTTCAAATGGAAATGACCAATTCCTCTGATCTGTGAGAAAATTTTTTCCAGTGCATCCTGGTTCAATCTTGCAGTTAAAATATATGTTATTTGTTGTGGCTGAAGGTCTGAAAACAGTCCAAATAATGACCGAACAGTTGTCATAATGCCTTTCTGGAATGGGAGCAAGTGATTTGCATTGCCTACGCGCATTTTTTCGGCACACGTATACAGTTCTCTCAATATTCTTTCTTGAACATCCTTATGTATCCCATAACCACATGATAACGCATTCTTATTGTACCTCCGAGCATTCAGAATGTCAAATGCGTCGTTTGCTAACTGAAAAAATTTGCTGCTTCCTCTTCTTCAGGCATTGGGTACTTTATGGCTTTAGCTGTGGTACTCGAAAAAAGTTGCATTGCCAAATAAACCATTTGACGCTCTCTCCCCTTGACACTGAGATGAAGCTGTGACAGTTTAGGCCACAACTTCATTTCACTCCTATCTAATGCGAGCAGTCTTTCTACAATAGATTTATTAACAATTTTCCCACCTGGAAACTGTAGTCCGTCATCCATAAAGTGGTTCCTCATTAATTTAAACAAATGCGGAACATCTGACAACACCTAGATTCGTTTATTTTCATACTGCGGATCGGAAAAGCAGGAATTTGTTTCTGTCACATTAAAATCTTTCCACGCAGATCGATTTTTTGTTGCAAGGTCGCACACTACCGCAACAACATCGTAACCAACATCTTGTACAGAGCAGATAATACTGTTTAACCGATCAGCTGTTATTTGTGTGACAAAATCATAGTAAATGTGTTGCTTCCATCCAGAAAACAAACCACGTACTATAACAAATAGCACGTTACTGTGTTGCCCTACAACACGATCTTGGACAGGATCATACATAATATTGCTGTCTAAATTCATTTCGTCTCATTTCGTCGAATGAGAGCGCACACATACGTTCAGTTTTTGTCAATACAGATGAGTGGGGTTTCATTAGTTGCAAAACATCTGTCAGCACACCAGGAAAGCATCTGAAAGAGCGTGACGTCCATCTCTTAAGTGTTGAAAGTCCTGGAAGTGGGAAACCGACCTGATTTCTTAAAAACAAATAACACTTCCTAGACAGAGCACGAAGTGTAACCGCTTTACAAATACCTTCCCTTTGCCATTTTGCTCGGTTCTTTCCATTCAACAAGCAGTTTATCTGTGTTTTTGAAAACAATTTGCCTAATATTTGAGTCACTTTCTCCTGCACTTGCTTCTTTTGACACTTTTGTTGATATTTTATTTTCTCACCACATGCTTTCACTTTGAGTTTCAAACACTTCTCACTACACCTGAGGTTTGCACACATTGCTTTCAGTCTGCGGTTCCTGTATTCTAATTGTTCTGTACGTTACAGCGTTCGCTGATCTGTTTACTATCAGTGTCACAGTCATCTGTCGCTCTTGACTGGTCTAGTTTTTTTTTTTTTGAGTAGACACACTAGCCAGGTGCTCAATTGCATTTTTATTGTCTTTCTTGCCTGCAACCTGTCTGCCCTATTCGAAGAAACTGTGTCATCAGGGCCTGAATTTCCACTAACACTGGGAACACTTCCTGGTATACTCATACTCGGCACTGCGTCTGGTTTCAGTGTTTTCTTCGGCGGTAGATTGAGAAGTTCTGCTCGTAAGTCACGTAGATAATCATCGGATGTGAAATGCAACGAACAAACAGTTGATGTCGCAACATTGAAGCGATCTTTTCGGTGGCACTTCATAATCCAGGCCTTCTGCACTTTAAAGTCTTTTGGGAACGAATAATAAATTATATCCGTGCCTTTTGTCTTTCGGCTGTACGACGGACACCCTGTTACAACACACCTAGGCATTTTAACGCAACACTTTTACAAAGCACCGCAACAACACCACAAACTAAGCAAAACAACAACACCGGTAAAACAGCTCTTTTGGCGCCTCGGCACAACGTGCTCCTATGCTGACGTCATGCGCAGAACGACGAAATATTCGCCGATCTGCACAGGCCATTTGGGCCCCCCCTGAATCTGTGGATCGACGCCACAGATATATGACAAACTGAGCTACCTGTATCAAACAGTTTGCTTCCCACTGATCAAATCTTAATATTAATGTAAGGACACCCAAAATCTGAATCATCATCTCTGTTATCAGACACTTCATGTAAAAGATCACTTTCAACTTCATCAAATGCCACATCTACACTGACTTTTCGGGGTTTCATCAACTTTACTGCTATCATAGCATTGCTTGGGTTACTCATGTTGTCAAGTAAAGATTGAACACAATGAATGGGTTCCATAGCACAACTAACATCACTTATTACAGAAGGAACACAAAATATATTACTGTCAAAATTACATTTCCTACTTACACCTTCTTTCACTTCTTTCCACCAATTTGGATACAAATTTTGACTAGCCACAGATAACTTATTCCAGAATGCACATTTATTTATGTTATCATCAATCTGGTCCCAAACAAACTTCAAAAAGTTTTCACCTTTATTCTCTATGCTTACAGATAACTCACCTTCACTGGTTGGATCATTACTCTGCATGACACTACTGAACAACTGCCTTGACTGGACTGGTATATTATGACTCTCATTTACATAATCACATTCATCACTTACCTAATCTGTATTGTCTATTCTATTCACAAATAGCTCTGAAACTTCTTTACTGTTAAGTTCCATAATTACCTGATACTCATCATCATTATTGTCATTCTTATATTCTTCAATAATTTCTTCATAAGCAACATCATTAACAACAGAAGTCTCATCTCCTTCAACACCTGCATTAATTTACAATATGGTACCAGTCTCAGACTTACCAAGCTCAGTTATTTCACAGCTCTCATTCACATCCACATCAAATATATCCCCTAGTTCAGTTTCAATACAGTCATCACCTGATTTATGAGTACATACATCAATAACACTGTTGTCTGACTGAGAGAAAAAATAATTAGTACATATTACATCAAAATTCCCATTACTCTCACAATCTGGTTTATAATTAGCACCTACATCACTATAATGAAACATAGTATCCCAAAACATTTGATCAAAACATAAATCAGAAATCTGTTATTCCTTCTGTTCAACTTCAAATACCAGAGCCATATTTTTACACTGTTATTATTGTCTACTAGCAAGTTTAAATTGGTGGTTCTATATTTGTTGTGTATCCTTGCACTAAAACTGTGGACTGTCATTGAGGTAGACTGCCATTTCCCAAGTAGTTACCTATATGATTGTTTCTTCTATTTAATCTAGTTATCCCCATTATTCCTATTCTGCTGATGTTCAAAATTTCTGTCTCTATTAACATTTTGACCCTGATAAAAGTTACTATTATCTCTGTTTTTGTAGTTACTCCCATTGTTTTCTCTATCATTCCAATTGTTGTGGAACATACTTCTCTCTATTGCCCTATCTTGCCTGTCAACGTACTGTAAAAATTGTTCAAGATAATCGTCAGATCTGTGTATTAAATCCCACTGCAAACTTTCTGGTCATTTCCTTTTAAATGCAGCAGTGAATGTCATTTTGTCAAATGGTTTGACAAGGTGTGTTAATTTCTAAAGTTGATTCTTTCCAAATTCTTTCAAAGTACTGTCCCTATTCCTATTATTATGACCGTTCAGAAGCTGACTTTTAATTCTCCTCTGTTCAGCGTTCAACCAAAATTCATTTAAAAAACATTTTTTAAAACTTTGATATGCTTCTCACTGATTTAAATTTAAATTTAACAAAGACAAAGCTTCACATTTGAGACATATTTTAACAAATTTTATTATTTGATTGTTACTCATGCCTAACACAAAACTGTTTCTAAAGTAGCACAGAAAATCCACTGCAGATAAATTATCTGATTTAAAACATTCGATAGGAATGGTGGACCCCACAGTACTATTGTTTGAATACAAATTTTTTTAATGCAATTTTAATAAACTACTGACATTGTGTTATCTAAAACATTTACATTTATTTTCATATTCTTTCCAATATTTAAAATTTTTTGATCTAAACTACTAAAGTTCTCTTCCATTTTTTCCACTATGGCCTTCTGTTCAACTCTGATGCCATTAACATTCTTCTTCTGCTTTGCAGATCTGGCAGTAAACTCATCTTCCAAAACAATACATTTATTTTCTAAGACATCAACTTTTGCATTCACACTTTTAACCCCTCTGACAACCCATTTTTTGACTCCAAAACCTGATTACTAAGTTGGTCTACTTGGTATTGTAACTTATCCATTTTACTATTGTTTTCAATTTTCAGGTCATTTAATTGTCCTTGTAGTGAAGTAAAGTCTTCGGTTAACTGTTCATTAACTGTTCTAAATTCGCTATTGTTATCTGTCTTCATTTCCTCTAGTTTTGTCAAAATTAACAACAGAATATCAGTTTTAACTGTTTCTTTGCTGACTATGGTTTCACTCCATTCAAACATGTCCTGGCTTGGTCCTACAGCTTTCACTTCTACATCACTACTACTTTTATCTCTATTCATTTTGTTGACAAACAAATAAATTTCACAAATAGTATGTATTTACCTTTCCTTTTTTCGTGTCCCTCATCATAGTTGTGAAGTCCCCTTTCAATTGATCCAATCTGTCATTGTTGGTAGTATCTCAACACTGTTGATACAACTTTGTTGGGTAGCTCTCGGCCTTGTTTCTTCAACTGATCAGAAACCCTTTTATATATAAACTGCAAATCACACAAATCACTGTTCCTTCTGCAACAGACATAACTTCATTATCAGTCAGTTGATACCAGATGACACAATCAATTGTAATTGTAGTCTCCCCACATCACCTGTAGATTGTCACTCTTTAACATAAAATCTTTTAATAAGATTCGAAAGGAGTAAGATTAAAAACAAAAGTTAATTACTTATCTTCATTTCTGATAATTGGCTCCAGTTCTTCACATTCAGGGGTTGATTCTCGAGACTGAAATTTTAGATAGTGTAGGCTGAATATGACATGACAACTACTGAAGAGTTGCCAGTTTTTATCTTGATTTTTATTTTTTCACATTTTTCTGTCTCATGCTGTCTTTACAATCTCCACTCTTAAATCAAAAATTAAGTTGTTATTGCCAACATTAAAATACATCCGATCACATCAGAGGCATGTCCACCACTAACTCGTTGTGCGGTACTAACAATATGCCAAAGAGTTTACGAATTTTGTTGACAAATGGATATCCACCAATTTATGTAATTATTATATAAACGAATCCAGAAATAAATTTAATATTATGCATAAGCTTGTGCAATTAATAACAGTAATTTTTAAGTGTGCTGACTATTTTGTAATTTCAAATGTTTCTAAAAAAAAGTAATTTTAACTGTACATGTAGAGCTATTACACATCATTAGTAACAACAAAGATAAATTAATTTCTTTTTATATATTTTATCCTGAAATATAATACATCATTTGCAAAATCATATGGAATTGTCTTAGTTAAACAGCTGAGATTATATTAAGCTGTTTAAAAGGTAGGGAGTGTTTCTGGTATTTATAACTTCTGTTGAATAAAGGTAATGTTAGAGGAGGGTGGCCCTTTGCAAGTGCAATTGTAGGTCCTGATGATAATTTAGTGAAGAGTGTGGAAGTACATGATGATCTACTTGTACCAGTTAATACACCTGAAATACTGTCCACTTGTTCTGATGTCAGTAAACAAAGTGAGTTGATTAGGGATGATCTTGACAGGTTATTTGTGACTATTTTGATAATGTTGGTAGTGGTAGTGAAACATGTGATGATGTATTGAAGGGAATTTGTAAGGACATGCATCCATAGTGGGGAGTAATTTCTGTGCCTTATGATGAGCCAGTAGACTGTGATGTGCTTTTGGGAAGTTTACAACCTGTGGAAAGTGAAAAATTTGCAGAAAAAAGAAACATGTTGGTTTCAGGAAGATAGAAAAGGATTTTTATATGAAGATGAAAGTTTTGATAGTTGTGATATGCAGGGACACCTATATATTTGTGTTCAAATTGATATTTAGAGGGGTAATTGGTGGTGGACGCTGGAAGCGCTTTTTGTGAAATATCAAAAAAAACTTTGGAACTGATGAAAAATGGTGGGAATTTTGCCGAGTTTCCCGTAACTAGAGTTAAGATTAAAAGTGTTCCTGGAAGAAACAAAATGATTACCAGACAGTTTTTATTATTGTTTAAAACAAATAATGTTTAGTTATTGAGTTATCTATGACAAGATCTAAAAACTGATAATGCAATGGCCCCTGGCACAGAACTCAGCAATAGTCAACAACATCCATCTCCAGGAAACAGTACTTAATCGCAGTTATATAGCTTTCACATATGTATACATGTTGTCAGAAACCAGTCAGTTATTCAAAACAGTAGGCAATTCCAAACCTCATTTACAGTTAATGATGAATGTCGCAATGCTAGAGCAATGTGTAGCCTATTCTTAGCAAGTACAGTACATAAAGGATATACTTTTAATTCTAAATGTTTACCTTTTACTCTTATTTTAACTACATTTATTAATTAAACATGATTTTGTATTAACGGAATTTCCTGTATGAAAACAATAAACAACCAAAATAAAAGCATTTTCATGCTCATGTATGATGCACAATATATGCAGCAGGTACACCTAGCACATCAGAAAATTGCACCAGCTCTTTTAATTTTTCTTTTTTTCTGGTACTGATACAAAGTCCTTCAACCCTCCCCCCTGCTCCTTCCCACTATCTCTCCCTCCACCCCTCTCCCCTGTCTCTCTTTCTCTCTCTCTAACTCTCTCTCTCACCCCTCTCTTTCTTTCTCTTTCTCTCTCTTGCCCCCATGACTTTCCTCTTTTTCTGTCACACACACAAACACACACACACACACACACACACACACACACACACACACACACACACAATTTCAGAACACACACAGAGAGAGATTTTCAGATAAATAAATAAATATGTTGGTAGTTGCAAATGTATTTTGGTACTTACAGTTTCTTGCAGCTTCCAGACACAAAGTAAAATCATCATAAAAATAATCTTAAACAAGGCAATATGGCAAATATGAGTTAACCAACAGTGATTGAGAGAAAACAGATAAGAAATAACATAATATCCTTCTTGAATTATGGAGCCGCTGATTCTTAACATTCACCTCACTCGCAAACATTCTGAGGCCACATGTGTGTAATTTCAAATGTGATATTGTTGGTAGTCAACTTATTGAATACTGGCAGACAAAATGATCTTAAAAACCAAACTATAGTTTGTTTAGAAGTTTTTTTTTAATGTAGCACCTAGCAGTACAATTGAAAGGTGACAGAAGTGCCAATTAGAAGAACCAGGGCTACCTTCATTCAGCAAGAGAGTACTAAATGTGGAGACAATGAGATTCTGGACACAATACAGAATACGGCATTGTCAGAAAAAAATCTTCAGTAGAAACAGCCTTGCTGGAAAAATGGTTTCATTTAATAAATGCAGTATGAACAGATTTTTGTCTAGTCCTATCCTTCTGTCTTCTCACTCAATTGGCTTTTGTGTTGTGATTCTTCGGTTTCTCCAGCATATTTCTTGCTTGAACAGTCCACGGGTGTACTTCTGGTCCACAGTGTGCAACGGGCACAATATTTCTGTGATCAGACATGTCGCCATCCTCAGGTACACTGCCGAACTGATCTCCTGAGGTCGGGCATCCATCTTAAACCCGTCCCCTTGCACAGCATTCTCTCTGCTGTCTGCGCCCACTCATCATCAGTTGCTGAGACGCTGGCGTCAGTGTTTGTGGTGTCGTCGGTGTAATTGCCTCGTCCATCCTAGTCACCTGTGTCTTTTTAATTAGACTCATTGTTGGTTCCCATGCCCTGCTAAGGTTGTAGCCACAATCTCAGTTGATGAGTCCATCCCTGGCATGAATTTCGATAGCCTCTCTAATGACGCTGTCCCAGTATTTAGATGTCTGTGCCAAGACCCGAGTATGTTGGTAGTACAGTTCGTGATTTTTGGACAAACAGTGCTCTGTGACTGCCGACTTGTTCGGGTACCCAACTTTGCTAAGGTCATGCATCACATTGATTCTGCAGCAGCTAAGAGAATTATGAAGAGTGCTAGCCTCACCTTGGATCGTGAGAGTGTAAACTTTACCAGACGCAGCCTTGAGTACAACTCCCAGGAACTACTTAAACTACAACTAAAACTAGCCAGTCATTTTAATTCTGGGACATGGGACTGGATTGACGGTGTTACCAGCATTACCACGAGTTCTGGACATAAGAAGATCTTGGGATATCAGATATACGAATTCTCTCGTCTCTCTGACAAACCATCACTGGAGGCATTGAGCTGACTGGGGATGCAGTTTCTATTCTGGAGAAGGGACTTAAGTTTGCTCCCACACCTAGGTTCACACCGGTTGCGGACATTGTCAGAGCAGTTGAACATGTTGCTGTGCGACTACCACTGGAAGCAGCTGAAGAAGTACGCTGGGAAACCTGCCGTTCTCTGATGAGAACTAAACCGATCAATTCGAATATTACCAGCAGGGAGAGGGCAGCCATTCGAGACCTGAGACAGAGCCCTGAGATTGTAGTCTTACCGGCTGACAAAGGCAATGCTATGGTTGTTCTTTCCCATAAGGACTACATTGAGAAGATGCTGAGCCTGCTAAACGATGAATCTTAGAGGAAGATCAATGCTGACCCCACAAAAAAGGTGGAGAACAAGACTAGAGCTCTTCTCAAGGACGCAGATTTAACAGAGGGTGTCACCTAGAAATTGACACCTCAAGGACCTCTACCGCCAAGAAATTATGGACTCCCTAAAGACCACAAAGAAGGGGTGCCATTATGCCCAATTGTCAGCAACATTAGGGCACCTACATAACTGCTGGCCAAATATCTGGCAGAATTACTAAGGCCATATGTGGGTAAATGCCCTCATCACATTCATAATTCCGTGGGTTTCATAAAATATCTCGAAAACTTCAAGCTGAAAGACTCAGATATCCTGGTGACTTTTGATGTTTCATTATTCTCCAGGATGTCTCTTTGAGAGTCAGTTGAGCTTATTGCACAGAAATTTGATTAGAAGACAACCGACCTTTTCAAGAATGTTCTGACCTCCATGTATTTTGTCTTTAATGGAGAATACTATGAACAAACAGAAGGAGTCGCAATGGGGAGCCCACTCTCACCTGTGGTCGTGGATTTCTATATGGAGCACTTCGAGGAGGAAGATTTGGCATCATCCTAATGGAAACCTACTTGTTTTCTGCATTATGTGGATGACACATTCGTGATCTGGCCCCATGGAAGGGACAGGGTCCTAGACTTCCTTACACACATGAACTCCATACATCGGAACATCAAATTAACTATGGGGAGCGAATCAGAAGAAAGATGGTCAACAAAAGAGTGGATGGCACCCTGGGCCATGGGGTGTATAGGAAGAAAAGGCACACTGACCTGCATTTGCATGCGGATAGCTGCCACCAACCTGTGCAGAGGAATGGGCTGCTAAAAACACTGGTGCAGAGGGTGGACACCGTTACTGATGCAGAGAGTCTGCTCCAAGAGCTGGAACACCTCAAAACTGTATTCCGGAAAAACAGGTACTCGGAATGACAGATCAGATGCGCTCTCCACCCTATCTCTACAATACAGAGTGTGGAGACAGAAGAAGTCATGGAGAAAGAGATAGCCACTGCCTATATACTGTATACTGGTGCACTATCAGGGAAAATAGGACTAATATTGAGGAAACAGTAAGAACTGTCTTTCACCCACAAAATAAAACACTAGCATTATTGGGAATTCTCATAGACAATCTCGGTTTGCAGAAGGCCACCTTATGCCAGATTCCATGTCAGTGTGGGAAGACATATTGGACAGACAGTGCACACCACTGAAGATCATTGCCAAGAACATCAGAGGCACACTCGACTTGGGTACCCCAACTAGTCAGTGGTCACAGAGCACTGTTTATCCAAAAATCATGAAATGGACTACCAACATTCCAGGGTCTGGGCAAAGACATCTAAATACTGGGACAGCGTCATTAGAGAGGCTATCAATATTCGTACCAGGGATGGACTCATCAACCAAGATTGCAGTTACAGCCCAGCAGGGCATGGCAACCAGCATTGAATCTAATTAAAAATATGCTCAGCAAAGGAAACAAACGGGTGGCTAGGGTGGATGAGGCAATTAGACCAACACCATCACAGACACCGACACTAGTGTCTCAGCGACCAGTGACACGTAGGCATGGACCATGGAGAGAACGCCTCACGAGGGGGGGGGGGGATTTAAGACTGACACCCACCCTCAGGAGATAACTTCATCAGCACACCCGAAGATGGCAACACGTCTAATCACTGAAATATTGTGCCTGTTGGACACTATGGACCAGCAGTACACCTGTGCACTGTTCGAGCAGTGTTGTTTTACAGGCAGTCTAATTTTCTTCAGTTTTTCAACTTTCTTGTCAGATAAAACATTATAGTCTCAGTAGGATTTGCTTCATCTTTAGACTGAGTATCATATGTACATACATTGCCACCAGTTCTAGAAAGATAGCTTACCAAAAAAAAAGGTTAAGCTGCACATATTACAGTGTACATTTCCAATAGCTCACCATAGCTTGCAATGTAAAATATTCATTACAGTCCCAGTCAGTTATGTCTTTGTTCAAACAAAATGATAGTAATACATCAACACTCTTCCTGTAATTATATTTTGAGCACATACTAAATTTATAGTCAAAAATAATTTTGAAGAGCCTATGCAAGAGTATTTGAAATTATTAAGAATATTATGAAGTAACTATGTTTCAAACAAAATAAAATTTCTAAAGCAAAAGAAAATCCACAGGAAACTGTTTAGCTACTAATCTACACTCCTGGAAATGGAAAAAATAACACATTGACACCGGTGTGTCAGACCCACCATACTTGCTACGGACACTGCGAGAGGGCTGTACAAGCAATGATCACACGCACGGCACAGCGGACACACCAGGAACCGCGGTGTTGGCCGTCGAATGGCGCTAGCTGCGCAGCATTTGTGCACCGCCGCCGTCAGTGTCAGCCAGTTTGCCGTGGCATACGGAGCTCCATCGCAGTCTTTAACACTGGTAGCATGCCGCGACAGCGTGGACGTGAACCGTATGTGCAGTTGACGGACTTTGAGCGAGGGCGTATAGTGGGCATGCGGGAGGCCGGGTGGACATACCGCTGAATTGCTCAACACGTGGGGCGTGAGGTCTCCACAGTACATCGATGTTGTCGCCAGTGGTCGGCGGAAGGTGCACGTGCCCGTCGACCTGGGACCGGACCGCAGCGACGCACGGATGCACGCCAAGACCGTAGGATCCTACGCAGTGCCGTAGGGGACCGCACCGCCACTTCCCAGCAAATTAGGGACATTGTAGCTCCTGGGGTATCGGCGAGGACCATTCGCAACCGTCTCCATGAAGCTGGGCTACGGTCCCGCACACCGTTAGGCCGTCTTCCGCTCACGCCCCAACATCGTGCAGCCCGCCTCCAGTGGTGTCGCGACAGGCGTGAATGGAGGGACGAATGGAGACGTGTCGTCTTCAGCGATGAGAGTCGCTTCTGCCTTGGTGCCAATGATGGTCTTATGCGTGTTCGGCGCCGTGCAGGTGAGCGCCACAATCAGGACTGCATACGACCGAAGCACACAGGGCCAACACCCGGCATCATGGTGTGGGGAGCGATCTCCTACACTGGCCGTACACCACTGGTGATCGTCGAGGGGACACTGAATAGTGCACGGTACATCCAAACCGTCATCGAACCCATCGTTCTACCATTCCTAGACCGGCAAGGGAACTTGCTGTTCCAACAGGACAATGCACGTCCGCATGTATCCTGTGCCACCCAACGTGCTCTAGAAGGTGTAAGTCAACTACCCTGGCCAGCAAGATCTCCGGATCTGTCCCCCATTGAGCATGTTTGGGACTGGATGAAGCGTCGTCTCACGCGGTCTGCACGTCCAGCACGAACGCTGGTCCAACTGAGGCGCCAGGTGGAAATGGCATGGCAAGCCGTTCCACAGGACTACATCCAGCATCTCTACGATCGTCTCCATGGGAGAATAGCAGCCTGCATTGCTGCGAAAGGTGGATATACATTGTACTAGTGCCGACATTGTGCATGCCCTGTTGCCTGTGTCTATGTGCCTGTGGTTCTGTCAGTGTGATCATGTGATGTATCTGACCCCAGGAATGTGTCAATAAAGTTTCCCCTTCCTGGGACAATGAATTCACGATGTTCTTATTTCAATTTCCAGGAGTGTACTTCACCATGACTTAAGGAAAACTATTACTCACTGAAGATGGTAAACAAATCTGAATAATACTGAGGTACTACCAGTATGTACATGGAATAATTTTGGGATGCACACTGAATCAGAATGACGTGCCTTTCCATTTTTCTGATCTACACAAAAGTTTACTATGAACAAAGAAAAGCTTCAAATTATACAATTTCTCATTGTGTTTATGACTTTTGTATTACGCTTAAGTACTGAAAATAATTATGTACATTTATTTACTTGGTCTCAAATATGTGTCATTTTATAATATCATGGAAGTATAAATTGTATTTACAAAGTATAGTGCACTGGGAAATTGTGGTGACAATAAGACTATCATCTCAAATATCTACACAAAGAGATGAACAACTAAAGTTATGACTTAATTGTAATCACAGGTCTGATCTAAAAATAGCTTGTAAATTTTTCAAAGTCATTTAGTCCAAGATAAAGTCTGCACGACAGCTAGTGGAAAATGGGATAACATCATCATCATGGAAGTCTTGCAGTTCAGCTTCTAATAGTAAGTTTAGCGATCTCATGTAATATCATAAGAACATCACACAAGATTGTACAAAAGGTAGGCTTTTTAAGTGGACAATAGATGAAAAAAGGAAAATAACTAATTCCTATCACATGTGAGAAGTTCAGTGTTCAGTTTTGTAGCCATAGCACAGTTGAACATGAAACTTCATGTTTTTGCTTGGACACATTTTTCTCAGAATTGAGCATTCAGCCATCACTGCACAATACATGTCTACTGATAATTATGTTGGCCACCATGAGGCAGCCTCTGACTGAAACAAAATACTCCAAAAAGGAGTAGACTATTTCCCTGGGTCACCTATTTCATGTCATTTCATCTATCTATCCAGTGATCATGAAAGAATGATATTGAGTTTCATTCTCATATCACATTGAGAATAAATAGCTCAAAAGCATACATTTACAAAGAATACATAGGTGTCCTTTGTTAGGATAGGACATGTTGTTGGCCAAGGACTTGATAAAGGAATCAATCAAAGATTCACCTGAAACAATTTAGGAAAACCATAGTATACCTAAATCAGGATGACTGGACAAAGCAGAAAACTCCATCCTCCCAGGTAAGTGTCTGGTTAGTCCCTACTGTACAATGTTCTCCTTTTCATACACATTTTGTACAAGATAAGTTGTAATCAAATATTAGTTTCGCACTTTTCTTCAAGTATGTCTATACTGTCACTGTACACATCATTAATACCCCATAGTGACTCTAGGAACACGAATACAATTTTATGCTCCTTGCACTCCCTTCAGCCCACCTGGAAAACTCACTCAAGGACTATGAACAAGCTATGATGCACTTCTCCATGCCCTCCTGAAATATAGCCAGTCAAAATAATTATACTTCCTATGGTTTCTACTCCTTTTACCATTTATTTCAGTTCTCTGTACTTCTGAAAGAATGTCATTTGCATTTACTTACTCAGAATCATTGAATTCTTAGTTACAGGTTATTTCAAATAACTTCATAACTTGTGACAGAGTTTATCAACTACTGACGACAGTGGTATATTCTGTTTTATTGGAAACTTCATTAATTAGAGGAAATGGGCAACTGGAGTTGTTACTACAACGTGCAAGAGTGAAATTTGAATCAGTTGGTAGTTCCAAGAGTATTAACATGACTCAATAGAAAGTCCTCATTTCATTCTTTCTGGTGTCTGTTTCAGTTTTCCAGAAACTAACTTGAAACGAATTTGTAAATAGAGTTCAGCTGCAACCAAATTTACTTTTTTAGATCCCAGAGTTTGAGTTTATATTTTTGTTCCTATAATTCCTTCTTAATGCTCTTCATTATTCAGTTAAAACCTTAATTAAAATGTGCATAAATTATAGATAATTTCAAATATTTCAACTTTAATTGTAAGTAGATAACCCACCAGACAGGCATGCAGTGTGCTAATTACTCGTATTTCTTTGAACTTTTCTACTTCCCTAATCAGTTACCTTTTTGTGGGGTAATCTATAGGTCACTAACATTATTAAATTTTCGCTCAGAATTTTTTTAAAGTATAATGTAATTACCAAAATATCATTATACCATTCTTTATATAACAACCCACATCCAAAAAAATCCTGTCTCCCACTAGTGTTAGTATAATCAACTCCACTGTGTTAAAAAAGTCATGTGTTTAACATCTCCGTTTCTCACTATCTCACTAGTACACATTTAAAACCTCACATGTGGTTAATATCTTACCAACTTTTCTGTTGTGAATAATGGGTCACTTACATCCAAAAGATAACGATGTCTTGTGTTTATTTTGATGGAGTGTGATTTGGAGGCCAATTAGCTACAGTGTCACTGAATACCCGAATTCAGACAGTGGAATATTGGTAGTACTGAACTGAAAGTAAATGCAGTAGATTATAAAGTAATGTTACATGCTAATGAACTGAGTACAAAGAGTGTATGCAGTGTGTAAATGAGCTACCACTGAATGAAATTTTCTTTATAATAATGATCAGTATAAATGCTTTAATTACTTGCTTCATGACAGGACACATTTTGTGAGATCTACTAGTGGATTACAATGTATAGGAACTGCTCACAATTCAATTTTGTAAGTTGGAGAAAATAAATGGGCATATTAGTGAATCAGAAATCCTATGGAGTTGTATTTATTACTGCTAAATGTAGTTAGACTATCCAAATTAACTATTGAACTTGAGTTTATGAACTTATTGTGCTACTAAGGAAGAACAGACAATAATCAAGCAAATATACATACATAAGGTACCTTTCTGGGTGAGGATCAGTTCCAGTTTGGCACTGGTAGAAAGAACTAATGGTTGAAAAAATTAGGAAGCAGTGCTAATGAGAAGGTTGTCACTAAGAAATTTATGTTACATCAAATATATAATGACAGTGACAATGAAATACTGAATGGAAATTCAGCACAAGGTGTTAAAGTGCAAAGTCTACTACTATTTGAAAATGTGGGGAATGTACATAGTATTTGTAAATAGACGTCAGCTGCAACCAAGTTTACTTTTTTAGATCCCAGAGTTTGAGTTTATATTTTTGTTCCTATAATTCCTTCTTAATGCTCTTCATTATTCAGTTAAAATACGCAATTTTCACATTATGCAGATCACACACAATAGTGTTAGGATGGTACCAAATCAAAGATCAACTAATGAGAGGAGAATGAGTTGGCATCCATACTACAAATAATCAGTCTAGGAACATTGGGAATAGAGCAGCCATATTTTAAGAAGCAGCAACCAATAATAGGGGCTAATTTGGTGTTAACACAGAGAATGGCAAGTAAATAACAGTTATTAATTGCAGCAGCAACCAACATTTAAAGACTTTGAAGGTAAAGTGTTTCTTTCATTAGGGGTACTGATAAAATGAATTGCAAATGAAGTTCAAAATTATCTGATGTGTGATGAGTAATGTAAATCATATTGGTTGGGTCTTTTAGACATGAACTGAGTTTTGAAGTTCAGTAATTGATAGTGATAAAAATTAATGGATGATGGATTTTGTGAACTTAACAATGAAATTAAAACTGGTCTTGACAAATTTGGTAGTAAACTGGACAAAACCAACATTAATGTCAGTCATGTAAAAATCAAGTTTTCAGGATATAAGCAATAATTTGGATTCAGAGAGGGTTTGCTTAGAGAGGAAATGGAAAATGTTGAAGAAAAATTGGAATCAAGATTAGATTATTTTGGTAATGGCATTCGATTCATTAAAAATGACATTGGAAATCAATGAAATAAGCAGATGGAAGTTGTTGTTTTTTATTCTTGTCACGCAATATTAACAAAAGTAGTTCTAACTTACAATAATAATAAAACATGCATATCTAATACAAATAGCGTTGATGTTCAGGATCTGGTAGCAGTTGAAGAAAATACTGACACATTCTGATGTCAAAACAGAATGTGTACAGGTAATGAATGATAGTCTAAATAAAACAGGTGTCTGTGTGAATGAATGTCACTTAGTTAGTTACATGCCCTGTCGATCATTTGTATACTCAATAGTAATGATGTGGAATGAGTCATTTTAGTCACATTACACATTCATATGTAAACATGGCTACATGCTCATCATCTACAGTTTTTTGTTTATAATTTCTACCCATCTCCCTTTACACATCACATATCTAAAAATTCTTCTACACAATAGAAAGAGCAGTCAAGGAGAAACTATTCAATTTGGTTTCAAATTTAACTTTTCTGTCTTTTCAATATCTTGTATCTTTGGGTTGTTGTTGTGTTCTTCAATCCAAAGACTTGTTTGATGTAGCTCTCCATGCGACTCTATCCTGTTGAATCTTCTTTATTTCTGAGTAACTACTAAAACCTACATTCTTCTAGAACTGCTTGTTCTAGAACTGCTTGCTGTGTTCATCTCTTTGTCTATTAAATTGTTGATCCCTCAATTCTATTCAGTATTTACCCATTAATTACATGATCTAGCCAGCTAATGATCAGCATTTTCCTGTTGTGCCATGAGTCAAAAGCTTCTATTCTCTTGTCTAAACTGTTTATCATCCAGTTCTCACTCCTATACATGGCTACACTCCATACGGATAGTTTTAAAAATGTTTTCCTGACACTTAACTCTATCAGGAACACATTTATTGCTGTTGCCAGTCTACATTGCATTATTTCCTCACTTCAGCTATCATTAGCAATTTTGCTGCCCAAATATAAAAACTTGTGTATAATGACAACTGTCTTGTTTCGTTTCAATTCCCTTGGTATCACTTGATTTAATTACACTATATTCCATTCTCTTTGTTTTGCTTTTTTTTAATGTTCATCTTATATCCTCCTTTCAAGGCCCTGTCCATTCCATTCAACAGCTCTTCCATGTACTTTATTGTCTGTGAGGGAATTACAATATCACCAGCAACCGTCAAAAATTTTAAATCATCTCCCTGTACTTTAATTCCAACTCCAAATTTTTCTTTTGTTTCCTTGAATAACATCAAGGATAGCCCACAAGCCTCTCTCACACCCTTGTCAACCACTTTTTCCTTTCCATCCCCCTTCACCCTCGTAACTGTTGTCTAGTCTCACTAGTAGCTATAAATATTCTTTTGCTCCCTGTATTTTACCCCTGCTACTCTCAGAATTTCAAACAGTATTCCAGTCAACATTGCTAAAAGCTTTCGTTGAGTCTACAAATGCTATAAATGTAAGTTTGCCCATCCTTAACCTGTGTTCTACAAGAAGTCATAGGGTCACTACTGCCTGGTGTGTTCCTACATTTCTCCAGAATCCAAACTGAAGTTCCCTGAGATAGGCTTCTATGATTTTTTCCATTCTTCTGTAAAGAATTTGCCTAACTATTTTTAAACCACATCTTATTAAACTAATACTACAGTAATCTGCTTTCCTTGTAATTGCAAATACAAGGGTGGTTTAAAAAGTTCTCGGAATCTACACGAGAGGTCAGTGCTAGTGCAATGAGTTGTTCACGTAATATTCACTGGGCTCTTGTTGTAAACATATGCCACATCAGTGCTCTTGGAAGAGAGCTGTGACAGTGACATGGCTCTGTTGTTGTTCCCACACAGTGATTTTTGATGATGGAAAAAAACGAGATTCAAGCAGCGATTAAGTACTTCATAAAGAAAGGTATGAAAGCAAAGGACATTCATGCTGATTTCCAAAATACACTGGGGACTCTGTTCCTTCATATTAAACTGTTTCCGAGTGGACAATTGAATTTAAATTTGGTTGGGAGAGCTGAGATGACGATCTGCGCAGTAGTCGGTCAAGATGTGTCACTACCTCAGAAATCATTGCAAAAATGTACAAAATGGTCATGGAGGATTGCCGATTGAAAATGCGTGAAATTTCTATGGCTTGCCAGATGTCATCTGAAAGGGTATTTCACATTTTAACTGAAAAATTAGAAATGAAAAAATTATCTGCAAGATCGGTGCTGCGACTCTAGATGCTGGATCAAAACCACATTAGAATGGACATATTGGAACAATGTTAGGTCCATTTTAGGAGAAATGAACGTGATTTTTCTCACCAGTTTGTGACCACACATGAAACTTGCGTGCACTACTATATCTCAGATACAAAACAACAGTCAGACCAGTGGAAAAATGCTGATTCTCTGCAACCAAAAAAAGCAAAGCCAGTTGCTTTGTTAGGAAAGGACACGGCATCTGTGTTCTGGGATGCGAAAGGGATTCTGTTTGTAGATTATCTCCCCACCGAGCAAACAATTACTGGAGAATACTATGCTAACCTTCTGAACAAATTGAACATAAGATATGCAAAAAAGGGCCAGCTTTAGCAAGGAAGATATTCATCTTCCATCAAGATAATGCGGGCTCGCATACATGTGCTGTCGCCATGGCATAATTACATGAGCTAAGGTATGAACTGTTGCCACACCCACCTTATTCACCTGATATGGCTGCATCAGACTTCCATCTCTTCCAAAAACTGAAAATTTTACTTGATGGACAAAGATTCACTTCAAAGGAAGAATTGATAGCTGGAGTTGACAACTATTTTGCAAGTCTGGAAGAAATTCATTTTTGAGATAGGATAAAGGCACTGGAACATCGTTGGACCAAGTGCATTAATCTACAAGGAGACAACATTGAAAAATAGAAAAAGTTTTAGTGATGTAAGTACTTTTTTTTCTGTTCTGTTCTGAGATTTTTTCAGACATCCCTTGTATTACATTATTTTTAGTCTGGGAGTATTTCACCTGTTTCATACATCTTGCTCACCAGATGTAAGAGTAGTTCTAACAGAATGTCAGCTGCTCCCAGGGACTTGTTTTGTCTTGTGTCTTTTAGGGCTCTGTCGAAGTCTTCTCACACTATCAAATTTCCCCTCACATCTTCACCCACATTCTCTTGCCTTTCTATAATATTGCCTTCATGGACATCTTGCTTGTACCCCTTCCACCTTTCAGCTTTCCCTTCTTTTCTTAGGGCTAGTTTTCCATATGAGCTCTTGATATTTATGAAGGTGGTTCTCTTTTCTCCAAATGACTCTTTAATTTTCTTGTAAGCAGTATCCTTCTTTCCCCTGGTGATACACACTTCTAACTCCTTGCATTTGTCCACTAGTCATTCCTTCTTAGCCATTTTGTACTCTCTGTCAGTCTCATTTTTTTAGATGCTTGTATTCCCTTTTGCCTGCTTCACTTGCTGTATTTTTGTATTTTGTCCTTTTATAAATTAAATTTAATATCTCTTGTGTTATCCAAGGATTTCTGCTAGGCCTGGTCTTTTTACCTCTGTTGCCTTCACTATTTCCTATCTCAAAGCTACCTATTCTTCTCCTACTGCATATATTTTACCTATTGCACGTCATTCATCCCCTTATATTCCCTCTGAAACTAGCAACCTCTGTTTCTTTCAGCTTGTCCAGGTTCTATCTCATTAATTTCCTGCCTTTTTGAGTTTCTTCAGTTTTAATTTATAGTTCATAACCAATAAATTTAGTCAGAGTCCCCATATGTCCCTGGATGTGTCTTACTATTTAAAATCTGTTTCCAAAATTTTTGTTTTACCATTATATAATCAATATGAAACCTTTTCGTGTCTCCAGGTCTCTTCCTTATATACAACTTTCTTTCGTGATTCTTAAACCAAGTGTTAGCCATGATTAGGTTATGCTGTGTGCAAAATTCTACCAGGTGGCTACCTCTTTCATTCCTTTTCCCTACCCCATATTTACCTACTATTTTTCTTTCTCTTCCCATTCCTAGTATTAAATTCCAGTCACCAACCAGTATTAAATATTCATCTCCCTTAACCTGAGTAATTTGTTTTATGCAATATTACATTTCTTCAGTCTTTTAATCATCTGTGTAGCTAGTTGGCATATAAACTAGTACTCTTGTGGTGGGTGTGGGCTTCATGTCGATCTTGGCTACAATAATATATTCGGAGTGCTCTTTGCAGTAGCTTACTTACATTCCTATTCTGTTATTCATTACTAAACCTACAACTACATTACCCCTATTTGATACTGTATTTATAACCCTGACCAGAAGTCCTGTTCCTCCTAGCACCGAACTTCAGTAGTTCTCACTATGTTTATCTTTAAAGTATCCATTTCCGTTTTAGAATTTTCTAACCTACCTGCCCAATCAAGGGATATAATATTCCATGCTCTGATGTGTAGAATGCCAGTTTTTTCCTCCTGATAATGACATCATTCTGAGTAGTTCCGACGCAGAGATCCAAATGGGGGTGGTTTTACCTCCAGAAAATTTTACCCAAAAATATTCCATTATTATCATTGCGTAAGCAATCAAAATTTTTTAATGGCAGCATTTTGCACTCCTTTTTGTGCTAAGGACAAACCTAATGTTCAGTAATGAATATCATTTTTTTTCTGGTATTGTAATTATGTATATCATTGTTCCTTTTGAACTGCACTGAACCATTTGCAACGAAATTCACGAGGAAATAAATATATTATGAAGCAGCATTGAAAGTACTAACTCAGTAGAAATTAAGGTTTTTTTGCATTAGAGCCAATGAGGACATTGTAGGTTGACACAGGAATGGTTTGGTGGGAAAGGGGGGGGGGGGCAGAGGCCACTCAGAGAAATTTAATTTTCAGCAAAGCACGGTCATTGACAGAAGAAACTTATCACTTACACATTTTAAATCTACATATTGTGAGGTACCACACCAAATATTTTAATTGATAAACAAAATGATATGAGGGTTGAAACAAATAGTGGCATCGTTCATTCACAACCAATACAAAAGAGTTACATGTATGCACCTGCTACTTTCCTTCAAAGTAGTCACCAGCACTTTGTAAAGCTCATTGCCAGTGATGTGGAAGCCATAGTATACCATTAGCAGAGCCTGTTCTGTTGATGGTGTGAATGGAGTGGTCAACTGGCTGTCAAATCTCTGGAACAGTTCTGAAGCGAATGCCACGAAGTGGTTCCTTAATCTTCAGAATCAAATCAAAGCCACAAGGACTTAAGTCCAGGGAGTATGGTGGATGGTACAGTACTTCCCAGTCCTAGCGACCTATCACAGCAGCCACAGATTGCGCTGTATGCGAACGTGCAGTGTCGTGCAAAATGTTGGGTGAGTTGCGCAGAAACTGTCACTGCTTCTTTCACAATATTGGTCGCAGGTGAGGCTCCAAAAACGAACAGTAATATGACTTCAGTATTGACTTTGATTTGATTCTGAAGATGAAGGAACCACTTCATGGCATTCGCTTCAGAACTGTTCAAGGATTCGACAGGCACTAGTTGGCTCCATTTGCACCATCAACAGAATAGGCTCTGCTAACGGTATACTGCACCTTCCACATTACTGGCAATGAGTTCTACACAACGCTGGTGACTACTTTGAAGGACAGTAACAGGTGCAAACATGTAACTCTTTTGTATCAGTTGTGAATAAATAGTTGCCACTATTTAGTTTCGACCCTCGTGTATTGGAACTATGTGCATTTTCGGAAGGATTGTATAGAGGCCAATTTTTTCTGCATAAAAGGGTACTATGGTGAGTGCCATTACAACAGGATCCCATGTTTATTTTTCTGATTTCCAGGCACATTTTGCAGGTATCTTCATGCCCTACTATCTGAAAAGATACCAAGTGGCTACAGCAGTCCATTTTGAATCATACTTTTGTGTTAGGCCAAACATAAGAAAGCAATTGTGATTTTAAATAACATAATTAAGTGAAAATGTGTCACAAAAGGATAGAATGGCAGATGATAGCTTTGTGTAAGAAAGGGTTCAGTTTTATCTGTTTTTATTATGCATGGTGATCAAAAACTTGTAACAGACTCAGCATAAATAGATGAAACAATTGAAGTGCAGCAAGAGGATGCACATGCTCTGTTACCAAAAATCAGTGAGTTTGTGAATGAAAGTAAATTTACGTATAATGTGTGCTCAGTACTAATGTCATCCAGAAAAAATACATGAGAACAAGTAAATGTACTTCTAGACAAAGGTATTCTTCTGATCCCAGCTAGCTAAAAGGCATTGTAACACATAAGTGTACCTAAAGGCAGTGCTTACATGCCAACCAATGGAAACAAAACTGTGGTTAATGACACCATTACTATTTTGGAAGATAAAGTACATGAACATACAAAACAAAATTATCAGTTGAAAAATACGGTATGGAAGCTGCAAGTTTTAATAGTGAGTGGCAGTCAAGGCATGTACTGTACAAATATTCTGGAAAAATCTTGAATCATAGTACAAAATTCAAAGTTCCATTAAGCCAAGTGTTCCTCTCATGAAGCCTTTAGTGGAGCTGATAAATTAGCAGAAGACTCCACTGGGAGTGATTCTGTTATATTAATGTCTGGGTCAAACAATGCTGAAGGCTCATACAACAACATTCTTCAAAATATCAGTAATGTCTTACTAAGTATTCCCAAAATCACTAATGAGACCAATGGTATTTTGCACCCAATTCCCAAAGTATTTGACAGTAAATATATAAGCAAGAGAATCAGCATACTTAATCATCATTTAGTGCAAACACTGAACTGTTCAAAATTGTGCAACAAAAGCAGAATATCCATCAACTTCAAAATGGAAAGACTGTTGCATGATAAATTCACATGTTATGGCTTTCACTTAAGCAAAAAATGGCTCTAAGCACTATGGGACTTAACATCTGAGGTCATCAGTCCCCTAGACTTAGAACTACTTAAACCTAACTAACCTAACGACATCCAACCCGGGATCTCTTGCTTACATGGCAGACACTCTATCCATCCTGGTCGGGGCACACATTTTCAACATGTCCCCAATGATGCATATCAATGTCTGTTTGCAGCTAGAGTGTTAAATTAATAATCAGTTCATTGTAGAGAAGCTGCACTGTCATCAATGGTATCTGTTCTTTTGGGAACAGATACTTCCGTCATAAATAGTTAAAATATGGCTACCCAGCCATTGACCTTCTTGTGCAAATGCACACGCTATGGGCCAACTCATAAAGCACTTGATCGATTAATCTGTGGTGAGTAATGATTGTGATGGACAAACATCTATTAGGCGCACTACAAATGTAATGGTATAGACATGGGAATGTGGGTCTCATGGGAATATGCAAGGGATAAATCCCTGCAGGTTCACTATCCTCTGTGCCCTCAGTGGTTCAGATGGATAGAGCGTGTGCCATGTAAGCAGAAGATCCCGGGTTCAGGTCCCGGTCGGGGCACACATTTTCAGCATGTCCCCAATGATTTATTTCCAGGCCTGTTTGCAGCTAGGGTGGTAATTTAATTATCAATTCATTCTAGAGGAGCTGCATGGTCATCAATGGTATCTGTTCTTTCGGGAACAGATACTACATTCATACATAGTTTACAATTTTACTTGAAAAATGAATTTCTATTAGTTTCAATTATTATTTCATATATGAATCCAGAAATAAACATAATAAACAGTACTAGATTGCATAATTAATGATAGAAATTTTAAGTGTGCCAAATAATTTGTAATTTAAAATGTTTCTACAAAAATAATTTTTACTGTGCATTCAAAATTATTACCTATCAGTTGTAATATCATAAATAAAGTGAGTCCTTTTCATAAATTTTAGCTAGAAATATAACATATTGTGTATAAATTTATATGAAATTTTTCAGGGAAACAGTTGAGATAATACTGACCTGTCCAAAAGTCAAATAATATTACTGGTATCGACTACTACTGGTGAGGAAAAGCAATGCTAGAGGAGGATGTGCCTTTACAATATGCTGTAAGAATCCTACCACAAAATACAAGTCATGCATCATTGGTGACAATGGACCATGGAAGTACCCATTCACTACTGATGTATGGAATTACCTTTTGCGGGAACTCCATATGCGGCAGAACAATATTTACGCTACAAAAAAGTTTGTTGGAATAATAACACATCCTAATTACAGAGGCTTATGCAGACCAGTATTTAAGAGAATTCTATAAGGTCTCAGGATTGCAGCTGGATCATGTTGACTTCTTGCCACAATATTTTGGATGGCAACCATTCAGCCATCTTCAGGTTAGTGTCCACCACTGGAGACTGCTAGTTCACAGTGTTGACTTTATAGCAAACATTGGCATGGAAAAACATGTGCATTGGCGGTAATCACAGGAGCATCCATGTTTGAAATCCAGCCCCTCTGCAAGTACTGTTCCATCTGTGCGTACATAAAGGTGAAACTGTATGTTCTTCCTCTGTCAGAATGTGTGCTCGCATCACTAAAAACAAACTTCAGATGTCACCAGACACGTCATTACAAATAAAATGTTTTCTCTCAGATGAAATTAAAGAGATCAGTGGGTACCAAACCTCGTGCAGTTGAAAGCCACCATCACAAATTATAGGACTTGTGGCAGATGTATTCCCATAGATTCTTTAATTACTGAATCACAAAATGATATCACCATGGCCATGATTTTGCTGGTATAATAGTCTATAGAATGTCCTGTAGTAATACAGTGCTCTGGTATGGGCAACTTATAGGGTAGCGAAAAGCGAGTGTGGCGCTCATGTTTAATACATTTTCATGTACTGTGCATATTGTCTGACCTATGTACACCTTGCCACACTGGCAAGGAATTTAGTAAATCCTGGCCTTCTTTAGACCCAGATCATCCTATACCAAACCAAGAAGGGAAGAAACCTTTGCTGGTGGCCAACAGATTTTCTAAACATATATAATTATATCTACACTGAAAGCTAGTTACTACATGAAAATGGATATCAGTATATCAGAAACATGAAAGAAATTTGAAGAATTGTCAAATAATACTACAACCTATGGACAAACATTGTCAGTTTGAAAGGACAATATGAGCAGATAGCTATGAAAGTAGACATGTAAAATAGTAAAATTTTTAATATTCACTGCTGGGAAAAAAAATTCGTACACCCATGTTAGAACTTTCCAATTTACTCAGGATTTATTGTTGCAGCAATGAATATGGGGTGCATGAAATGATTACATTGTACACCCCTTTTAGAAGTTTCCAATTTACTCAAGATCTATTGTTGCAGCAGTGTGTAGGGTCTGCATGAAATAATAACATGTACCGATCAATAGCACAAATGGTTCTCAGGCACCAGGCATCAACCCATGCTGAAACACCCGTCTAGCCTCCATGCATGGCAATGCAGGCAATGACTCTGGCACCCAGTTGATCGTATAGAAGGCAAATACTGACCCGAGATACATCATGCCATTCCTGCTCATCTGTTCACATAGTTCTGTAAGAGTTGTTGGCTGACATGTTGTACAAGCCAGTTCTTGTCCCATTGTATCCCATAAACACTCGATTGCAGACAAGTCCAGGGATTGTGCTAGCCAGTGAATGATAGAAGCATGACAGCTTTTGTTCATCACAGGGATACACTACAAAAGTGTCACCTACATATTGCCGGTAGACTCTCAGTGTCAGTTCTGCTGAGTCAAGTGCCCTCTCCTCAAAGCCTTCCATAAAATGGTTTGCTACCATCAGTCTGCTCTAAATATTTGTAGTTAAATAAAAAGTTAGTAGAGGAAAGCACATGATGAAAAAGTGCTATTACATCAGCCATGAGCTTATTGCTGATGAGTGACAAAGAGTCCATAACAGAACCTTATTTGAAAAGTGAGGTGACATCAATGCAAATTAGTAAGTCCATTTTACTGAATTGAAGTGGCTTCAGTGTACCGATAAAGTCAGCAGAGTTGCGAATGTGATTCACGCACTTCTCCACTTCACCAGTGGATAAGGGAAATGCCACCATGCTGTTGCCACATGAGGTTTATGAACAGAAGATTTATAATTTTCTGAGTTAAATTTCATCAGGAGAATTGACAGATACCCCATAGGGAAAGTGGACAGGAAAACATCAGTACTGCTGAATTATTCTTCCACTCCACTAGAAGTTATATGGTCTTCTGAAGATACATAAAAGAGAGGTTCCATTATGGCCAAACATCAGTAATGTGATGCCCCTGCATATGATTTGGTGATACAGGTTGCCTTTCTACTGAGACCTTTTGTGGGGAAATGCACACATCATGTTTCCAACACTACTGACTTTATCAGTAGACTACAGTCACATCAACTCTATGAAAAGGACTTACTGCTGGAGCTCCGATGCCACCTCACTTTTCACTAAGGTTCCACTTATGGACTCTTTGTCACTCACCAGCAATAAGTTCAAGACCAATATAACATCCCTTTTTCATCATGAACTTTCCTTGATCTATTTATTATTTAACAATAAACAGTTTGAGCAGACTGATGGTGTTGCAGTGGGCAGTCCATTGTCCTCTCTGGTAGCAAACCTTTTTATGGAAGGCTTTGAGGTAAGGACACTTGACTCGGCAGAACTTACACTGAGAGTCTTGTGGTGATATGTAGGTGACACGTTTGTAGTGTAGCCCTATGATGAAGAAGAACTGTCATGTTTCTAGCATTATCAAAATTCAGTCCTCAAGAACATCCAGTTTATGATGGAAATAGAGATGGATGGTTGCTTACTGTTTCTGGATGTCTTGGTTACTAGAAGAGTGGATGGGTCATTGGGGCATTCTGTCTACCACAAGCCCACACATACGGACCTTTATCTGCAAGCATTGACCTGCTATCATCCTTCACAAACTACTGGCATCCTTAGAATGTTGTTGAACTGGACTCATGTTGTTTCTGATGAAGACAGCCTTTCAAAGGAGCTAGAACATTTACAGTCAGTATTCAAAAATAGTGGTACCTCTCCACATCAGATTAGTATGGCACTAAGGAGAAATAAACGTGACAACCCACAACATCAAGGAGGTAAGGAGCTTTTCAAGTCTAGGGTATTCCTTCCATATGTCATTTCCTTCCATACCTCCATTTTTATCTATTGGGCTAATTGATTTGAATGGACATGGATTTGTAGTACTTGTATCTAGTTGGGTGACATACCACATTGCGTGCATTTCCACCGAATAGTCAAAACACGGTCCTGTTGCAGTAATTAAGGTCGTTCTGTTTCTACAGAAGTTGTTGAAGATAGTGGATATGTCTTTCTCCGACTTCTGCTCAGTTGAGACTTAAATTGGACTGATCACTTGAGCGAAGCTATAGAAATGGGATCAGTTGCACGACGTGTAGGGGGTGACTAAAACCACATCGGAATTTCACTGTAGAAGCTATGTTCGGGAAAGGTGGCTTGTTTCGAGATATGAGAGTGCGAAAAATATGATTGAGTAGTTGTTGTAATCCGTTGCACGTATGTGTTTGAATAGAGAGAGGTGATTCCAAACGATTGGCATCTCGAACATATAGCGTAACACTAGAGATATGAGAAGCTAGTGTACATTTTGCTTCTTACCTGAGTCAGCACATCATCTACCGTACTACTACTGTTAGTGGTCCTTCTCAATCAGTTGTCGCCTGTAACTCGTTGGATATATTGTGGAACCTCTGATATGATGTCGAGACAGAGTACGTTACAAATACTATAGAATTATCTAGTTGCGTGGGTGTGAGAGAGTCGCAAATGCCTCGTACCTTAGCCGAATCACTTTCAAAGTTCAGTGATTTTATCCCTAGGCTGCATCGTTGGCTGATAATACGCATTCCTACGATCACTGTCATGGTATTTGTCCAGAAAAAAACCGCCTCATTCAGAGGAAATGTTTTACCTCGATTCATAAATCGGGAACTGTATGGGTTTCACCATGGATACTTGTGTGCACCTTTAGACCCATGACTGATTGTGACAGTAACATGCCCTAGTTTCCAGGATCGGTGTTTTCTTTAACATCTCTCCGATTACGTGTCTGTACGACACAGTGGTAGGAAATGAAAGATGAAATTAAAAGAGATGCATGCCCACCGTTGATTTTTGATCAGTATTTTTTGGTATGGTTGTCAATCAGTTACCGACGAAATAATATACTTACAAGGGAACTTCCCCACCGCACCCCCTTCAGATTTAGTTATAAGTGGGCACAGTGGATAGGCCTTGAAACACTGAACACAGATCAATCGAGAAAACAGGAAGAAGTTTTGTGGAACTATGAAAATAATAAGCAAAATATACAAACTGAGAAGTCCATGCGCAAGATAGGCAACATCAGGGAGAGTGTGAGATCAGGAGCGCCTGTTTTCTCGATTGATCTATGTTCAGTTTTTCAAGGCCTATCCACTTTGCAACTTATAACTAAATCTGAGGGGGGTGCTATGGGGAAGTTCCCTTGTTAGTAGTATTTGTGGGTGCGTGTTATTGTCGCATTTGCGCATCGGGTTTATAAAGTATGTGTGTTTGTGGAAAGGAGATGACTACGCCCTGTTGCAGGGAAGGTGAGGATTTGACTTGGAGTACTGTGATAGCAACGGGGGGAGTATGTCCAGTTGTAAGGAAGGTAAAGTTATTTCCAGAGCCACAGCCGACAAGAGGGTGTATTTCCGATACTTCGTAAGATTTAATTGTAAGTAAAATGATAAGAAATTTTGCGAGGTTTAGTTATTGGTGTGCAGTGGTGATCAGTGTAAAGTAATTTATTACCGTTGAATGTCGCATCTGTAAAAAGAAAGAAAATGCTGACGGTGCTTACCTAGGACAGGGGGGGAGGGGGACAAATAGACAGTGTGAGTGTAGGCATACGATAATTTTTTCGTGTGCTGTACAGATATAAAAGATAACTACACTGTTTATCTAATATGTGTATATATCATACTGTAAAGTTACTGTGGCTTACACGGTGTAAACTGTGTATATATTGCATTGTAAATATAAACTCCTGGAAATGGAAAAAAGAACACATTGACACCGGTGTGTCAGACCCACCATACTTGCTCCGGACACTGCGAGAGGGCTGTACAAGCAATGATCACACGCACGGCACAGCGGACACACCAGGAACCGCGGTGTTGGCCGTCGAATGGCGCTAGCTGCGCAGCATTTGTGCACCGCCGCCGTCAGTGTCAGCCAGTTTGCCGTGGCATACGGAGCTCCATCGCAGTCTTTAACACTGGTAGCATGCCGCGACAGCGTGGACGTGAACCGTATGTGCAGTTGGCGGACTTTGAGCGAGGGCGTATAGTGGGCATGCGGGAGGCCGGGTGGACGTACCGCCGAATTGCTCAACACGTGGGGCGTGAGGTCTCCACAGTACATCGATGTTGTCGCCAGTGGTCGGCGGAAGGTGCACGTGCCCGTCGACCTGGGACCGGACCGCAGCGACGCACGGATGCACGCCAAGACCGTAGGATCCTACGCAGTGCCGTAGGGGACCGCACCGCCACTTCCCAGCAAATTAGGGACACTGTTGCTCCTGGGGTATCGGCGAGGACCATTCGCAACCGTCTCCATGAAGCTGGGCTACGGTCCCGCACACCGTTAGGCCGTCTTCCGCTCACGCCCCAACATCGTGCAGCCCGCCTCCAGTGGTGTCGCGACAGGCGTGAATGGAGGGACGAATGGAGACGTGTCGTCTTCAGCGATGAGAGTCGCTTCTGCCTTGGTGCCAATGATGGTCGTATGCGTGTTTGGCGCCGTGCAGGTGAGCGCCACAATCAGGACCGCATACGACCGAGGCACACAGGGCCAACACCCGGCATCATGGTGTGGGGAGCGATCTCCTACACTGGCCGTACACCACTGGTGATCGTCGAGGGGACACTGAATAGTGCACGGTACATCCAAACCGTCATCGAACCCATCGTTCTACCATTCCTAGACCGGCAAGGGAACTTGCTGTTCCAACAGGACAATGCACGTCCGCATGTATCCCGTGCCACCCAACGTGCTCTAGAAGGTGTAAGTCAACTACCCTGGCCAGCAAGATCTCCGGATCTGTCCCCCATTGAGCATGTTTGGGACTGGATGAAGCGTCGTCTCACGCGGTCTGCACGTCCAGCACGAACGCTGGTCCAACTGAGGCGCCAGGTGGAAATGGCATGGCAAGCCGTTCCACAGGACTACATCCAGCATCTCTACGATCGTCTCCATGGGAGACTAGCAGCCTGCATTGCTGCGAAAGGTGGATATACACTGTACTAGTGCCGACATTGTGCATGCTCTGTTGCCTGTGTCTATGTGCCTGTGGTTCTGTCAGTGTGATCATGTGATGTATCTGTGGTGTCACTGCCAGACACCACACTTGCTAGGTGGTAGCTTAAATCGGCCGCGGTCCATTAGTATATGTCGGACCCGCGTGTCGCCACTGTGTGATCGCAGACCGAGCGCCACCACACGGCAGGTCTCGAGAGACGTACGAGAACTCGCCCCAGTTGTACTGACGACGTTGCTAGCGACTATACTGACGAAGCCTTTGCTCTCATTTGCCGAGAGACAGTTAGAATAGCCTTCAGCTAAGTTAATGGCTACGACTTAGCAAGGCGCCAATTGTCACAGTGCATGTATCTTACGAGTCTCATTTGTATAGTCAAGAGAGATGTATCACAAGGATTGATTAAAAGTTAAGTATATTCCAAAGATACGTATTTTCTTTATAGTATTCAATACGTATCCTGTTCCAGACTTGACGCCAGTCGGCGTGTGTGTACGCGTGCCTTTCGGCTTCCTCCTCAGTGTGGCGTGACTAGCTTGATACCCCACAACAGATTGGACCCCATCCTCGTCGCCAATCTGTTGTGGCGTAACAAGCTAGTCACGCCACACTGAGGAGGAAGCCGAAAGGCACGCGTACACACACGCCGACTGGCGTCAAGTCTGGAACAGGATACGTATTGAATACTATAAAGAAAATACGTATCTTTGGAATATACTTAACTTTTAATCAATCCTTGTGATACATCTCTCTTGACTATACAAATGAGACTCGTAAGATACATGCACTGTGACAATTGGCGCCTTGCTAAGTCGTAGCCATTAACTTAGCTGAAGGCTATTCTAACTGTCTCTCGGCAAATGAGAGCAAAGGCTTCGTCAGTATAGTCGCTAGCAACGTCGTCAGTACAACTGGGGCGAGTTCTCGTACGTCTCTCGAGACCTGCCGTGTGGTGGCGCTCGGTCTGCGATCACACAGTGGCGACACGCGGGTCCGACATGTACTAATGGACCGCGGCCGATTTAAGCTACCACCTAGCAAGTGTGGTGTCTGGCAGTGACACCACAGTATCTGACCCCAGGAATGTGTCAATAAAGTTTCCCCTTCCTGGGACAATGAATTCACGGTGTTCTTATTTCAATTTCCAGGAGTGTAGTATGGTTTATGTTATGGTATGACTAGAGAGGATGACAGTGTGTTCTATCGTGAGGGACGCTTAGATTGAGCAGATTGGTAACGACAAGGGTATGAGATAGAGTTTTTAAGTGGAAAATTATATACGCTATAGATACTGAAGCACAGTCGTCAAGAGGAGAGATTACCTGTACATTGGTGTCAGAGTGTAGCAGCAACGGTAATATTTAATAGTAGTTACACTGGTAAACATGTTCCCAGTTTACAATATTCTTGTGAGTCTGGTATGTGTTTGATAATATGGAGAGAAATTGTTGGTTTAACTGCCAGTGAAATTTAGCGATCTGTCTAAAATAACAGCTGGAAGTCTGAGAAAGAATAGGTGGATGGTGCTTTGGTACTGGCAGCATAAGTAATTCAGCTTGTAAATTCGATAAGAGCAATAAGAGTACTCCATCGTTTGTGCTGTGACATAGGGGTCTGTGCATAGCGGAGGGAATGTTTGCGTATGTTGAAATCTGAAGGAGTAAGACGTTAGGAGCGCTGGGAAGAGTGCAATAAATGTTATTTTCGTAAACAGGTTCTGTTAGAGTAAGAATTTTCGTGCATACACGCTGAGACATCAAGAAAGCGTCTGTTAACTATTTCTGGGGCGCTATACAATTCCCAAGATGTCGGTTTTTTTTCCCACAAAGCCATGTGACGTAAGAATAACATTGAGAACGTTTCAGATGCTGAGTCGCCACGCAGCGAGGAGGTAGCCATGTTGGTTTGGGTACGCACGGCTGAACGTGTGTGTCAACGTGCCCTGTGCTATTCTGCCTTCAGTGGTAGACGCAAGTGGGGCCTGGAGATGTCTCGCATATGAGACTGGAGGGATTGCGCCTTGGAATTCTATGACCTCAGTACAACTGTAACTGTATAGATGAATGCAACTTCCGCCTGTGTGCCGCGGCCATGGCTCGGGGTTGTGACGGAGTGCGGTCCTGAACGGACATCTGTGTGCTTTGACAGCTGACGACCACGTCGACCGCACGTGAATGCGAAAGAGATTCTAGCGTTTGCGCTCTGTAAATATGTTTTCGCTCCCGTCCGTTCGTGTCATCATTGCGATAACAGTTTCTTAGAAATATAAAAGGCACGTGGCCACTTGCGGGACCCAGACATGGGCCTGCGCGTGGTTTGACATCTGACGGATGCGTCACATACCGCTACCTCCTGTGTACTCTACTAGACAGGGGGTGGCGGACTGTGCTTGCGTGTGTTGATTGCATTATTTCGTGAGCAGGTCTGTAGGCCATGCTATGCACTATTCGGACAGTTTACGAGTACTGATAGCGTCTACACATCAGTGTGAAGCATTATTTAGTAGTAGTCTGAATGACTGTAACTAAATTATTTGCGTAAATTAGGAGTTGTTTGAGTGTCTGCAGATTGTGTATTGTGAACCCAAGCATGACATGGCGAGTGTTTTGCGTCAGTGTGATGAATATATTCGATCTCTAAATAAAATGTTCGAAAATAAATAGAGTGCACTCCTTCTTTACTCTCCCCAGCAGCCCAGCGTAGCCTGAGTCATTTTGGCATCATTCTCGCCCCTACAGACCACCATCTGGGATTAGGTCATAGGAGGGATGACACTACAATCTGATGGCAATGATGTCTACTATGTCAGTTGGACAGTAAATGTCGCAGTGGAGACATCGCCTGCCACCATCTTGGATGACGTCATGCACTGTGCACGTTTAGTACACGTTAGTGCATGTTAGCCCACCAACAACGGTCGGTAAGGGGGCATGGTGCTAGGTTGAGGATCGTAGTGGAGGCTTTAACTATTTGATTCCAAGTCCAGGTGGGTGTGGCATTGGTGAAAATTGATTCCAAGTCCTAGGGTCTATTAAGTCATATCACGTGACTAATACAGTAGCCAATAGGCGTGCAGCATTCTAGAGGTGGAGGGTGCTACGTCATGAATGAAGACCGCGCTGCTAGAGGAAAAACGTGGAACTTCTCATTTCATCATTGAATATTGAAACTGTAAATTGACCTACTGAATATGATTAAAATGGAAATGGAATTAAGTACTTAGGTAATTGATAGGTTAGATGAGCGATGTTCGTGTCACTTGTGTTCAGTTAAATTCGTTAGCATATTTACAGAAGACTATGTCCGGTGTGAGTATAAAGGTGCGATCCTGAGGCTGTGATGTAAGCAGTCGCTCACTCGTGGGTCGCTGACCTCTGGTGGCCACGATATGAACTAAGTCAGTTGGGCTCTGGAGCTCGCGGTGAACACACTAGGTGCCATCATCTTGAATACCGGTACTTGCGTCAGGATCTGACATCAGGAGAGCGCTCTCTGGTGGCACCAATATCAACTGAGCCAGTTGGGCTCTGGAGCTCGTGGTGAACACACTGAGTACGGCCATCTTGAATAACGTTACTGGCGTCATCACCTGACCTCACGGTGGTGTCCTCTGGTGGCAGCGATATGAACTAAGCCAGTAGGAGTCCAGATGCAGTGGAGAACACACCTGCTTGCAATTGGTTAAATAATAAAGTCAAGTACTTTTTCTCGCCATTTTCTTTGCTTATTAGAGATAACTGGGGTGTGGTGCATTATCCTGCTGGAATTTGAACTTAGCGCCATTTTTCTGCGGGAGGGGGGCGTGGCACTTTCCCACCTAAATTCAAATTTCCCTCCAAAATCCGCTATCTTGATGTCCTAGCCGCCATCTTGAATGACGTCATCGCCGCCACCTTGAATAACGGTACTTTCGAATGAGGCCTGCCTAGTTCCAACATTTCTATTGCCAGGTACTCCATATCAGCGACCTCAGTAGTCATTAGATATCGAGAGAGAGCAGAATGGGGCAGTCCGCGGAGCTCGTTGTTGTTGTTGTTGTTGTTGTTGTTGTGGGCTTCAGTCCTCCTGAGACTGGTTTGATACAGCTCTCCATGCTACTCTATCCTGTGCAAGCTTCTTCATCTCCCAGTACCTACTGCAACCTATATCCATCTGAATTTGCTTAGTGTATTCATCTCTTGGTCTCCCTCTACGATTTTTGCCCTCCACGCTGCCCTCCAATGCTAAATTTGTGATCCCTTGATGCCTCAGAAGATGTCCTACTAACCGGTCCCTTCTTTTTGTCAAGCTGTGCCACTAACTCGTCTTCTCCTCAATTCTATTCAATACTTCATCATTAGTTATGTGATCTACCCATCTAATCTTCAGCATTCTTCTGTAGCACCACATTTCGAAAGCTTCTATTCTCTTCTTGTCCAAACTATTAATCGTCCATGTTTCATTTCCATACATGGCTACACTCCATACAAATACTTTCAGAAACGACTTCCTTACACTTAAGTCAATACTCGATGTTAACAAATTTCTCTTCTTCAGAAACGCTATCCTTGTCATTGCCAGTCTACATTTTATATCCTCCCTACTTCGACCATCGTCAGTTAGTTTGCTCCTCAAATATCAAAACTCATCTACTACTTTAAGTGTCTCATTTCCTTATCTAATTCCCTCAGCATCACCCGACTTAAATCGACTACATTCCATTATCCTTGTTTTGCTTTTGTTGATGTTCATCTTATATCTTCCTTTCAAGACACTGTCCATTCCGTTCAACTGCTCTTCCAAGTCCTTTGCTGTCTCTGACAGAATTACAGCGTCTTCGGCAAACCTCGAAGTTTTTATTTCTTCTTCATGGATTTTAATACCTACTCCAAATTTTTCTTTTGTTTCCTTTACTGCTTGCACAATATACTGATTGAATAACATTGGGGAGAAGCTACAAACTTGTCTCACTCCCTTCCCAACCACTGCTTCCCTTTCATGCCCCTCTACTCTTATAACTGCCATCTAGTTTCTGTACAAATTGTAAATGGCCTTTCACTCCCTGTATTTTACCCCTGCCACCTTTAAAATTTGAAAGAGATTATTCCAGTCAACATTGTCAAAAGTTTTCTCTAAGTCTACAAATGCTAGAAACGTAGGTTTGCCTTTTCTTAATCTTTCTTCTAAGATAAGTCGTAGGGTCAGTATTGTCTCACGTGTTCCAACATTTCCGCGGAATCCAAACTGATCTTCCCCGATATCGGCTTCTACCAGTTTTTCCATTCGTCTGGAAAGAATTTGCGTTAGTATTTTGCAGCTGTGACTTATTAAACTTATAGTTCGGTTATTTTCACATCTGTCAACACCTGCTTTCTTTGGGATTGGAATTATTATATTCTTCTTGAAGTCTGAGGGTATTTCGCCTGTCTCATTCATCTTGCTCACCAGATGGTAGAGTTTTGTCAGAACTGGCTCTCCCAAGACCGTCAGTAGTTCTAATGGAATGTTGTCTACTCCCGGGGCCTTGTTTCGGTTTAGGTCTTTCAGTGCTGTGTAAAACTCTTCACGCAGTACAGTATCTCCCATTTCATCTTCATCTACATCATCTTCCATTTCCATAATATTGTCCTCAAGTACATCGCCCTTGTATAGACCCTCTATATATTCCTTCCACCTTTCTGCTTTCCCTTCTTTGGTTAGAACTGGGTTTCCATCTGAGCTCTTGGTATCATACAAGTGGTTCTCTTTTCTCCAAAGGTCTCTTTAATTTTGCTGTAGGCAGTATATATCTTACCCGTAGTGAGGTAAGCCTCTACATCCTTACTTTTGTCCTCTATCCATCTCTGCTTAGCCATTTTGCACTTCTTGTTGATCTCATTTTTGAGACGTTGGTATTCCTATTTGGCTGCTTCATTTACTGCATTTTTATAGTTTCTCCTTTGGTCAATTAAATTCAATACCTCTTCTGTTACCCAAGGATTTCTATTAGCCCTCGTCTTTTACCTACTTGATCCTCTGCTGCCTTCACTGCTTCATCCCTCAGAGCTACCCACTCTTCTTCTACTGTATTTCTTTCCCCCATTCCCCAATTGTTCCATTATGCTCTCCCTGAAACTTTGTACAACCTCTGGTTCTATCAGTTTATCCAGGTCGCATTTCCTAAAATTCCCACCTTTTTGCGGTGTCTTCAGTTTTAATCTACAGTTCATAACCAGTAGATTGTGGTCAGAGTCCACATCTGCCCCTGGAAATGTCTTACAATATAAAACCTGGTTCCTAAATCTATGTCTTACCATAATATAATCTATCCGATACCTTCTAGTATCTCCAGGATTCTTCCATGTATACAACGTTCTTTTATGATTCTTGAACCAAGTGTTAGCTATGATTAAGTTATGCTCTGTGCAAAATTCTACCAGACGGCTTCCTCTTTCATTTCTTACCCCCAGTCCATATTCACTTACTATGTTTCCTTCTCTCCCTTTTCCTACTCTCGAATTGCAGTCACCCATGACTATTAAGTTTTCGTCTCCCTTCACTACCTGAATAATTTCTTTTATCTCATCATACATTTCATCAATTTCTTCATCATCTCCTGAGCTAGTTGGCATATAAACTTGTACTATTGTAGTAGGCATGGGCTTCGTGTGTATCTTGGCCACAATAATGCGTTTACTAAGCTGTTTGTAGTAGCTTACCGGCACTCCTACTTTTTTATTCCACGGAACTCACGGACTTCGAAAGTCGTCAGGTGATTGATGGTCACTTGTGTCATACGTCTGTGTGGAAGATTTCCACACTGCTAAACTTCCCTGGGTCCACGTTTCCGATGTGATAGTGAAGTGGAAACGTGAAGGGACACGTTTAGCACAAAATCGTACAGGCTGACCTCGTCTGTTGATTGACAGAGACCGCCGACAGTTGAAGAGGGTCGTAATGTGTAATAGGCCTACATCTATCCACACCATCACACAGGAATTCAAAACCGCATCAGGATCCTCTGCCAGCACTATGACAGTTAAGTGGTAGGTGAGAAAACTTTTATATCATTGTCGAGCGGCTGCTCGTAAGCTACACATCACGCAGGTAGATGCCAAACGACGCCTCGCTTTGTGTAAGGAGGGTTAACATAGGGCGACTGAACAGTGGAAAAACGTTGCGTGAATTCCATCATTACCGATGGAGGGTGCCACGAACTTTTAAGTAATTTTCAGCCAGGTGTCCGGATACTTTAGATCGCGTAGTATAGCACCTAGCCCGATAATTGCCTATAACTACGTTGGTGACGAGAGTGATATGTCTAGAGTTTACACCTTCTTCCTTTTAATTTTGTCAATTTGCTTTCTTTGTTACTTTTGTGCGTTCAGGTATTTTATTGTTTCCATCTAGATTGTTCGGCAAATTACTGTTGGTTCCAGCTGGTTCTCGGATTGATTCCTTAGGTTTCATAGAGATGTAGATCGCATACAGTAGGTTTTGCATTGGAGCTATGTATTTCCAATGATATGTAAAGCTGATGGTGCACCTTAACCATTAATGTTGGTTTTGTTATTGCTATTCTTCTATTCACCTGTATTAAGCATCTATTACAACTATACGGCTTCTTCTGAGGTAGTTGAACAACTCGGCTTGATTAGTACCAAATGCTTCCATATCTATGTTTATCTCTCTAGTCTTTTTTCTGCATTCGCAACTACTATTATGTCATGTTCCTCGAATTTTCTTGTACAGTTGCAGATTTTTACTCCATATAGGGATTTTTCTTGCACAGCACTGTTGCAACGCGCAAGTTAAAATTTTCTAGTGATTTATATATGCCAGTTTGATGCAAAATCATTCGTATCTGATTCAGCCGATGGGTCTTAATGCGGCTCGCAGTAGGCTACGACTCCCGTCATATGATGAACTCGGTAAACCGCATTCCTAAACGAACCGTTAACTCTAGATTTCTTAGCTATGAAAGGTCTTGAGTCCTTAAATGCCGCATAAAATACTAATCAGGGTGCCAGTTACAAATACGTTTTATTCAAATCCAAATAGATGAAGTATCTATATAACGGTTTATTTACAGAGCTGTTCATGATTGATTTCAGGCCAAGACAGGATAAAGCTAATGTCGTATATTTCACGATTACCAGACCTCTACCCGACGTATAATATGTGAGTGAAGCTACAAACGCAAGTGACATTCGGACAAATACAGAAAACGCATGCTGGGAGATAATCGTCGTAAGCTTAAGGGAAACAACGACACGGCACCTTCGAGAATGGTGGTGGATGGATTGTGTATTAGAAGTATACTCTTCCGCAAATGCGAAGCAGTCAGTCGTCTGATAATTAGTAAAATTTTGCTTCAAGCAGCTCATCGGTAAAACGTCGGTTATCTTTCAGCCTCCTTTGCACTGTCAGGGAGCTGAGAAACTCAACCTGTTGATGGCAATTAAGAAATGGATTGGTTAATATGTAGTCGAAAACACAATGGTTGTCTCTCATACTAGAAACCACGACAGTGTGTGTGTCTTTGTAAGTGTGTGCGGTTGTGTTTGTTCACGATTGCGCATTGTGTGAATACATATCATTAAGATTTAAAAGACAATGAGCAATGGTAATTATATTGAATATCATTTTGAAGTATTTTAATGCAATGGAAAGTTAAAAAAATCTTTTTCACTCATTCTCTGTGCTGCTTGTTATGTTAACTAAATTCATGACCCATATGTAACGTATAAAATATATGTAGCGTGGACAGTGCGCTCTTGAGGTCGTCACTGGCGACAAGTGTAGGAATAAACAGTGCCGAATTTGTTTAAGATAGCTTTCGGACCGACGCTGCGACATATACTAAGATATATTCGGAAAGACATCATTTTCGCTCTGAGTGCAGAGTGCAGACATCACTATCTGCACGTTCGTCGATCAGCCAACGTGAAATTCTGTTCACAAACTCGATGGAGAGCAAGTGGAACCTATGTCACGTCATTAGTCGTCAGAATACTAAACAGTGATAGACCGCCCAATCTCTTTTGATCCCAAAAAAAAGTAAGTGTGGTGACCGCACAAAAAGGAACGAAGGAGCTTTTTTGCACTCAGTAGTAGCACACAAGTAAATAATTTTTCTGAGCAGCATGTAATTCGTTTCCTCCTCTCATCTCATAGCATATGTTTTAAAGTGAACTGAGAAAATACAAAAACTGTACTGTCTGAAGCATGAGATGGAACAATATTCTTATCGTAGCTCCAATGAGAAAAGTTGCAAAATTCTCGTTCTCCATTATTTCGTCCTATAGCCTATTTCCTTTCATGCATTACTACTGCTCGCAGATAGTTCCTTACGGACTTGGAGACATCGGGTCTTTCAGCATAATGAGCGTTATCATATTTCACTCATCTACATCTATAGCGATACTCTGCAAATAACATTTAAGTGCCTGGCAGAGGATTCACCAAACTACCTTCACAATTCTGTATTATTCCAATCTTGTATAGCGTGCGGAAAGAACGAACACCTGTATCTTTCCGTGCGAGCTATGATTTCCCTTATTTTATCATGGTGATCGTTCCTCCCTATGTAGGTCGGCGTCAACAAAAATATTTTCGCATTCGGAGGAGAAAATTGCTGATTGGAATTTCGTGAGAAGGTTCCTCCACAAAGAAAAACGCCTATGTTTGAATGATGTCCATCCCAAATCCTGTAGCATTTCAGTGATGCTCTCTCCCCCATTTCGCGATAATGTAAAACGTGCTACCTTTCTTTGAAGTTTCTCAATGTACTCCGTCAGTCCTATCTGGTAAGGATCCCACACACCCAGCAGTATTTTAAAAGAGGACAGACACGTGTAGTGTAGGCAATCTCCTTAGTAGATCTGTTACATTTTCTAAGTGTCCTGCCAATAAAACGGAGTCTTTGGTTAGCCTTCTCCACAACATTTTCTATGTGTCCTTTCCAATTTAAGTTGTTCGTAATTGTAATTCCTAGGTATTTAGTAGAATTTACGGCCTTTAATTTGACTCATTTATCGTGTAACCGAAGTTTAACACATGCCTTATAGTACTCATGTGGATGACCTCACATTTTTCGTTATTTACGGTAAATTCCCTATTTTCGCATCATACAGATATCTTTTCTAAGTCGTTTCGCAATTTGATCTTCTGATGATTTTACTAGTCGATAAACGACTGCGTCGTCTGCAAACAACCGAAGACTGATGCTCAGATTGTCTCCTAAATCGTTTGGAGCAGAAAATGGCCTATAACATTACTTCTGTTTTACTCGATGATTTTCCGTCCAACCGAGCGAGGTGGCGCAGTGGTTAGCACACTGGACTCGTATTCGGGAGGACGACGGTTCAATCCCGCGTTCGGCCATCCTGATTTAGGTTTTCCGTGATTTCCTTAAATCGCTCCAGGAAAATGCCGGAATGGTTACTTTGAAAGGGCACGGCCGACTTCCTTCCCTAATCCGATGAGACCGATGACCTCGCTGTTTGGTCTCTTCCCCCAAACAGTCCAATCCAGTCCACTTTCCGTCAATACTACGAACTGTGACCTCTCTGTCAGGAAATCACGAATGCAGTCACATAACTGAGACTATATTCCAGCCGGCCGAAGTGGCCATGCGGTTAAAGGCGCTGCAGTCTGGAACCGCAAGACCGCTACGGTCGCAGGTTCGAATCCTGCCTCTGGCATGGATGTTTGTGATGTCCTTAGGTTAGTTAGGTTTAACTAGTTCTAAGTTCTAGGGGACTAATGACCTCAGCAGTTGAGTCCCATAGTGCTCAGAGCCACTATATTCCATAAACACGCAATTTCACTACAAGCCGCTTGTGTGGTACAGTGTCAAAAGCCTTCCGGAAATCTAGAAATACGGAATCAATTTGAGTTCCCGTGTCAGTAGCATTCAACACTTCATGCAAGTAAGGAGATAGTTGTGTTTCACAAGATCGATGTTTTCTAAATCTCTGTAGACTGTGTGTCAATAGACCGTTTTCTTCGAGGTAATTCATAATGTTCGAACACAAAATATGTTCCAAAATCCTGCTGCGTATCGACGTTAACGATATGGGCCTGTAATTTAGTGCATTACTTCTACTATCGTTTTTGAATATTTGTGTGACCTGTGCAGCTTTACAGTCTCTGGGTACGGATCTTTCGTCGAGAGAACTGTTGTAGATGATTGTTAAGTATGGAATTACTGCATCAACATAGTCTGAAAGGAACCTAACTGGTATACAGTCTGGACCAGAAGACTTGCTTTTGTTATGTGATTTAGGTTGCTTCACTACTCCGAGGATATTTACTTCTACGTTACTCATGTTGGCAGGTGCTCTTGTTTGGAATTCTGGAATATTTACTCCGTCATCTTTTGTGAAGGCATTTCGGAAGGCTGTGTTTAGCAAATCTGCTTTGGCAGCACTGCCTTCTATAGTATCTCCATTGCTATGGCACAGAGAAGGCACTGATTGTGTCTTGCCCCTAGCATGATTCACATACGACCAGAATCTCTTTGGATTTTATGCCAGTTTTCGAGACAAAGTTTCTTTGTGGAAACCATTGAAAGCATCTCGCATTTAATTCCGCGCTAAATTTCGAGCTTCTGTAAAAAATCGCCAATCTCCGAGATTTTGCGTCTGTTTAAATTTGGCATGTTTGTTTCGTTGTTTCTGCAACAGTGTTCTGGCCCGTTTTGTGGACTAAGGAGGATCAGCTCTGTCAGTTGTTAATTTATTTGGAATAGATCTCTCAATTGCTGCCGATACTATTTCTTTGAATTCAACTCACATCTGATCTACACTTTGAAAGGTGGCTACACTGAGCCACAGCGCCAGAGATCGCGCTAGAGAGTATTGTTCCGCCGCCTCCACTGGCAGTGATTATTGAGAACTCGTAGTAGTCAGTGGTTGTTGAGAACTCGTAGTAGTCAGTGCTTGTTAAGAACTCGTAGCAGAGAGTGTTTGTTGAAATGTGCTAGTAGGGAGTGCTTGCTGAGATGTGATACTGAAAAATTCTTGTTGAGATGTGGTAATAGCGAGTCGGTGTGGAGATATATTGTAATGATTAGAGTGATTTTGGTCAATATACGAAGGTAACGAAACTTGATTTATTTTTCATTATTAATGTCGTAAATAATGCTTCATTACAGGTTCAGTCAACTAAGCATCTGGCTTGTGTTCTGGGATTAGAGTGTAATTCTGGTTCTCTTGAGTAATTATGGTATTTTTATTTTCTTTAATTAATTCATTATAAATGATATTTAAAATTTCTTGTGTTATTGAAGAAGAACCGTGCCAGATGCGTACGTTGAGTCATACTTCCACACACAGAACAGTTATACTTGTGCTTTGGTTTCGTAGGTTTTATAGTTGCTGGGGACTTAATTAATTAATTGTGTTAATGAAAATTTCCATTTCATTCTTTGTTGTTGTTCTATGCAGTCAGATTGCGTAATAATACTAGTCAGGGCCAACCGTTTACGAGACTTCGTAATCGGACAAACAGCTACTAAAACAAAAAATTAAAATTATTTGCTTTTTATTTTAATTAAGCCCCCATGCAACTTATATTGTTAATTTGGAAGAACTGGAAATTGTCTCTCGGGAAGGCGTAAAGTGAATTTTTATCTGCCTTTTGAATAGGTATATTTTTCGTGGATTTGGGGGTAACAATATTTAGTCTCGCTACGACAACCCTGTGTTCACTAATCTCTGTATCCGTTTTGGTGCTCGTTATTAACCCGGGATTATTTGTTGCTAAGAGGTGAAGGGTGTTTTTACAAGCGTTTACTATTCGCATGGGTTCATGATCAAACTGTTCGAAATAATTTTCAAAGATTTTCGGATGATGTTTTACGCGTACCTCTGGAATTAAACATGTATTTTCACGAACATATAGAGGGTAAATTAAAGTCACCAACAACTATAATTGTATGAATTGGGTACATGTTTGAAATTATACTCAAGTTTTCTCGGAACATTTCAGCAATTGTACCATCTGAAAAGGGAGGTCAGTGAAATGATCAAATTATTACGGTATCCCGGGTTGCCAACAATGACCTCTGCCCATACTAACACACAGGAACTATCTACTTCAATTTCGAGACAGGACAAACTACTTCCAACAGCAACAAACACGCCACCGCCAACCGTGTTTAGCCTATCCTTTCGGAACAGCGTTAGGTTGTTCTCAGAAATTTCGTCTGAGCTTATCTCTGCCTTTAGCCAGCTTTCAGTGCCTGTAACGATTTGAGCATCAGTGATTTCTATTAGCGCTAGGAGCTCTGGTACTTTCCCATCATAACTACGACAATTTACAACTGTTATACGGATGGTTCCTGTATCTACGTTGTTTCTGTGTTCGGCCTGCACTCTTAGTGACTGAAGCCCTTTCTGTGTTTTCCCGAGACACTCTTACTTAAAAAACCGCCCAGTCCAAGCCACGCAGCCCCTGCTATCCGTGCAGCCGCCTCCTGCGTATAGCGGACACCTGACCTATTCAGCGGAACCCGAAATCCAACCACCCTCTGGCGCAAGTCGAGGAATCTGCAGCCTACATGATCGCAAAACTGCCTGAGCCTCTGATTCAGACCCTATACTCGTCACTACACTAGAGATCCGCAATCCGTCCTGTTGACTATGCTGCCAGTGGTCAGCTCCGCCTTCATCTTGCAAGACTACCAGCCTTTGCCGCTACTGTTAGCCACTCGAAACTAGAGACAATCTCTTCCGATCTAAAAGAACTGGTACCGTCTTGAGCCACCACCTGCAATTGCCTTACCGTGTGCTCTTCATGGCATCTGGAAGGGCTCGTTCCACGTCTGGACTGACGCAACACGGTATGCAAACAGAGTGCACATTGTCTTTCTTCCCCATCTTGGCAGCAATGTCTCTAAGGAGCCCCATAACGCTCCTCCCACACTCTGTGATTGCCCAGATCTTGCAGGCTGAGAGCTTTCCTCTGGAACAGGACAGGCGACGACATCTGGCTGAGCGACAGTGTCAGCTACAGACAGCACCTGGAACCTGTTTGTCAGACTAATCTGGGAGGCGTTACGTGCGGCCCCATGGGAAGTCTTTCGCCGCCTGCTACGCTCTGGGGCGACCTTCCACTCGACCACAGGTAAGGGGTCAACCTCAGTGAGAGCAGTAATTGGGCTGGCCACCAGTGAGGACCGAACAGAGGACTCGGACGTGCTAGACATCCGTTGGATCTTCACAGCCAATCCACAACAGTGGTGCCCATCCACTGCAGCTTCAAGCTGTGTAACCGAAGCCATTACAGCCTGGAGCGGAGAGCGAAATGTCCCCACCTCGGCTCACACCCGCACTCAACAGTCACAGTCCCTATCCATACTAAAGACCGTGGAATAATAAACTACCCAGATAAACGGACTATCTGCACGCATTGCGGAACTCTACTCTACTGCAGACCCTGACGAAAACGCAGGAACTTTGTTTAATAAATTAGATTAATAGTCATCGATTCAAAAACCTAACTACTGAAGCGCTCAGGTGAAACTAAAGAATTTGCCCCTGATAGGGACATGTAATGTGTCACAAAATCGGTATATTAATTACGGTATGGGGTAAATGTAGCAAAGGAGAATACCCCACACTGCACTGAAGATCTTCGCGCATATCTCCATTCCGCGAAGACTGCCAGTCCTTCGAGAATTCAGGCAACAAGCTACACAGTTGTCATAACAGTTAAAACACCAATCCATAAGTCGTCAAGTCATGGACTGAAATTCAGATTAACGTTGCGTTCACAATCATATTCAACCAAAACGCATGATGCTTAGAGTAAGAGAGCTTTCAGCAAGTAAGCTAAGATAATATCCGTACTAAAATTTTGAAAACCGAAACTACCCTTTAGTGTGCAACTGTCGGCAATTAATTAAGAACATTGCGATTTGATGATAGCAAGGTCAGAATGGTTCAAATGGCTCTTAGCAGCATGGTACGTAACATCTGAGGTCATCAGTCCCTTAGACTTAGAACTACTTAAACCTAACGATCCTAAGGACATCAAACACATCCATGCCCGAGGCAGGATTCGAACCTGTGACCGTAGCAGCAGCGTGGTACCGGACTGAAGCGCCTAGAAACGCTAGGGCACAGCGGCCGGCTGGTCAGATTGGTATCGATGCTCCGTGTTGTTGTGTTGTTACGCCGTCCACTTAGTTTCAATGGCGTTAGCGGTGACGCACTTGCTCTGGCATCGACTACCTAAGCAAGGATAGCGTGGAGACGTCGGCACTTCTTATGGGAAACAGCTCTCATTAAGCCCTACTTACTTCATCCTGCTCCGCGAGCAGGCATGCACTACACTCTGATTTGCGATTAAGAACACGTACCCTGGTACACTGACGCACATTTCCCTCAATAACAAGGAGAGAATTGAAGCAAAAACTATCGTTTGAAAGCAAACACCCGTCAATCTTCTCAATGTAATATAGGCAGCACCTGTCTCATTTAGCACCAAGCACGTACAGTGTTTATTCTTGTAATAATTACATCAGTTCTCTTGACGATTCATTATCAAATATCACCGTCTGCTACGCAATTGAAAAGACAGTCACTACACTTGTTTCATATGTTAAAGTTAGTTAATTAATAAGTTCGCTGTCATCCTGCTTCCATTGTTCTGAAACGTATTTACCACTAGTTTTTTCACTGCATGATCGCTACACTCTGATTCACATGTATTTGGCCCAAATTAAAGACATCACAAAACAATGACTACGAAAAGGATGCCGTTAAAATGTCGTTACAGAAATAGCAAGAGAAATGTTCGCTAATTACTAGTATTACCTCAAAACGTTTATACATAAGATTCCGTCTAGAAAATGTTTGGCGACTGTGTGATAGTCGATGCACTTCCAGGACTGAAGCTGAATTGTTCTGCTACATTCGCTAGGTATTGACGTATAATTCTCATGAAATATTATGGACAAGCAGTGCGTAGTAAGTGATAGTTGAAAAACTGTGTATTCGACTGCAAGTAGGTTACTTTATAACTAAATTAAAATGTTTCTCGTAACTTACGTTGGGAGAAACTTACTTCCTTCTACCTTTGCCTCTTACCTTACTGGCTTCATAAAATCATACCTGTATGAGACTATTAAGGTCTCTGAAGTTGTCATTTCATTTGTGTAAGTACCTGCACCTGGATTTCAGGCTGGGTCCCCCATTTAAACATTGATCGAGCATATGTCTTTTGTTAGAGCTCAGTCACTAATTTCTTCTTAAGAAGTTAACATAATGACATCATTAGACAACATAGCATAGGAATTTTCAAAGGGCGAACTGACGACGTTTAAGTAAAACTGTAGCAGTAGTCATCCATTTGATTTCTGTGGCTTTGAGTTCGAGCATCCAGTATTCTGTGGCTTTGAGTTAGAGCATCCAGTACTCCTACTACAGACTTATGAACCTTGCATATTGAGTGCAAATGCCGACGTTTAAATTGTCGCAGTTTGTGATTTCCTGAATGTGGAAAATGATTCATGCCAGAACGATCTTTCCTGAAAGAAGGAAACACCTTTCCGACGTGTTTCCCACAAAACACTCACTCTACACACAATACAAAGGTCCTGAGCTGCCTTCACACCTCTATTAAACAAATATCTAACAGTGTCTCAAATGTTAGACCTTCATCCACTTACGATTCTATTTCACAATTCTTGAAAAAAATTCGTAAGTTTCAAGCATGCAGTCTACCCGCATCAATCATTGGCCTTAATTTGAGAAACTGTGCTTTTGGAGCACAGTTTGTATGGCAGCGGAACATGGAATGTGAGAAAACCGGAACAGAAGACAAACGAAACATTTGAAATGTGGTGCTACAGAAGATTGTTGAAAATAAGGTGAACTGGTAAGGTAAGGAATGAGGAGGTTATCCACAGTATAGGTGAGCAAAGAAACATATGGAAACCACTGACAAGAAGAAGGGACAGGTTGATAGGATACTTACTAAGACATCCGAGATACTAGAGGGTGCTGTTGAGGAAGACAGAGATTGGAATGAACCCACAAATAAGTGATGGTGTCCGGATGTTCCTGGACTGTGAGAACAATGTGGCTGATGCATCTTCGATTTTAGCAAGCATTTGTTTCTGATACCAAGAAAGCATCCCTCTAGCTTAAAACAGTTGATGCTACAGACATTTATAGATATGTATTCATACAGTTTTCCGTAAGTGTGAACATGATTAAGCTCAGCAGGAAACGGTATGTTGGGAAAGGTTAGTCGTCTCCACATGGAAAATATTTAGACTCTTCTGCATTCTTATTTAGAGAGTACGCGAAAGAGGCATTATCTTACGACTGAACATTTAATGCTCTGTGCTTATTTACTACCGCTCTGGGCTGTTTTGTGTATAGTCCTATATACGACTCCTTAGTTTCATTTCGTCAGCATATAGTTTAACTGTTTCAGCACAGCCAGAATCTGTCTTTAAAGTCTCAAGTTTCTTTAACAGCTTATCTGTAACATTAGTGAAATACTAGTAAACTCTAAATTTAGATGGCATTAAAGCTGCATTCGTCGTATTCAGGTAAATTTGTTTTCTTCACCTGACTTGAGAAAGAGAATGTTGCAGCCCTGCAGAAACTGATTTTAAGAAGTCGGTTAATTAGAGAAACTGTATTAAAGAAACATAAGAAGTATAATGCAAGAAATGTCTATGCTCTTTAACTTCCAGCCAAATTAGCTATCATGCGACCGTGCGGGTTGTTTGGAATGCGCATGTGGTGTAAATGACGAAATGAAATTAATCTTTCTCACAACTCGCAGAAAATGAAAGTTCTAAACTGCTCACAAGTTCTATATCAGTTCGTAGTTCCCACGTGCTACTGCACGAAAAGATATATCCACAAATTACATAGCACAGACACGTCAATGAACCCCTGTAAATGAGGTTGGACTTACATGTTTGGCTACGTTTCGCCTATGGTGTGCCAACACACATTCGTCACAATGTGCCTAGTGTTACACAATGATATTTGATGTAAATGCAGATAGGATTTACGATGCAAAAATCACGTACGTACTCCAGTATTTCTTAAAGTTTCGTAAATTCGAGTTGATTTCCATTAAGAGTATAGAAAATGTGTGAAGTCCCAATTCACAATAAATTAATTTCAGAGCCTGACCGAGTTTCTTAGGATCTTGGAGACGATTGAATAAACCACAATTACTCGCAATTACAGGCAGAAAACCGTAAAATTTCCACATATATCAAACTACTGTGTAAACTGCACAGTGGCTGCACACTGAAACTTAATAAGTGTGGCTTGCATCACATGCAACCCAAAAAGTAAGAAGTTCATCACATGCCGTAAAATATCTATGTTCGGAGGTAGGAACTCTGAGTAGTTCACAGGTGTGAACTGGCGGCTATATCACCGCTCATCAGATAAAACTTACTCCTAACACAGCCTGACCGCCTCCATCACTGTCCGAACCTATACTACCCTCCAAATTGACGCTGGTCACCCAGGAAACAACTGAAGTCAATTAAACTACTGGACACGAAAATTTCTGAAATACTTCATTTTATCGGTTCATACACGTATGATATATAAATAACGCGGAAATACACTCCTGGAAATGGAAAAAAGAACACATTGACACCGGTGTGTCAGACCCACCATACTTGCTCCGGACACTGCGAGAGGGCTGTACAAGCAATGATCACACGCACGGCACAGCGGACACACCAGGAACCGCGGTGTTGGCCGTCGAATGGCGCTAACTGCGCAGCATTTGTGCACCGCCGCCGTCAGTGTCAGCCAGTTTGCCGTGGCATACGGAGCTCCATCGCAGTCTTTAACACTGGTAGCATGCCGCGACAGCGTGGACGTGAACCGTATGTGCAGTTGACGGACTTTGAGCGAGGGCGTATAGTGGGCATGCGGGAGGCCGGGTGGACGTACCGCTGAATTGCTCAACACGTGGGGCGTGAGGTCTCCACAGTACATCGATGTTGTCGCCAGTGGTCGGCGGAAGGTGCACGTGCCCGTCGACCTGGGACCGGACCGCAGCGACGCACGGATACACGCCAAGACCGTAGGATCCTACGCAGTGCCGTAGGGGACCGCACCGCCACTTCCCAGCAAATTAGGGACACTGTTGCTCCTGTTGTATCGGCGAGGACCATTCGCAACCGTCTCCATGACGCTGGGCTACGGTCCCGCACACCGTTAGGCCGTCTTCCGCTCACGCCCCAACATCGTGCAGCCCGCCTCCAGTGGTGTCGCGACAGGCGTGAATGGAGGGACGAATGGAGACGTGTCGTCTTCAGCGATGAGAGTCGCTTCTGCCTTGGTGCCAATGATGGTCGTATGCGTGTTTGGCGCCGTGCAGGTGAGCGCCACAATCAGGACTGCATACGACCGAGGCACACAGGGCCAACACCCGGCATCATGTGCAGCACGAACGCTGGTCCAACTGAGGCGCCAGGTGGAAATGGCATGGCAAGCCGTTCCACAGGACTACATCCAGCATCTCTACGATCGTCTCCATGGGAGAATAGCAGCCTGCATTGCTGCGAAAGGTGGATATACACTGTACTACTGCCGACATTGTGCATGCTCTGTTGCCTGTGTCTATTTGCCTGTGGTTCTGTCAGTGTGATCATGTGATGTATCTGACCCCAGGAATGTGTCAATAAAGTTTCCCCTTCCTGGGACAATGAATTCATTGTGTTCTTATTTCAATTTCCAGGAGTGTATTATACTGTTATCTGTTTTATTTACCATAGTTTATTTATAAACAATAAGGTCTATGGTTTTCCTCCGTTTTCGGATTTATAAATGTAAATACTAACAAACAGTTTAAATTACGCATTAAATAATTTCCTGAATACCCAAAGTTTACAGTACTGACGCAACTTTTTAAGTTTCTCTATTTATTTTGTAAGAAAGCCTGTTTTCTATTGCGCGAAATCCACTTTTCAGACTCTCATGTAAATATATGAATAATTTCAGTGAACTATCACAATTTTACGAGATGTATGCGTAGACACCTCGTTTGTTGCAATCGCGTAACGCATTGCCGAGACATTCACTTTTACAATTCAGGAATTATTTGTAACATCTAACTTACAATAATTTATGAACTAGTGCCGATATCGAAGGCACGTCTTCACACGCATAATGGCTCTTCAGTGACACATATGGTTTACGGGGTAAGCTTTAATTTTACACTGGATATGAAAAGCGGCCATGAGAAACGAACACCAATTATGCTCGCCAACGGAAGGCTTTTCCCGGTCACGCGGTCATATTAGCGGCCGAGAGAAGTCGAGAGACAACTCAATTTGTGGAGCATAGTGTGAAACTGGCCCTCCATGTGGTCCCGTCACGCTGATTCCAACTGATAACACGAGTATGACGCATTCTTAGCTGCCGCCTGTGCGACCGCGCTCGTGTGTCCGTGACTGAATAAAGTGTCTCTTCCCTTTACAATAAGTTGTCCTGTTACAATCACACATGTACATATTCGAATTTTAATTCCAGAATCAACAGCAAGCTAATGAATATCATTGGTTATATCTAATTTAATGTGTTTTGGTGCTGATTCATATACTAATGTGAACTCGATACTAAGCGAATAATATAACTACGTTAGTCTGTAAGACGGTGATGATGACAGTGTCCCCAAAGTTCAGCCTACCGCGAGAGTTTGCCACTGGCAGTCACCGTCGGTGTCCTCCTTTGTTTTTGAGGTAACAGACACTACAGTCCTTCAACCATTGCTCGACCTGGAGTACTACATAGCAGCTGCTTCAGATTCTCTGCTGCTCGACCACATATTAAACACCAGTTGACAGCTGATGCAGCAGTACTGAATGAAGAACAAAATGGTTCAAATAGCTTTGAGCACTATGGGACTTAACGTCTGAGGTCATCAGTCCCCTAGAACTACGTAAATCTAACTAACCTAAGGACATCACACACATCCATGCCCGAGACAGGATTCGAACCTGCGACCGTAGCGGTGGCGCGGTCCCAGACTGAAGCGCCTAGAACCGCTCGGCCAGGCCGGCTGGCTGAATGAAGAACAATTATGATAATTCTGAGTTACAGCAACTAGGTGAATATGGTTACTTTCATTGACATGACGAAGAGTGAATCTCAGAAAGTGTTTTATAAGCGGTCTCCTTCACAGATGAACGACAGACATCTTCCCAAAATTCTACCAATGAACCGAAGACGACTATCCGCCTTCCCCACAACTGCCATTACATGCTTGTCCCACTTCATATCGCTCTGCAATGTTACGCCCAAATGTTTAATCGACGTATCAAGCGCTGCACTACTGATGGAGTATTCAAACACTACGGGATTCTTTTTCCTATTCATCTGCATTAATTTAATCGTAGAGTGTTTACCAGAGCTTCCACAGCACTGTGTGAAACAGGTATTCTTCAAGTTTCCATTTTCCTTCTGAACGTGTAGTTCAACAACCCGTTCAGAAATAGCAAAACATTGTTGAAATGGTGCTGCGAAGTCCTGCTACAAGCAGACGACAAATTTCTGACGTATCAGTGTCACGTGAAAACGTGAAAGGCGAACATTACGTGTGGGGAATTTGTACTCGTTTCACATACAGCATGTCCAGAAATTTCACATTGGCTATGTTTAGATGTATGAGACAGGCGAAATACCCACAGACTTCAAGAAGAATATAATAATTCCAATCCCAAAGAAAGCAGGTGTTGACAGATGTGAAAATTACCGAACTCTCAGATTATTAAGTCACAGCTGCAAAATACTAACGCGAATGCTTTACAGACGAATGGAAAAACTGGTAGAAGCGGACCTCGGGGAAGATTAGTTTGGATTCCGTAGAAATGTTGGAACACGTGAGGCAATACTAACCTTACGACTTATCTTAGAAGAAAGATTAAGAAAAGGCAAACCTACGTTTCTAGCATTTGTAGACTTAGAGAAAGATTTTGACAATGTTAACTGGAATACTCTCTTTCAAATTCTGAAGGTGGCAGGGGTAAAATACAGGGAGCGAAAGGCTATTTACAGTTTTTACAGAAACCAGATGGCAGTTATAAGAGTCGAGGGGCATGAAAGGGAAGCAGTGGTTGGGAAAGGAGTGAGACACGGTTGTAGCCTCTCCCCGATGTTATTCAATCTGTATATTGAGCAAGCAGTAAAGGAAACAAAAGAAAAATTCGGAGTAGGTATTAAAATTCATGGAGAAGAAGTAAAAACTTTGAGGTTCGCCGATGACCTTGTAATTCTGTCAGAGACAGCAAGGACTTGGAAGAGCAGTTGAACGGAATGGACAGTGTCTTGAAAGGAGGATATAAGATGAACATCAACAAAAGCAAAACGACGATAATGGAATGTAGTCAAATTAAATCGGGTGATGTTGAGGGAATTAGATTAGGAAATGAGACACTTAAAGTAGTAGATGAGTTTTGATATTTGGTGAGCAAACTAACTGATGATGGTCGAAGTAGGGAGGATATAAAATGTAGACGCAATGACAAGGAAAGCGTTTCTGAAGAAGAGAAATTTGTTAACATCGAGTATTGACTTAAGTGTAAGGAAGTCGTTTCTAAAATTATTTGTATGGAGTGTAGCCATGTATGGAAATGAAACATGGACGATAAATAGTTTGGACAAGAAGAGAATAGAAGCTTTCGAAATGTGGTGCTACAGAAGAATACTGAAGATTAGATGGGTGGATCACATAACTAATGATGAAGTATTGAATAGAATTGAGGAGAAGACGAGTTTGTGGCACAGCTTGACAAAAAGAAGTGACCGGTTAGTAGGACATCTTCTGAGGCATCAAGGGATCACTAATTTAGCATTGGAGGGCTGCGTGGAGCGTAAAAATCGTAGAGGGAGACCAAGAGATGAATACACTAAGCAGATTCAGAAGGATGTAGGTTGCAGTAGGTACTGGGAGATGAAGAAGCTTGCACATGATAGAGTAGCATGGAGAGCTGCATCAAACCAGTCTCAGGACTGAAGACTACAACAACAACAACAACATAGTGAAACATTACTTGAATTTTGTTGCTGGTTAAATTACAACTGTCATTTGCTTCAGCTGGAGGATCTCGGGAGAGCTCTGTAGGCAGGAGACACAAAATTTACATAAACAGGACTGTTACAGCTCATCTGTACATATACGCAATATAAATACCAGATCCAAATGGTAAAAAGAAAAAAAGTTGCTAATGCAGGCTGCTCCGAAGGGCGTACTATAAAAAAAGGCAATATCGGAAAAGTTAGTTACGGCTATTCCCTAACATAAAAAGCAAATAAATACCAAAGGAAACTGTTAATTGTAAATAACAAAAATTGTCTAATATCGCCTAGCAATTTTTAACTCTGTTTGTAGTACTATCAGGAAGACACTATTTTTGACGCATAAGGTAGAAGGGAAATATTGACAATGAAGAAGTAAAATGCCCTAATGCACCAAGTTGTGGCAATGATATGTTATGTTTGTTTGCAATTAGTGTCACTGTGGAACTGGACACCTTTCAGATGCAAGAGAACGTAATAAAACATCGAGCAGATTAGTTAAACCGGTCTGGTCTTGGCAAGGACTTCGGTGTCTGTTTTGCAGCTGTTTTCATCAACTACAGGTTATCCTTTATCACATTACGCGAATATTTATCAAACACATTTTTAAGACATTTACGACAGGGACGTTGAAAATAAATGGCACTATTGCAAACTTGAATTATGTTCTGCAGCGTACTATTGCTACTGCAACCATGAATTATGACGCACGCTGTGAGAAGGGATTTTGCACAAATGTTACTGTTAACTATGTACTGCTCACTAGGTTACTGAAAGACTCTACGCTTTATTAGTGTGGTAATCTATATCTGACTTCTGCACACTGAGAATGAGTGTAACAAAGTTAGATTCACTTGGGCCATGATTTCAATTCAGTAGTCTGTGACTGCCTTTTCCATATAAAATACCATTATGATTTAGGCGAACACAAAACCCAGGACCCTTTTATCACGGCAACCCTTTTGATATTATCGTATCTGTTGCACAAAGGTTCTCAGTATCTGAGTACGCTAGGGCACAATCTGTCCCTCAGCAGCCCAGCTAATGCGGATTCCTACAGCCGGTAACGAGCTGCATTCGTTAGTAGCTCGGTTGGCGTTCCGCAAGCGTTTGAGGCTGACATGAAGGAACCTACATATATAATTTCGATAGCTCAGCAGATTCATATCTGCCTACGTTCAACCCTTTTTGACACCCAGAACGTCTTATCTGTGGTTGTTTATTCAATGTTAAAGAGAGTAATGTGACAGTGCATCCATTGCATTTATTATTTGATGTAAGACTTCACTATTGTTATGATAAAAACTTAATGAATTGTCTACTAACTGATCTCTTTGAGATGGCCCTCTCACTTTTTCTCCCCTTCCCCTCTCACTTCCCCTGGCGTAGTGCTTGAGAGGTCCAGTGGCGATTGTGTACCGGTATGACACCTTTCGGCCAATGAGTTGCAGAGCCTTGGACTCCAGGTGGAGTAGCATTTTATACTACCAAGTCACCCGCCAGCATTGGCAACGACTGTAGCCACAAATTCGCAAATGTTTAAAAATAATAATAATAAAATAAAAGTCATTTACAGCAGCAAGCAGCCAGTAAGTGTTTGTCAAATATATTTCTAATATCGTTGCTATTATAACTGTTTGTCATTGGTATTGCTACTATTATAATTGTCAGTTGCAGCGGTGTTGCTTCTAGCAACAGTACCCACGTAGACTCGTGATATCCCAAAAAGATATTTTGAGCAGCAGCAACAGCAGGCTGCCGTTAAGTATTCGTCAAATATATTAGTGATATTGTTGCTATCATAATTGTTTTTCATTGCTATTATAATCGTTTATTTCAGCAGTGCTGCTTCGAGCAGCGTGAGCGTTTGCAGTATAGCTGAGACAGTAGCGAGCAGCATTGTCTGCAGCTTACTTTCGCGCCATTACACAGTGGCATGAGAATATTAATTAGTATTTCCTTACTTGTATGCTATAGTGGTAGTTCAAAAAATTAATAAGTTTTCGTATGACAGTGGGCATTAATGCCGATACACAGTGGGGTAGGTAGAGAAAATGTTATAAGAGTGTTTTAACGCAATGCGAGTGTGACATTATTAGGCATTCGCCACGCATTTGTCTGTCTGTGGAGGCAGCAGCAGCCTCGAATTACTGGCAGCTGTAACTGTTCTAAGAAAGAGGCATTCGGGAGCAGGGCTGCAGAGGGAGAGCATCAGACTCTGCCTGTAACAAATTACGTCTCTTGAGACCTTTTACGCCATTCGAAGCACCAGGCAGACGCGTAACTGCTCCCACCACAAATTTGTATGTGTTTATCCATAACAAAATTCTACGGGGTGATTCCAAAAGAATACCACAACTTTAGGAATTTAAAACTCTGAAACGACAAAAGGCGGAGCTAAGCACTATCTGTCGGCGAATTAAGGGAGCTATAAAGTTTCATTTAGTTGTACATTTGTTCGCTTGAGGCGCTGTTGACTAGGCGTCAGCGTCAGTTGATGCTAAGATGGCGACCGCTCAACAGAAAGCTTTTTGTGTTATTGAGTACGGCAGAAGTGAATCGACGACAGTTGTTCAGTGTGCATTTCGAACGAAGTATGGTGTTAAACCTCCTGATAGGTGGTGTATTAAACGTTGGTATAAACAGTTTACAGAGAATGGGTGTTTGTGCAAAGGGAAAAGTTCTGGACGGCCGAGAACGAGTGATGAAAATGTAGCACGCATCCAGCAAGCATTTGTTCGCAGCCCAGGAAAATCTACTCGCAGAGCTAGCAGAGAGCTGCAGATTCCACAATCAACTGTATGGAGAGTCCTACGAAAAATGTTAGTTATGAAACCTTATCGTCTGAAATTGGTTCAAGCACTGTCTGCAGCTGATAAGATTAAAAGAATCGATTTCTGTGATTTTATCCTTGCTCAAATGGAAACAGATGAATCTTTCGTTTCAAAGATTGTGTTTAGTGATGAAGCAACTTTCCACACTAACGGGAAAGTCAACCGTCACAATGTCTGTATATGGGACACTGAGAATCCGCGGGAAACAACTCAGTATGAACGTGACTCGCCTAAGGTGAACGTTTTCTGTGCCATGTCAGCCAATAAAGTTTTTGGTCCCTTTTTCTTTGAAGGTGCTACTGTAACTGGACTACAGTATCTGGAGATGTTAGAGAGTTGGCTGTTCCCTCAGCTCGAACAAGAAGCACAACAATTCATATTTCAGCAGGATGGAGCGCCACCAAATTGGCACTTATCTGTCCGTAACTACCTGAACGTCAACTACCCGAGGCGATGGATCGGCCGCCAGGCAGCCCGTGACAGAGCACTTCATCACTGGCCTCAAGAAGCCCTGATCTTACCTCCTGCAATTTTTTCTTATGGGGGTATGTTAAGGATATGGTGTTTCGGCCACCCCTCCCAGCCACCATTGATGACTTGAAACGAGAAATAACAGCAGCTATCCAAACTGTTACGCCTGATATGCTACAGAGAGTGTGGAACGAGTTGGAGTAACGGGTTGATATTGCTCGTGTGTCTGGAGGGGGCCATATTGAACATCTCTGAACTTGTTTTTGAGTGAAAAAAAACTTTTTAAATACTCTTTGTATTGATGTATAACAGAAGGTTATATCATGTTTCTTTCATTAAATACACATTTTTAAAGTTGTGGTATTCTTTTTGAATCACCCTGTATAATTCGTGAAATCTTCTCGGGTGATCAGCCGAGTAAAGGCGTCGTCTTCTCGCAACGTTTCGAAGGGTTTCGTACCCATCATCTTCGCTTGAAGATGATGGGTACGAAACCCTTCGAAACGTTGCGAGAAGACGACGCCTTTACTCGGCTGATCACCCGAGAAGATTTCACGAATGGAATACGCCGAGAAAGTCTCAAATCACACCCTGTATAATAATAGTTTTCAGTACCCAGTCGCAATATGGTGCAGCCAGTAGCTATATGCTCACTAGCACGTTAAAAACTTTCGCGCCAGCACGCAGGTAGTTGAAAATATTATCATGTGTCGATTGTGTAGCAGTTCTGTGGACAGGTCGTTGAGAAAATTAATTACTATTCCCCTACCTGTCGTGAGTGGCAACTCCAGTACTCATATGTGTAGGTAAGAAAACAAATTATAGGTGTTCTGGATTAATAATTCAGGGCAGCGATGTCCACTGCAAGCTGTATGTTCGACAGTACTGTGGCAGCTGTAGTCGTGAATTCTTAAAGGGAATACCTAGAACACACACTCTAGCTAAAAAGGACACTGCAAACGCAACTCACATGCGCATGACCACTGTCTCTGGCTGCTTCGACAGCCAGAGACAGTGGTTAGGTGTATGTGAGTTGCGTTTTCGTGACTGCGCTCATGTATGTTACCCAGTGCAGAAAAAGGCCGTTTGGCGGAAAGCGTGCTTGTTTAGTAGTCTTCTTTTTGTTTACGTTTGTGACTCAACATTGCCACTATATGGTGAGTAGCAGTCTATTCTTTCACAATGAACCTCTGAATTAATTCCTTATATATTCTCCCCGCGATTTCAACATACTATATCTCAGCTTAGAATATTGCACTTTAGCTGTCGGCGCTGAAAGCTACATATCTGTTACTATTTTATATCTTGATTTATTAAGTTTCTCATATCTTTTCACTATGGAAATATTTATTAGAAGATTGTATGCTCCATAGTTAGATACCAAATGAATACTACCTGACTGCCACATGTTTTATCATACTTGTGTATTTATTTATTTTGCCAATGGCTTTAATTAAATATCATCTACAACTGACAAAAAAACCATGATAATTTAAGAAGTGGTCAGTCGCCTATGTTAAGTGACTAATTGTGTAAAAGAGTGTCGAAAGGTGTTTCAGACAAGCAGAGCTATGTGATTCTTTAGACAGTATTATCGACAATCTGTCATTTAGCGTCAAAAAAATGGCTCTGAGCACTATGGGACTCAACTGCTGTGGTCATAAGTCCCCTAGAACTTAGAACTACTTAAACCTAACTAACCTAAGGACAGCACACAACACCCAGCCATCACGAGGCAGAGAAAATCCCTGACCCCGCCGGGAATCGAACCCGGGAACCCGGGCGTGGGAAGCGAGAACGCTACCGCACGACCACGAGATGCGGGCATTTAGCGTCAGCGCACTTGAGTAAGAATACTGGCTTATTTATCTATGGGCAAGCCTTTATCCGTATTTATTGCACATTGCTAGATAGTGAGTTTATGTTTATTAAGTTTGCTTATTTAAATATTGTTGTAACGTATTAGGTTAGTCCGGGAAGTGGTCAAGATGAGTCAAATGATGTCTGTACAACGTAAGAACGATGTGTTTTAGGTGGTGCTGTCTTCAGCAGTAGCAGAACACTACAGTAGTCAAGTGGAGACTGGGACTTTCGAATAAAGAGCTCAAGGGAGCGACTCTGGGCTCTGCGACAGACCTGCACGTGGTAATACGCGTGATTCACTCATATAGGTGAATGGCAGCTTCCAGACTTAAACATCTGAAGGGACTTCATATTGCAAAAGGTCTGATTATGCTGGAGTGTATGACTAACTTTTTCTGCTTGTATTACGAAACTGAGGGTAGACAGAGTGTCAGTTATTATTCTTTGTAGTATGTGTGTTAATTTGTGAATCATCATGTTGAACTTTGAACTGTTTTGAACAGGTATTTCGTGTACTGTGATTACAAAATGGAGTTTTTCTTAATCTTTGACTACAATTTAGTTTGCGGAGCCGGCCGGAGTGGCCGTGCGATTATAGGCGCTACAGTATGGAACTAGCGACCGCAACGGTCGCAGGTTCGAATCCTGCCTCGGGCATGTATGTGTGTGCTGTCCTTAGGTTAGTTAGGTTTAATTAGATCTAAGTCCTAGGCGACTGATGACCTCCGAAGTTAAGTCGCATAGTGCTCAGAGCCATTTGAACCATTTTTGAAGTTTGCGGATCTCGCTACCATTCTCGCAATGTTCTCAAAGTAACTTTACTGCATTTAGTAAGGATATTTTCTGTCTGAATTTTAATTACATATCGTAAGACCATTTCATGTTTATTTGACATGTCTTTTCTTGAATAAAAGTTAGTCAATATAATTCTGAGTCATGTACATCAACTTCATCCTTTATAATACAATCCTTGTTATTAAATTATTCATTTAACTTTTATTTTGTATAATGAAATTTTCACTCTACAGCGGAGTGTGCGCTGATATGAAACTTCCTGGCAGATTAAAACTGTGTGCCGGACCGAGACTCGAACTCAGGACCTTTGCCTTTCGTGGACAGGTGCTCTACCAACTGAGCTACCCAAGCACGTCTCACGCCCCGTCCTCACAGCTTTAATTCTGGAAACATCCCCCAGGCTGTGGCTAAGCCATCTCTCCGCAATGTCCTTTCTTTTGAGGAGTGCTAGTTCTGCATGGTTCGCAGGAGAGCTTCTGTGAAGTCTGGAAGGTAGGAGACGAGATACTGGCGGACTTAAGGCTGTGGGGACGCGGAATGAGTCGTGCTTGGGTAGCTCAGTTGGTAGAGCACTTGTCCGCGGAAGGCAAAGGTTCCGAGTTCGAGTCTCAGTCCGGCACACAGTTTTAATCTGCCAGGAAGTTTTTTATTTTGTATTTTTGTGTATTTTATTACTTCTCAGTTCTAGGCAATGCATGGAATATTTCACTGCCTGATCACTTTTACAGGTATTTACTTGCAGTGAAGTAGCTGCGCTTAATAAAAACAGACGTGTAGATTCGATCATATGACTATATCGAGTTATTCTTTTTAAACTGAGCCATACTTATCGCAGTTACCTAAAGTATGAGTAACCACAGGTAACGGCATACTTGGTTTGATGATATGGAAAGCTGTTTGGAAGAGCAACTACATCAGCACTAACCCTTAGGTATCATCGCAACTGGGGTTTTCTCGTCTGGGATATGAATCTAGCACATTTAAAACTGCAGCTGTAATTCTAACGTAATACAATATTCTATGATCCAGGTCTCGAATCTAGTGCATGTCTGCGTGGGTGTTACGAGCGTAAGATTTTGAAGTAGTAGTGTGTGTGAGAATCGGTAGCAAAAGTTGGGTCTGGGGAAGTTTTAAAGTTATCTGAATAAATAAAAATATTGCCTGAAGTACCCTATTTTTGGTTGTAAGCCTCAGCTGTGACAGTAAATGACCTTTCGTAATGAAACTAGTACTGTCGTAATGTGAAAGCCAAACTGCACTGTAATAACAATTAATTGGCGTAATGAAACGAGAAGTCTTTCATACTGTAAAAGTTAGCAATCTGACTGCAAGAATTTTGAACTGCCTAAATAATTAACTTCGACGTGAAGCCTCGAGTCATTGGCCTTGCAAACTTTGATCACAACAACTGTCTCTGAATAACATAAGTTGGTCCTGATTGAATAAATAAGAGAATCAAAACATATTCCCCTTACCTCTAATTTCCGCAAATCTGGATAACGCGTTGCGATACTGCTGTCTTGCGCGCCGCTATGCTAAACCCGCAAATTACTGTATCTGCAGAGACACTAGAGAAGTGCAATGAGTTCTCTGTTAGTTGCAAATCGAACATATTTGGTTCGATGATCCATTAGAAAGAATTGTATGAGAAAGGTTGGCAATAAAATGAAATATACGCATAAATGACAACACTCTTTTTTTATTGAGAACTAGTGCTCAAGGCAGATTTTAAATTTAATGATCTTCTCAACATCCAAACATTACTCTTTCCTACCTCTCAAACGCAACAACTTTCAGTACAATAACCAAGTTAGTTCGATGGCAATAATGAAAAATAATAACATCATCATTGTATTTACCTTACATTCCATTAGATTTATTCCTTCAGAACTCAGTTTCATAATCATCTTGATTGAACAAAAGATCAATTTTTAATTTAAATAATAAAACTGACATAGCTTCCTCATTAACACTGCTTAAAATTATCAGCGTTAACTCCAACACAGTTGTACTTCGACTCCACTCGCTACTAGAGCTAAACATAGTCTGCTTTACTCAAACACAACTAAACTTCCACTTCTCCACTGCGCCCTCGCGCAACTCAAAGGTGTTAGCTTAACTTCTGCAATACAGCTTACCACATCGCTGCTCGCTTACAATCGATTCAGATACCAAAAATTCACGTATTAGAATTACACATGACATCTGTTTTACCCCGCGGTCCGGCGGACCAAAATTTAACAGGCGAGGTGATGTCAGTGACATTGCTGAGGCTAGGAAATTTCACTTTAGAAAAACAGTTTTCTGATAGAAGGATGGAGAAAGAAGAATACAAAAGTTTAAAGATACGAGTACACTAGTAATAATAAAACTATACATGACAGAAAATAAGTACAAATTATTGCTGGAAGTAAAGAGTTATGTAACTGAAAATAGATACAAATCATTGATCGACATAAACAGTTGCATGACTGAAAATAGGTACATATCATTGCCTGACATAAACATTTTGTTACAAGCATAGTATTTGCGAAATATTTGAGTACCCTCACTGCACTGCACACTGCATTACATGTGTAAACTCTTAGTACAGAGAGCTGATAGAATACATATATGCACTACACATAGTAGTGTCCGAAGTGCAAAGAAAATGTTTATCACCACCCTAGGTTGCGGCACTAAAAAATGTCCTAAGAGCAGTAAAACTTGAGCATAACTGCCAATCATAAGTGCGTAGGAAAACTATATGACACACTGAGAGAAAATCTTCCAGTCCCGTAGACAATGACAGTGCAAATATTATATGAAAATCACAGTGAGGCAAACTTCCAGACCCACTGGCACGGTAATCAGAAAAATTGGGTATTGGCAGTAATGAGGAGGTAGCAAGCTCAGAATGTGTTAAGAAAAATAGCCCTTCCACAGTGCACCAAGTATCAATCGACTCATTACAAACAAGTCTCCACGTGATCTCCACAGTATGTGTATTCTTAAGTGCAGCACAGGCTAATCACAAGCCAGGGTAAAATCAAATAAAATATGAGAGCTAACAGTGGCCCCCAATGAAAATATTTCAATATCTGCGAAGAGTCCAAATAAAGTACAAATGCTTCATATAAATAAGAGGGTATGTCCAGATAATAAAGTACAATGGTGAACTACATTTTAGATCGAGAAACAAAATGAGAAAGGTATCACATTACAGAGCAAAAAACAATATCGGAATGCACTACATATGAATACTGACGAAATGGCTTAAAACTAAACAAATAACCAAAGTAGCAATATTAGCAAGAAAAGAATGTACATAAAGTCCAATATATCATACTACAGAGAAATGGGATGGAAACACCCTGTTACATTCAGTGTAATGTGCAAACACAGTAGCTACGGCCGCAGGTTCGAATCCTGCCTCGGGCATGGGTGTGTGTGATGCCCTTAGGTTGGTTAGGTTTAACTAGTTCTAAGTTCTGGGGGACTGATGATCTCAGAGGTTAAGTCCCATAGTGCTCAGAGCCCACAATAGATCCTGAGAAAAAGAAATTGTAGCTCTCAGCAAATATTCCTTCTGACAGTAGACAAAAAAGTATGAAAGCAACAGGCTGCACATAGCATCCAATAAATGGTAGAAAATTCTCTTGAGTAACAGCAAAATAAATCCAAATATAAGAACAAGTCCAAAGTTATAAGATAAGAAAAGACAAATAGGGTGCATTGCTATCAGTCCACTAATAATCCAGATCACAGTGTAAGTGTGTCGTCTGTAAAGCTGTGGGAGTGTGTCCAGTTCGTGAAATTCTTTGACATTCGTAGTATGGTGTACACCCATACTACGTTTGGTTCTCAAACTTTCCACTTCGAAAGCATTCGGATGACAAAAACAACAACTTCTCTGTGGTCCGTTATAGCAAAGAAAGAATTTGCTGAACATGCGTTTTCCTTTATGAGACAACTGTGAGATCTGACGAGTACTTTTTGACGCACCTGAGATGTCTGATTTCGGAAGGTTGCTGGCGTTGAATCATCTTTTCTGCCGTTCGTTTGAGGTTTGGTGAAGCTATATTCACAATTTGGTGGTATCGTAAGCAACGTGACTTAGATATCGGTACAAGTTGTCTGTTTCTGTCAGGGGGCTGTTTGTTTTACAGTACAAAGTACAGAGAAAGTAAGGTAGAAGTGTTGGGAATAGATTTGATGACATCCTGATATGTGTAAATTGTATTTGTTCCAATCTTTGTTTTTGTGACAGTACAGTCTGCATAGTTTACCTACCTCTTTCATAATGCGTTAAGCTGAATTTGAAGAAGAATGATGGAGGGAAATGCAAATGGGTTTGATTTTCCTGCTGGAGAGTGTGAGGATCCAGTAACTGGACCTAAATTGCGGTCCGTTGTCTGAAATGATCTCGTCAACGTTACCAACTTCTGTTAAAATAGTCTCAAAAAAAGAGGCGGACACAGTTTTGCCAGTAGCTTTACGCAAAGGTGTGAATGAAACAAATTTCGACGTGAGTTCTACAGTTACGAAAATATAAGAGAAGCCTTGTCTCCTGGTAACAATATAACTGTATACGTCAACGGCCGATAGATGACGTAATTTCACAGGAGTGATCGGATACAACTGAGCATAAAGGGAAGATGTTGTTTTGGCCTTCTGGCATAATTTGCACTTCATAAGAACAAGACGAATCCGTTTCTCTATATGAAAGAAATAAGACTTTTGACGAAGAATTGAAAAGCATTTGTGGGCTCCATAACGAGCGTAACAGACATATGTACCATATACGTTCGTTAACTAGATGTTCGGGAATGCAGAAAAGCCAGACAGGACTGTCAGATATTAATCATTTAAAGAAGATGTTATTCCGAACGAGACAGTAGAGTCTGTTGGAAGGTTTGGTTTTGTCGCGCCATTGCCGTTTGATCTCTTTCCAGATCGGATCCTTGTCTTTCTCTTTAGCAATGTCGATCATCGCCGAACAAATAAAGTCCTCGAAAGTTACTTGTTGAGTGTATAAGACCTTGAAATTGGCGTGACAAAATTCTGGTGAAGAACCAGACGGAGTACCGCCAAGGGAGCGAGATAATTCATCAGCGACAATATTTTAAACACGGGGAATGTAGAAGACCGGAAAGCGAAATTCTGGTAAATGCAGGTCCAACAAAGTAAACGCTCATGAGGAAGTTTTGCCGACATAAGAAACTGCAGTGCTCTGTGATCAGTATAAATATTGGTATGTGTGCCAAATAAGAAGTGACGGAATTTGGGAAAGGCCCACACGACTGCTAAACATTCGAGTTCTGTTATAAAGTAGTTACTTTCAGCTGGAGACAAAACGCGGCTATCGAAACCAATACTTTTCTTAACAACAATGCCGTCTTCTTCGATCTCTTGAAACAGACACCAATGGCCGTTTTAGAACTGTCGGTAGCCAAACAGAAGTCATGTGAAAGATCAGGATGAGAAAGTAGAGTAGCGTTTAATAAAGCTTGTTTTAAACTGACAAATTCTTGCTGAGCTTGTTCGTCCCAGAACCAATTGAAGTTTTTGCCGCTAAGTTGGCACAAGCGTGGAGTGTCAAGATCCTTGTAGTGCACAAAGCGAAAAAATTTCCCAAATCGAGAAAACTTCTGACTTGACGTTTGGAAGTCGGTGTGATGATGTCACAGATAGCTTGCAACTCATCCCGGTCAGGTTCAATGCCAGAAACAAATATGATGTGACCTAAAAATTTGATTTTAGATTTGTCGAATTCCGATTTGCTCAGGTTGACTGAAACACCGTGGTCAGAAAAGACTTGTAATAAAGAATTCAAGGTATCATTGTGCTCATCCCAGGTCTTTTCAGATATGAGAATATCATCGACATAAGTGGTAATCTTATTTTTCAGATGCTCTGGTAAAATAGAATTTAAACCTCTGATGAATACTTTAGATGAAATGTTTTGGACGAAATGTTTAGTCCAAAAGAAAGTTCAAGGAACTGATAGCATATGCCAAACAGAGGAAGGCCGTATATTTGCGGCAATTAGGGCGCAATTCAATCTGCCAGAAGGTATATCTTAAGTCAAGGGGGGAGAAAACTGTGACGCCATGAAATTTCTGTAGAATTTCTTCCGAGGTTTGTGGTCCATCGGTTTCCGGAATAATAATGTTGTTAATTTTTCTCGAATCGAGAACAAGCCTCAGTGAACCGTCTTTCTTCCGCACAATATGAAGCGGGCTGTCATAAGGGCTGGCTGGCGGCTCAATAATACCTTGTTGAAGCATGGAATTAATTTCTTCTTTAACTTTCTGACGATAAATAAAAGGAATGGTGTAGTGTCGTCCAGCAAAACTATTGTGTGGCTTCACTTGAAATTCATGAAGAAAACCACGAATAGTGCCAGATACTTTATGAAAAACGTGAGCATGAGTTTGTAAGATTTCCCATAATTGTTGTTTATTAAAATCAGAGGTGGCTTTACAATTTTCAACTTTGTTCTGAATCGTGTCGAAGATATGAATCCCAGTGTCATAATCGTTGTGCTCACAGTTCGGGTCAGCAAAATTAAATTGTGTAGTGTACCAGCAGATATTTCTATTTGAAGAAAGAAAATGCAGGCGGATGATATTTTTTTCCTCGCTAGATATGCTTTGATCAAAATTTGTTGATATAATAATGTCGCCGTTTTGCAACATAATACAAGAGTTGTTCAAATCAAGCACTGCTTTATGTCTGTTTAAGAAATCGATGCCCAGAATGTCTTCAGTTGATGATAGTGGAACGATAAGAAAGTTGGCGACAAATGTGTGACCTTGAGTAATAAATTGTAAGTGTGTTTGTGATTTGGCTTCATCGCTTTTACCAGGTACAGCACCACTTATTTTGATTTTATTGAGAGGTAACATCGGACAAGAATCATCAGAATTGCAGCCGTTGAATGCTGCGTCACTCACGACAGTAACGGGAGAACCAGAATCCGGAACTGCTTTTTATACGTGTTTGCCTACTTGAATGGTAATAACAGGATGATAAAAATGCTTCAAAGGCTGTTCAGTTTTACGAAACAGGAAATTCCTTATGTTTTCTACGTGGATAAAACGTTGTATAAAATGCGCACGATGCGATGTACCCTGTGTTGGTGCGTCGTCAGCATCATCTGACGCCTGGACCGCTAGTTGTTGTTGCGTAGCGTCTGCACAGTTCTGTTCGTTAGCAGGTGCTACTTCAGTGACTGAACAGTGAGCTGGGGTTCCGAATGATTTTGATTACACTAACGCGGATGAAAATGTGAATCTTATTCATTTAGGCATAAAGACTGGTTGTTATTAAAGTGCCCTTTATTCCTGAAATTATGAATAAAATTTCTGCTTCCCTGTCTATTCCCACGTTGACCCTGAATATACTGAGCAATGCCATAAAATGCATGGTACGGCTGTTGTCTAGTTACGGAAAGTGTTCCTGTGAATAAAATTATTACTAAACTAATTTTGCGAGAATGATTGCTGCAGGGGAAGCTGTTGCGCAAAGGCTGATTTATGGGCTATCCGGAATTAACATGTTGCTGACTAGACTGTTGAAAATTGTGATTTTGCTGTTGGTAGTTATTAGGGAGACAGGTTCTATTGAAAATGTCGTTGCTGGGTACGATTAAAATTCTGGTGTTGTCGTCAAAATTCCTGTTAGGTCTTTCATTCCCAAAATAGTTACTCTTATTGTGATTGAAAAAACGTACCAGAATGACCACCGTTGTGTTTGTAGTGCAAATGACGGTTGTTATAAAAGTTATCCTTCTGCTGAGAAAACGACTGATCTACCTCAAGTAATTGTAAAGCGTCATGTTGTCGACTGAAAAAAGTTTGAGAGTTGCCATGTGATTGTAAAAAGTCTCTTTCTCTGACCGGTTTAGTAAGCTGAGGTTGGCCGGACACAGTGGTAGAGCGGTTCTAGGCACTTCAGTCTGGAACAGCGCGACCTCTGCGGTCGAAGATTCGAATGCTGCCTCTGGCATGGATGTGTGTGATGTCCTTAGGTTAGTTAGGTTTAAGTAGTTCTAAGTTCTAGGGGACTGATGACCTCAGATGTTTAAGTCCCATTGTGCTCAGAGCCATTTAAGCTGAGGTTGTGATAATGTTCTATATTCTGATCGGTACAGTGCGTGGCCAAGTTATATGAGCAGTCCTGAGAAATGGTATCGTGCTTATTGTCAGACAAGCGAGCATTAAGTTTATTGAGTTCCTGTTTGGTTTGACAATTAAACTGCATCTGTCCCTGTCGAAAATTTTCAAGTTATTGATATTCAGTCTCAGTGAAGTGTACCGGTTGTGTACCTTCAGAGTAATTGTCATGATTTAACTGATGTACTAACGGTACAGCATGACTACGTGTTTTCTTTTGCAGAGTAACGACAATTTTACTTGGTACCGAATATCTAATTTTGTCGAAAAGTAGGGCTTTATCTTGCGACTGTCAGCAATGGTATTACGTTTTTCATCAACAACTGCTTCTCTGTCTGACACGTTGTAAGGTTGTCATGAGCTGTAAGTTCCCTTAAACGAGGTGTGACATTGGTAACCTCTGTAGAAATATCATTTATGCGATCTGTTAAAGCTTTGTAACTGTCTTAATTCATCAGAGAGTGCTTTCTGATTGTCACGGAACGCATCTTAAGATTTTTCATGCTCTTCGAATTTGTCATTGAGGTTTCCAAAAGAGTAGCCTGTGCATCAAAACGTTCAGTAAGAGCTTCATGATTTTAGAACATTTATCATTAAGTTCTCCAAATTGTTTTGTAAGGGCCTCGCTGTTTTTAAGTTCGACAAAACGAGTGGATTGTTCATCAAAACGTCTGTTATTTTGCTTTTGCATTTCACCTAGTAACTGAAACAAGCGATCGAACTACTGTGTGTAGTCAAATGAAGCTGTTGCGTAACAGTTGTCTGAAAAATTCCGTGAAGGCTGGGTGTCGGGTTTTGGCAAAGATAGAGAATCTTCCATAGTTGTGTTTGTGATGTCAGTATCCTCTGAAAATAAAATGTCAGAATTACCACAAACTTTATTATCTGAATGCGGAGTCCTGTCAGTATCGAGAGTGTCTACAATATTCATGACATGTCTATCCGTTTGCGAATACACAGCATCTTGCATTATTACGTCGGAAATATTATTAGTTCTAGTAGCAACAGCATCATCAGAAAGGTAGGCCTATTGTTGCTGTCGGTCGCATTTTGCAAATCAGAATTTTGCGAATTCATTGTAGGCCTGATTTGTTGGAAAACGTACTACGGGGCATGATAATAGAGAGATATAAAAAAAACATAAAATCACAGATGTAAAGACAAGGTCAAGAACAATAATTTCAAAGCTGATAGGCAAAACAATATTAGCAAAATATGCGTTGCGCAAAAATACAATAATAATTAAGACGGAGCAGTACACAATTCCTGACTGTTTCTCAAAATACTCCTATGTCACCCTACTGTGCAAGGATGTCGCCAAGTGAAAGTTATCTTTAAATAAATAAAAATATATAGTGAAAGTTATCTGAATAAATAAAAATATTGCCTGAAGTACTCTGTTTTTGGTTGTTAGCCTAAACTGTGATAGTAAATAAACTATCGTAATGAAACTTGTACTCTCGTAATGTGAAAGCAAAACTGTACTGTAATCAACATTGATTGTTGTAATGAAACAAAGTCTTTCATACTGTGAAAGTTGCCAATCTGACTGCAAGAATTTTGAACAGTACAAACTGCCTGAATAATTAACTTGGACATGAAACCTAGAGTCATTGCCTTTGCAAAATTTGATCACAACAACTGTCTCTGAATAACATAAGTTGGCCCTGATTGAATAAATAACAGAATCAAAATATTTTCCCTTACCTCTAATTTGCGCAAATATGGATAACGCGTTGCAGTACTACTGTCTGGGGCGCCTCTATGCTAAAGCTGCAAATTACTGTATCTGCAGAGACACTCGAGAGCTGCAATGAGTTCTCTTAGTTGCAAATCGAACATACTTGGTTGGATGATCTATTAAAAAGAATTGTATGGGAAAGGTTGGCAAGAAAATGAAATATGCGCATAAATAACACTTCGTTTGTATTACGCTTTCGTAACTTTCAAATGTAACAACTTTCAGTACAATAACTACGTTAGTTCGATGGTGCAGCAATAATGAAAAATAAAAACCTTACATTCCATTAGATTTCTTCCTTCACAAGTCAGTTTCGTGATCATGTTGATTGCACAAGAGAAATCTTAATTTAAATCATAAATTGACATAGCTTCCTCACTAGCACTGCTTAAAATTATCAGCTTTAACTCCAGAACAGTTGTAGTTCGACTCCACTCACTACTAGAGCTAAACATAATATTGCTTTTGGCCGGTATTACACCATCAAATTTCTTTGTCAAAGATTTGATCAAAGATGTGATCAAATATTCGTCAAATATATTTGACAGAGATCTTTGCCGTGGCGCCAAAAAGGGGTATTAGGCTCGATTCACACGGTGGGCAACGTCACGTCAACGTCAACGCGGGTCACGTGATGTCAAAATATTCGTCCAATGCTTTGAAATGCGAAGTTCACACAGTGGGCAACGTCACGTCAACGTCACTTTGCCTTCCGGCCGGTATACTTCGGAAGAATAGTTTGACGTTGACGATGGGGGTCACGTGGTTGGCGAACTGCTTACGATTGGCTGTTACTTTTCTCTTTCTTCTGCGGCTGCTCGCATGGCACGAGTTTGATTCTGCTAGCAGTGTTCTCCACATCGAAAATATCTACTGAGTTTTTAGTTATAAAATGTTTTTATATAAACATGAACGACGATAAGTTAATCGAACTTGTTCGCCAAAATGTGGAGTTGTATGACACGAGCTGCAAAAAATACAGCGACACTTTGTTTAAAGAAGAAATATGGAAGAAAATTGGATTGGTTATCGGACGCCCAGGTAAATAACTGTATGAATAACGTAGGCCTACTGCAGATTATATTTATTTTGTATTTAATGTATTTAGATGTATAACATCGCACCTGCATGTATTTATGTATGTATGTACTCACGGTTAGGAGGTGAAAACGCTTAGCAGAGGTTAGAGCCTTCCTGCTTTCCAATTTCACAATTATTCGAGACTAGTGAAAGTTTATTTCGACAATGTTTATATGTAACACTTATCATTCCGAAGCAAATATGAGTATTCTACGCCACATAGTCACTTTGGCTAGTAGTTTACTTATGTATAGTATTTATTTACATACTTTCTGCTACTGAGTCTCACTCAACATTTCGTATGGGTACAGCTTATTTAAGTACAACTGCAGTAAAAAGTTCGATGTTCCACATTCATATACAGTGTGCAGTTGGTTTTCTGCAGTGCCAAAGTTACATTTGCTTTACCGAGAGAGTTTGTAGTGCAAATGCTACCACCACAGCTAGTCTATTTCATCTATAAGAAATTATATCTACTGTTTGTTTAACCACCATTTTTCACCTCAGAGACCCAGCTATATTAAAGCAAAAATAGCTGTCAATTGTAATGTAACACTATATGAAACACTGTCTGTCCAATTTAATAATTACTTGAACTGTTTATTATGTCCTATCTTGAAGCTAAATACTTTCTTATGCAGAGGTATTGCAATCAGTCAAAATACACTCCTGGAAATTGAAATAAGAACACCATGAATTCATTGTCCCAGGAAGGGGAAACTTTATTGACACATTCCTGGGGTCAGATACATCACATGATCACACTGACAGAACCACAGGCACATAGACACAGGCAACAGAGCATGCACAATGTCGGCACTAGTACAGTGTATATCCACCTTTCGCAGCAATGCAGGCTGCTATTCTCCCATGGAGACGATCGTAGAGATGCTGGATGTAGTCCTGTGGAACGGCTTGCCATGCCATTTCCACCTGGCGCCTCAGTTGGACCAGCGTTCGTGCTGGACGTGCAGACCGCGTGAGACGACGCTTCATCCAGTCCCAAACATGCTCAATGGGGGACAGATCCGGAGATCTTGCTGGCCAGGGTAGTTGACTTACACCTTCTAGAGCACGTTGGGTGGCACGGGATACATGCGGACGTGCATTGTCCTGTTGGAACAGCAAGTTCCCTTGCCGGTCTAGGAATGGTAGAACGATGGGTTCGATGACGGTTTGGATGTACCGTGCACTATTCAGTGTCCCCTCAACGATCACCAGTGGTGTACGGCCAGTGTAGGAGATCGCTCCCCACACCATGATGCCGGGTGTTGGCCCTGTGTGCCTCGGTCGTATGCAGTCCTGATTGTGGCGCTCACCTGCACGGCGCCAAACACGCATACGACCATCATTGGCACCAAGGCAGAAGCGACTCTCATCGCTGAAGACGACACGTCTCCATTCGTCCCTCCATTCACGCCTGTCGCGACACCACTGGAGGCGGGCTGCACGATGTTGGGGCGTGAGCGGAAGACGGCCTAACGGTGTGCGGGACCGTAGCCCAGCTTCATGGAGACGGTTGCGAATGGTCCTCGCCGATACCCCAGGAGCAACAGTGTCCCTAATTTGCTGGGAAGTGGCGGTGCGGTCCCCTACGGCACTGCGTAGGATCCTACGGTCTTGGCGTGCATCCGTGCATCGCTGCGGTCCGGTCCCAGGTCGACGGGCACGTGCACCTTCCGCCGACCACTGGCGACAACATCGATGTACTGTGGAGACCTCACGCCCCACGTGTTGAGCAATTCGGCGGTACGTCCACCCGGCCTCCCGCATGCCCACTATACGCCCTCGCTCAAAGTCCGTCAACTGCACATACGGTTCACGTCCACGCTGTCGCGGCATGCTACCAGTGTTAAAGACTGCGATGGAGCTCCGTATGCCACTGCAAACTGGCTGACACTGACGGCGGCGGTGCACAAATGCTGCGCAGCTAGCGCCATTCGACGGCCAACACCGCGGTTCCTGGTGTGTCCGCTGTGCCGTGCGTGTGATCATTGCTTGTACAGCCCTCTCGCAGTGTCCGGAGCAAGTATGGTGGGTCTGACACACCGGTGTCAATGTGTTCTTTTTTCCATTTCCAGGAGTGTAGATGAAAGGAGTATTGCTAGTGAAAGTAAAACTTTATTTGCTTGTGTGAATATAAATGTAAAACTTGTGCATAGCAATATTATATGACATACACCTGTAGTATCTTATAACAGGCGTGAGCTGTTCTTATATTCTGCTATTAGTGGTTGTAAATGAAAGGTCATGTATTCTGCTTCGTTAGATATAAGTTATATTTTATTTGCGGTTACAGGAAGCGACTGTAGACTTCTTTGGGTGTCACTTCATGACCAGTTCCGAAAAGTCATTCGGAATACGACGAAGAATGGGCAGGCTGCTACTTCAACAAAGGAGTGGAAGTACGAGCTACAGATGAGCTTTCTGAAGCCACTTTTCAGAGAGCGCGAGACACATTCAAATGTGCCATCAGTGGAAGAAACGAGACCTTAGAAGACGAGGACTTCTATATAATAGAAGCAAATAGCCCTACATGTAACACTGTGGAGACAGTTGTGGAGACTCTGACTCGTAGCAAAAAAGTGGGCAAATGTTACGAAAGTGCCTCAAGCATGCTTATGCAGTATTTAATAAAACAAGAGGAGGGTAGTGATAACAGTGGACTGAAACAATTTTTTTTTGAGCATAGCAGAGACAGCTCCAAAATTTTCACCTTTGCGACAAATAGAAGCGAAAAATAAAGTGGTTCAAATAATAAGTGAAATGGAAACACAAGAAGTGAGGGAGAAGCTAAATGTGTCTAACAACTTCGATCACTGATACACAGCTAATCTGTAAATATATTTGTAAATAAATTATAATTCTCTCAATGTGTGTTTCTTATGAAGTATATTTCCACATTGTCACACTACGGTTTCAGGAAATTATTTGCGCTACGGTGCTTCGAGGCATTTTCAAATTTCGTTATAGGCTTTTGGCCCCTTTTATGTTACCACTGAAAGTGTTAAGATTGTTACTGTTTTTATTTACTTCTGAATGTGTGCAAATGTGGCAAAAATTAGCTGTGAAGAAATAGTATTTTTTTTGGGGGGGGGAGATATTCTTAACATGGGTTATGCTGAGCAATGTGAAATTCTTCTCTTGGGTCATTAAAGAAAAGTATCACCAAAAAAGGGAAAAACATTTAAAAAAACTTTGAAATGTTAAGTATGTAGCTGTATTTATTAACTACTTTTCATGTTAAATGACTTGTTCCACATCATTCGTTTCATCATGCAAAATGATACATGTAACATGAAACTAACAGACCGCTAGTCTGCAAAATGATTGTGCACAGCAAATGTTGAAAGCTTGTAACCTCCCCAGAGAAATTTATAAAGGGACAATAGTGTAACCTCCCCACAAAAATTTATGATAATATTTTAAATGAGAATAGACATAGAGCTAAGTGTAACCTCCCAGCAATTAAATTTAAAGACAATGACAATTAAATGAAAAATAATAGCAATCTGACCCAAGTGTAAGCTCCCCACAAAATGAAAGTCAATTCAGTGATAATAAAATCTCAGTGACAATGAAAACGCAAATAGACCGAAATGTCGATCTTAGGCCCTGTTCAATAATTAAACTCAAATTCTTACCTCAGTAAAACTGCAAATGCTCTTCTTTTCGCCATAGCTTGGAGGAAATGCATCGCAAACATTGTTTGAACTTAAGTAAATTTTTCTTTAAAGGAAATGGAAGGCAAATATTCTTTCAATAAAATGTTTGTTTTGTTAAAGTGCTTGGTTTGAAAACAAAAATTATTATTGGGGCGATTCTTGAACAAATTATTCACAGTTAATTTACATTACATTATCAGATGTGCGCAATGCTGCTTCATTACCTTATTAAAAAATATACCTTGTCCCGAATCTTGACCAGAGTGCCATGTCGACGCCCGCCGACTCCTCACACAACTGCCGACCCCCTACATGCAACTGAACTCTCTTACAACTTGACCGCAACTGCTCTCTCGCGCGGTCAAGCGCAGACTAGGAACGACAAATAGCTCTCTGGTCAGAGACTCTGCAATGCCTCGCCATCGCTGCTACCGAGTACATACGCGTTTCATAACCCTCCACTGGGGGGGCAAAAATTTGGCAGCGATGGTGAGTCATTTGGACTTGCCAAGCGCGACAAAATTTTTTTCTTAACTAATTAACTTTACAATTACAGCATATATACAGATATAGAATATGAAGGAAATATGGTGCACATGCATCAAGTACAAAACATATTAGACAATGACAAAATGTGAGTACAAAACATATCAGAAAAATTTATATACAAATTATTTGATAGATAACAAAGTGCACACGCACTGAAAAATTCTTTAGCATTTTCAGAACAAATAAACAGAATGGCAAAAAATCGTGTTGACAAGTGACATGAGTGCACATGCACTGCGGTTGAGAACATATCAGCAAATGACGAAATGTATATACAATGAGTAACAAATGACATAAGTGCATACGCACTGAAGTATTGAACATATCAGGAAATCATAAAAGGTATACAGAATGAGTACAAATCATATTGAAAAATGAGAAAAGTGCACAGGCACTGAAGTTCAGTAGAAAACATATTAACACATAACGTAAGTGTACATGCACTGAAAAACTCTTTAGCATTTTCATAACAAATAAACGAAAGGTAAAAAAATCATTTTGACAAGTGACATAAGTGTACATGCAGTGCAGTTGAGAATATATCAGCAAATCAGAAAATATATTAATAAACGGCAAAAATACACACGCACTGTAGTACAGAGCATATCAGAAAGTCACAAAAAATATATACGTAATGAGTACAAATGGCATAAAGTGCACACACACTGAAAAACTCTCTAATATTTTTACGACAAATAAACCTAATGAGTGCAAATTATATTGACAAATGACAAAAGTGCACACGGACTGTAGTACTCTCTAGTATTTTTCTACAACAAATAAACAAATCAAGGAGTGTAATAAAGTGCACATGCACTATAGAAGTCTTTAGTAATTTCAGGATAACTGATCTTATCAACAAAAGAAAGGAAGTGTACACGCACTGTATATGACTTTTTCATTTTACAAGAATTAGGGAAGGGATAGGAAGGATTGCATCATGGTTGTAGCACTTAGGTTGCACGCAGCTGCACTGAAAGTCCATATCTTTCCACAGGAATACAACACCAAGTGAGACAATTTGCAGTTCTTTTCCCAGAAGTATTTATCAGCGTATCCAAGACACTGAAATGTCGTAGTAATATTTCCGGTTATCATTTTGGCAGTACATCAGGTACACCAAACAGTGGGACCATAATAACGCCCTCATCGCTCACGGTGGTGGACAGCATGTCGTGTCATCACCACGCTCTTACAAGGCACACCAACGTAGAATTAGTGCAAAAACCAAATATAGTGCTCCATGATTATGAGGATGGACAGGAAAAATGGATATTACACTAATTCCAGGTAGTTAGGTCAGAAGGTGAAGGAAATTAAGTCACAGACTAGTCTTGATTAGGAATTGCATTAGTAGTTTGCGGCATTCATAGCCCAGTTATTGAACATTTCTGTACCATGTATTTAGTATTACAGAATAATGTTCATAAAATTAAATTATTGGCATCATGGGTAATCGTATTACAATAAACAGTGGCAGTCCTTGGCCAGTTACAAAGCATATTTAGTATGACAGAATAATGTTCATCAGAAGTCATCATTGAAAAGGAGAGTCAATTATTGGCATAGCATTAACATAATTCATTGAGTTATACAAATTATTGGCACTCATTGGCCAGTTACCAAAACATGAAAAGTCATCATTGAAAACAGGAGCTAATTATTGGCATAATTAATAACATAATTCATTTAGTTACATTAATTATTGGCACTCAGTGGCCAGTTACCAAAACATGAAAAGTCATCATTGAAAACAGGAGCTAATTAATGGCATAATTATTAACATAATTTATTTAGTTACATTAATTATTGGCACTCAGTGGCCAGTTACCAAAACATGAAAAGTCATCATTGAAAACAGGAGCTAATTAAAGGCATAATTAATAACATAATTCATATAGTTACATTAATTATCGGCACTTAATGGCCAGCAAGTATTGAATAGTATAAAACATTGCTCATCATTCAGTTTTATTCAGAACTCTCTTAAATGGGTAGCATTATTTGGAACTGGTGATACATTTTTTTTTTGTTAGTTAGTTAGCAATGCATTGCTTTGGGTAATTATAAGGGAAAGCAAGAAGAGAAAAAAGAAAAAAAAATTTGCTTCTGGGTTGTTCCTGCAAAAGAAAAATGTGTAACGTCATTCGTCATGAGTCAGCTGTAGCAAGGTTGTGACACAAGTGGGTAGAAAAAATGCAAGTACTAGTATAGGTTTAATAAGTAACGAGTTTAGTAAGTATCATGAAAGGCTTCTCTTGAAAAAAAATACAAAATGGATTATTGAGCTGAAAGAAGAAACGCAGACTATGCTGAAAAGTAGTGAACTTCGAATTAACAGGTAGTGAAATGTGTATAAAAATGTGTTCCATAGCTGTCCTTTCCAAAACCTTCAGTCATCATACCATACGATATAAAACATACTGTCAAAACAAACTGCAACAAATACTTAAATAACTACATAGCATAAACACATAAACTTCAACATCATCCTCATCTGTAAAGAAAAACTGCATTATCCATATTATCATAACTTCATTATTATCATCATCTGTAAAGAAAAACTCCATTATTCATAGTAGCATATTCTTCATCATTACTCTTCATCAGCATTCATTATCATCTGCAAAAAATCACTTCATTATTCATTACACAACTATTCCTTGTCTCTAGCATATTTCATCAATTAAAACTAAGATGTGTAGTTCTGTCTAACAGCCTGCATCAATCGCCTTGTATTCTGAAAGAAAAAATTAGTTAAGACTGCTATTCTACGATGTGTATAGTATATTCTTGTTAATGCTTGTTAATTCTGATCCATTTACTCTTCCTCATAAGGTTTTTGCATCTTCTTTCGTTTATTCCGTAGGTGAAATTCCCATTTTTGTTTAATTTATTTCCTTTACGTATCATTTCTTTCTGAAATTGATGAGCAAAGATTAATGCCTTGCATTTAAATCATATACCCACTAAATAATGACTGGTTAATGGTGACACAATTAAGCATACAGCATAACATGATAGAAAACGTAATATGTCAAAAGCATAGACAGTGTTCAAAGGCAAAAAATGTACAGAGAATATCACAATGCAGCAGAAAAAAAAGGAAAATGTAAAATAGTCACAATGTTGAGATATCATAGGGCAAAAAAAAATGTCACAGTCAACTGGTGTGTTATACCTTAACTATTTCACAGTGCATACAAAAGACAAAATGTGACGTTCGTTGTGTTCAGCTTGTATTTAGTGTAGTTAATAGAGGCGAGAATTAAAGACTTTAATGGAGAGAGAATTTGATAAAATTAATACGTCACTACATAGAATTGCATAATTATTCATTAAATGCGTAAGTTCATCTGGAAAATATGCACGGTCTGATGTGTAACGACAAGAAGAGCGACATGCTAACCTTACCTTGCCGGGCACTTGTCAACAAAAAATACGATAGTCATCAATAATTAGTCACATAAATATAATTGCATAAGTGGTCATAAAATGTGTAAGTTCATCTGGAAAATATGCACGGTCTGATGTGTAACGACAAGAAGAGCGACCTGCTAACCTTACCTTGCCGGGCACTTGCCAAGAAAAAATACGATAGTCATCAATAATTAGTCATGTGAATATAATTGCAGAAATGATCATAAAAATTAGTAAATAGCATTACAGTGTGATAAATCGTAAAGTATGTTCACTCAATAAAGGGTTTTATGTTGGATAAGTGGTGGTTTCCGTTCGATTTTCTGGTTCTCAGAGTTTCGACGTGTACAACATTGGGGTGAGGAATGCTGCGAATCCGATATGGACCTGCGTATAGAAGTTCAAATTTATTGCACTTACCTTTTATTTTATTGGATAAATAGTGTGTTCGTACTAATATCTTCTGTCCAATGTGAAAGTCTCGGCGCGTACAAACCTGTTTTTGCTGTCTTCTCCGGCGCTCTGCGGCAAGTTTGATGTTGTTCAGCGCAATGTTAATTATTTCGTGGTGTCGTAATCGACGAGATGTAGGAAATGTTACTAATTCTTTAATTTTGTTTGGTGGTTCAACGTTTTTCAGTATAACAGACGGAGATAGCATAGTGGATTCATTTGGAATGGAATTAATTACATTTTGGAATGAGAATATGTGTGTATCCTAATCAATATGTCTTTTGTGGCAGTATATTCTACACAGTTTACCAATTTCTTTCATTAATCGTTCACAAGGGTTCGAAGAAGCATGGTACTTGGATATATAGATCGGAGAAATGTTTCTAGCTCGTAACATGCGTGTCCATATAGCAGAACGAAATTGTGATCCATTATCGGAAATTACTCTCATCACATGCCCTACATGAAATAGAAAATGTTTTACAAATGCTTTCGAAACGGTTTTAGCAGTAGCTTTGCGCAACGGAGTGAAGGTAACAAATTTTGAAGTGAGTTCAACAGCGACAAATATGTAGCAAACACCTCTATTAGTTCTCGGAATTGGACCAAAAATGTCTACTGCGACCATATGTCTTAATTTAACAGGTATAATGGGATATAATGGAGGAATGTGTGAAGTGGTGTCTGACTTAGCTTTCTGGCAAATTTTACATGACGCTAAAACTAATCGTATACGTTTTTCCATATTGGCAAAATAACAGTTCTGTCTCAGTATAAGAAAACATTTTCTTGCTCCGTAATGTGCATAACTTAAATGAGTATACCATATTAATTTGTTAACCAGTTCGTCAGGAATGCATAATAACCAATTGTTGCTGTCTGGATGAGAGCGGCGAAACAGAATGTCATTGCGTACAGTGTAGTGGTTCCTAATCGTAACATTATTCTTATCTTGCCAAAGGTGTTTAATTTCTTTCCACACATTGTCTTTACTTTGCTCTCGTGCTATGTCCTGTAATGACGATGAAATAAAATTTTCAAATACTACTTGCTGAATGTACATAACGCTGAAATTTGCTTTGCAGAAGTTGGTTGCGACGTCTTGCTGATTGTTGCTGAGAGAACGAGATAATGCATCTGCTACAACATTTTGTGTGCCGGGAATGTGAACTATTGTAAAATTAAATTCCTGTAAATAAAGTTTCAATCTACTTAACTTGTCGTGAGTAAATTTAGCGGAAAGTAAAAATTGTATAGCTCTATGGTCTGTGTAAACGGTGGTGTGTCTTCCATACAGAAAGTGCCGAAATCTCGTAAATGCCCAAACAACACATAATGTTTCAAGTTCTGTAACGGAATAATTTCGTTCAGCAGGTGACAAAATGCGGCTTGCAAATGCGATGTTTTTAATTACTGTAGAGCCATCTTCTTCAATTTCCTGGAAAATATGTACGCCTAAAGCGGTGTTGGAACTGTCGGTTGCAATGGAAAAATTTTTAGTAAGATCTGGGTGCGATAAAAGTGGTGCATTCAACAGAGCATGTTTCAGGTTCACAAATTCAGAATGTGCTTGCTTATCCCAAGACCAAATAGTGTTTTTACCTGTTAATTGGCATAATCTAGGTGTGTCTAAAGCAGAGTGATGAATAAATTTACGAAAAAAGTTAATTAACCCAAAAAACTGCGTAATTGTTTCTTTGTCGTAGGAACAGTAATGTCACGTAGAGCTTGAAGTTTTTCCGGATCAGGCGCAATGCCTTCTGCTGAAATTACGTGTCCAAGAAATTTTATGGGAGTTTTGCCAAAATGTGATTTACTGAGATTAACTGTGAGTCCTTGTGCACGAAAAGTTTGTAACAGTCGTTCAAGAATCATATTGTGTTCAGTCCAGTTAGCTTCTGCGATAAGAATGTCGTCTACGTACGTCGTAATTCTGTCCTTAAGTTCTGTCGGAAGTATTGTGTTCAAACCGCGAATAAAATCTGCAGAAGAAATAGTTAATCCGAATGGTAATTTACAAAATTGATAACAGTCACCAAAACAGAGAAAAGCTGTGTAATTTCTGCAATTCGGATGAAGTTGAATTTGCCAAAATCCCGATTTCAAATCTAATGTAGAATAAATAGCCGTACCATGAAATTTCTGTAGCAGTTCCTCTAATGTCTGTGGTCGATCTGTTTCATTAATAATTATGTCATTGATGTGACGTGAATCAAGTACGAGGCGAAGTGAGCCATCTTTCTTCTTAACAATATGTAGCGGGTTTATGTACGGACTAACTGCCGGTTCAATAATTCCTTGGTCAAGCATATCCTGCAACTCTTTTTTAACCTGTTCTCTGTGGATATATGGAATGGGATAATGCCTTGCTTTAAATGTGTCGTGCTGTTTGACTTGAAATTCATACATAAATCCGGACATAGTACCAGGAACATTGTCGAAAACTGGAGCTTGTTGTAAAGGAATTTTGTATAGTTGCGTGCGTTCGTCGTCTGTATTTGCACTGCTTTGTTTAACTTTGTCAGCAATCATCTGCATTACATCGTAGTCAGCTTCGTCTGGAGTGTTATAGTTATGTACGTACGTATCAGTGATCAATGTGGAATTACAGTCTATGTTACGTAACACGGAAATGACCTGTGTACAATTAATTGTTTGTTCTTCCGCAGATAAAGTGTGCTGAAATTCTAAAGCCAATTGCACATTTTCGTCCTTCAACACTAAATAAGAATTCTGAAAATCGGTAACTGCGTCGTGTTGTACCAGAACATTCGTACCTAAAATAACGTCTGTTGTCAATAAAGGAACAATCCAAAAATTTGAGTGAAAAGTATGACCTGCAATACAAAATGATAAATGCGTCTGTAATTTAACGTCTACTCCTTTACTCGATACTGCTCCTTTTACTTTCGTTTTGCCTAAAGGTAATGTAGGATATGTATTCTCTTTGTTACACTCATTGAAAGTTTCTTCATTTATTACTGACATAGGTGATCCGGAATCGATTACCGCTGAAAATTTCGATGAACCAATTTTAATTTCGATGACAGGATGTGAAATGATTTTCTGAACAACTGGTCTTTCCTGCAAGAGAGTGTCTCTGATATCATCAAAAGTAATTACATTTTCGTGAACAACATTCTGCGTGTCAAAAGTAGTGCTTGTGTTACTGGAAGATGCGACCTGTATAGTATCTAGTCAAATTCTATATGACGTATTATTATTGTCAGGACGATTCTGTGGCATTTCTACTATTTGAACTGTTCTATTACTTCTTCCAGACGTGTTACGCTCTGGATGATACCTACTGTCGGGTTCATTCATGAGAATATGTTCTTGCGGATGATTTTGCTGTTGGTAAGACCGACTGTTATTATATGTACGCTGAAAATTGTCCTCATTATTTTTACGTCTGTCGTAATAATCATTCTTATACGGTGCATTGCGATAGGAATTGAAATACTGTGTTTTCTGTACGTAGTTGTTCCTTTGCTGCCGTGCGTTACTGTTTGTTGTACCAGGGATTATACGTTCACGCGGCGAAACATTAAAGTTTAGGTTGACCTTGTGCATTACATTGTTGGTTAGGTATTCTAACCGGTTGACTTTCATGCTGTTGCGGTGGAAAACGTCTATTGTTACCAAAATGTTGCTCAAAATTTTGACGATATTGATAATCAGAATTTTGCCTGTTATTAAAGTTCTGGTGGTTGTCGTTCCTAAAGCGTCTGTTACCATTAATATTGAAATTGCGTGTCAGATCGTAATTACTGTAAGTTTGTTGTCCTTGATTATTATATGAAAAATTTTTGTTTACAAAAGAATAATCAGATTGCTGCACTTCTAAAAGCTGCAACAGATCCCTGAATGCTGAAATATTTTCTTTTTGCTGACCTGTTAAAAGTGACACTCTTAATGATCGTGGCAATTTAGAAATGCATAATTGTATGAGTGCAGATTCACTGTACGGTTCACTTAAATACTGGTATTGTTGGACCATATGCTCAAAAAATTGCGTGAGACTGGGAAAATTTGAGTTCTCATAATTCGGTAAACTAATTAACTGATCTTTAATTCCGCGCTGTGTCGTCTTCGACCAATACGCTGATAGAAAGGCATTCTGAAATTCTTCTACTGAATAACATTGTCTCGCGATCGGTCTCATACGAGTTGCCGGTTCGCCTTCCAAAAAACTGCAAATAAATTCAAGTTTGTGTGTTACGGGCCAAGTCGGTGGAAAAGCAAAGCTAAATTGTTGTATCCAATCTAGCGGATGAATCTGTGTTCTATCATTTTTAAACACTTTAAATTTTCTCACTGATAGAAAATGTTTGTAATCAAAATTATCGTCTCTGTATGATGGAACAGGTTCAGTATTGTAAGAGAATCTATTTGTCTGTGTCTGTTCAGAATCTAAGTCCCGTACTCTCTGTAGATTACCCAAATTATACGCGCTGCGTGAGTCTGACAAATGTTCGAAAAGTGGCATCTGCTGTGATGTGTTATTAACTGAAATATTTTTCATCTCTCTTACTTCTTGCTGTAAGCTTGACAATTTTCTGCGCAACGTGTTATTAGATGAATCTGTCTCATTAATTGTTTGCTGTAAATTTTGGAATTCTGGTGTTTGATTAAATGAAACCGGTGAAGTATCGTCTGATTTGCTGCGTATCACTGTTTTGTATGTGAAGATTAAAACGTTCGTCAATTTGAGAGTTCTGTTGGACGAATTTCGCGTCTATCTTTGCGTCCACTGTGCGCGAAAGTTCTGCTGTCATTAGTTTATACTCGTCGCGTAATTGTGTAGCTTTTTCAGAGCATTGTTTAGCGACTCCGCTAATTTCGTCTCTAAGTGTTTCTGTTGCAGCTGTTTGCATTTCCCTTAATTCTTGCGCAACAGATCTAATTTCTTCGCTACTTTTTCTTGAACAAGCCTCAATTTCCTCGCGTAAATGTACCTTAGTATCATGACACTGCGCGGCAACGGCTGTAATCTGCTCGCTAAGCTGTCTAGAATTGTTGTCTAATTTTTCATTAAGGCTGTCATGTTTTTCATTAAGCTGTTTGATCTGTTCACTAAGCTGTCTCGAATTGCTGTCTAATTTTTCATTAAGGTATTGTTTGAGTTTTTCGTTATCTTGTTTGTTATCTTCACTCTGTTGTATGACCTGTTCACTAAGTTGTTTGAGATCTTCACTCTGTTGTTTGGAATTTACACTAAGTTCGTTCTTAAACTGGAGCATTACTGCTATAAATTGATCCAAACCAAAAGTAGCTGCTGCATTCTCAGTGCTCTGTGATGGAGTACATGCAATTGTCACGTTCTGTGTGACCATTTGGTCATTCTGTGATTTACAAAAAGATTTGTCAGTCGAACGTACACTGTCAGTCACTATTTCGGAATTAAATAAATCCGTCCTACTTTGAATATCCTTTTCATTTTCATTAGAAAAATTTGTCTGTACGTTACTTGAATTTTCCAAACCGGGTGTGTTAAGCTGGGCAACGCTCATTACAACAGTGCGCCCCGCGTCATCAATTGTCGTCAAATTAACAGAGGAGACAATTGAGTTCGTTTGTTCATCAGTAAGATAAGAATCATCATTAGTGGCTGGAACGCATTGATTGTCAGTGAACGCAGGATTTTCATCATTACACTGCGTGTCACAATTACTATGGGTCACGTTGTTTAAGTCGGTAATTTCATTCATAATACCTCGCGATACACTATTCATAGTCTTTCGCGGCATTTTTACAATAGTCACAATTATTCACAACAAATAAGCACAATGCAAAAGCAACACACAAATACAACAGAGCAAAGAATTGCCGATGATCTGAGGAAATAAATTCTCAAATTAGTAAAAGCGTTGCGCCAAATGCTAATTATATTTAATCAAATAAGAGCAGATATCTGACTACTTTTCAAAAGATTCTCAACGAAATACGATCCTGGACCGGGTGTCGCCAAGTGTAACCTCCCCAGAGAAATTTATAAAGGGACAATAGTGTAACCTCCCCACAAAAATTTATGATAATATTTTAAATGAGAATAGACATAGAGCTAAGTGTAACCTCCCAGCAATTAAATTTAAAGACAATGACAATTAAATGAAAAATAATAGCTATATGTCCCAAGTGTAAGCTCCCCACAAAATGAAAGTCAATTCAGTGATAATAAAATCTCAGTGACAATGAAAACGCAAATAGACCGAAATGTCGATCTTAGGCCCTGTTCAATAATAAACTCAAATTCTTACCTCAGTAAAACTGCATCTGCCCTTATTTTTCGCCATAGCTTGGAGGAAATGCATCGCAAACATTGTTTGAACTTAAGTAAATTTTTCTTTAAAGGAAATGGAAGGCAAATATTCTTTCAATAAAATGTTTGTTTTGTTAAAGTGCTTGGTTTGAAAACAAAAATTATTATTGGGGCGATTCTTGAACAAATTATTCACAGTTAATTTACATTACATTATCAGATGTGCGCAATGCTGCTTCATTACCTTATTAAAAAATATACCTTGTCCCGAATCTTGACCAGAGTGCCATGTCGACGCCCGCCGACTCCTCACACAACCGCCGACTCCCTACATGCAACTGAACTCTCTTACAACTTGACCGCAACTGCTCTCTCGCGCGGTCAAGCACCGACTAGGAACGACAAATAGCTCTCTGGTCAGAGACTCTGCAATGCCTCGCCATCGCTGCTACCGAGTACATACGCGTTTCAAGCTAGATAAACATTTCATTTCAAATTATTTGTCGGATTGTATGTTGAAACAGCAGTACATGTTTCTCCACTTTTCGTGTATAACACAATCCGTTACACCTTCATCAAATTTTTGGGCAGAATAGCAGTATATAATGAAATGAGCAATTAAGCATAAATGCAATGACACAGACTGGAGAGAAATACGGAGAAAGGGTGGAAGTATGCTGTACTGGGTAGATAAATGAATTTAAAAATATGTTTAGTTATTTCATGCTGTATTGTCTTTGTTATTACAAAATAATTCTTAATTACTTCCACGGAACTCAGCCATTTGGGGAATTAAAGAAATCTGTGAATCTTTGATGTACCCCAAATGCTGCATCACAAGCATTTCCTCCCTGCCTTACAAGTTGACGCAATATTAACTCTCCGTTTTGTGCATCTGTATGGCTATCTATTATATTATTGTCTTTAATATAGCTATGAAGGATACATGTAGTTAAAATTATCTTATCTACATTTTCAGGAAGTGCATTTATTTTCCTGAAATATATCCGAAACTTTTGTGCTAACTGCCCAAACGCACTTTCTGAAACTCTCCTTGCTCGAGACAATCTATAATTGAAGTTTTCTTTATCTGGGCTGTCACTCAGCTGAACTCGAGGATACGGCCTCTCTAAATATGTTTTAAGCGAGAAAGTCTCATCTCCCACCGTCACAAAGGGTGCTGGTGTGTGTGTACCGGGCAGGTTCCGGTCAGAGGGCACACTTAAATTGTTGCTTTCCAAAGCTTTGGCGAGATTGGACTGAGCATAGATCCCATCATCACTGTTTCTTCCATATGCTCCTACATCCACCACTACAAATTTATAATTTGCACCCACAAGTGCTAGCAGCATCATGGAGAATGTGTGCCTATAATTGTGAAACATGGAGCCACTGTTTGGAGGTGCAACTATGTGTACGTGTTTGCCGTCAATTGCACCAATGAAATGGGGAAAATTCCACACTTTCCAAAATTCGTCAGCAATTGTGAGCCAATGGTCTGTTGTAGGTGGAAACATTACAACATTGAGCATAACGTCAATAATTTCCTGGCACACTTCATACACAATACTGTGCGCTGTAGAATGTCCTAATCGAAAGCTAAATGCTATCATCTATAAGGAGTCCCCTGTAGCCAAGAACCTGGGAGGAAAAAAAAGGGAAGTAACAAAAAATAATGAATGACATATAACAGTATGTACAGAAAAAGAAGCTTAACACAAACGACATCCATGCTTTAATTTTAAGCCTATAAGACAGAACTCGGCAACTTTATAAGTTGATGCAGAAATACAGGATGATCCAACATGTGTACCGGCCTGTCTTTTTGAAAAGAGGAATTGATACACTGTTTGATGCTGTTCTTATGTTGAGTATATTACATGCCATGTAAAGTACATTGACACAACCAACAGCAATACATTAGTAAGATGCACTCACAGGTTCTGAATTATTTTGAAAATAAAATGCACAAAATAGCAAATTGTACACCAAAATTTTAGGCCAATAAATAAAATGTAGAGCTTGCTACTGCATAATCTGTCAATCTTGTTAGTTTTAGCATAAATAAGACTTTGTAATAGATTGGACATGTGGAATAATATGTCAAATTGGCTAAATAGACTTTTTTCATTATAGTAATTGTCATTGAATTAGTTGTCAATTTTAGTGTTAGTGTAAGCAAATTTGAATGTAATCAGTAAGTTAATTACATATGAAACGAGCACTTCGAGTGTGAGACAAAGTACTACCAAGCATTCCCACTACAGAAAGAAGCATCTTAGTAACTCTGGGACTAAGAAGTGTCAATATTGTTCACGAGGCTTGTATATCCAGTAATAAAATACATTAAGCCAAGGGACACTAGTTTTCCTGACGTCTGCTTCCTGTGACTAGCATATGGACCACACTAAAGTCAAATGATTCAGTCAACCTGCTCATATAGGCCATCATAAATTTCTTGAAAGTACTCCATTTCATACGTGCTCATATACTGCAAAAGTAAGTCATGCAACTCAAACTTCGAAAATTATTGGAAACTGTATCATTATAGTAGAAACGAGTTTATGCAGGACGAACTGTAGCAAATTTAGATCTACATAACAAGGGGCCATAAATTGTGAATGTTTAGCCTATAGATGAATTTACTGATAGTGTGCAGTACTACAACAAATATTCTGTTCTATAAAATATATAAAGCTACAGAACAGGAACCCTCAAAGGAATTGCTAAAGCTGAAGCATCAGACTCACCTCAAACAAACCATTAGTTTTTCTCGTGGAGATTTTGCACAGTGCATGTTTATGTCCGCTTTCTTGATGCTGCTGCAGCTTATCAAAGACAGCAAATTAAAAAATTGCTGTCTCGACATTCATAAATATTTATAAAATGACGTCTCCTCTTCTTCCAGCTTTCTATACAATGTGTGATGTTCGCCTTCACACATTCTCTTCAAAATCATGTTCTTCACCCACGTTCGCTTTGATTGCCTTGCCAATTTCCGCTCTCTTTCCTCATCATCTAAAGCAATTGCAATTGTAGCAAGTACATGAAGACTAAGTTTAATGTCCGCCATCCTCTCTCGTGAATACGTCTGCGAGTTTCCAAAAACGCGCCAAAATGTGGTTGAAGTTTTGCCGTCGCTTGACGTTCTGTCCAGTGTGAATGCAAGTGGATTTTTGATGGTGTGTGACGTCACTGACGTTGACGTGACGTTACCAACCGTGTGAATCGAGCCTTACACTGTCATCATATTTTTCGTCAAAGTTCAAGATGGCTGACAACAACAACTTGTTATTAACTGCAGCAGTTGCATGTACAATTGCACTCTGTGCACCTGCGGAAGAGAAGCTGGAAAGAAAAAGAAAAAAAAACGTAACTGGGTGAAGTCGTGGGTCTTACGACAACATGATAAATGCATTCAACAAAACTTGTTACGTGAGCCAAGTCATACATCAATTACTTAAGAATGGATGAGCATACATTTCTGTATGTGCTCAGTGAAAAGTATCCTCATATGACAAAGCACAATACTCACTTAAGAGCTGCTATATCTGCAGAAGACAGGCTCACTGTAACACTCCGATTCCTTGCTACAGGAAAGAGTTAGGTTAGAACAGATTAGGTGAGGTTAGGTTAGGTCAGGTCAGGTTTCCAATCTTCTTAATCTATTTTTGTATTCAGGGTGCTTGACACTGTAAAGCGCCTCATCAGCTTCATAGATATCTATTAATTTTTTAGTCGTCGGTATACACCAATTGTATTTACTGGCAATGTTTATAAAAACACTAGAGATGACAGAACGCTGCAGCGATGCTAGCGCTCCACATGGGAAACATCTCACACTGCAGTGAACAGAAGTCAAGCGACTTCTTTGATCCAATCTTCAGCGAGGCGCTGGATTTGATCAAATATTTGATGACATTTGACAAATTTTCGTATCACACCATCAAATTTCTTTGGTTGGTTGGTTTGTGGGAGTAAAGGGACCAGACTGCTACGGTCATCGGTCCCTCAAATTTCTTTGACAAAGATATTTGACAAAGATACTGGACAAAGAAATCTGATAATATAATACAGGCCTTACTCAAACAACTAAACTTTGATTGCTCCACTGCGCCCTCGCGCAGCTCAAAGATGTTAGCTTAACTTCTGAGATACACTTGTGTCTACAGGGTGACAAGCAACTGCGGCACCGGAGCCTAGAGTTCGCAAAAAGAGCCAATGCTGAACGATGCATAACTGCGGCACCGGAGCCGAGCGTTCTCGAAAAGAGCCGATGCAGCAGGCGACACTGAAAATGGCATGTTCGGCGAATAGCGGCCTGATGCTAGTAGTCTATGTGGTCTATTGTGTATGTGTCACGTGTGTAGTTTTCGTTGTTGTCGTGTGAAATCTTCTAGGTGTGTTGTGAAAGTGTGAGGGTTTTCTCCTTCTTGAACTAGGACAGCACCATCAGAAACGTGATGAATCCAGAAAAGAGATACACATGTTCAGACTGTGGAAAAACCTATAGCTATAACAAGAGTCTGAGAAAACATGTATCACAGGTACAGTACATCCAGGAAAGTTAAATGATATCGCTCCACAATTAAAAGTGCAAAAGTTTTATAAATATTTGTGTAGTTTATGTGGCAAACAGTTCAACCATGAGCGCAATGTAATGTGCCACGAAAGAAAGAAACATGGATTGGAAAATAGTTATATGTAAGTAAAATACTGTAGTGGTTAATAATAAAAAAAATATTAGAGAAGAAAAGAAAAAGTTTGAAAATGTGGGAAGAAATCGTAAGCGAAAATGGGTTTTTTAAAATCGTTAATGACCGTGAAAAAGGGGAAAAATGAAAAGCAAATCGGACTTCGTATTACAGAAAAGCTATAGTTGGGGTGGTCCTTGTGGCGTTTTTGAGCAAAAGTTAAACCAATTTCCACTACAAAACTTACTGAAAAGAAACAGAGAATAACAAAATGTAACTGACATGGGGAAGTGGCGTAGATAAATCATCCTTTACCAGGTTAACTTGTCTTCTTTCATGCGGCGTCCAGGTCTTCAAAAATCTCCTTCATTTCTGTGTGAAAAGTCGGCTCCGAAATCTTGCAATAAGTTTCATTGTCCAGGAGTTTCTAATGTACAAAAAACTGTCTTGCTATTAAATGCAATTTATTTTAGTTGCTTCTCTCCATCCTCCGAATTTCATAACAACTTCCACAATGTCTACACATTAATAAGTTTTTTCGTCTTAATCAGATCACGTCTGCCTTAAGCTTGGGCTATCAAGAGACAATTGAAAACGGATAGGAAACAAAAAAAGTTACAATTTTGGTATTTTCTCTGCCGTCGAGCGCTCATACCGCTGCGACGGGATATTTTTATCTGAGGGAACGAGTGTAGCGCGGCGAAATTCAAAGTCCCGCTACAATACCCATTATGCGATATTTCAGTTCTTTCGAAGAAAAACTATAATGATCACTTGTCAATGAAACATACTGTGTTGATAGCATCTGAAGAGACTGAATTTGCATCTTTCCAGAGATTTAGTGAGTGGAAGAAGCAGGCTGAGAGAAGAACGTTGTCACTCTACGTCAAAAAGTGTGGGTCGTATCGTACTTCGGACAATGTCACTCGGCATTCCTTTGTATGCCATCGTTCAGGACAATATGTATCTAACAGTAAAGGTATTCGGCGCATGAAAACCCAAGGAACTAACAAAATACGAGGTGTATGTCCTTCCAGCATTGAAGTAACCGAAGCTGGAGATGGTAGCTGCAAAGTAAAATACGTGGTTACTCACGTGGGTCATCAAAATGGTGTTAGACATTTAGATTTGACAGAAGAAGAAAGAAACACGTTAGCCGTTGACATCGCAAACAAGGTACCATTGGAAGCGATACTCGACAAAGTAAGAGACACTATATTTGATTCCATGGTAGAGCGTATCCATCTACTAACAAAAAAAGATTTATACAACATTGAACAGTGTAATAATTTACATTCCGAGGTCATGAGACATAAAGACGATGGCATCAGTGTAGAGGTGTGGGTAAACGGAATCAATGCTGGCGACAAACCCTGTGTTTTATTCTACGAACCACAAGATACAAGCAGCCAAAGTCATCCTCTCCTGAGAAGTGAAGACTCTGTCCTCATCATTATGAACAATGCTCAATGTGAAATTCTGAACAAGTACGGAAGTGACTGAAATTGCATCTACGGAACTAACGGTTATGGTTTCGAGTTAGTTACACTTCTTGCGCCTGATGACACGAGGCAAGGCTTTCCTTGTGCTTTTCTTATCTCAAACAGGTCTGATCAAGATGTGCTGTCATTATTTTTTAATGAAATAAAGACTAAAGTAGGAAAAGTACGTCCTCAAGTGCTCATGTCAGAATTACCTGAGTCTTTTTACAATTATTGGCTTTCACATATGGAAGAACCTGTGAGGAGACTTTATTGCTCGTGGCATACTGACAGGGCATGGAGGAAAAATATATGTATTAAAATCAAATCAAAGGAAAGACAGGTTGAAACTTATAAGCTAGTGAGGAGTTTAATGCAGGAAAGAGACGTCATAACATTTGAGCACGTATTTCCTTTACCTCTGGAGCGCCTGGATTCAGATCCTGTAACGGCTGAGTTTGGGTTCTACCTCCAAGAACATTACGCTAAAAGCACCAGTTGCTGGGCATATTGTTACAGAGCCAACAGTGGTATCAATAGAAACATGCATATTGAAAGGATGCATCGAACAATAAAATACATATATTTGCGTGGTAAACATGTAAAACGACTTGACAAATCCATTCATGCATTAATGAGCTTCGTCAGGGACAAATTACATGACAGGCTCATTATTCTGACCAAGGGAAAACTGACAAGCAAACTTCAGGATATTCGCTCAAAGCATGACAAGCTCTGAGGTGGTTCAGGAACGCATAGTTGAGGAAGGAAAAGGCTGGCTTGTACCATCTACTTCTGAGGTAGGTGTTACTTGTTTGATACAGTAAAATGTGCAAGACTGCGGCTGTAAATTGATTTGTATTGACTTTCAGGCCTGCATACATCAGTATACATGCTCGTGCGTAGATTCGAGTATCAGATGGAACATGTGTAAACATATTCACTCTATCTGCCTATGCAAAACAAGACAGCCATCCAGTTCAGTGAATGTATTTTCGTGATGTTAATGATGACGAGGATATATTACATATTTATGAAGAAGGGGAATCAGTAGCAAGTGAAAAAGAAAGTATATTGGTCGAACTCAGCAGAGGAAATATTGAATCTTCAGATTTAACTCAGGAGAAGGAGAAAATGAAGAGAAAATTTACTGAAGTGATTGATACCATATCTTCTCCAGGGCAACTGGAAGTTTTAAAACTCCAGCTGTCAAACTTAGAAGCTACATTAGCTGCTGTTGACTCCAATAAAGATCATTAAGGAATTGGCCCCTGCACTGCTTCATCAAGAAGGGAACAAAATATACAGTGTCAGAGACGGTTGTTCTTTACAAAGAAGAGGAGGAAAATAGTGCACCATTTCGAGAAACCAAGTACAGCTGAGGCACAAGACATTACTGTTTCTCTATTACAAGACAGTCAATAGATATTGACTTTTATACAGTGAAAATTTACCTCACGCAATTCCTTTGTTTGTGACGTCTCTTAGTATTTTGCAGTTCACATCGTAATTATGCTGTTGCTATTAAACTTCAGTCAGTGGCATAAGAATGACTATCACCCTTTATTAAATATGAAGAAATTAATTTAAATCATTGCTGTATGTTTGGCTTTCTTGTTTAATAGTTTTATTTTCTGCTATATTCGTGATTAAAACAGTAAAAAATTATAATACAGTAAGTAAAAGGTCTCCTTTTCACAAAGTGGTTCGCTTGTCAGCCGCAGTTGTGTGTCATCTGCTACCTCGTGCATGTTCGGAACTTTCCGTGAAAGGTCGCTCGGGTCCAGTGCCGTAGTTGCTTGTCGCTCTGTAGACTCAAGTTGCGATACAGCTTACCACATCGCTGCTCGCTTACTATCGATTCAGGAAAGAAGAAGATGACTATGCAGATAAGTCCTGTGATCAAGTCTGCAGTGGCGAGTAAGCAGGGAAACTGACGGGTGGTAACTGAGCTTCGTTCATCAGCACCAGCATCAGCAGCATACGTCACAGTAGCACAGCAGAAACAGCAGGCATTACCAATAAGTTAAGTACTTAGGCCGATAGCGTAAAAATGTGTGAAACCGCACTGTCATCGTCTGTGATGGAGCTTACAACGATTAAGCGATCACCAAGTCTATATGATTGAGATAATGCTAGTGGCCCAGTTAACTCTAAATCTGGATGCAGTAGTGTTGATGTGAGCAACAGTGGAGCAAATAGTGTGAAATCTGAGGAAGGAGATGTAATTGTGGTTGCCATAATAGCATGGTTAAGGGAAGTTCAGTCAGATTTGAGCAATAATATGCGGAAAATGTAGTCTGATATAGGGGCACTGACTATAAAAATGGAACAAGGAAATTCTCATCTCAGTTCCAGTACTGAGCCTTAAAAAAATTAAATCGGATATAGAAGGGGATATCGATACATAATTAAAAGTTATATGGACAAACGTGCAAAATTTTGGACCAAGTTGACCTGGTTAACACCAGAGTCAACACAATAGATAGAAATTTCGGGAGAAAGTTGGAAAAGATACGGGACGATCTGGACAGGAATGTGAAGAATTATACACTGAGACAAAATGCGCTTGATGAAGTGTCCACAAAATCAGTTAACAATTGGGCAGGTAGAGCAGTAGAATGTGAGAAAGAGGTGCTTAAGAACAGAGAATATTTTGAAGGTATATTAATCAAAGAATCTGTAAAGCATGATTAGCAGTTTAAAGGCATGAGGTCAGAATTAAATTTTTTAGCAGCAGATCAGGCTACTGCTGTGATAGATGTTCCATGGGGTAATTCAGGAACGGCAAAGCGCTTTGCAGACTATGGGAAACACTATGTAGTTGATTTTGTTGATACATGTAGAGATGGTTTTGTAAGAGGAATGTACGTGGAGGTAATAATTAAAGTCGTGAAAAGACATCTTTATGGCAATGCACAGTCATAGGCTGATTTAATTCACTACTTATGAAGTGTTTGCGAGATGTTTCGTCAACAAATTCTGGAGTGAACCGAAGAAAGTTCGACTTCAGAACGAGTTCTTCGACGGACCATGTTTGAGACAAGAAAGTGAGTCGACGAGGAATTTCTGTGTGCGTGAACTGGATGAGTTGATGCACATAAATCGTCCGCTGGGTGTCTTTACTGAGATTACCACTGGGATTTCTACAATGGGATCTCGTACACAGTCAGACGAATTCCACTGACGAATTTTTTGATTTTATTGAGAGACAAACCACATGATGGGAACAGTATACGGGGAAATGATTGCCAGAATATGGATCATAATGATCATTGCAGAAATAATTATCTCCATAATAATAATTCTAAGGGAGGAATGAAAATGGTAATATATGCAACAGGAATCAAAACAGGGGACGAACATTTGAGGTGTAGGAGCTTCATGAAATGTAACGCCAGAATATGAGGTCGGGAAATTAGAGATCACCATATACCTGGTCTGGAGGTGGCGAATTAAACCGACGTTGAGAAGGACAGAGTATTTTAAAAATTCTGTGCGTGTCAAAAAATTGGCAAAGAAGCCACAAATGTTGAATATGGAGGTTATAACAAGCAAGAACAAAATTCGGAATAAATTTTAAGTAGCATAACCATAAAGAGGGCGGTAGAAAGATTGCAAAATATCTAGGGAAATTTGGAATGAGAGCATCAGGTTGACTATTTTATTTTGCGAAAGGGAAGTGAATGATGGAATATATGGTTGTTTGTAGAAAGATTCTTTGATCAGAAGAGAGGCTGACGTGGATGTGGAATGTATGACGAATTGCGTAGGGCACTAGTCTATAGCAACAGTAATAGCAATGTACGTGAAAGCCATGTAGGTGATTTTGTTTGCGAGGAAGTAGGTGAAGCTAACTGTGAAGGTGGCGTAGCTGGGCTCATCATCTGGAGATGATTTTTGTGGTATATCGACGGAAGTATTTGAGGGTTTCCTGAATGAGATTTTCACTCAGCAGCGGAGTGTGCGCTTAATGAAACTTCCTGGCAGGTTAAAACTGTGTGCCGGACCGAGACTCAAACTCGGGAACTTCGCCTTTCGCGGACAAGTGCTCTACCAACTGAGCTACCCAAGCACGACTCACGCCCCGACCTCACAGCTTTACTTCCGCCAGTACCTCGTCTCCTACCTTCCAAACTTTACAGAAGCTCTCCTGCGAACCATGCAGGTTCAAAATGGTTCAAATGGCTCTGAGCACTATGGGACTTAACAGCTGTGGTCATCAGTCCCCTAGAACTTAGAACTACTTAAACCTAACTAACCTAAGGACATCACACACATCCATGCCCGAGGCAGGATTCTAACCTGCGACCGTAGCAGTCGCACTGTTCCGGACAGCGCGCCTAGAACCGCGAGACCACCGCGGCCGGCAACCATGCAGGACTAGCACTCCTCAAAGGGAGGATATCGCGGAGACATGGCTTAGTCAAAGCCTGGGGGATGTTTCCAGAGTGAGATTTTCACTCTGCAGCGGAGTGGGCGCTAATATGGAACTTCCTGGCAGGTTAAAACTGTGTGTCGGACCGAGGCTCGAACTCGGGACCTTTGCCTTTCGAGGGCAAGTGCTCTATCAACTGAGCTACCCAGGTACAACTCACGCCCCGTCGTCAGAGCCTTACTTTCGCCAGTACCTCGTCTCGTACCTTCCAAACTTTACAGAAGCTCTTCTGCGAACCATGCAGGACTAGCACTCCTGACAGAAAGGATATTGCGGAGACATGGCTTAGCCACAGCCTGGGGGATGTTCCCAGAATGAGATTTTCACTCTGCAGCAGAGTGTGAGCTGATATGAAACTTCCTGGCAGATTAAAACTGTGTGCCCGACAGAGAAACGTCCCCCAGGCTGTGGCTAAGCCATGTCTCCGCAATATCCTTTCTTTCAGGAGTGCTAGTTCTGCAAGTTTCGCAGGAGAGCTTCTGTAAAGTTTGGAAGGTAGGAGACTAAGTACTGGCAGAAGTAAAGCTGTGTGGACGGGCCGTGAATCGTGCTTGGGTAGCTAAGTGGTAGAGCACTTGCCCACGAAAGGCAAAGGTCCCGAGATGGAGTCTCGGTCAAGCACACAGTTTTAATCTGCCGGGATGTTCCATAAATCCTGCTCATGACGAACTCAAATGTTACCCCCCAAGTCACAAGGTGATTCGACACACTCTCCGGAAGTTTAAGCAACTAGCAGCAACTACTACTGTCATCAGAGCAATGTGTGAAATGAATTAAGGCACCACAAAAAGAAGACTATTTTAGAGGAACGATACATTTTATGACAAACATCCTTGACGCTTCAGAAACCGGAAAGAATCTTACGTAAAGTCAGGATCCGCTGACTGTTCTCACTGACTTTAGTTGAACTTCATTATCTACATCTGTCACACCTGAATGTGCCCTTGCTACTTTGGATAATCACGCCATGGGATTTTGAGACTGATAAACATTTACACACTAATGCTCACAAATAATATTTATAGCGTTTTGTGTTAGGTGCGTCTAGTTCTGACAATCTATGCATCATTCTAGCCCTGATTTTCTTCCCAAAGCTAGAAACAAATGTCCAAATTGTGGAAATGGCTGGGCTGGATGGCCGAGCGGTTTTAAGCGCTACAGTCTCGAACCGCGCGACCGCTACGGTCGTTGGTTCGAATCCTACCTCGGGCATGGACGTGTGAGATTTAATTAGTTCTAGGGACTGATGACCTCAGCAGTTAAGTCCCATAGTGCTCAGAGCCATTTTTTTGTTTGTTTGTTTGTAGAGTTGTGTAATATTAGTATTATATAAAGGCTTAGAGCAAAACACAAACAAGAACTTATGCATAGGGATAACATAATAGAATAAAGCAAACGATTAATACAATTTATACAACATTGACTAAAGTAATCCTGATGTATGAATGCTTTCAGATTTCAGAAGTGGTGTGTCCAAAATATGTTCTTCACCTGCAATGTCTCTAGAATGGCTGTATTTGTGAAGCATAGAGTTTTCTTTGGAACAGCGAATAACGGAGCACGTCATTTTTGCCCATTCAGTTCGGAAATCAAAGGACGAGACACATTCGCTTCAAAATTTGGTGTACTCATCCGAAATGAGTTGCTCCGCCAACTTTCTTGTCGCGAAGAAGCCGAACAATGGGACATTGCTCGATCTCAGTAGCGTTTTGTACACCAAGAGTGGGAAGTTTCTGCAGTGTACCCCCATTTCGTCATGAAATGCGTTGATATTCTTGCCTGACTCAATGCGAACAAGTTTGAGTCGTCGAATGCAAGTGTCGCAATTTTGCAGTGCGATCCATATTACTTGTCACCTATTGTTACTTTGGTTTAATATGAGTGTTCTTGTTATTTCATCATCTTTAACTTTGCGAGCGAGCCACATGAGCATATCTTATTGAGCCTTGTCCATACACTCTTGAACACTTATTAATAACTTCTCAGAGTGTTGCTGCCATTTTGTAATTTGATTTGAGTTTTCTATAATTTTGTTCTCTGTTAAAGCAACGGCACACCACGGAGTTACGAAATTTAGAAGCAACTGATATTTATGCAGGAGTCGATGGAAAGTGCAAAATTATGGACTGCGGCAGCTGGTGGGGGAATGTGTGATGCTGCAGCGCAGTTTCATCATGCAACCGGCAAGGGTACTTAGCAAGACACATGCCGTTTCCAGGGCATACAATCATTTAGAATTTCATTCCATTTACTCAAGGACAATAAATGTGCTTCGCAGACGGGTCCGTGAACAATATACACTACTGGCCATTAAAATTGCTACACCACGAAGATGACGTGCAACAGACGCGAAATTTAACCGACAGGACGAAGATGCTGTGACATGCAAATGATTAGCTTTTCAGAGCATTCACACAAGGTTGGCGCTGGTGGTGACACCTACAACGTGCTGACATGAGGAAAGTTTCCAACCGATTTCTCATACACAAACAGAAGTTGACCGCCGTTACCTCGTGAAACATTGTTGTGATGCCTCGTGCAAGGAGGAGAAATGTCTACCCTTTCCGACTTCGATGAAGGTCGGATTCTAGCCTGTCGCGATTGCGGTTTATCGTATCGCGACACTGCTGCTCGCGTTGGTCGAGATCCAATGACTGTTAGCAGAATATGGAATCGGTGGGTTCAGGAGGGTAATGCGGTACGCCGTGCTGGATTCCAGCGGCCTCGTATCACTAACAGTCGAGATGAAAGGCATCTTATCTGAATGGCTGTAACGGCTCGTGCAGACACGTCTCTATCCCTGAATCAACAGAGGGAGACGTTTGCAAGACAACAACCATCTGCACGAACAGTTCGACGACGTTTGCAGCAGTATGGACTATCAGCTCGGAGGCCATGTCAGCAGTTACCCTTGACGCTGCATCACAGGCAGGAGCGCCTGCGATGGTGAACTCAATGACGAACCTGGGTGCACGAATGGCAAAACGTCATTTTTTCGGATGAATCCAGGTTCTGTTTACAGCATCATGATGGTCGCATCCGTGTTTGGCGACATAGCGGTGAACGCACATTGGAAGCGAGTATTCGTCATCACCATAGTGACGTATCTCCCGGCGTGATGGTATGGGATGCCATTGGTTACACGTCTCGGTCACCTCTTGTTCGCATTGACGGCACTTTGAACAGTGGACGTTACATTTTAGATGTTTTACGACCCGTGGCTCTACCCTTCATTCGATCCCTGCAAAACCCTACATTTCAGCAGGATAATGCACGACCCGCATGTTGCAGGTCCTGTACGGGCCTTTCCGGATACAGAAAATATTCGACTGCTGCCCTGGCCAGCACATTCTCCAGAGCTCTCACCAATTGAAAACGTCTGGTCAATGGTGGCCGATCAACTGGCTCGCCACAATACGCTAGTCACTACTCTTGATGAACTGTGGTATCGTGTTGAAGCTGCATGGGCAGCTGTACCTGTACACGCCATCCAAGCTCTGTTTTACTCAGTGCCCAGGCGTATCAAGGCCGTTATTACTGCCAGCTGTGGTTGTTCTGGGTACTGATTTCTCATGATCTATGCACCCAAATAGCGTGAAAATGTAATCACATGTCAGTTCTAGTATAATATATTTGTCCAATGAATACCCGTTTATCATCTGCATTTCTTCTTGGTGTAGCAATTTTAATGGCCAGTAGTGTAAGTAAACGGCTGCATTTGAGAGAGGACTTGCAGTAGGGCTCAAAGCTCAAAGAATTCCTTTGGAGTGATCGACGAATAGCTAAACATCTGGACAGAAGCGAGCGTACTATTCGAAGAGACTGGCAGGAATGGGAGAAACATCGCTGAACACAGAGTGAAGATGGAAGTGGGTGACCTAGAGGAACGACAGAGCAAGAGGACGAAGCAACCGTCAGAGAGGTACTCGGAGCCCCGTATTAATCATTTTGATACGAAGTGCAACTGGTGCTTCGGTGATCAAAAGGTCCATTAACAGACGGCTCACGGAGTAGGGGCTGAGCCCATGGCGGCCCTTGCACCGTCTACCACTAACATCTGTACATTGACGAGCACTTTTGCATTGCTGTCGGGCACGTTTGGCCTGGTATCTGGTTGGTTGGAAAAGAAAGTCTTCATTGATGATACCCACTTCGAACTGATCCCCGACTGCCAGCGAAGATGTGTTTGGAGACTCCCTGGACAGCGATAGAAAACTAACCTCAGTGTCGTCCGCCATATGATCAATCAACCAGGAATGATGGCCTGGTATGCCATTTAATTTCATGGCAGGACCCCTTTGATTGTCATCTGCGGCACCACTACAGCACAGCAGTACCTATACGATAGTATACGTCTCGTTTTGTTGCCCTTCATGACAAGCCGTTCTCGGCTTACATTTCGGCAAAGTAAGAATAAGAGAATCTATTGCTTGTCTTCGTTGGCCAACAAGATCGTTGTCATCTCCCTACCAGAGAACGTTAGGAGCATTATGGGCAGAGCCCTCCAACAGTCCGTCCATTTTGAGGATCTAACGCATCAACTGGACAGAATTTGGCACGATATCCTCCAGGGGGACATTAACCATCTCTAGCACTCAAAGTAAAGCCGAATAACAGCCTACAGAGAGATCAGAGTTCGACCGACGTGTGTTTCACTTGCTCAATTTGCCAAGCTCTTACTCTTGAATAAGTAATCCAATTTTTCTGAAATTGTAAGCATTTGTTTGTCTATACGTGTAGCTCAGTTTTTTGTCTGTACATTTACGTCACATCTACCGATATTTGTCCCATTGCACTAACTCCTTCGTGGTGCGTCGCCTTTTTCTTGACTAGGATTCCAACATCCTTAACGTTTTTCTACGCCTTTTTCATGGCTAGTGACATTAATATCTATACTGGTGCACGGATAAGAATATTGTTCAGATTGCGACAGTGCTTTCATTGTGCACGATCGGCAAACTAAATGATCAGTTATATTAAGAACTCAGAGAAAAGGACAGGTATTCCACGTAGTCTTCTTGACTACGATGCACAACTGGTACCCAACATGCACATGGGCCACTATCCAGCATCTAAACTTTCATTTCTTTTTATATCCTGCTGTTAGGACGGTAGGGTGGAACAATGATATATCTAGGCCTTGCAAAACGTTGTGGCAACTGTTTTTGTCCCGTTCTGTGTCTTGTGTACATTGATTTGCAACTGCGGCTCATGATAGTACGGAGCACGTGAACTGCTTGCTACTTATAAATCGCTTTCCTGTGTATGTACCTGCATTCTGGGGGAATATGTTGAAAAAAAGTTTATTCTGTGTGTGAGCTTTTTCCCTATTATATTGGAAGTAGCGTCTGTATACAGGAATATTCTCTAATATCTAATTTGTGATAACAGTAGAGAGTTGTGTAATAGATTCGTGTTTAATTTCTCTTGTAAATGGTTAGAGTTAGTCTAGCACGATCTGCAGAGACGATCCGAATTCTAGGAGGATTCAGTGGACTTGGAAGCAGTCGAGTCAAAATTAACTTTCTGGCAGGGGCAGTAGCAGAAATTAGCAAAATTTGCGAAACAGAGTCGACCGTTGATGAAAATAGCCAGAATCTTATAAACATTGGAGGTGCAGCACTCTGGATACAGCAAATGCTGGAGAAGGCGGAAGTAGATACGAAAGAAATTCATGAGAGGAACAGGAAAGACAAAGCATACGGAAACCAAACGGAAGCAGATAGGAAACAAATGCGGACAGAGAGAGAGAGAGAGAAAAGCAAAGGAGAGCGAGACAGGAAAGACGAAGCATATAAAAAAAGAGTCATGGGAGGAAATAGGAAGGCGAGGGGTGGCAGAAGAAATGCCGAAGCAGACAGGAAAAAATTTCAAGCAAAGATGACAAACCTAAACAGGAAACTAGATTCTTGAGTAAAATAGTGTACAAACTACTGGATAAGGTTACAGAAATGGTGGGAAACAACGTGACCAGGTTGCTCCAGGCTGACGTCTTTTGAGTGAATTTGAGGAAATAAACAACTAACTTTCTCAGAAAACGTAGCCAGTAAAGCAAGCCATCTCTTCATTGTACGAAAAAATGCAGGCTCCTGAGCAACCTGAGTCTGTAGCTACAAAGCCAGTCCAGCTCACTGAACCTAAGGGTTTTAATTCACTCGAACGTGATGCTGAGTTGTTTTGTAAAGAGATTATGCGAGCACGAGTGACAGCGCCATTAATACCTCTAGCAGAGTAGGCAAAAGGTCTACAACGACCGTGACAGCTGTGAAAACTTACAGCTTAATGACACGCATGCATCACAGCAAGACACGGACAGGGCATGAGAGAGTTGTAATGAAAGAGTATCAGTCCCGGAGTTCCTGATCTCCATAAAACTCTTGCATGAACAGCTACATCGTACTTTCAGAAACTGATTAAATAAGTACATCGTAAAGACAACTGTCTATCTGTTAATCAAAGTCTTGTACTACAAACAAAGATGTTGTACGTTGTTCAACGACTTTTAAATGCATAGGCAACCTACTATTGGCAAATATAACCTACAGCTTACTTGAGCCTGTTCATCACATTATAACACTGTTAATGTTAACAGTGGGCAAACTCAACGATGAAGTATATTACGACTTACGTAGAAAGCCTGAACATTGCCCTCGCTCATAATGTATGATCAAAGATGTGTGTTATAACGAAAATTGTACTTATGCTCCTAGCCTCTCATACAGAACCGGGGCGCAACTTCCAGTCTGTTGATGCGATGCCATTTACTTTCAAACGGCTAAGTGCCCCTTCTGATTGGTTCCTGTCAAAAACAAGTACTATATTTGCTATTTTCTACATGGAAAGCAAACAGATCCAAGCAGTTACGCTTTCGTATTCGCACAAAGGGTAGAATCTACACAAAATATAGTATTTTATTAAATATTCTTGGTTTCTCGGGTTAAATTCTGTGATATCTGTGATAGAAAATGCATATCATGATAGTTAAATTAGATCTTCATAAACTTTCTTTTGAGTAATCAGTCTTTGACCGGTTTGATGCGGCCCGCTCGAATTCCTATCCTGTGCCATCTTCTACATCTCAGAGAAGCACTTGGAACGTACGTCCTCAGTTATTTGATGGATCTGTTCCAATCTCTATCTTCCTCTACATTATTTGTCCTCTACAGCTCCCTCTAGTACCGTGTAAGTCATTCACTGTTGTCTTAACGGGTGTCATATCATCCTGTCCCTTCCCCTTATCAATGTTTCACACATATTCCTATCCTCTCATTGCTTACCTTATAAGTTCACCTAATTTTCTCACATTCGTCTGCATGCTTTGATTCTCTGCTGTTCTGGTTTCCTCACAGTCCATGTTTCACTACCATAAAATGCTGTTCCCTAGATGTACAATATCAGAAATTTCTCCCCCAAATTACGGCCTATGTTTGATACAATCACACTTCTCTTGTCCAGGAATGCCCTTTCTGCCAGTGATAGTCTGCTTTTGATGTCCACCTTGCTCCGTCCGTCATTGGCTATTTTGCTGCCTAAGCAGTAGAATTCATTAACTTCATTTGCTTGGTGTCCATCAATACTGATGTTAAGTTTCTCGCTCTTCCCATTTCTGCTACTTCTCATTAGTTTCATCTTTCTTCGATTTAAAAATGGTTCAAATGGCTCTGAGCACTATGGGACTTAACTTCTACGGTCATCAGTCGCCTAGAACTTAGAACTACTTAAACCTAACTAACCTAAGGACATCACACACATCCATGCCCGAGGCAGGATTCGAACCTGCGGCCGTAGCGGTCGGGCGCTTCCAGACTGTAGCGCCTTTAACCGCGTGGCCACCACGGCCGGCTCTTCGATTTACTCTCAATCCATATTCTGCACTCATTAGACTTCATTCCGTTCAGCAGAGCATGTAAATCTTCTTCACTTTCACTCAGGATAGCTATGTCATCAGCGAATCGTATTGTTGATATCCGTTCACGTTGAATTTTAATTCTACACCTTAGCCTTTCTTTTATATCCATCACTGCTTCTGATGAACAGATTGAAAAAGTAGAGGCGAAAGACTACATCTTGATCGTCAGCTCTTATTATTCCCTCTTCACTCTTTTACATATTGTACATTACTCTTCTCACCCTATAACACACCACTAAGTTTCTCAAAATTTCGAACATCTTGAACCATTTTACATTGCTGAAAGCAGATAGACAAACCCTATGGACGTGTCTCGATTTTTCTTTAGTCTAGGTTTCATTTTCAAATGCAACGTTCGTAATGCAAGATTAAAGTTCGAGTTCCTACAAAAATTACAATTTTTCGAAATACGAGCGTAGTTCACGACCAACTGTAATCCAATTTTAGATCTAGGCGCCCTCCCCACGGGTCACTACCTTGATGTAACGCTGATCATGTGGGCAGGGAGGCTTGCACGTTCATGTGAAGCCGAGGGTTGTGCCCGCTGTAGAGCAGCTAATGGAAGGGTCTCACAAAACGAAGAGGTATCATTGAAAGAAAATGTCCATGTCCATGTACATGTAAATCTACATCTACACTGATGCGCCAAAGGAACTGGTAAAGGCATGCGTATTCACATACAGAAATATGTATACAAGCAGAATATGGTACTGCGGTCGGCAACTCCTATATACGACGGCGAGTGTCTGGCGCAGTTAGAAGGGTTACTGCTGCTAGAATGGCAGGTTATCAATATTTAAGTGAGTTTGAATGTGGTGCTATAGTCGGTGCACAAGCGATTGGACATAGCTTCTTCGAAGTAGCGATGAAGGGGATTCTCCCGTACGACTATCTCACGAATGTGCAGTGAATAACAGGTATCCGGTAAAACATCAGATCTCCGTCATCGCTGCGGCCGAAGATGATCCTGCAAGAACTGGATCAACGACGACTGAAGAGAATCGTTCAGCATGACAGAAGTACAACCCATCCGCAAATTGCTACAGATTTCAATGCTGGCCATCAACAAGTGTCAGCGTGCGAGCCATTAAACGAAACGTCATCGGTTTGGACTTTTGAAGCCGCAGGCCCACTCGTGTACTCTTGACGACTGCATGACACAAGGCTTTACGCCTTGAATGGGCCTCTGAAAACCGACGTTGAACTGTTGGTGACTGGAAACATGTTGACTGGTCTGACTAGTTTCGTTTCAGATTGTATCGTGCGGATGGACGTGTACAGATATGGAGACAGCCTCATGAAGCCATTTACCTGTTTCTCAGCAGCGGACTGTTCAAGTTTGTGGACTGTAATGGTGTGGAGCGTGTGCTGTCGGAGTGATATGGGACCATTGGTACTTACAGATACGATTCTGACAGGTGACACGTAAGCGTCCTATCTGATCACCTGCATACATTCATGTCCATTGTGTATTCCGACAGACTTAGGCAATTCCAGCATGACAATGTGACACCCCAAATGTCCAGAATTGCTACAGAGTGGCACCAAGAAAAGTTTTCTGGTTTAAACACTCCAGATATGAACATTATTGAGCATATCTGCCTTGCAACGTGCTGTTCAGAAGAGATCTCCAACCTCTCGTATTCTTACGGATTAATGGACAGCCCTGCAGAATTCACGGTCTGAATTCCCTCCAGCACTATTTCAGACATTAGACGAGTCTATGGTACGTCGTGATACGGCACTTCTGAAAGCTCGCGTTGGCCTTACATGATATTGGGCAGGTGTACAAGTTTCATTGGCTCTTCGGTGTATATCATGTTCTGCAAGGCACCTCATGATGTGTGATGGAGGGCACTTCTGGCACAATTAACTGATCCTCCTTCACTGTCCTAGTCACCGATGGCGTTTTGGAAGTATAAGTGTCAGAAAGCCTCTGTATTGTCTCTAATTTCACAAGATGCATGTGGGAGGAAGTAATATGCTGTCTGATTCCTCCCGGAGAGCGCTCTTTCGAAATTTCAGTATTAAAGCACTCCATGATGCACTACACTTCTCTTGTATCGTCTACCAATGGAGTTTGTTGAGCATTTCGGTAACTTTCTTGCACCGACTAGATGATCTCCTGACGAAATACGCCGCTTTTCGTCGATTTTCTCTATCTCTTTTATCAGTCCTTCCAGTTAAGAACAATACTCAAGAATCTGTCGAACGAAGCATTATAATTTAGTACCTTCGTGGATGATTTACATTTCCTTAACATTCTTCCTACGAATTTCAATTTGGAATCTGCTTTTCCTACTATTTGTTTTATGTGATCATTTCGCTTCGAGCCAGTGAGGATAGTTACTACTAGATATTACGGTAGATACTGTGTCCAGCTATTTGACATATATAGTCTTGTACAGTACTGGATGTTTTTTCCTATGTATGCTCAATATGTCATATTTATTTGGTTCAGGGTCAATTCCTAGATCCTGCAGCATTCATTAATCCTCTGCAGGTCATTCTGAAAATTGATACTGTCTTCTGGCGTTGCTACATTCTCATAGACAATCGAAACATCCGCGAGCAATACCGAAGAGCATCCGACGCTTTTGCATGGTAAACAATAATAGCCCTACAACACTTCCTAGGGGTAGTCGGGAAATTACCCCGACATGTGTCAATTTTGTTGCGTTAAGAGCGATATGTTGAGCTGTCTCGGGAAGGAAGTCTTCAATCCAGTAACAAATCTTGTCCAATAATCGTAGTTTTTTCACTGAAACGCATTGCGGGACGGCGTCAAATGCTTTCCTGAATGCAAGGAACATATAATCAATATGTGCAGTATTCTACAGCGTTGTAGTTAAATAACGTTAACTTAAGTCTCTCTACATGAAGATCATATCAGTCAGGTAAATCATGTGAAACAACACTTCTTCAGTGTGTTAGGAACGTGGGAAAACTCCTAGACTTGAAGCTCTACACTCTCCAAAACTTAGATGCAGAAGACCATTTAGGTGGACGAAGATGATGTTGAGTAGATGAAATGTTGAGCCAACCATTACGATTGAGAATACGGCCATTAGTACCATCATAAGGTGCCTGAAAGGAGGAGTTTCGTCCTAACTTCCCTGAAACCTGGTGATCAACGAACACGTCACCATCACAAGGGCAATTATACACTACTGACCATTAAAATTACTACACCACGATGATGACGTGCTACAGACGCGAAATTTAACCGACAGAAAGAAGATGCTGTGACATGCAAATGATTAGGTTTTCAGAGCATTCACACAAGGTTGGCGCCGGTGGCGACACCTACAACGTGCTGTCATGAGGACAGTTTCCAACAGATTTCTCATACACAAACAGCAGTTGACCGGCGTTGCCTGGTGAAACGTTGTTGTGATGCCTCGTGTAAGGAGGAGAAATGCGTACCATCACGTTTCCGACTTTGATGAAGGTCGGATTGTAGCCTATCGCAATTGCGGTTTATCGTATCGCGACACTGCTGCTCGCCTTGGTCGAGATCCAAGGACTGTTAGCAGAATATGGAATCGGTGGGTTCAGAACGGTAATACGGGATGTCGTGCTGGATCCCAACGACCTCGTATCACTAGCAGTCGAGATGACAGGTATCTTATCCGCATGGCTGTAACGGATCGTGCAGCCACGTCTCGATCCCTGTGTCAACAGATGGGGGGGATTGCAAGACAACAATCATCTGCACGAACAGTTCGACGACGCTTGCAGCAGCATGGACTATCAGCTTGGACACCATGGCTGCGGTTACCCTTGACGCTGCATCACAGACAGGAGTGCCTGCGTTTGTGTACTCAACGACGTGCCTGGGTGCACGAATGGCAAAACGTCACTTTTTCGGATGAATCCAGGTTCTGTTTACAGCATCATGATGGTCGCATTCAGGTTTGGCGACATTGCGGTGAACGCACATTGGAAGCGTGTATTCGTCATCGCCTTACTGGCGTATCATCCGCGTGATGGTATGGGCTGCCATTGGTTACACTTGTCGGCCACCTGTTGTTCGCATTGACGGCTCTTTGAAGTATGGACGTTAAACTTCAGATGTGTTACGACCCGTAGCTCTACCCGTCATTCGATCCCCGTGAAACCCTACATTTCAGCAGGATAATTCACGACCGCATATTGCAGGTGCTGTACGGGCCTTTCTGGATACAGAAAATGTTCGACCGCTGCCCTGGCCAGCACATTCTCCAGATCTCTCACCAACTGAAAACGTCTGGTCAATGGTGGCCGAGCAAGTAAGTGTCTCGTCACAATACGCCAGTCACTACTCGTGATGAACTGTGGTATCGTGTTGAAGCTGCCCGGGCGGCTGTACCTGTACATGCCGTCCAAGTTCTGTGTGACTCAATGCCCAGGGGTATCAAGGCCGTTATTATGGCCAGAGGTGGCTGTTCTGGGTACTGATTTCTCAGGATCTATGCACCCAAATTGCGTGAAAATGAAATCACGTGTCAGTTCTAGTATAATATATTTGTCCAATGATTACCCGTTTCTTCTTGGTGTAGCAGTTCTAATGGTCAGTAGTGTAATTAATGGGGGCTACAATTTAATGGAATAAAGCAGACCAGAAAGTTGGCTATTAACGAACTTGGGAAGGTGCAGATAGTGGCCTGCTTGACGAAAAAAATTAGCAGCACGGCCACTGCGAGGATGGAGCTCATGCCTACCGTGGCCCCCAGACACCTTGGGATTATAATGGAGGAAGCAGCAGGGTTATAAATTTTAAAAACTGGTAATAAGAGGAAACCGTTATGATATTCACAATCGCACAATAACATAGCGCACGAGGTAAATATGGGAATGGTCGAGAAAATACTGGCAGACTACAAAATAGCTTGTAGGTGCTTCGGGAGGAAAGTTCTGGAGACACGTTATACTGGGTACATTGGCTCTGAGCACTATGGGACTTAACTTCGATGGTCATCAGTCCCCTAGAACTTAGAACTCCTTAAACCTAACTAACCTAAGGACATCACACAAATCCATGCCCGAGACAGGATTCGAACCTGCGACCGCAGCGGTCGCGCGGTTCCTACTGGGTACAGTCTAAAGATATCAGTCTCTTTAGATAGGCTCGATAAAGTATTACAGGTTGAAATATCTCTTGTCTAGGGGTCGTCTAGGAGAGTTTTCGTAGGTGCTACAAGTATCATGGCATCTGTATTCTTTCAATCTATATCAACCCCCGCAACGAGGCCAAATATGAAGAATACCATGAAGCCGTTCTGAGGCTAGGGGAGAGCAGCATGGTAAATCTGCTGTGGGTTTCAGGTCACTCAAAGTATTTCTGACTGACAGATTGGCCAGAGCAGGAGTGAAGACTCTACTTGTTGGACAGGAACCTTCCCTAAGCGTCACTAAGGCGGTGGTAAAATCAAAACTGCATAGCTAAATTAATAGACAGCACACAAAATATTCAGATACGATCCAAAAACGTGATCGTGTTAAGCTAAACAGGCCGCATCCATGTTTCAAAAGATGTTCTGCAATCCTGGCTTGAAGACAGATAAAACTCGTGGCAGAACTAATGACTTACCAGGGAAACCTTAAGAAACACTTCCATATGATGAGTATAGAGGAAAGACTTTGTGGCGAGTTGGAAAAACGGGAACACATTTAATCTTCCTTGTGCGAAACATTGGAGGCATAGGTCACAGATCTATGGGCCATTAATTCCTGAAGAAATTCTGCTTAACACAGAACAAATAACGTGTCCCCCACTACTCTCTAAGGGTACCGACTGACTTGACTAGAATTGCAGGGAGAGAAATCGCTTAATATATTTACTTCGGTGTGGGCAATACTATGTTTTTTGTCTCCCAGCGTAGGTCAAATCAAATCAAGAACTGGTCGTTATACTGCTACACAAAGGTTTGCGCTAAACTAACACGGTCGGATGATTTGTAAGGCAAGTAGTCTATATTTCTACTTACTGAAATCTATTTTACGGTATAGACTGCGTCACTTTTCCCAGAAAGTGCTTTGTTAAGAAATACTGTTACATCAATACGAATCTTAGGGAATATTAATCAAAAAAGAAGATTCGAACTAGTTCCTTCTCATTCAGCAAGAAAACGAAGAAAATGATATACTGGCACAGGGTTGACAAGTCCGTGATTCTATGTAAAAGAATGAAAGAGGCAGGAACAGCAACCTCTCACTTGCATGTATGAAGTTGTTAATATTCATGAAAGCCTGTTTTGGTCTTACAGCCACCTCCATTTAGTACCACTATCAGCAAGAAAATAAACACGTACTAGTTTCTGAACGCGGAAAGAGTTTCGTTTCGCGATATACAAATTTATATGTGTGGTAAAGTATACGTTACTGACAACTTGCATCTATTATAGAGGAGGTCATTTGGTATGCTTCACTACTTTGCGAAGCAAAAAGCGTTTGAACTTGAATGTTTACCTGCAAAAGAAATGTCGATGACTCTCCATTGCAAAAAACATTGTTAATTTTGTAGTTTAGCACGATTAAAATAATTTTGTTGGTTAATTTAAAGTTCATTCACCTACAGATTACATCAGTATATTTACATATGAGCTCCATACAACTATAAAACTGGCCGGCCGCGGTGGTCTCGCGGTTCTAGGCACGCAGTCCGGAACCGCGCGACTGCTACGGTCGCAGGTTCGAATCCTGCCTCGGGCATGGATGTGTGTGATGTCCTTAGGTTAGTTAGGTTTAAGTAGTTCTAAGTTCTAGGGGACTGATGACCACGGCTGTTAAGTCCCATAGTGCTCAGAGCCATTTGAACCATTTTTATAAAACTGAGTTAAAAGACAACACACATAGTGTATTACGTATTTAAAAAGAGAAATGTTCACCACATGTTCAAGAATCACCACGATTCACTGAGCACATCGCACCTGAAACATTTTTCATATTCATATCTTCTCGTGATGACATTAATTCTCAATCTGCATTTAACAGTTATGTTACCGACGAACACAACAAAATAACATCAGCAAACTCTGAGAGACATTAAGACACCAAATCCTAACTGATGAAGAACTGTTGGCCATAACGCACTGTTACAATAAGCGGCAGTTTACTGGGGTGCGTGACCCTGTAGTAACACTGACTTAACTAACGGAACTGCGTCCTTGAAGGCCAGCCAAACTTCCTCCACCTGTCAAATTGTGTGCCTATGGATTATCGCCTCAGTTTTGGGACTAGATTAGTGATTTCCTGTCAGAAAGGTCACAGTTCCTAGTAATAGACGGAAAGTCATCGTGTAAAACATAATTAATATCCGGCGTTCCCCAAGGAAGTGTCATAGGCTCTCTATTGTGCCTGATCTATATTAGCGACATAGGAGACATAGGAGACAATCTGAGTAGCCCTCTTAGACTATTTGCAGATGATGCTGTCATTTACCGTCTTGTAAAGTTATCAGATGACCAAAAAATAGCAAAATTATTTAGATACGATATGTGTATGGTGCGAAAAGTGACAATTGGCTCTGAATAAAGAAAAGTGTGACGTTATTCACATGGGTACTAAAAGAAATCCGCTAAATTTCGATTACGCGAGGAGGCTATAAATTCAACTAAATACTTAGGGATTACAATTACAAATAACCTAAATTGGAACGATCACATAGATAATGATGTGGGTGGAGTAAACCAAAGGCTGCGATTCGTTGGCAGAACACTTAGAAGGTGTAACAGATCTGCTAAAGAGACTGCTTACACTACACTTGTCCGCCCTATTCTGGAGTACTGCCGTGCGGTGTGGGATCCGCATCAGGTGGGACTGACGGATGACATCGAAAAAGTTCAAAGAACGGCGGCTCGTTTTGTATTATAGCGGAATAGGGGAGATAGTGCCACAGACATGATACGTGAATTGGAGTGGAAATCTTTAAAAGGCGTTTTTCGCTGCGACGGGATCTTTTCATGAAATTTTGATCACCATTTTTCTCCTCCAATTGCGAAAACATTCTGTTGGCGCGCACCTACATAGGGAGAAATGATCATTACGATAAAATAAGAGAAATCAGGGCTCGCACAATAAAATTTAAGTGCTCTTTTTTCCCGAGAGCCTTTCGAGAGTGAAATGGTAGAGAGACAGCTTGAAGGGGGTTCATTGAACCCTCTGCCAGGCACTTAATTGTGAATAGCAGAGTAAACATGTAGATGTAGATTGGGTACTACGGGGCTTGATTTTTCTGTTGGAGACACTATGTTTCTTGAACGTATGGAAGTTTTACCATATGTGTGTGTAGGACATTCAATGATTGTTGAGCTACTACATTTTCTCAGCAAACATTATGCTGGGATTGATCTTTGGGAATGCCCAGCTGAGCTCACTGAAACTGTGAGTTGAGTGATAGAGTTGTAAAAGAAGCAATGTCGCAAGGTCACCTCTTATGAAGTTGATGCAAGTTGGACCAGGATAATGTACCTGCAGGTATGGCAAAATTAGTATGGGTGTTGGTGGGTACCATTTTGTACACTGTTGAACCACTATCAAACAACGAAGAGCTGGATGCTTCACATTGTTTAGTGTGCAGGTGCATAGTGTGTGTGTGAAACTCAAGTGGAGACTATGGTTCTAATTGGCATAGATAACATTGGCAGGAGTGAACTTAGCCAGTCCATGGGTACAGTGATAGCCACTCAGGAATATTAGAGGAAGAAGGCTTCGACAGATCAAGACTGAATATAAGCCATAGGCAAATCGTCTACGCAATAGGGTTACGCACGTAAGTGGGTCACTGGAAGGCAGTGATAGCACAGCTGGGGAGACAGTGGTGTTGAACTTAAGCGACTTGTTTTGCACAGATGAGTGGATACCAGCAATTCCGGTAACTCACAAGGGAACCTCCCCATCGCAACCCCCTCAGATTTAGTTATAAATTGACACAGTGGATAGAACTTGAAAAACTGAACACAGATCAATCGAGAAAACAGGAAGAAGTTGTGTGGAACTACGAAAAAAATAAGCAAAATATACAAACTGAGTAGTTCACGTGCAACATATGCAACATCAAGGACAATGTAAGCTGCGGAGCGCCGTGGTCCCGTGGTTAGAGTGAGCAACTGCGGAACGAGAGGTTCTTGATTCGAGTCCTCCCTCGAGTAAAAATTTTACTTGTTTTATTTTCGCAAAGTTACGATCTGACCGTTCATTCATTGACGTCTCTGTTCACTGTAATAAGTTTAGTGTCTGTTTTGCGACCGCACGGCAAAACCGTGCGATTAGTAGACGAAAGGACGTGCCTCTCCAATAGGAACCGAAAATATTTGATCGCAAATTGATAGGTCAACCGATTCCTCCACAGGAAAACACCTCTGAAATATTCTATACGACACTGGTGACGGCATGTGCGTCACATTACAGGAATATGTTGTCGATCCACCTAACTTGCACACTTGGCGAATGGGTAAAAAGATTCTTCTACCTTGCCCGATTTAGCTTTTCTTGTGGATGTGAGAATCACTCCCAAAAAAGCGATGAAAACATAATAATTTATCACATAAACCGCAACAAATTAATGCAACAGTTTCACAGTCGCACCGTTTTCTCTATGCTCTGTCAAAACATATGTTTTTAACGTTTTCAAATTTTTCCGTGTGTAGACCGTCAAATCCTGCATATGTCCAAGTAAATCTGAACATGTCCTGGAACTTTGGAGAGCGAAGTTGATTATCTGTGAGTGCCTAAACTTAGATAATTTTCTGAAAAAAAAAATTAAACTTTTCACTCGAGGGAAGGCTTGAAACCAAAGACCTCTCGTTCCGCAGCTGCTCACGCTAAGCACGGGACCACGGCGCTCCTGAGCGTATATGTTCCTTGATGTTGCATATCTTGCGCATGGACTACTCAGTTTGTATATTTTGTTTATTTTTTTCATAGTTCCACACAACTTCTTCCTGTTTTCTCGATTGATCTGTGTTCAGTTTTTCATGGCCTATCCCTGTGCCAACTTATAACTAAATCTGAGGGGGGTGCGATGGGGAGGTTCCCTTGTCAGCATCATATACCTGCAGGGCACAGTACACCTGACAGTAATGCATTTACAGCCATTAATGGAGGAGTTTATGGAACAACAACTACGAGATGGGGTAACAGAATCTAGTGACAGATTCTGGAGCATCATCAGATGGAACGAAGAAGTAAATGTTTTCTGTGATTATAGGTTTTCTGAATGCGCAGGCCATTACAGATGCTTCTAAAATCCGTGACATAACAGAAACCTTGGATGATTTGAGTCAGTGTCGCTACTTTACTACAGTGGATCCTAAAAACGGTTACTACCAGAAGTTACACCTAAAAGAGTAGAAACACTGTTTTCAGTGCCATGCAGATATTATCAGTATAAGAGGATGCCATCTGATTTGCGAAATGGCTATTTTCAGCGGTTATTCGATGGACTTTGAGGAAGGATACGGCCTAAGACCTGAATGATGTATTCAGGACAGTTGTAGGATAGTTGTAGGATATTTTTAATATATTACAGTCAGCATGTTTGACACTGAGAATGGCTAAACGCCATTTTGATCAGAGTAGAGTTAGCTATCTGGGACACATAATTAGTGAATATGATGTGTAGACCGATCCTTCTCGAACAGAAGCAATCCAGAATTGAATTACTTGGTCTCAAACACCCACATAATGATCTAACACGTAGGCCTCGCAAGATCAGAGAATTTGTTTGCGAGGTCATCCATAAGATAAGTAGGAAACGCATGAACATGGACTCATCAAGTCAAGAAGTTCCCATGTTGAGTACATTAGGCAAGTGTTAGAATGGCAACAAGCACATACAGAGTACGCAGACTGCCAGGTTGTTAAGTCACAGTCATACTATATTTTACACGAAAATTTGTTGTGCATAGTCCTGAGATGCAGACCGCATCACATGGTTCCAGCGGATTTTCAGAAAGAAACGTTACAGCAGCTTGTAACCATGTGTTGCAGGGCATAAACATGTATTGCGAGACAGTTTTGATGGAGAAAGCGTGATGAGGACCATTACGTCAAGAATGGTGTTCCGTGTGTGCTGACAGGGGATATTTTGCATAAGAAAATCCCTTTGGAGAGATTGCCAGAGATACAATGTCAGAGGTTATCAGAGGCGTTGAAGCCGTTTCAAACTCTTGTGCTCGAGATATGTGGATCATTCAACAAATCATCTGCAAGGAATAACTATGTGCTTACGATCGTCCTTAATTTTTTCACATATTCTAGCAGTGCTAGTGATTGCAGATCAACAGACCAGTACTGTAAAACAGGCACTAGCTATCACTTGAGTGCTGAAATTTCAAGTACCTGACACTTTAGTCACTGCTTGGGGTACAAACTTCGTTTCAGAACTTATGAAACATCTATATCGTATGTTACGTATTCATTGTTATGACCAAGCCCGTTTCTACCTCACACAAAAGGTAGAGTGCACGAAGTCCGTAAGACTATTTCGAATATACTAATCTTCTACATGAAAGCTAGATTCGTCCGTACGTGATTTGCACGTACGAGTCGAAGGCTCATACGACAGCAAGCATGTCACCATTTAAGGTCGTGTACTAGAGGAAGATGCCATTCCCCACTGAAGTCTTAAGTCCTAAACTGGGACCGGATTCCGAATTCGTTAAGAAGTTTACGAGAACAATACGGGAAGTATGGAAAAACATGCAAAAGGCAAACACATGTGCTCTCGAGAGCCGGGAATAGTCGCATAAGGGCATGAGCAAACGACCGCAATATCGCATAACGTAGGTTGTATTGGCCAGTAATCCTTATAGACTGAAGGGAAAAATGAAAAACTTCTTCACCAACTATCATGGACAGTATGATCTTCTGGAGGTGACCTCACCAGTTAATACACTACTGGCCATTAAAATTGCTACACCACGAAGATGACGTGCTACAGTCGCGAAATTTAACCGACAGGAATAAGATGCTGTGACATGCAAATAATTAGCTTTTCAGAGCATTCACACAAGGTTGGCGCCGGTGGCGACACCTACAACGTGCTGATATGAGGAAAGTTTCCAACCGATTTCCCATACACAAACAGCAGTTGACCGGCGTTGCCTGGTGAAACGTTGTTATGATGCCTCGTGTAAGGAGGAGAAATGCGTACCATCACGTTTCCGACTTTGATAAAGGTCGGATTGTAGCCTATCGCGATTGCGGTTTATCGTATCGCAGCATTGCTGCTCGCGTTGGTCGAGATACAATGACTGTTAGCAGAATATGGAATCGGAGGGTTCAGAAGGGTAATACGGAACGCCGTGCTGGATCCCAACGACCTCGTATCACTAGCAGTCAACATGACAGGCATCTTATCCGCATGTCTGTAACGGATCGTGCAGCCTGGTCTCGATCCCTGAATAAACAGATGGGGACGTTTGCAAGACAACAACCATCTGCACGAACAGTTCGACGACGTTTGCAGCAGCATGGACTATCAGCTCGGAGGCCATGGCTGCGGTTACCCTTGACTCTGCATCACAGACAGGAGCGCCTGAGATGGTATACTCAGCGACGAACCTTGGTGCACGAATGGCAAAACATCATATTTCGGTTACATTCAGGTTCTGTTTACAGCATCATGATGGTGGCATCCGTGTTTGGCGACATTGCGGTGAACGCACATTGGAAGCGTGTATTCGTCATCGCCATACTGGCATATCATCCGGCGTGATGGTATGGGGTACTATTGGTTACACGTTTCGGTCACCTGTTGTTCGCATTGACGGCACTTTGAACAGTGGACGTTACATTTCAGGTGTGTTACGACCCGTGGGTCTACCCTTCATTCAATCCCTGCGAAACCCTACATTTCAGCAGGATAATGCACGACCGCATGTTGCAGGTCCTGTACCGGCCTTTCTGGAAACAGAAAACGTTCGACTGCTGCCTTGGCCAGCACATTCTCCAGATCTCTCACCTGAAAACGTCTGGTCAATGGTGGGCGAGCAACTGGCTCGTCACAATACGCCAGTCACTACTCTTGATGAACTGTGGTATCGTGTTGAAGCTGCATGGGCAGCTGTACCTGTACACGTCATTCAAGCTCTGTTTGACTCAATGCCCAGGCGTATCAAGGCCGTTATTATGGCCAGAGTTGGTTGTTCAAGGTACTGATTTCTTAGGATCTATGCACCCAGATTGCGTGAAAATGTAATCACGTGTCAGTTCTAGTATAATATATTTGTCCAATGAATACTCGTTTATCATCTGCATTTCTTCTTGGTGTAGCAATTTCAATGGCCAATAGTGTATAAATGTGCAGTTTACTACCACAGCATCAATCATTGACGTTTGTTGGGTGAAACCATTCAAAGGTGTGGTAGATGCGTTACCACAATCATCTGTGAGTGACGTGGTATGCGAAGGTGCAATAGGCAGAAAGGAAGAATCTTTAGCACCGAAAGGGGCACGGTATCCCTTATGCTTTAAGGTCACGCAAGCAATTATAATGTTATATATTATGTCTTTTTATATATTCAAGGTATGTTTTACATTGTTTCGCGTCGGATGATATAATGTGGTTTTGTCAAGTCATTGCCACGTTTATTTTTCTTTTATTAATCTAGGATTGTTGTCATGAACCTCTTGGTGTTACTTCTTGTTTCCTACTTGTCGTTAGTTTCTCGTTTCGAAAGGACAGTGAAGATGATAGACGTAACTTTTTTTCAGGTCGCGACTTCTTGGTTACATCTCAGCTTATGTTAAGGTTACACATTGTGAAGAAACAGTTCCCAGAAGAATTACGAGATATAGTGCAAGTGATGGAAAAGAATTGTCCATTGTCCTTCCATGTAGAGAGAGTGAGAGTAAGAATGGAATGAGCAAGTTTCAGTGTTACACCACTCACCCATATCCAAAGGAAGGGGCTAGTAGGAAAATAGGTTCATATGACGCAGGAGGTATTGTAGCTTTCGGAGAATAGAGAAGCTCATCTAGTTACGTCATTAGCCGATCCGCAGAAATAAACTCAAGGGAGTTTTGTTGTCTGTTCAGATAGACTGGTACAGACTGAAGCGAGAACGTGTTGGGGGAAAATCTAGGCTTACCATTGTGGTGACTAGCTGTAACCCAATGGTACATGATAGCAAATCTTCTCGAAATCTGTGCTAGTTTTCTCTGCGTTCGAGACTATTTGGTATGGCGTTATAGTCACAGCTGAGTGGTCAGCACGGCGGTCTCTCACGGCAAGGGGCCCGGGTTCGGTTCCCGGCTGGGTCGGAAATTTTCTCTGCTCAGGGACTGGGTGTTGTGTTGCCCTCATTATCATTTCATCATCATCAGTGGAAGGCAACGGGAAACCACCACTGGAACCACTTCCCTAGGCGCTCATGCGGTGGGCCTCTCTGATGAGGCTTCCCCATGACAAGACCTGCGGTAAGACAGAACACAAAGTTTTTATAGAGGCGCTCTGATACTTCCCATGCACACCTTAACCTCTTACTAGATGCTACGCTTCTTGGTACAGCGATAATAATTTCCAATAACAGCTAGATCTTAATTATATTTATTGGTTTTACATGGAACCTGAAAGCTGATGATTTGAACAATGCAACAGATAACACAAGATGCACATCGAGAAAACACATTCAGTATGGATGGCGGTAGCCTTTTGCCTGATCAAGCTCATAGCTATTATTCGATATTGTTCCATCAAGACATTAATCATTCTTTCTGCAAGCTTTTATATTACAAATCGTTCTTTGCAGAGGGGTTCAACACAAATTGTTTATAGTTAGGGAGGGAAGTGATGATTGAACTGTTCACGGTTCGTGTTCATCCCATTAGTTGTTTGTCATCTTCTATTACGGTAGTGCCGCCTCGTTTTCTTATTCCATTTACTGGCGTCATTAACTTCCTGCCTTACTTTCCCGTGAGTGGCAGCGGCAGCGGCAGCGCGTATCGATAAGCACATTGTCTTACCATCTCTGCAGCGACCGATAGTATTTCCGGGTCACCGTGTGTTGCGTAGTCAGTGAGTTGGAGACGCACCAGCATTGCAGTCGCGACGCAGTAGCAGACGCGGACGGACCAGCAGTCCAGTCAGTCGGTTGGCGTGGAGTAGCAAGCAAGCCCCCGTTGCGCGGAGTTGGGCTGAAGCCGCTGGTGGCGTGCACGCGCGGTTGGAGTGTGAGGTGCTGCTTGCGAGTGCTACGAAGTTTGTCGCCCACCAATGTTGGACATGAAAGTTTCCTCAGTTAACTTACTATCGAGCCTCAACTGTTTACATTTCTTCGTTTGATCCTGGTTGTCGTTTTTGGGGCACTCCCGCGAGCAACAACGTGTGTGTATTTCAGTTGGCTAAGACTCCAGCCGTCTTCCTGTGAAATTTAACTTAATTTATTCCCTGTTATGGAAGTTCACCAGCGGTATCTTCTGCCTTGTGGCCGTTGAGGTTCCGGTTACCTGCCCTGGTCGTTGACGTAATTTTAGGAAGTGTATTTTCCTCATCGTGTTGTTGGTCGTTGTGGGCACCAATATTCTGTGTGTCGTGCATTGAAATCTTGTGGTCGTTTTGCTGGTTGCGTGGAGCGAAACTGATTTGGTTGATTGGTCAGTCGGCTGTCTGTCGGTTGGGTTGCCTCCAGATTAAGAAGTCGTTGGACAGGCTGCCTGCCTCAACTAAACGTGCGTTAGTGTTACAATCCCAGGCCGACCCTCGGATACTTTTGAGCGCTGTTCCTTGTGTGTTATGCAGTAATTTCCCTGTTTGGATTTTAGTTATTTGGTTGATGTGTGGCTTCCAGCCGAGTGTCAGTAAAAAGTTAATGTTCTTGTCTTGCCCTTAAGGCGTGATATTGTTATATTTTTATATGGGGCCTTCAGCCGAATTTTACTGGAGAGGTTTTAAGATAAGGCCTTCTGCCTTTTACATTGAAACTCTTTGTAGGCCTTAAGCCGTTAAACATATTTTGTTGATATTTGGTCTTCAGCCGAGTATTAATATCTATTAAATTAATGTCCTTGTCTTGCCCTTAAGGCATGAGATTCTTATTATTACTTTATAAGAAATGTTTCAAGATACGGCCTTCTGCCCTTTAAAATTGAAACTCTTCCTCTAGAGCTTAAGCCGATGAATTATTTGTTAGTGAGCGGCCTTCAGCCGAGTTTTAATATTTCTTAAATTAATTTTCTTCTCTTGCCCTTAAGGCATAAGGTTGTTATGCCTTAGAATGGGGCCTTCAGCCCAATTTGCATTAAATGCTTGATATAAGGCCTTCTGCCTTTTGATTGAAACTACTCCTATTGTTTAATATGCGACCTCCGGCCTAGTTCCATTAAAATTAAATTGCTAAGGCCTTCAGCCGATTAGATTGAAGACTTAGAAAATATTCTTGGGTGAAACCTCCAGAAGAACCTTGTATTTTAATCTTGCTTAGGCCTTGTGTCTTGGTTTTAGAATGTGGCCTTCAGCCGATCTAAAGTTAATCAAATGAGGCCGATTAAGGTTTTGAGTATTTTGCATCCTTGTTGCAATATAGTGTGTTGATAAATAAAGTTTGTATGTTGAGTGCAACTGACAGGAACTCATTTTGGCCCCTTTCCACAACCTAATCCGCTCTGTCCTGCTAGCCCAGGCATTTAATTTTTCTGGTTATAATGACCTCAAAGAGTGGTTCCTTATAATTATCTACATTTATTGATCTAAACTACTACCTTCAACATTAGATGGTGTAAATACGACATTAATTGTAAGTATGGTAATCGCGTATGGGCTAATGACAACAGCTATGAATTTTACGTTATGTGACTTCCTATATACAAAAAGGGACCTTCTGTCACATTACAGGGAAGGTTTAGGAATTAAATTCACTGTTTTGCTCATAGCAGCATGCAGCATAAGAATCACACAAAAATCACGTAAAAAATACAGAAAAGAGGTGATGTTTGGATGACATAGATATTGTGACTAATTGCACCAGGCTGCACTGTAGAAAGGCGAAACAAAAACAGAGGGTCTTCGTACACAAAGTACGTTATTCACTAGCAGAATATTAAAGAATAGTCATTGTATCTGATATCGTTCACAATGTAAATAGGTGAGGATAGATTCAACAAGAAAAGTCCGCCAAGAAGTTTTAAATTTGACGTAAATTAATGAATTTCGCTTTTATGGGTTACTATTCCACACCAAGCGGTTGAAACAAATTGCATGCCCAGACAGGTGGTAACGAACTAAGTGGGAACATATGGGGGTCCGTTAGCATTCACTAAAGCAACGCTTCAAAAATTATTAGATTATTAAGCATGGCGTGACTGATGGCCATCAAAATCATTCTGTCTTAACGTAACAAATTAAATAATGTCTGAATCATCTTCAAATTCATAACGAGCTTTGCTAATCAAAAAGATAACTACCTGAGAATTATAAAGCAACTGAGCGAAAATACAGTGGCCCAGCTTCTAATCTCTTTAGTAAGCATTTCAGACGCTTAACCACCCGGAAAACCTTTGCTTTCTAGTTGTTAATCTGCACTCACAGAAGTGGCGCAACATGTGCTCCTGACCACATCAGAAATAAAACTGGTTTCAAATTTTTCATCCCACAAAACTTTACTAATTAAGCAATAACTTGACACAATCTCTCAAAAGAATATATTATATTTATTATATATATATATATTTATTTATTATATATATTTATTATATATATAATTATTATATATATTATATATTTATTATATATATTTATTTATATTATATTTATTCCACATACAGAGTGCATCGCTGAGGACCATCACTTACAGTTAATGTGAATCGCCACAATTTACCAATTACTTTATACCAGTGAAATTATGATAATTAAACCGTTTCTGACACTTCCCTGACTAAAATAACTCGACAAGATGCATTACGTACACTATCCACGATAATATAACTCACTTTTATACCTTCTATCCAACATGAGCAAGAGCTCTGAAACAGCAGCGTCTGCAACTCATGGCAGTCCATCTGACAGTGCCCAAGCATGGCAGATCTCTGGAGACAATGTCTCGTTGTTCAAACCGACCGGAGGTAGACCTCTCCTATTGCCTGTTGTCACCTGACGCCCACTACTCTCGATTCTGTCAATTTCTTATGAAGCTTACTGACAATCTCTGCGCTTAGCTTTTCCACAGGTTATACTTCGACCAAGCCCACTATAATTTCCTTAGACTAGCCCCTCGTCTTTCGGTATCCCATCATATTTAAACTTCATGATGTCACACACTTATGGAAGGGTATAGGTAGAAATTCGGAAGTGTGACACATACAAATAAATCGCAGATTCTCATACGTAAAGGCTTTATTTCATGATTATGAGAGTGGAAAAAATTTATTATCCCACGGAGTACGAGGACAATCAGTTTAGTGACATCGTAAAATGACTGGTTCGCAAATTGTTTAAATAGAACGTACTAATAGTACCGCTTCAAAAACTAATGACAAAAGTTGCGAAATGGAAATCTTGCCCACATGATCTTAGTTCCAAATGATCAGGGTGCACTGGCTGTATTCGATCTTCTCGCCAGAATGTGTGTTGACAAATTGGGAACCTGAGGCGCTGAGAAAATTATAGTTTTATGTGAGTGATGTTATCATTAACGGTACCGCTTTCAAGATAGTCGGGAAGGATTTCCACATTTTAGCTACGCTCACTGGTACTACAGTCATGACACTGACATGGAATACGCTCTATTGACCAGAAGAGTCATTAAGGGTACTTGCCACCCAAAATATAACTTACGTTCATGCCACTGTCAGCCCTGAACTTATACATTCATTTCACCAATTTATCAAATTACAGCAAGGAATAATTTTAATGAAGCAGATATTACATTATGTTCAAAATTTTCAAGAACATCGTCGACAAAGTACTATATCAGTAAGCATTTCAGCTACCAGTTGTGGCATTGATTCTACACGGTACTTGCATATTTTGTTTCTATAAAAATTACAGCTACGCGCAGTCTACAGATCCACCGACACATCAGTTGTCAGTCGAGTGGTTAGGTGACAGCGGGCGGGGAAACAGCTTATGAAAGCAGCTGTGTGTTGTAAGAAAGTTGTTTGCAATTAGTATAAGCATTAGATTAAGAATTGCATTGTAATCAGGTTCTGGAAACCACACTTAGGGAGTAAGGTCATGTTAAGATTACATAAGGAGCAGCTCGGTGTAGCCATCGACATAGTATAGATTTTTGTGGGTAAAAGTAACCGTAATAAAAGATTCCTCTTGTAAGAGTCGGGACGAATCTTCCGAAAGAAGAGAGGCGTGCTGAGCCCTTATAGATTCAGAGTGGAAACTGAAAGATTTTAGTGAAGTTTTATCCCGGTAGCACCGAGGCTATAGAGGCCAGATCGGCCAACGCGCTAATCAAGTAGGCCACTTGGCAGTACCGTTTACATTAAGTGAAACACTTCAACTAGCCGGGATTACTACACCAGCCATTGGCGAAGCACTTATAACGGCTAACCGGGACCAATCGTGAAGCAACATCCAGTAACTCAGACCACTTGCGTGCTGCTAAAAACTCATGCCTTGCAATTATGACCAAGCTTAGGAATCCCCGTTGCTTGTAGACCCATGGGGCGAACCAAGAAAATCTGACGAATCGAGTAATATAGAAAAAATGCAATTGTCCACAGCAGTGGGACTACCTTAGAGGCATAGCAATAAGTGTATAAATAGTTGAGCCTAGAGGCTTAAGGTATTCAGCCATACCATCTTTCCGTCTACGTCTGGAACCCGAAAGAATGACGCTCTGCTGAGATTTAGAGAAATGGTGTCTAATACTTGGGCGTGAAGATCTGCTGGCTGCCTGTCTCCTGACCAACTGGTCGAATTATGACCCATATCGTCTGCAGGACTAGGTATACTTCATCGATGTGAGATGCTGGTGTATGGGCAGCTTCTACCGTCTGAGGGACTTTGGCAAATGGAATGCAGGCTGTCTACAGTCTGGTCGGGGGAGGTGCACAGTTGTGGCCCCCTACCGCCGAGACGTTATTGGCCACCATCTCTGTCGACCCCACGTGAGCGATCAGGGTGGTGCTGCTCGATGTCTAACTTCCAGTGTCGGTTATTGCACCCAAAAGCGCGACATGAGGGCAAAAGATACGCGAGTGCGGTATATAGTTGGTCAATCCCGGAGGCCCTGAGTGGGACATGGCCGATTCTCGCCGGCTCGGAGGTCACATGACGCAGTGGAGATACTATGATGTATCATGCAGCGTAACTTGCTGTGACAGTGCGAGAGAGAAACAAAGATATTGTTTATTACTCTGTGGCGGTCAGCGCTCACATAACTATTCTTAGGATATAGAGTTTTTTTGTTCTCGTTAAGAGGAATTTTTTAGGGGACGAGAGCCATTCTTGTGATGTAAAAAAATCGACGCCATTGCGAGTTTTTGTTTCACATTGTAAAATATAAGTGCATATGGAAGGAAATCAGTTAATAGAGAAATAAAATAATGTTCATTTCAAGAAGGTACGTCTTATTATACACCCAGCGATATACTGCTATTGTGATTTACTAATAAACACCAGCTGAGAACAGTTCCGACGGGAGCGTTCAGTTCTAGTGAAATAGTTCGATGTTTTCTTCGGAAAAGAAGTCACTTCATGGATCATTCAAATCCACAATAGTAACTGGACATTTCTCAGAACTGAAAGCAATCTGATAGCTATGCAACAGAGCCCCGAAGAATATTTCTCCGTACTTTGGTTACCACTTTCAGCTCAACACGGTATCTGCAGCATCTGGAGCAGATTTCTACAACAGCGGAACCGTGTAATCGCTATCAGTTTCACACACCGCCCTGTGTACGCTGTATGTATTTACCCACAACAGTGAACATACAGTTACACACATAGAAGACAATACTAGGTGGTGTGGGGAAACATTTCAGTATGAAGGCCCTGTAGAGCTAAACAGTAATTAGCCAAGTAAGAAAGGAGTCTTTATAGATGTTTACCGTTAGACAGGACACGATCCTGATACAACACTCTTAGTGAACCTGCAATATAAATATGTTAGTAATTTAGTAATTAATGTTTCATAGTGTGTATATATGTCCAGTTTTATAGAGTAACTACATTATGGTCCTTTGTATGTTTCATGCTAACTGAACGTGCGGGAGTATCTTGTGAAGAGAACGAGTGCGCCGTCCCACCAGCCGAGCAGAAACTTCAAAAAGGCCAAAACATTTGAATTACTAGCTTTCTTGAGCATTTATGCATTGTAGTGACCTTTCATGTATTAATTTTCTAAGTATAAATAGTGTTGATATATTACTTTCACTGGAATTCCAGTATTTCAGTAGATATAGTAAGACAATATTTTATGTGTTATTTATGTACTGTTTTTGTGTCACAATGTAAAGTGTACATTAACAGCATTAGGACATTAACGTTTTGTGTGTGTGTGTAAAAGTTTAATAGTCACTTTTGTAGGACTTATTTAGAGGAGAAACGGTCAATTGCTCATTTACATGGTGATAACTAGATCTATGTTCAAAGCCAATAAGCAAGCTCGCATCACAATGCCACAAAATTAATTAAATAGTGTGAATGCATCGTCAACTAGTGCCACAGAATTTAATACCGCCGTAGTTAGCGATATGTCGATTACGGCTGAGCAACCAGCAATAATTAATGCGATCACGCCGTCGACACAAACGGTTGCTAGTTCCGACATTCATATGTCGAAAGAAGTCCAGAGAAATATGCAGCAACCAACAAACAACATGAATTTCATCTCTGACACAGACGCGTGCGAAAACGAAATGACTGTACCGAAAATTGTGTCGGTACAATCCTCATTAAGCCCAGTGTAATCGCCAATTGCTGAGAATACCGATTTGTTATCCCAGCTGATGTCAAGTTTGACTGTCATAACACAAGGGATTAAAGCATTGGAAACCACGCAATCCACGTTTGCAAATCACATGAATCGTAGATTCCAGGCATTGGAAACCACGCAATCTAATCTTGCAACGGCACAATCAACGTTTGCAAACGACATGAATCGTAGATTCCAGGCATTGGAGAGTGCGCAATTTAATTTGGCTCAGGAGCAATCTAATAAACTAAAAGAAATAAATGATAAGATTACTGAAAAATTCCAGAGTTTGGAAACAAAGCAGAGTCACTTGATTACCAGTCAGGCACAACTCATAGTTACACAAGAACAACAGTATCAGGAATTAACAAACAAATACAAAGACATCTTATGTCGTCAAGATACACTAAATCATTAAGTGCAAGAAGTTATTCATGTACAGAACACTATTGCGCAAGACGTGAATACAATTAAGCACGATAACGAGCAAGCTGTCATTGAGCTTACTCGGAGGATAGACACTCTCAGTCTCGAAGGCGAGAAAAACATAGAGAAACTTTTCAATGAACATAAGATCGCATTCTCTAAGGACATTGAAGATTGGGCGAAAGAGCAAACCGAGACAGTGCGAAATTATGTTGACAAAACCTTGAAAGAAACGGTTTCTAACGTGCAAGTTAACAACGAAGCTGCACAAGAACAACTTAAAGCAGAAATTAAAGAGATTAAGGAGAATATAGGAGATGAATTTCCTGCTTGGAAATCAGAGATAGAAAATACATTAAAACCATGCCAGCAGGGTCTAATTAATACTAAAGGGGCACATACTACTTGCAGTTTATCAAAAGCAGACATTATTCCTGATGAAACCAGTGAAACCGAATTCATGCAACAATATCCATGTATTGGTGCATATTTACGTAATCAACCAGAAACAAATTATCGAGATTATCATTCACCGTGTAGTAGCCACCAGAATACATCTGTGACTATAAATGAAGAAAAAATGCTTAAATATCGTCAATTCCAGATATTTATTCCCGAAAGGAAGTCGATCAATCCCGTGGTATTTATCAAGCAATTTAAAGGGATATTGCCGCGAATGTGGACTGAGCAACAAAAAATTATGTACGTTGCAGGATTCATACATGGAGATGGATCGATGTGGGCGTCAGAAGCATCCGATTGGTGTCAAGATTATGACTAATTTGAACGCACTTTCTTGCACAAATACTGGAATAAGGGAGTACAAGAAAGACTACGTAAGGAAGTTTTTGACCCACAACCTTTTTCTTTCAAAAATGGATCTTTAAGGAAGTATTTCGAGAAGTATATAAATAAAAGTAAATACTGGAATGAACCAATCCCGACGCAGGATATCATTCGAATATTAAAGGGCAAACTTCCACTTGAAGTTACGGAAAAACTTCTACATGTATCTGAACAACATGTGGAAGATTTTCTAGCCACATTGGATTCAATAGACATTCTGTTCGAAGAATCACGTGTGCGCTATAACCAACCAAGTTACCAACCTAACAAATACAATAGTAACAACAAACAGTATGGAAACAAACCTTTTGCACACAATTCACCAAACCCACAGGTGAATTATTTCCAGAAAAACGTGAAATTTGGTAACGAAAATCCCGACCAGTGTAATCATGACCAACAATGTGAACAAACATATAAACGGAAATGGAGGAAGAGTAATAAGAAGAGGAAAGGATACGATCAAGAAGGGAATTATCAGCAGAAACGCCGATATCAGCAACCAACCCAAGAATATCACAACCAACCATAAACTTCAGGTTGGGTACCAAATGATAATGCAAATGAATGGAGAAATCAACCACCAATAATAACCGACGTAACGGAGCAGACATCTACTAATAATGGACAATCGTCAAACTAAACTCGACTGTCAGAAGCCCCGACGGTGCAGTCGAGGAAGTTTTCAGGGGCGAAAATTCAAGCGTCAATTTTTCGGTACAATGATGGCAGATTATTAATAGAAGAACTTCAGCAGGATATGATGCATTGTCAAGAGGAACATATCACTGTACCTGTTGCGAAAATTCAGGCGGCGATTGAAGGCATTACTGTGCAAGTTACTTTAGATACAGGAACAGCAGTAAATGTCGTTTCTGAGAAGTTATTTCAAAGAATACTTCAGAAAGCAAATCCACCGATTTTTCCTGTTCAATGTTGTAGAATTGTAGGTCCTACTGGTCATAAGTCTTCTTAGGTTAAAGTGCAGACTCAACTCCAGTTAGATATAGGAAGTGTAGCTATAAATTGCACGTTCCTTGTAATAGAAAAATTGGTTGAGGACTGTATCCTGGGTATAGATGAATTTAGAGAGAGAAATTGGCATATCGATTTTTCTCTAGGCCGTGCCAGTTTTACAATAATGGATCAGAAACATCAACTGAATCTTCTCAGGGAATATAGTACCCATGGAAAGTATTGTCAGGGACGAAAGCTGCAAATAAAGTGGATACATAGCAAACCTGTACGGTATTACCAAATTAATTAGTTGCAACCAGTTTTAAACCCTGAAGATATGGTATATGAAAAGGTGCAAGAACCTGAATATTTGCAACAACACCAAAGAAAACAATTATATGATCTTCTACAGGAATATCATGAAGTCTTTCAAGAAAGACCTGGTGTAATCAAGGGATACACATGCCATTTAGATGTGATACCACACTAAGTTTTCTGCCGTATTTTTTATCCAGTACCATGGCACCAACTAAAGGCAGTTGATGCGGAAATCCACCAGATGCTTGAATGGGATCTGATCGAACCTTCGACGAGTCCATACTGTAGTCCGCTTCATGTTGTCTCGAAAAAGGGAGGAAAAGTTCGTCTCGTTCTAGACGCACGGCAGATAAATAAGATTATGGTGCCCGTGCGAACTCATCCGGAAAATATCGATGAGCTAATTCAAAAGTTCGTGGGGATTAAATACTTAACAAATATTGATTTGAGAAGTTCATTTTGGCAGGTGGCTCTAGACGAACCATGAAAAAAGTACACCGCATTTGTACATGCAGGTAGAAGCTATCAATTTAAGGTTTTACCTTTCGGGCTAAATGTGAGCTCAGGAGTTTTTATAAATGCTCTAGATTATGCATTGGGACCTGCACTTTGAAGCAATTTAACTTTATAGCTACGACCACATGGAAGGAGCACGTTGATTTATTGAGAAGAGTGTTAGAACGTTTCAAGGAAGCAGGCATAACCGCAAATCTGCAAAAGTCCCATTTTGCTCGAGATAGAATCAAATTTTTGGGCCATCTTATAAACGGAAAAGGCATCTTACCGGACTCCGAGAAACTAAAGGCAATCAAAAACTTTGCAGTTCCAACAACAAAAAGGCAGTTAAAGGGCTTCCTCGGAGTTGTCTCTTTTTTCAGGCGTTTCATTCACGACCACTCTATTAATGCAGAACCGTTGTACTGCTTGTTACGCAAAAATACTCCGTGGGTGTGGACGGAACAATGTCAGAATGCATTTGAAGCAATAAAACATGCCTTAGTCAATTCATAAATATTATATCACCCAGATTTGAGCCAAGAATTCGGTTTAATGGCAGATGCTTCGGAAATTGGAATAGGTTCATGCCTCTTCTAAGTAAAGATGATAGATAGGAAATCAACTTTCTGTCCAATAGCTTTTGCTAGCCGACTCTTAACTGCTTGTGAAAGAACATATACGACTACCGAAAGGGAAGCATTGGCCATAGTCTGGTCATTTAAGAAATTTTTACTATTACTTATATGGAGCGAAGACAACAGTATACTGTGACCACAAAGCGTTAAGTTTTTTGCAAACATATAAATAATTACATCCAAGATTAGCAAGATGGACGCTCTCACTCCAAGAGTTTCAATTTGAAATTAAATACCTAAGCAGAAAGGATAATTTCATCGCTGATGCACTGTCTAGAATGCCAGATGGAGATTTGTCAACTATCAACATCACGGGCAATCCGTCCGAATTTAATGTTCTTATAATGACTGATAGAATATATAGGAAACATTTTCTTAACATGTGTAAGAACATGGAAAAACTACAGAATGAAGATCCTCGTTGGCATTCAATAAAGGAAACTTTAGCAAAGCCTGGAAACGATGATCTGAATAGACTGTACAAAGTTGAGGACGACGTCTTATTTTTCAAAGGGCATCTTGATTCAGATAATTGGAAGGTGTGTATTCCCGAGAAGAATGAGAATGACTTAATTTTGCACACGCACATCACTTGGGGACATTTTGGAGTATTAAAGTGTGCTCGGAAGATTCAAACATATTGCTACTTCCCAAACATTCGCAGGAAAGTGCACAGACAGTTAAGGAAATGTAAAATTTGTCAGCTAGCCAAACCAGGAAACTTTTGTGTGAAAGATTTCCTACATCCTATTATACCCACTAAACCGCTGTCAATCATTTCGGTCGACGTCTGTGGTCCTCTACCATCATCAAGGGGAGGATGCAAATATATTGTAGCTTTTCTTGATATATTCACTAAGTATGTCAAACTTTATCCATTAAAATCAGCTACTGCTGCATCCATAGCCAAGAAGCTGGTCAAGGATTATATAGTCAAGTTAGGCAAACCAGAGGCTATTCTTTCTGACAATGGGTCAATGTTCACTGGATTTAGTTGGAGGCAAACATTAGCCAGTTGTGGTATAAAACAAATTCTAACATCAGTGTACCACCCTTCGGCGAATCCCGTGGAACGAATTTTTCGTGAATTAAACCGGTTCATGAGAACATATTGCCACAACCAGCAACCCAAATGGATCGATTATCTTCACGATTTTCAGGAAATTGTAAACAATATGCCACATACTACGACAGAATACACCCCATACGAACTGATGTTTGGAAAACAGGAACAGAATGACTGGATTCGACCAATTCCTAAAGTAGCTATTAACAAAATAGACCTACAAAATAAAGTACGACAACCCTTACTCAATATAATGGACAAGGCAAGAAAAAGGAAAATATATTTTGACAATCGACTTGGAAAAATAAAAACATATAAAGTGAAAGACCAAGTTTTAGTAAAAACTCATCCTAAGGCTTCACTTATACAGAGGAAGAACACAAAATAGCAATTATTGTATCAAGGACCATTTGTGATTACCAAAATACCCCATCCAGGAACTTATGTTTTGAAGGATGTGAAGAATGGAAAGGTGAAAGGAATGTATCCTCATCACTTGTTAAAGCAATTTCATGATGACTGAAGATTCTGAAGATTGAAAATACTATTCTTATCAAATAATATTGATTAGAGAATTTTCATTAAACCTATGAATCATACTTAGGATAGTTTTTTTTTTTGCAATTTAGTAGTTAGTTTTTCTTTTCAGGCATAGTGTACGAGAGATATGCAGACATTATGTATTGGTTTTCCACTGTAAAGATAAGTTTTCTTTTCAGTATGCAGAGAATTTAGCTATAGTATGAATGATTTCTTTTAAAAAATTTTATTTTAGTAGATAGTAACTTCAATCAGGTTTCACAATGCATAATGACCATGGGTTAGTAACTCAAATGAATCTGGTCTATGGCAAGATATTTTTTCTTATGTCAGTTTAACAATGTCAGTGTATGTTTGTATTTGCCTTTTTACTCGCTGAGCTGAAGTCATGCTGTTCGGAAGCGGTAACCCGTTCTCAGTTTTAAAAGGACGCCTATTACTTTGTTTCAATCTTTTGTGATGAACATTGTCTTTAAAATTGTACTGTTGTTGTAACATACCTGTGTATGTAAATTATGTTATGTCAATTGTTGCTCGCGAAGTTACCAACTGAGCGAATGCCTTTCAGTTATAAGCACATCAACAAGTGTTAAAGTCCATCTGAAAGATGACGAGCATAAGTTGACACGGCAGCACCAGTTGCATTTGTGTATAGTGCATTCTAGGGTTGTTGATAGAAATGAAGAACACCTTACGACTTACGAATATTTCGAATTCAGGACAGAGAATTAGAAAGAACTTTAGATTAGATTCTATTTCAGCTCAGCATAGATCAAATACCTTTTCCACGGAACTTACACTGACTCTTATTTTCATGTTAACCATATGCCGAAAACCATAATACCCACGAGGAGACGGTGAAATGGGAATAGAATTCCATCAATTACCCGGAGATGACAGATAGAAGGGAATCGTAGATGGACGTAAACCAACGCGTCGACGGTTCACCTCAAGACACAGAAGATTAACAGTGTTATGTTTCTTTTGTGAACAGTGTTTAAATTCATTAAAAAAATCAATATTGTAAATATTTTTTTTTATTTTCCATTGTGATTCAATTAATTTTCTTTGCAAATGAGAAATACGAGGATGGTAAATCTACCCCGAGGTTTTCCTTGGTTTTCCTTTGTGGGGCTTGGCCGAATGGCTAGATTATCCGTTTGAGACATCCCAAGGCGAGTGACAGAAGCTTTGAGTGATGATGAAAAAGGTTTCTGATCACATCTTATGCCATCCTCGACAAATGAATAAAAGCAAGCATGTAAGCTATGCATATATGCTGCCTCAGGAATTCAGCACAGGCTTTGTCAGCAGTATATGAACCCAAATCTATAATTTACATTTAGATAGTCATTCACTAATACCAAAATATCATAAGAAATACAGTGGACATTAATACTCTAGTGGACATTAATACAGCGTCATAAACAATCACCATTATAGTGTTGTGTGAACGCTCGTGTTTGTTTTTGCCCAAAAACGTTCGTCCACAAGAGGGGCATATATGATGTATCATGTAGCGTAACTTGCTGTGACAATGCGAGAGAGAGACAAAGATATTGTTTATTACTCTGTGGCGGTCAGCGCTCACATAACTATTCTTAGGATATAGAGTTTTTTTGTTCTCGTTAAGAGGAATTTTTTAGGGGACGAGAGCCATTCTTGTGATGTAAAAAAATCGACGCCATTGCGAGTTTTTGTTTCACATTGTAAAATATAAGTGCATATGGAAGGAAATCAGTTAATAGAGAAATAAAATATTGTTCATTTCAAGAAGGTACGTCTTATTATACACCCAGCGATATACTGCTATTGTGATTTACTAATAAACACCAGCTGAGAACAGTTCCGACGGGAGCGTTCAGTTCTAGTGAAATAGTTCGATGTTTTCTTCGGAAAAGAAGTCACTTCATGGATCATTCAAATCCACAATAGTAACTGGACATTTCTCAGAACTGAAAGCAATCTGATAGCTATGCAACAGAGCCCCGAAGAATATTTCTCCGTACTTTGGTTACCACTTTCAGCTCAACACGGTATCTGCAGCATCTGGAGCAGATTTCTACAACAGCGGAAGCGTGTAATCGCTATCAGTTTCACACACCGCCCTGTGTACGCTGTATGTATTTACCCACAACAGTGAACATACAGTTACTCTCACACATAGAAGACAATACTAGGTGGTGTGGGGAAACATTCCAGTATAAAGTCCCTGTAGAGCTAAACAGTAATTAGCCAAGTAAGAAAGGAGTCTTTATAATACCCGCCCACAAACCTTGACAAATAATTGTTCAAATGGCTCTGAGCACTATGGGACTTAACATCTGAGGTCATCAGTCCCCTAGAACTTAGAACTACTTAAACCTAACCAACCTAAGGACATCACCCAGATCCATGCCCGAGGCAGGATTAGAACCTGCGACCGTAGCGGTCGCGCGGTTCCAGACTGTAGCGCATAGAACCGCTCGGCTACCTCGGCCAATCATGACAAACCATATGGTTTGCCACTGTGGACGTCAGCACATTCCACAACCGACTGTGTTGACACGCGTGCTGGGCGACCACGAAAACTGCCCTCGTGATGTACACTGCTGCTGGGAATAAACATTCGTTAATAGTACCACTGTTTTACTGTGTGCCTCGGCGTAAATCAGCCCTCTCCCACACCATTTGTGTGACCCCTCCTGATGTGTAGCGACGCTGAATGGGTTGGGCTACTCAGCTACATCTTAACATTTACTTCAGGTCCTATTTCGGTGTCCCTGTGCCTGCTTCTGCACTTGTCAGACCACAATGGCTTACCCTCCATACTGACATGCAGCACTGGCTTCAAATGGCTCTGAGCACTATGGGACTTAACTTCTGAGGTCATCAGCCCCTAGAACTTAAAACTAGTTAAACCTAACTAACCTAAGGACATCACATACGTCCATGCCCGAGGCAGGATTCGAACCTGCGACCATTGCGATCGCGCGGTTCCAGACTGTAGCGCCTAGAACCGCTCGGCCACCGCGGCCGGCGCAGCACTGGGGCCACTGGTCGCATCTATCCTAGAAAGTGCTGTCATGCCTCCTCATGCCTCAGCCACTGTCGAGTATATTCTGGAAGGGTCACTGAATTAAAATTAAAATATCCAAACTACGTATGCTTCGATAGGTATTCTCCACCATTTTTATTGCAATAAACTACTGCACTAATTTACGTATCTCCTATCTACTTTTCATACTCATTATGCTTAACTGCTTCATTTGTTTGATTAGTAGTCTGAATGTGTGCAGTGTTATGACAGCACGTTACCATGTCTCACATACACTGTATATAATACGCACACATACCACTGGTCGCATCTATCCTAGAAAGTGCTGTCGTGTCTCCTCATACCTCAGCCACTGTCGAGTATATTCTGGCAGGGTCACTGAATTAAAATTAAAATATCCAAACTACGTATGCTTCGATAGTTATTCTCCATCATTCTTATTGCAATAAACTACTGCACTAATTAACGTTTTCCTATCTACTTTTCATATTCATTATGCTTAACTGCTTAATTTGTCTGATTATTAGTCTGAATGTGTGTAGTTTTATGACAGCACGTTACCACGTCTCACATACACTGTACATAATACGCACACATACTTTTCCTTGACAGCAGGTTCGATGTAATATCCTGCCTCTATATTAGACTGTTTGTTCTTTCTCAGCGGAAAAACCTTAGCCTCAAAACGGACACCAGCAGAGAGTATCAAGATCTGCATACGCAAAGTGCGTAAGTTACTGTAATATAATCGAATCGTTAGACATCCATATGTATAGTCTAATAATTTATGGTTAAAACACCCAAACTCTGGCAGGAAAATGAAGTACATAATTTTGTAAACCATCAGCACCAGTCCTGTAAACCCTCGTCGTTACTGCTGTGGAGGCCGAGTTTCGACTGTTGTTAAGGTAGGCCGAGTTTTTGAGCCCCAGAAACGGCTTCTGATGCAGTACACCACTAAGACAATTTCTTCCGGGCTCCTATTACACAGCTATGCCCCAGGGTCAGATAACACAATAGGAGAACACAGGTACTACAACGACCCAGTAAATTAGTAACAAAGTCATTAAATGAGTTAAACCGTTTTCTTATCTGTGTGTCTTGACGAATAAGAAGTCTGCAACACTACTTATAATATGACAAAGAAAGGACCTCAAAGGCACACTGCAAATAATGGTTCAAATGGCTCTGAGCACTATGGGACTTAACAGCTGTGGTCATCAGTCATGTAGAACTTAGAACTACTTAAACCTAACTAACCTAAGGAAATCACACACATCCATGCACGAGGCAGGATTCGAACCTGCGACCGTAGCGGTCACGCGGTTCCCGAGTGAAGCGCCTAGAACCGCACGGCAACGCCGGCCGGCTACACTGCAAATAATCATAGGTAAACTTCACAGTACGTAGCAAATGCAATTTACAGCAACTGTTCACTTCTAAGAGTTTACTAGACCACGTCCCCTGTCTAAGTCAGACCTGGACGATGATCTATAACCACTTCTTTCTTTCGAATAGGCTTCTGTCACTTGTAGTCCTGCCATTGGCAGATTGTACTCGGCCTGCAATTGGTCGAGGCAAAGTAGATATTTTCATCCTCAGAGTCGCCAATGGCGCTGGTGGAACTCGTGCCAGTGGCGAGTCTCTATAGCAATGGCACCAGATCGCATCTTTGCGCCTGTGGTGCTTTTGTCCTGGCTGTGTCTTATTCGGACGACACAGAACGTAAGCTGGATTGCTATAACAGTGCCATAAGCGAGCCATTATAATGCCATCAGTGAGATTAAAAATATACGCGCAAAGATGAATAAATTCATCTGAAGTACAGTACATATTTTTACTCTGTAATACCCAAAAAGAAAAGATGTGATGCCCCATAAACAAAAAAATGAAAATAATCCAGCCTCCATCTTGTGGTTTACAAGAGATCCAAATAAATTGATACACCTGCCTAACATCGTATACGACCCCCACTAGCACGCAGAGATGCCGCAGCACGATGTGACATCGTCTCGACTAACGTATGAAGTAGTGCTGGAGGAAATTGATGCCATGAATCCTGCAGGACTGTCCATAAATCCGTAAGAGTAGGAGGGGGTGGAGGTCTCTTCTGAACAGCACGATTCAGGGCATCCCAGATCTGTTCAACAATGTTCAATCTAGGGAGTCTGGTGGCTAGCGGAAGTGTTTGAACTCAGAAGAGGGTACCTGGAGCCACTCTGTAGCTATTTTGGAAGTCTGGGGTGTCGCATTGTCCTGCTGGAAATGCCCAAGTCGGTCGGAATGCACAAAGGACATGAATGGATGCAGGCGACCAGATAAGATGCTTACGCACTTGTCACCAGTCATCAACAGTCCAATGTTGGTGTTGACCGGCCCGGGCGAGGCATAAAGCTTACGTACTGGTCACCAGTCATCAACAGTCCAATTCTGGTGTTGACCGGCCCAGGCGAGGCATAAAGCTTTGTGTCTGGCACTCATCAAGGGTACACGAGTGGGCCTTCGGCTCCGAAAGCCCATATCGATGATGTTTCGTTGACGATTCTCACACTGGCATTTTTTGTTGGTCCAGCATTTAAATCTGCAGAAATCTGGAGAAGGTTTGCTCCTCTGTCGCGTTGAATGATTCTGTTCAGTCGTCATTGGTTCCGGTCTTGCAGTATGTTTTTCTGGCCGCAGTTATGGCAGAGATTTGATTTTATACCGCATTCCTGATATTCACAGCGCACTCGTGAAATGTTCGTACGGGAAAATCTCAGCTTCATCGCTACCACACACAGACACACACACACATACACACACACACATACACACACACACACACACACACATAGCTATGTGTGTGTGCGTCGTGGTACTTGGTGTACGTTGATATTCTTACTGAACAGTGGGAGATGCAAGTGGATATCAATTACAAAGACACTCATACTGTCAAAATTTAGTGCCCAGCAGCTCGCAGTGGAAAGAAACATGTACCTACCGTGTGAACCATCTCCAAATGAGGTTCGGAAACTTGGTTATGGGGTAAACAAAAGTTTAGAAAAAGCGACTGATTTTTGTTTTCTGAATTTTTTTATTACTCCTCTTATGTGAAATAATTTAACGTTTCAGGCATAAATGTCGATGTAAATATGTTTCTGTACTAGTTCACTACTGTTGCAGGCGAAAACCTGTTAATGAGTAACATCTGTAAATCAAAGTACAGAAAGCTGCATTAACCAGAGTGTACTGTTTCAGTCTGAGAATGCTATACTCAAAAACTAAAATATTGTTGCCTTGCAACCTCGTATATGGCAGTAAAACGTGTAAAATATTCGAAGTCCCAGAGCGAAGCTATCTCACTACATTAGGCAACATCACATTCACTGACAAAACAAAAAATGGAATGGCTAAGACAAAAGAACCGCAAGAAACCGAATATCGACATCCATGAGTAGGAAACACTAGTGGGGCCAGTTGTAAATTTCCAAAATATACCTATGTATCATACAGCCAAAGAAATATTCATACACAGAAGCATTATGTTTACATAAGCAGCAAAACCGAACACAACACTGCAGAGCTGGTATAAAAATTCAGATACTAATTATACATCATCCAGCGATACACACATCGTCCAGCATTGCATAAAGCCCACATAAAGAAATAACAAGCTTTCTAAAATTAATCAGAGAGTACAACTCTCTCATCTGACAACCAGTCCCACTCACATGATTGGGTCTCCATGATGGTCATCAGTCACTGGCGTTCCATCCAACAATTTTCAATCATATATGACGGTAATAGTATAAGAAAACCCAAGTAATACGGAATAGTTTTTTGGAGTCTCTGTATAGACGGTGTAATTTGCTTTGTGAATGAAACACCCTGTCGCATCCAGCTCCTTCGAAAAATAAACTTCAACATAGAAACAGAAATGAAAAAAACCTAAATATCTGTTACCTCGCACTACACGGACACAACAACAAACATCAATGTTCCACACACAGAAAATCTGTCATCAAGATCGCAGTCATAAACTAGACCTCAAACTGTCCTACGACACACAACCAATCCGGTTTCCAAGTGTAGTATTATATGTTCTTGATGCTGCCAGAGGCAGCACTTCGAAGATTCGTGCAGGCGCTGTTAGCGGCACTTTGATCATCGCCGCCAATGTAGAGCGTCTAAACCACTGAACAATGAAAACTGCTACGGCGGTGTTATAAGTAGTGGCTACCAGGGCACAAGTCTTCTGATTGTACTTCTACTCCTACTTGTATTTGCATGCTTATAGTGGGAGTTCCATGTCGCTAGTTGGTGCCGAATATTACTTCCAGTTGTTGACAGATGTACCGGTGAACACTCAGTGTATAAAGATGCACGCCAGGGTCAGGCCCCTACTTATGATAGCCACCGCTTTAACAAGTTGTCATCCGTGTAGGAGCTCTTCAGAATAAGTTGAGTATAATGAATTTATAGAAACCGCATTAGTGTCTAGTACTCTTTCGCTGGCCTGTCAAGATCCCTAAAGCGACAGATCCTTTGGCCACCTTACACCCATTAGTTCTCATTATCCATGAGGGCACAACGATTCCAGATGGGCAACACAACACACAGGACATTTAAAACTCCATAAATTGAGAACAACAACAAAAATGAACTGAAGATAATGAAGCAAATATCCGTGGAAAGTAAATATAGCAGAAGCGTTTCAGACAAGCGAATCGTAAAACTAAGATAAAAATGAAAGGACCATTTAATACTCATAAACAAACATATCATCACCACATTCAAATACTGACGCAGAGAACGTAAACATGCACAGAGCTCAAAGACAAAGCACTTCCACACACAGACACACAGAATACAAAAGCACATGAACAAGAAACATACATGACAACAAACAAGTGGTACACTGACACTTACTACAAAAAAGCAACTCAAACGTCAGAAACCTACCCACAAAACAAGGACTGATCACAGCTTGCACAACGGATAACAATACGGAGAAAACTAATTACAGCCAGTATTAACATAGGCAAATAAAATGCATCTGACCAGGAATGCAGTGGGCATTCTCGATCGGATATGACCTAGAACCCACAGCTCACCTACTTGCAGAGGCAGTGACATTGGACCGCTGAAATACTGTGCTCTGATCCGGCTGGAAACCCGACGAGAATTTGATTTACTAATACACCGGGGAAGTCTACATAGTCACAGTCTAATTGGTTCAATGAGGTTGAGTGATGATGGTTTCCATTGTTGGTGAAGATGGGCCCACCGCTTGGAAGACGATGAGCTCTGGAAAAATGACCTCCAGTGGCGGAGCCCTGGTGAGCAGTTTAAAATTTCGCCTTCCATAGCAATGCGTGTGGAGTTCCGTGCGCCTTGTGCATACGACAAAGACAACGTCGATACCACATTCCTCCCCCTACCCCAAAAATTCCGCATCATCGTTGAATAGTGTGGATGCAGGCTACGACGTGGGAGAGGTCTTTGCTGTGGTGCAGCAGCTGAAGGAGTTGGTTGCGTCCTGTCCGTACATAGTGCCCACCAATCCGCATCTGAACACTCGCCTTACGAACCATAGGGAACATCTGTCAAGGAAATGGAGGTAGGATGTCCATCCAGTGGCACAGGAGAGCGCATTATTGTCTCTACTGCGTACGATGAATGCTGAATGGCTGATGTATGCCCGATGTGACTGTGAACAGCGATGGATGCTGCGGCTGTGGCACCGTAGGCAAGCGGGGACTGACCTCCTTACGTTCACCCACGTGCCTGGACATCAAGTTTTAACAAAATCTGCTCGAGGACATCAGTCTGCTTTTCAGGATGCGTTTTGGAAACAGGAAAATCTATGGCAGCATTGGAGCTGTCAACGGGCGCCAAATTTGCTGTGAACGGCATAACAAGCTCGCCCATTCGACTGCGCGACAATGCTGGGTTTGCAGTTGTGTTTGTTATAGACAAGTGAAAAAACTTTGTCCTACTGCGGAAGTTCGCTGTGAAGCTAGGGGTTGAAAGAGGATGTCGAGAATGATACAGAGGCAACACAGTGGGGTGACGATGACCATGTAACAACTATGCGGGCAAGGCGCCGTGAAAATGCAGGAAGTGATACTTGCTGACGAATAACAACAAAGCATTTTCCTCTGCAGTGTAAGACAAAAAATTTTGGCATCGGATCCTTCAAAATGCAAACGTAATGTTCAGCTTCACTAGTCGACTGAGAAGGGAACGGAACTCTAAGGAAATGTTGAATTCTTTTTTGTTGGCCAAATTGTTGAAATTCCAAGGAATAAAATTGCAGCACATCGTCCAAATCGTTTGTTTGTGGGATATCTTGTAAGCAAAAGACAGAAATTAGTTGTCGTGTTCACTGCCGGCTAGAGTGGCCGAGCGGTTCTAGGCGCTACAGTCTGGAACCGCGCCACCGCTACGGTCGCAGGTTCGAATCCTGCCCTGCCTCGGGCATGGATATGTGTGATGTCCTTGGGTTAGTTAGGTTAAAGTAGTTCTAAGTTCAAGGGGACTGATGACCTCAGAAGTTAAGTCCCATAGTGCTCAGAGCCATTTGAACCATTTTTTTTTTTTTTTTGTCGTGTTCACTGGGATGGCAATTCGATATTTACTGTATGCATCGACGATAGTGAGATGGTTTGTTTTTCAGACGTGACCAGTAAAATCAATGTGGATACGCTGCCAGGGGCCAATGTGTCGAGGTGAATTGAAAAGTTCTTGGCGCAGCGCCACCTGGTTATCCATGCTGATGTGGCAGCGGGCAGTCATCTCTGCAGTCTGTTTGTCAAGGCCAATCCACATGCGATGCTAGTGCGCTGGCTGCTTATTTTTAACGAATTCCAAGGTTCTGTGCGTAAAAGTTTCAAAACATGTTGCAGAAATGACAAGGGAACCATGACCGTTGTCTATTTAGGAGAGTAATGTAATTAAATCGTCTAAAATTGATATCGGATGACGAGGCCAGTCCATTTGAATTTAGTACCTCAGCAATAGAAGTGATTGATCCAGTTCAGTAGCTTATAGGACCCACCGACAATCAATGGCAAAACCTTGTACTTCTTGCGAATCAGAATGATCGCTCTGAAGACGACAAGTAACTGATGCATCGAATTCCGGATCATTTATCGCAGCTGAGACAGACTGTCTGTGTTTGCATGCTGCGCCATAATAGAGCAATAAAGAGTTTCGTACTGGTAATTTGAAGGAAGTAATAACCAATGATGCAGCTTAGGTGGTGTATAAACAAGCATATCCTCCATGGGGTGAAACAGTGTAGTTAATGGCTTTTGATCAGTGCCGAAAAAATTCTTTTAACCATCAGGTATTATTGAAATTTCGTGACTCTATAAATTACGGCTAATGGTCCCTTTTGCAGCTGTTCACGGTTACTATCGATGCGAGCCACACGCGACTGTGCTCACTTAGACCTGTATGGCCCTAGTTTGAGGCCTCTAATGTTGCCGTGTTGACGGAGCGTGGAGTTCGTAGTAGCAAACCTGTGAGCGCTCTGGGCTCTAATAACAGCGTCGCTGTAGAACACTACTGGATACAATGAGACGTCTCTCCAAGAGCTATACACTACTGCTGCACCGCATGTAATCTCCCATGGGAGAGCTGTGCAGTGTATCCGATGCACGACTCACTATTTACTGTAACCATCGCAGCCTACAAATGACGATGTGGCACATACTTTCAACCCGGATTGAAATGTAGTGGCTCCAAGCTGACCTCATTACTAGACAGTACAACAGCAGAGATCGACCCATGGAATTTCTCCTGGGAGTGCAGTGGCTTGATCCGATGCAGCATCATCCTTTTACAGTACCCCACGCACTGTTTCAACGAGGATATCACGCAAAATAGCGTCGCTGTAGAACACTACTGGCTCCAATCAGACAATTCTCAGAGAGGTATACACAACTGCGGTGCCGCATGTAACCTCCCATGATAGAGCTGAGCGGTGTATCTGATGCACGACTGACTATTTACTGTAACCATCGACGCCTACAAATGACGATGCGGCACATAAATTCAATCGGGATTGAAATGTAGTGGCTCCAAGCTGACCTCATTACTAGACAGTAGCACAGCAGAGATCGTCCCATGGAATTTCTCCTGGGAGTGCAGCGGCTTGATCCGATGCAACATCATCCTTTTACAGTACCCCACGCACTGTTACAATGAGGAAATCAGGCAAAATCGCGTCGCTGTAGAACACTACTGGCTCCAATCAGACAATTCTCAGAGAGGTATACATTACTGTGGCGCCGCATGTACCTCCCATGGGAGAGCTGAGCGGGGTATCCGAAGCACGACTGACTATTTACTGTAACCATCTCAGCCTACAAATGACGATGAGACACATACATTTCATCGGGATTGAAATGTAGTGGCTCCAAGCTGCCCTCGTTACTAGACAGTAGCACGATAGAGATCGCTCCATGGAATTTCTCCTGGGAGTGCAGTGGCTGGAATCCGAGGCAATATGGTCCTTTTACTGCAATCAACACACTGTTCCAATGAGAATTGACGCAAAATAGCGTGGCTGTAGAACACTACTGACTCCAATGAGACTACTCTCCAAGAGCTATACACTACTGTGGCGCAGCATGTAATCCCCCATGGGAGAGCTGTGCGGTGTATCTGATGCACGACTGAGTATTTACTGTAACCATTGCAGCCTACAAAATACGATGCGGCACATACATTCAATCGGGATTGAAATGTAGTGACTCCAAGCTGCCCACATTACGAGACAGTAGCACAGCAGAGACCGCCGCATGGAATTACTCCTGGGAGTTAAGTGGCTTGAATCGGATGCAACATCGTCCTTTTACAGTACCCCACGCACTGTTGCAATGAGGAAATCACGCAAAATAGCGTCGCTGTAGAACACTACTGGCTCCAATGAGACTACTCTCCAAGAGCTATACACTACTGCGGCGCCGCATGTAACTTCCCATGGGATAGCTGTGGGGTGTACCCGATGCACGACTGACTATTTACTGTAACCATCGCAGCCTACAAATGACAATGCGGCACATACATTCAATCAGTATTGAAATGTAGTGGCTCCAAACTGACCCCATTACTATACAATAGCACAGCAGAGATCGCGGAATGGAATTACTCCTGGGAGTTAAGTGGCTTGAATCGGATGCAACATCGTCCTTTTACAGTACCCCACGCACTGTTGCAATGAAGAAATCACGCAAAATAGCGTCGCTGTAGAACACTACTGGCTCCAATGAGACTACTCTCCAAGAGCTATACACTACTGCGGCGCCGCATGTAACTTCCCATGGGATAGCTGTGGGGTGTACCCAATGCACGACTGACTATTTACTGTAACCATCGCAGCCTACAAATGACAATGCGGCACATACATTCAATCAGTATTGAAATGTAGTGGCTCCAAACTGACCCCATTACTATACAATAGCACAGCAGAGATCGCGGAATGGAATTCCTCCTGGGAGTGCAGTGGCTTGAATCCGATGCAACATCGTCCTTTAACAGTACCCCACGCACTGTTTCAATGAGGAAATCACGAATAATAGCGTCGCTGTAGAACACTACTGGCTTTAATCAGACTTTTCTCAGATAGGTATACACTACTGCGGCGCCGCATGTATGCTCCCATGGGAGAGCTGAGCGGTGTATCCGATGCACGACTGACTATTTACTGTAACCATCGCAAGCCTACAAATGACGATGCGGCACATACATTCAATCGGGATTGAAATGTAGTGGCTCCAAGCTGCCCTCATTATTAGACAGTAGCACAGCAGAGATTGCTGCATGGTATTTCTCCTCGGAGTGCACTACTGCGGCGCCGCATGTAATCTCGCATGTGAGAGCTTTGCGGTGTATCCGATGCACGACTGACTATTTACTTTAACCATCGCAGGCTACAAATGACAATGCGGAACATACATTAAATCGGGATTGAAATGTAGTGGATCCAAGCTGCCCTCATTACTAGGCAGTAGCACAGCAGAGATCGCCGCATGGTATTTCTCCTGGGAGTACAGAGGCTTGAATCCGATGCAACATCGTCCTTTTACAGTACCCCAGGCACTGTTTCAATGAGGAAATCACGCAAAATAGCGTCGCTGTAGAACACTACTGGCTCCAATCAGACAATTCTAAGATAGGTATACACTACTGCGGCGCCACATGTAACCTCCCATGGGAGAGTTGAGCGGTGTATACGATGCGAGTCTGACTAGTTACTCTAACAATTGCAGCCTACAAATAACGATGATACACATACATTTCATCGGGATTAAAATGTAGTGGCTCCAAGCTGCCCTACTTACTAGACAGTAGCACGATAGAGATCGCCCCATGGAAATTCTCCAGGGAGTGCAGAGGCTTCATTCTGATGCAATATAGTCCTTTTCCTGTAACGCACACACTACTCTAATGAGGAAATCACGCGAAATAGCGTCGATGTAGAACACTACAGGCTCCAATCGGACAATTCTCAGGGAGGTATACACGACTGCGGGGCCGCATGTAACCTCCAATGGAAGAGCTGTTCGGTGTATCCGATGCACAACTAACTATTCACTGTAACCATCGCAGCCTACAAATGACGATGCGGCACTTACATTCAATTGGGATTGAAATGTAGTGGCTCCAAGCTGACCTCATTACTAGACAGTAGCACAGCAGAGATCGCCTCATGGAATTTTTATTGGGGGTGCAGTGGCTTGAATGCGTGGCAATATCGTCCTTTCACTGTAACCCAGGCACTGTTTCAATGAGGAAATCACGCAAAATAGCGTCGCTGTAGAACACTACTGGATCCAATGAGACTTCTCTCCAAGAGTTATACACTACTGCGGCGCCGCACGTAATCTCCAATGGGAGTGCTGTGTGGTGTATCCGATGCACGACTGACTATTTACTGTAACCATCGCAGCCTACAAAAGACGATGCGGCACATACATTCAATCGGGATTGAAATGTAGTGGCTCCAAGCTGCCCTCGTTACTGGGCAGTAGCACAGCAGAAATCGCCGCATGGTTTTCCTCCTGGGAGTGCAGTGGCTTGAATCCGCTGCAACATCGTCCATTAACAGTACCCCACGCACTGTTTCAATGAGGAAATCACGAAAAATAGCGTCGCTGTAGAACACTACTGGCTCCAATCAGACTATTCTCAGAGAGGTATACACTACTGCGGCGCCGCATGTAACCTCCCATGGGAGAGCTGAGCGGTGTATCCGATGCACGACTGACTATTTACTGTAAACATCGCAAGCCTACAAATGACGATGCGGGACATACTTTCAATCGGGATTGAAATGTAGTTGCTCTAAGCTGCCCTCATTATTAGACAGTAGCGCAGCAGAGATCGCCGCATGCAATTTCTCCTCGGAGTGCAGTGGCGAGAATCCGAAGCAACATCGTCGTTTTACAGTGTCCCACGCACTGTTTCAATCACGAAATCACGCAAATTACCGTCGCTGTAGAAAACTACTGGCTCCAATGAGACAATTCTCAGAGAGGTATACACTACTGCGGCGCCACATCTAACCTCCCATGGGAGAGCTGAGCGGGGTATACGATGCACGACTGACTATTTACTGTAACCTTCGCAGCCTGTAAATGACGATGTGGCACATACATTCAATCGGGATTGAAATTTAGTTTCTCCAACCTGACCTCATTACTAGACAGTAGCACAGCAGAGATCGCCGCATGGAATTTCTCCTGGGAGTGCAGTGGCATGAATCCGATGGAAAATCGTCCTTTTACAGTATCCCACGCACTGTTTCACTGAGGAAGTCACGCAATATAGCGTCGCTGTAGAACACTACTGGCTCCAATCAGACAATTCTCAGAGAGGTATACACTACTGCGGCGCCGCATGTACCCTCCCATGGGAGAGCTGAGTGGGGTATCCGATGCACGACTGTCTATTTACTGTAACTATCGCAGCCTACAAATGACGATGCGGCACATACATTCAATCGGGATTGAAATGTAGCAGCTCCAAACCGACCTCGTTACTAGACAGTAGCACGATAGAGATCGCTCCATGGAATTTCTCCAGGCAGTGCAGAGGCTTCAATCCGATGCAATATAGTCCTTTTACTGTAACGCACACACTATTCCGATGAGGAAATCAGGGCGAAATAGCGTCGCTGTAGAACACTACTGGCTCCAATGAGACTTCTCTCCAAGAGCTATACACTACTGCGGCTCCGCATGTAATCTCCCATGGGAGAGCTGTGCGTTGTATCCGATGCACGACTGACTATTTACTGTAACCATCGCAGTCTACAAATGACGATGCGGCACATACATTCGATCGGGATTGAAATGTAGTGGCTCCAAGCTGCCTTCATTACTAGACAGTAGCACAGCAGAGATCGCCGCATGGAATTTCTCCTAGGAGTGCAGTGGCTTGAAGCCGATGCAATATCGTCCTTTTACAGTACCCCACGCACTGTTTCAATGAGGAAATCACGCAAATTAGCGTCGCTGTAGAACACTACTGGTTCCAATCAGACAATTCTCAGAGAGGTATACACTACTGCAGCGCCGCAATTAACCTCCCATGGGTGAGCTGAGCGGTGTATAAGATGCATTACTGTCTATTTACTATAACCATCACAGCCAACAAACGACGATGCGGCACATACATTAAATCGTTTTTGAAATGTAGTGACACCAAGCTGCCCGCATTACTAGACAGTAGCACAGCAGAGATCCCCGCATGTAATTTCTGCTGGGAGTGTAGTGGCTTGAATCCGATGCAACATCGTCCTCTTACAGTACCCCACGCACTATTTGAGTGAGGAAATCACGCAAAATAGAATCGCTGTAGAACACTACTGGTTTCAATCAGACATTTCTCACACAGGTATACACTACTGCGGTGCAGCATGTAACCACCCATGGGAGAGCGGAGCGGTGTATCCGATGCACGACTGACAATTTACTGTAACTATCGCAGCCTACAAATGACGATGAGACACATACATTTCATCGGGAGTGAAATGTAGTGGCCCAAGCTGCCCTCGTTACTAGACAGTAGCACGATAGAGATTGCCCCATGGAATTTCTCCAGGGAGTGCAGAGGCTTCAATCCGATGCAATATAGTCATTTTACCGTAACCCACGCACTGTTTCAATGAGGAACTCAAGCAAAAAAGCGTCGCTGTAGAACACTAGTGTGGTGTCACCGCTAGACACCACACTTACTAGGTGGTAACTTAAATCGGCCGCGGTCCTGTAGTATATGTCGGACCCGCGTGTCGCCACTGTGGGATCGCGAACCTAGCGCCACCACAAGGCAGGTCTCGAGAGACTGAGGAGACCACGTCCCCAGTTGTACGGACAACATAGCTAGCGATTGGACGTGCTAAGCCTTGCTCACATTTGCCGAGAGATAGACAGTAGAATAGCCCTCTGCTAAGTTAACTGGCGACCACCTAGCAAGGCGCCATTTGTATCAGTGCCTATGGCTTAACAATATTCAAGAGAGATGTATTCCAAGGACTAATTAAAAGTTAAGTAACAAGCATCTACGTACTTTTCTTCTTATTCATTTATAAGTTCTCATGTTCCAGACTTCACGCCCGTCTGCGTTAGCCTTGCGTGCCCTATCGGCTACAGCATTGTGTCTAGGCTGTATGGTCTAGACACAACAACTAGTGTCTCCAATCAGCCAATTCTCAGAGAGGTATACAGTACTGCAGCGCCGCATGTAACCTGTCATGGGAGAGCTGAGCGGAGTATCCAAAGCACAAGTGTCTATTTACTGTAACCATCGCAGCCTACAAATGATGATGCGGCACATACATTCAATCGGGATTGAAATGTAGTGGCTCCAACCTGACCACATTACTAGACAGTAGCACGATAGAGATCGCACCATGGAATTTCTCCAGGGAGTGCAGAGGCTTCAATCCGATGCAATATAGTCCTTTTACTGTAACCCACGCACTGTTTCAATGAGGAAACCACGCAAAATAGCGTCGCTGTAGAACACTACTGGCTCCAATGAGAATTCTCTCCAAGAGCTTTACACAACTGCGGCGCCGCATGTAATCTCCCATGGGAGAGCTGTGCGGTGTATACGATGCACGACTGACTATTTACTGTATCCATCGCAGCCTACAAATGACGATGCGGCACATACATTCAATCGGGATTGAACTCTAGTGGCTCCAAGCTGCCATCGTTACTAGACAGTAGCACAGCAGAGATCGCCACATGGAATTTCTCCTGGGAGTGCAGTAGCTGGAATCCGATGTAACATCGTCCTTTAACAGTACCCCACGCACTGTTTCAATGAGGAAATCACGAAAAATAGCGTCGCTGTAGAACACTACTGGCTTTAATCAGACTTTTCTCAGAGAGGTATAGACTACTGCGGCGCCGCATGTATGCTCCCATGGGAGAGCTGAGCGGTGTATCCGATGCACGACTGACTATTTACTGTAACCATCGCAAGCCTACAAATGACGATGCGGCACATACATTCAATCGGGATTGAAATGTAGTGGCTCCAAGCTGCCCTCATTATTAGACAGTAGCACAGCAGAGATTGCTGCATGGTATTTCTCCTCGGAGTGCACTACTGCGGCGCCGCATGTAATCTCGCATGTGAGAGCTTTGCGGTGTATCCGATGCACGACTGACTATTTACTTTAACCAACGCAGGCTACAAATGACAATGCGGAACATACATTCAATCGGGATTGAAATGTAGTGGATCCAAGCTGCCCTCATTACTAGGCAGTAGCACAGCAGAGATCGCCACATGGCATTTCTCCTGGGAGTACAGAGGCTTGAATCCGATGCAACATCGTCCTTTTACAGTACCCCAGGCACTGTTTCAATGAGGAAATCACGCAAAATAGCGTCGCTGTAGAACACTACTGGCTTTAATCAGACTTTTCTCAGAGAGGTATACACTACTGCGGCGCCGCATGTATGCTCCCATGGGAGAGCTGAGCGGTGTATCCGATGCACGACTGACTATTTACTGTAACCATTGCAAGCCTACAAATGACGATGCGGCACATACATTCAATCGGGATTGAAATGTAGTGGCTCCAAGCTGCCCTCATTTTTAGACAGTAGCACAGCAGAGATTGCTGCATGGTATTTCTCCTCGGAGTGCACTACTGCGGCGCCGCATGTAATCTCGCATGTGAGAGCTTTGCGGTGTATCCGATGCACGACTGACTATTTACTTTAACCATCGCAGGCTACAAATGACAATGCGGAACATACATTCAATCGGGATTGAAATGTAGTGGATCCAAGCTGCCCTCATTACTAGGCAGTAGCACAGCAGAGATCGCCGAATGGCATTTCTCCTGGGAGTACAGAGGCTTGAACCCGATGTAACATCGTCCTTTTACAGTACCCCAGGCATTGTTTCAATGAGGAAATCACGAAAAATAGCGTCGCTGTAGAACACTACTGGCTTTAATCAGACTTTCTCAGAGAGGTATACACTACAGCGGCGCCGCATGTATGCTCCCATGGGAGAGCTGAGCGGTGTATCCGATGCACGACTGACTATTTACTGTAACCATCGCAAGCCTACAAATGACGATGCGGCACATACATTCAATCGGGATTGAAATGTAGTGGCTCCAAGCTGCCCTCATTATTAGACAGTAGCACAGCAGAGATTGCTGCATGGTATTTCTCCTCGGAGTGCACTACTGCGGCGCCGCATGTAATCTCGCATGTGAGAGCTTTGCGGTGTATCCGATGCACGACTGACTATTTACTTTAACCATCGCAGGCTACAAATGACAATGCGGAACATACATTCAATCGGGATTGAAATGTAGTGGATCCAAGCTGCCCTCATTACTAGGCAGTAGCACAGCAGAGATCGCCGCATGGCATTTCTCCTGGGAGTACAGAGGCTTGAATCCGATGCAACATCGTCCTTTTACAGTACCCCAGGCACTGTTTCAATGAGGAAATCACGCAAAATAGCGTCGCTGTAGAACACTACTGGCTCCAATCAGACAATTCTAAGAGTCGTATACACTACTGCGGCGCCGCATGTATGCTCCCATGGGAGAGTTGAGCGGTGTATACGATGCGAGTCTGACTAGTTACTCTAACAATCGCAGCCGACAAATAACGATGATACACATACATTTCATCGGGATTGAAATGTAGTGGCTCCAAGCTGCCCTACTTACTAAACAGTAGCACGATAGAGATCGCCCCATGGAAATTCTCCAGGGAGTGCAGAGGCTTCATTCTGATGCAATATAGTCCTTTTCCTGTAACGCACACACTACTCTAATGAGGAAATCACGCGAAATAGCGTCGATGTAGAACACTACAGGCTCCAATCGGACAATTCTCAGGGAGGTATACACGACTGCGGGGCCGCATGTAACCTCCAATGGAAGAGCTGTTCGGTGTATCCGATGCACAACTAACTATTCACTGTAACCATCGCAGCCTACAAATGACGATGCGGCACTTACATTCAATTGGGATTGAAATGTAGTGGCTCCAAGCTGACCTCATTACTAGACAGTAGCACAGCAGAGATCGCCTCATGCAATTTTTACTGGGGGTGCAGTGGCTTGAATACGTGGCAATATCGTCCTTTCACTGTAACCCAGGCACTGTTTCAATGAGGAAATCACGCAAAATAGCGTCGCTGTAGAACACTACTGGATCCAATGAGACTTCTCTCCAAGAGTTATACACTACTGCGGCGCCGCACGTAATCTCCAATGGGAGTGCTGTGTGGTGTATCCGATGCACGACTGACTATTTACTGTAACCATCGCAGCCTACAAAAGACGATGCGGCACATACATTCAATCGGGATTGAAATGTAGTGGCTCCAAGCTGCCCTCGTTACTGGACAGTAGCACAGTAGAAATCGCCGCATGGATTTCCTCCTGGGAGTGCAGTGGCTTGAATCCGCTGCAACATCGTCCATTAACAGTACCCCACGCACTGTTTCAATGAGGAAATCACGAAAAATAGCGTCGCTGTAGAACACTACTGGCTCCAATCAGACTATTCTCAGAGAGGTATACACTACTGCGGCGCCGCATGTAACCTCCCATGGGAGAGCTGAGCGGTGTATCCGATGCACGACTGACTATTTACTGTAAACATCGCAAGCCTACAAATGACGATGCGGGACATACTTTCAATCGGGATTGAAATGTAGTTGCTCTAAGCTGCCCTCATTATTAGACAGTAGCACAGCAGAGATCGCCGCATGCAATTTCTCCTCGGAGTGCAGTGGCGTGAATCCGAAGCAACATCGTCGTTTTACAGTGCCCCACGCACTGTTTCAATCACGAAATCACGCAAATTACCGTCGCTGTAGAAAACTACTGGCTCCAATGAGACAATTCTCAGAGAGGTATACACTACTGCGGCGCCACATCTAACCTCCCATGGGAGAGCTGAGCGGGGTATACGATGCACGACTGACTATTTACTGTAACCTTCGCAGCCTGTAAATGACGATGTGGCACATACATTCAATCGGGATTGAAATTTAGTTTCTCCAACCTGACCTCATTACTAGACAGTAGCACAGCAGAGATCGCCGCATGGAATTTCTCCTGGGAGTGCAGTGGCTTGAATCCGATGCAAAATCGTCCTTTTACAGTATCCCACGCACTGTTTCACTGAGGAAATCACGCAAAATAGCGTCGCTGTAGAACGCTACTGGCTCCAATCAGACAATTCTCAGAGAGGTATACACTACTGCGGCGCCGCATGTAACCTCCCATGGGAGAGCTGAGCGGTGTATCCGATGCACGACTGACTATTTACTGTAACCATCGCAGCCTACAAATGACGAGGTCGTCGCGTGGAGAGGACCTCGGAGGTCAGCCGCCTACCGCCAGCAGCCGTAGCTTGCCCGCTTCGGCCTCCAGTCGGCCGCGCGCCAGCCGGCCGCTACCAGGGCTCCGCAGCCAGTCGCTCGGCAGCGCCCGGGGAGTGCGCATGAGGCTCTCCTGGCGCAGTCGCCCAGCGGCAACCGGCCAAGTGCCGAAGGGTTGAGCTCGCTCCCCTTCGACGCAAAGCTGGGCAACCAGTCGCGGACTGCCGCGAAAGAGCTTCGGCTCGCAGCTCCCGGTAGCCTCCGGTTACCCAACGCCCCCAACGTGATTCTCACGTTCTTTTAGGGACTCTGAGGCAGTACCAGGGTGCCTTCACGGGACCAAGCCCGCGTGCTGCAGATCATTCTTCTTCCGCATCTCCTTTAGGTGCCGCGTTTGCACGAACAGCGCATGTCAGCGTAAAGTAGGGACCACCCACTTCAATAGGGAACACGAGACACTTCTCTCGCCTATCGAGAAAAGCAAAACTGTCGTTTCCCCCTTCCTACACAATAAATAAATAATCCTAAGTGCGAAATGGCGGACGCTACTAGTACTTCCCCTGCTGTCACCCGCAGCAAGACTGCAACACACGAGGCGCGAGGATGGACTGCACCCGCCGAAACTCGCGCCCCGCCCGCTAGCGAAGGCAAGAGAGCAGTTGGCGACGCTCGACAGCTTGGCGCGAAAGCGCAAAAGCAGCTTGAGTCGCGCAGGCTAATCACCGAACTTTTCGGGGCGGACGTCTCCCCCACTAAAACAACTACACTCAACATCACTCTACACTCACCTGTCACTGGACAGTCATGTACCATTCTCCCACCGACGCCGCAGCCTCAAGAGATCGAGGCAGCGGCGGCGGATGTGGACACAGAAAATTACTACACAGAGCCCTGGCAGGTGGAGGGCCCAAAACGCAGACCCAAAAAAACTCCAGCACAAACAAGCGAGCAACCAAACTCGCTAGGCAACCGAAAGGTGCTGTTGCCTACACCCACTAGTTCACCTCAGCCTAGCAACATTAACACACAACAAAACGCAAACACAGTTGTTGCGAACAACAACAAAGCACACAAAGCCACAACGGTGCCCACACAACACAAGACTGGTTTCCACCCAGTTGTTATACAAAACTACGGGAACCTTAGTGCCCTTAACACTGAATTCGCGGCAAAGCACATAAACAGCACATTACATGCAAAGTACTCGTGTGATAGGGTCTCACTGTACGTTGCCACAGACAACGAATATAAAGGCCTTCTGACCTTCCTCAAAGATCGGAAGATCGAACATTACACGTACAGAACGCTGGACGAGAGAACCCAGCAGTACGTGATCAAGGGAGTGGACCCCAGCACCCCCAACGAGACAGTACATGCGGCCCTTTGTTATCTGGGATTCGACTGTAAAAGTGCCTCCCGGATGATAGGGTTCCGTACACACGCACCGTTACCACACAACATGGTTGAGTTAGCCGACACGGCTGATTCCCGCGCCATCCTGCAGATAAAGAGCTTTCTGCGGATGGACGTACGTGTAGAACTTTACGAACCACCCAACGTCCCCCAACAATGCAACAACTGCCAGCGGTTCGGCCACTCGGCCCTCCGCTGCGGCCTGGCAACTCGCTGCCGCGGATGCGCTGGCAATCACAGATCCAACACTTGCACACAAACACAGCCAAACCAGCGACGCTGTGCCAACTGCGGTGGGCCCCATGCGGCAAACTTCAGACAGTGCAACTCATACAAACAGGCGCTGAGGCGAAAACAAGACAAAAGCAGGGTACTGTACGACTTACCACGCCCAAGGCCAGCGCCGAACCCTGTAAGGAACGGCGTAACGTTTGCCACGGTTGCACGCCCTGGCGGAACGGCACAGGCAGCGGAACCTCAGCGCCCTACACACACACGTGAAACAACCGCTGCAACAGCCACACAACAGCCACAGTCAACACCTGAAACCCAACAAGCATCGGTACCAACACCTATGCCCCCAAACAACACGACCCCACTCCCGGAAATCACGTGCTGCGACGAAACGCACCATTTACAGGAAAACACATCCACACAAGAACCCCCCGAACCACAAGCCCAGAGGAGGAATAGACGTACACGCAAACACAGGGCGGGGAACACGAAATCTCCACAACAGGCCACGCAGCAACAACAGAACAGCAATACACAGCAAAACAGTCAACAAGACACCGAAACTGTAACTCACACTACCATCCCCCTCACCACAGAAGTAACACAGGCGCCACAACCTCTGTCACAAAGCACAAATGCCGCTCCTAACAACACGCCAATACCCGCACAAGCGGCCGCTAACTCCACAACAGCACCTCAGGCTGCCACACCCAACACCAACACACCACCTGGGGGAATACTGGAAACACTATTCCCCCGACACACGACCGTTCAAATCCTTACCAAGGTGCTGACGGCCGTCGCTACACTCATCACCCAGCTCATGAGCGCCGAATCCGGGCAATACTGGGCTCTCATACACACTGCCATCAAAACACTCTTTCACACTCTTACATGAATAATATGCCACTCCCGGCCCATAACGCAGACCCGCACACACTATCACAGATCCTGTTCTGGAATGCAGACTCGATCCACAACAAAAGGGCAGAATTTGCTGCGTTCATGGAGCGCAAGGGAATCCTTGCGCTACTGAGCGAGACTAAACTTAAACCGCACAAACAATTAAACTTTCCTGGCTATTGTGTCTATCGTACCGACCGACCGGGCGACGCCGTGGCAGGCGGAACTGCAATCGTCATACACAAAACATTGAGCACACAAACATAGAGCTCCCTGAATTGGAAAAAATCGATGCTACGGCCGTCAGAGTCAAGTTCAACGGAGCCTACACCACACTGATATCGGTATACAACAGCCCTGTAGGCATCTCAACACGCGATATCAGCACATTACTCAACATTTCACCGCGAGTAATAGTCGCTGGAGATCTGAACGCAAAATACCCCGAATGGAATTCACGCATACGAAATCCCAACGGCAAAAAACTGTACGAACATTCACTAGGCAGAAACTACATTATGCTAGCGCCGACTGAACCGACGCACATTCCCTATCAGAGGGGACACAGGCCAGACGTGATAGACATGGCCCTCATCAAGGGCATTACAGCGACACTCAACGACGCCGTTGAAAACGATCTGCCCTCAAACCACCAACCTGTAATACTATACATTGAGGAAACACTGCAGCACACGGAACAACGCAAGATGTTGGACTACGGGCGTGCGAATTGGACATAGTTCAAGCAAACGCTTGATAGCCACATCCCACCTATACACGAAATTAACGAAACACCACAAATTGACGAGGCAGTAGAAACCGTCACCAACGCCGTCCAGGACGCAATGGCAGGCACCATACCTGATCGCACCTCACAGCAACGCAGTGCGGCCCTGCCCCAGGAAATCCTGGGCCTAATGAGGAATCGCCTCAGGAGACAATGGCAGCGCACCAGGCGCCCGTACTTCAAACGGCACATTAACAGACTACAGGGCATCATACACGATAAAATACAAACACACAGAACACAACAGTGGAACCAAAAACTCGAAGGGCAGGACACCACACGACCTGCGTGTGGCAACTAGCCCGACACTTCACCAGGGAGAAAATATACACCACAACGCTTCAAGGGCCTGACGGACCTGCGTACTCAGCGGAAGAGAAAGCATTCCGCTGCTAGGAAAGCCCCTGGTCATGATGGCATTCAAAACCGTGTCCCCCAGGAGTTCACGGATAAAGCAACTGAGTACCTAACACACATAACGAATGCCATACTAAAACACCAACACTTCCCCGCCTTTTGGAAGACGACCAAGGTCCTGATGTTCAGGAAGCCGGGGAAAGACCACAGCCTCCCACAAAATTACCGACCCATCAGCCTTCTGAGCTCGCTCAGTAAGGTTGTTGAGAAGGTGATTCTCAAACGCATCACTAGGCACTGTATAACAAATGACATCCTGAGACCGGAGAAATTCGGCTTCAGGAATCACCACTCCACAACACAACAACTCCTACGTGTCGTTGAACATATAACACATGGCGTCAACATAAACAGAGCTACAGGGGCAGTGTTCCTGGACATCGAAAAGGCTTTCGACCGTCTATGGCACAACGGCCTCATCCGCAAACTCAGCGACGCGGGATTCCCCGACGGGCTGCTGCGTCTAATACACTCACACCTCACAGACAGGAGTTTCAACACTGACGTGCAGGGAAACAATCAACACGACACGGTATACACGCGGGAGTACCCCAGGGAAGCATCCTAGGGCCCCTACTGTTTAACCTCTACATAAACGATCCTCCAACCACACACAATACAATGATGGCAATCTACGCGGATGACACAGCCATCCTTGCGCAAGATTGGAAACCATCAAACATTACGTCACGCCTACAGACTGCACTCAGAGTGGCCGAGCCTTGGTTGGAGAAATGGCGTGTTAGAGTAAACGTCGACAAGTGCGAAGCCGTTCTGTTCACTAAAAGACCGAAGCAACTGCGCAAACACCGCTACTGCAGACCAATAACTCTACATGCACGTCCAATACGTTTCCGCGAGAAAGCCAAATACCTCGGTGTCTGGCTGGACCGGAAATTACTCTGGGGGGACCACATACAACACATGAACCAACCGAGCTAGCGCGAGGCTCAAACAGCTCTATCCTATGCTCAACAGGCGTAGCACACTGAACAGAAGGGTGTCGAGGTCCATGTACATGACACTTATCCGACCCCTGATGACGTACGCAGCTCCCGTCTGGGGATACGCTGCGCCTACACGCCTGCGCCGTCTGCAGCTCATACAAAACAAAGTACTCAAAATCATAAGCAATGCTCCACGATACACACGCATCGCGGACCTTCACCGGGAATACCGACTTGCGACTCTCACGGAGGTAATCCACAAACTCACCACAAGACTATACAGAAACTCCAGACATTCGCAGAACCCGTTTATTCTGAATCTGGGGAACTACGACCACAACCATAGATGGAAACATAAAAGACCAAAAGACATACTTGCAAGGACATAACATCTATGGCCAAGCACACGCAAACATAACGGCACAGGCGAGCCCCTGATAATCAGACGCATTTACTGAATTTCCAGCTGAAATACACTGCCGAATAACTGGCACCACACAGAGAAGCCGTGCCGTACACTGCATGCAAACAAGCTCCACACATCCCTCACACAGTGAGATGATCTATGGCCGATCTCCCACTACTGCATAACGATCTTAATTGTTCTAGGGATGTAGCAGCTGCAGCAACTGGGACACATCGCCATCGCTTGTCACGGTAATGACCCATGATAACTATACTAACAAATCCAACCTTGCATGAGCTATCGCAGCTAGTAAGCCACTACTGCTCATACTACCCATCCCACTGTCGCAGAGGTTATTTTCCCACGGCACGAGCCATGGCACTTTTTTTCCTCTGGTCTTCAAATCGCTACCCTCACTCGCGTTTCGTCCCCTATCTATCACCTGATGGACCGTGATAATGCGTAGCCTTACCCAGACGCACGGACAACTTCACAGCCCAGCATCCTGTGAACCACTTAATAGATAACTAACATAATTACGGAGGTGACAGTAGAACTTTCGGCTTGGTCACCACGTTGGTGCGGGCGTGGAGGGGCCCCATCTCTAAAAAACCTACAAATGACGAAGCGGCACATACATTCAATAGGGATTGAAATGTAGTGGCTCCAAGCTGCCCTCATTACTAGACACTAGCACAGCAGAGATCGCCGCATGGAATTTCTCCTCGGAGAGCAGTGGCTTGAATCCGATGCAACATCGTCCTTTTACTGTAACCCACGCACTGTTTCAATCAGGAAATCACGCAAAATAGCGTCGCTGTAGAACACTACTGGCTCCAATGAGACTTCTCTCCAAGAGTTATACATTACTGCGGCGCCGCATGTAATCTCCCATGGGAGAGCTGTGCGGTGTATCTTATGCACGACTGACTATTTACTGTAACCATCGCAGCCAACATATGACGATGCGGCACATATATTCAATCGGGATTGAAATGTAGTGGCTCCAAGCTGCCCTCATTACTAGACAGTAGTACAGCAGAGATCGCCGCATGGAATTTCTCCTGGGAGTACAGTGGCTTGAATCCGATGCAACATCGTCCTTTTACAGTACCCCACGCACTGTTTCAATGAGGAAATCACGCAAAATAGCGTCGCTGTAGACACTACTGGCTCCAATGAGACTTCTCTCCAAGAGTTATACACTACTGCGGCGCCGCATGTAATCTCCCATGGGAGAGCTGTGCGGCGTATCCGATGCACGACTGATTATTTACTATAACCATCGCAGCCTAAAAATGACGATTCGGCACATACATTCAATCTGGATTGAAATGTAGTGGCTCCAAGCTGCCCTCATTACTAGACAGTAGTACAGCAGAGATCGAAAAATGGAATTTCACCTGGGAGTGCAGTGGCTTGAATCCGATGCAACATCGTCCTTTTACTGTAACACTTGCACTGTTTCAATGAGGAAATCACGCAAAGTAGCGTCGCTGTAGAACAGTACTGGCTCCAATCAGACAATTCTCAGAGAGGCATACACTACTCCGGCGAAGCATGTAACCTCCCATGTGAGAGCTGAACGGTGTATCTGATGCACGACTGACTATTTACTGTAACCATCGCAGCCTACAAATGACAATGAGATACATACATTTCATCGGGATTGAAATGTAGTGGTTCCAAGCTGCCCTCGTTACTAGACAGTAGCACGATAGAGATCGCCCCATGGAATTTCTCCAGGGAGTGCAGAGGCTTCAATCCAATGCAATATAGACCTTTTACTCTAACGCACACACTATTCCAATGAGGAAATCACGCGAAATAGCGTCGCTGTCGAACACTACTGGCTCCAATGAGACTTCTCTCTAAGAGTTACACACTACTGCGGCGCCGCATGTAATCTCCCATGCAAGAGCTGTGCGGTGTATCCGATGCACGACTGACTATTTACTGTAACCATCGCAGCCTACAAATGACGATGAGACACATACATTTCATTTGAATTGAAATGCAGTGGCTCCAAGCTGCCCTCGTTACTAGACAGTAGCACGATAGAGATCGCCCCATGGAATTTCTCCAGGGAGTGCAGAGGCTTCAATCCGATGCAATATAGTCCCTCTACTGAAACGCACACACTATTCCAATGAGGAAATCACGCGAAGTAGCGTCGCTGTTGAACACTACAGGCTCCAATCAGACAATTCTCAGAGAGATATACACGACTGCGGCGCCGAATGTAACCTCCCATGGGAGAGCTGTGGGATGTATCGAATGCACACGTGACTTTTTACTATAACCATCGCAGCCTACAAATGACGATGCGGCACATACATTCAGTCGGGATTGAAATGTAGTGGCTCCAAGATGCCCTCATTACTAGACAGTAGTAGAGCAGAGATCGCCGCATGGAATTTCTCCTGGGAGTGCAATGGCTTGAATCCGACGCAACATCGTCCTTTTACTGTAAACCACGCACTGTTTCAATGAGGAAATCACGCAAAATAGCGTCGCTGTAGAACGCCACTGGCTCCAATGAGACTTCTCTCCAAGAGTTATACACTACTGTGGCGCCGCATGTAATCTCCCATGGGAGAGCTGTGCGATGTATCCGAAGTACGACTGACTATTTACTGTAACCATCGCAGCCTACAAATGACGATGCGGCACGTACATTCAATCGGGATTGAAATGTAGTGGCTCCAAGTTGCCCTCATTACTAGACAGTAGCACAGCAGATATCGCCCCATGGAATTTCTCCTGGGAGTGCAGTGGCTTGAATCCGATGCAACATCGTCCTATTACAGTACCCAACGCACTGTTTCAATGAGGAAATCACCTAAAATAGCGTCGCTGTAGAACACTACTGGCTCCAATCAGACAATTATCCGAGAGGTATACACTACTGCGGCGGCGCATGTAAGCTCCCATGGGAGACCTGAGCTGTGTATCCGATGAACGACTGACTATTTACTGTAACCATTGCAGCCTACAAATGACGATGAGAGACATACATTTCATCGGGATTGAAATGTAGTGGCTCCATCTGCCCTCATTACTAGACAGTAGCACAGCAGAGATCGCCCCATGGAATTTATCCTGGGAGTGCAGTGCCTAAATCCGATGCAATATCTCCCTTTACAGTACCCCCAGACTGTTCCAGTTAGGATGCCAAAAGAAATTGAGTGTCGGTTGAAAACTACAGACTCCAATCAGACTTATCTTCAAGAGGTATAACAAATGACGCGCCGCATGTAACCTCTCCTTGGAGAGTTGTCGCATGTATCCGATGCACCACTGACTCTTTACTGTAGTCATCGTAGTCTATAAATGACGATGAGACGCATACATTTCACCGGGATTGAAATGTAGCGGCTCCAAGCTGAACTCACTACTAGACAGTAGCACAGCAGAGATCAATCCATGGAATTTCTCCTCGGATTGCAGTGGCTTGAATCCGATGCAATATCGCCATTATACACACACAGTGTTCCAATGAGAACATTACACAAAATGGCGACGCTGTTGAATACTACTGGCTCCAATTAGCCTTCTCTCCAAGAGGTGTACACGACTGCGGCGTCGCTTGTAACCTCACTTGGATGAGCTGTGGCATATATCCGATGCACCACTGACTCTTTAAACCATCGCAGCCTATAAATGATGCTGCGACAGATATTTTGCGTCCTGATTAAAATCTAGTCGCTCCATGCTGACCTCACTACTAGACAGTAGTACAGCTGAGATCGTCCTATGGAATTTCACCTGGGAGTGCAGTGGCTTGAATCAAATGCAATATCACCCTTTTACTGTAACCCTCACACTGTTCCAGTGAGGATATCACAAAAAATAGCGTCGCCATTGTAAACTACAGGCTCGAATCAGACTTCTCTCCAAGAGGTATTCACGTATGCGGCTCCGCAAGTAACTTCCCTGTGTAATGGTACTTGAATGACGTAACCATTACGGCACCTCACCTGAACCTCTCGATACCAGTAATGTTCTACTGTGTTTCTGCAAAGTAGTTGACATATTTCTGAGACAACATTCAGATTTGATTTCATTTGTGATACATCAAATGGCTCTGAGCACTATGGGACTTAACATCAGAGGTCATCAGTCCCCTAGAACTTAGAACTACTTAAACCTAACTAACCTAAGGACATCAGACACATCCATGCCCGAGGCAGGATTCGAACCTGCAACCGTAGCAGTCGCGCGGTTCCAGACTGAAGCGCCTAGGACCGCTAGGCCACCGCGGCCGGCTGTGATACATCGATATGTTTATATTGCAATTAAATTATTCTTATGTGTATTCTTTCATTTGTCACTATGATCTTGGACGTACTTGTAACTCAGATTTTTGGGCGCGTAAGCGATAGTTAGTTAGTTGGTGAGTTCTTAGAGAGTCAGACCTGGAGAAAGTCAAGTGTTGGACGACATGTTGGAAAGACGCATAACAGAGTCCGCTTATAAAATGTGAACTTTAACAGTGTCTGTGAGAGAGATGCTTTCAAGTATGTTTTGTATTGTGAAGTGATGTTTAATGTTTACGTGATATTGCAATAAAAGCAATTAAAAGGAAGTGTAACTTAATTTCAGAGTGCTTATTATTTTTTTACATCACCATTGTCCAGAAAAAGTGTAATCTTCAAGAATGATTTGTGAAGCGCATCGACAAAACTTTTGAATAAAACTTAGGCCACTTTGCATCCGAGCTTGGAATCATAACAACCTAGATTTTCAACGAGTGAGCCATGATTTTACGACGAGACTAGCGTGGGAAACACAAAAAGATAAGTGCCTAGGTTTTTCGTTATTACATGAAATGACTATTAACTGTGCTATAATGTAACCTGCCACATAATATGACTGATGTTGCCCGAAAATGCAGTATTTAGCAGCGTGAGCAACACCACAATCGTTATTAAATGCTGACCTTTGTTGTGGTAGGGTTGTTAGAACGTGGGGGCTCGTCCGGGATAGGCAGCACCAAATATTCAAAAATTAACTGTAGATGTGTTTCAGGAAAAGTACACGGTGAATGTGTTATGAAAAATATCGACAAAATCCTGACAATCGAGAGGAGACAACCACAGGACGAAAAATGGACGCAAAAAATCAATGGGACGACAAAGGATTTAAAATAAACCCTACGACTGGATTCCGACGGAGAAGAGTTCAGCTATAAGTTAAGTAAAAATTCTAACAAATTTTGTAATTTGGTAGTGTCATTTCTAGTGGTTAATTTTCTGTTAACAGTTAATAATGGAAAAAATTAATGCAGGGGAAGAAATAGTGGGAGAGGATCAAAAACTCGATAGGATTGAATAATTCTGCAGCTTCTGAGTCAGCAGAATGAAAACATAAATAATTTAAAATCTGAAATGAGGGCTGAAATTGACGAAATGTTAGGGGAGAATATGAATAAGCAATTAAATGCAATAAAAACTGAGTTAACTGAGGTCAAAAATACGTTGGAAGTAACTTAAAGGTGGTAGAATCGAGGGTAGACAATGTGGAGAAAAAGTAATTGTTTTTGAAAATGAATTCATTGCTAAAAATAGTCACAGAGCCAGGGAAATTCAGGAACTTCAAAATGAAAATGAATCAGTAGGTGAAAAATTCAGTGACTTGAAAGTAAACAGGTTAATGCAGTCAGTAGTGTTGAGAAAAAGGTTGACAGTTTAGAATCAAATCTTATCAATAAATTAGACACATTAAAAACTAAAATAAATCAAGTTGGAGAATATATTGTTAACAAGGATTTGTACAGTCATGGACCAGCATGGTCGAACCTGTTAGTGAAAAGTTTTCCTTGTGATAATTTGCACCCAGTTGATTTTTTGCGCCATTGCAAGGACAATTTTGTGCCAGGAATGTCTGATAATTGAAAAATTAAAAATGTCAAAAAATTTCTTGAAGGGCGGCCCTATCCTGGGCTAACCAAACTTTTGATCAGTGGGAAACCTTTGCAAATTTTGAGAAAAGCTTCTTAAGCAAATTTTGGTCAGAATCTGAACAGGGGAGGATTAAATCAGAATTTTTAAATCGACCTATTTTCAGAGGGAGAGTGGGCACCATGAAAGCGTTTTGTAAAGATCAATTGAGAAAATTAATACATTTAGATAAACCTTTTGATGAAATGACACAAATAGATGCGCTGAAAAGAAGGCTACCTGAAAAATTGCAATGGGATTTAGTTCACGGGCCTGATGATTCTGTGGAAGAATTTTTAAAATATGTGGATAAATTGGATAGGGCATTAAAAAGAGGGAATATGCAACATTTTAACAATGGTGAACACCAACAGGGGGGGGGGGGGGGGAGTGGTATTCAAACAGGTATGGAGAGAGCAGAGACTACAGAGACAATAGATATGAACAACACAGGGGAAACAATAGGGATCATAATGGTAATGACAGAGACAGGGATAGAAATTTTGGAAATAGAAACAGATGGGATGACAGAAATAGGGGGGAACAAAATTGGAGATCAAACAGAGGAAACAGGCAGGAAAACTCCACACCGCCTCAATGAAGGTCCGCAGTTTTGGGGCGAGAAAATTTAATCACAATAGGACCTACAATAACAACTGGGAATTTACAGACAGAGGAAGAAGGAGAAATGTAACTTATTATTATAACAAAACCAGTGAAAGACAAAACAAATACACACCACAAATAACAGACACTCATGTTCAACACCAAATTAATACTTTAAATTTTGATCAGAAATTTTGGGATACAATAAGAGAAAATAATCATGTTGAAAGCAATAAGGTAACTACTTCTGAGAACAAGCCACATGAGGATATAGCAATTGTGCCAGAATTTTATAATTGGATAGAGAATGATAATCTATGATATTCTGAAGTATTTAACAAACATTACAGCTCTGATTTGAATACGTTATTTAATGAAAATGAAAAGTTATGTGAAGAGAGAGAGATGGAACTTAATGTGACTGTGGGTAGGATGCACGATGAGGAAAGTTTTGATTTTGATGAAAATATGGAAGCTAATGATGTTGTTGAGAGTTGTACGGAGGTAAGTAATGGTGAGATTAATACTGTAGGTGAGTATCAGGTATTCGTCGAGATTATTTCAAGTGAAGTAGTGAAACTATGTGATAATGAAGTTTATATTTGTGAACATTATGATGAGGTAAGTGTGGTTAGTGAAGAGGTAAGTGTGGTTAGTAATGAGGAAGAGGAAACTCATGCATATGAAGAACAGGTAAAGGTAAGTCATTGTAACCAATTTAATGTAGCAGAGGACTGTAATGTTGTGCCAGCTAATAGTATGAAGTATTTAAACCCACATACAAGTTCTGAAGGAAAAGGTGAAAAATTTTTAAAAATATTATGGAACAGTTGCAATTACAAAACGGATAGGGAAGAATTGTGGAACTATTTAGCTAAAATTTGTAGAAGGTTATATCCTCACTGGTGGCAAAGTGTAAAATATAATGAATTTCTGCTGTATGCTCAACGTGTTGTATCCATAGATGATGATAATGAAAGTGCCAATGTGTGTGTGAAGCTATTAAAAGCTGATCAGTAAAATAATGGGGGTAGTTTTAGAGAAATTGGAAATGACCTGTTACATGAACCATTAAAAGAAAAAGTAGAGGAATGTGAATTAGAGTGTCCATACGTTAAGGCTAAAGTAAACAAATGGGATGGTAAATGTCTCATTGATACAGGGAGTCCTATTTCAGCTATTTCAGAAAAATTTAGAAATAAAATTAAAGACGGTGTTGATTTTGTTGAGGCCTCTGTGATGGGAGTAAAGATAAGAGGAGCTAGCGGCAAACACAGTAACGTCATCAAAAGTCAAGTATTTTTATCATTTGAAATGGAAGTTGTAAAATTTGAGCAGGGTTGTCTTGTTATTCCAAGTTTAGAAGAGAACATATTGTTTGCCATGGACTGGGTGTTAAACGTAAGTGCTGCATTTACCTGAAGTGAGATGAAGTTAACTGTGTGTGAACCCAAAGCAATATTATTGTGGGTACACAACTGTTTATTATACACTGTGGAGAAGGTTGCAATCATGTCAGGAAAATCATAGACTATTAAGAGAATTTGTACTGTTTTGATAACAAGCCTGAGCTAAATTTTTCTGGTCAAAATTATGAAAATCTAGTTAAAAGCAAAGTAGAGGAAGCAGTTAATTTGGATAGTGATTGAAAGAGACAGTTGGAAAATTTATTGTGGGAATTTAAAGATGTTTTCAATGAAAAACCTGGAAGAGTCAGGAATTATCAATGCACTTTACACCTTAAAAATCATGAACGTTTTTTCCTCAAGCCTTATAGTATTCCTTATGCAAAAAGAAAAGAAGTAGAGAGTGAGATACAAAAAATGGCAGCATGGGGTATAATCGAAACAAGTAAAAACGTGGAGGTGGTGTTAGACTTGTACTTGATTCTAGGCGCCTTAACAAATTTTGAAAAGAGGAAATGATCATCCAGAAAACATAGATGAACTGTTACATAAATTTGAATGTGTGAAATTCATGAGTAGCTTAGAATTAACTTCAGGCTTTCATCAAATTTCTTTAGAAATTAATTCTAGAAAATACACTGCATTTATGTATAGGGGAAAAAGTTATCATTACTTTGTTGTACCATTTGGACTAACTGTTTCTGTTGCTGAGTTTATTAGAGCATTAGATCTTGTTTTGCGGGATGAACTACTGTCTAAACTTACTGTATATGTAGATGATATTTTGATTTCTGGAAAAACATGGGAAGAACATTTTGAATTGCTAACACAGGTGTGTACAAAACTAAGGGAAAGGGGTATGACCTTAAAGTCAGAAAAATGTAAATTTGGAGTAAGTGAATTGAAATTTTTGGGACACATTATTTCGGAAAAGGGGATTGAACCTGACAGAGAAAAAATTGAAGCTATAGAGAATTTTCCTGTTCCTAAAAATAAAAAACAATTAAAATATTTTTTTGGCCTTGCTGGATTTTACAGAAAGTATATAAGTACTCAAGCTATGAATGCTTCTTGTTTATGTGATCTATTAAAAAAAAATACTGTCTGGGATTGGTCAACTGATTGTCAAAAAGCACTTGATGAGATAAAGAAACAACTTTGACAGAGCAGAATTCTATATAGGCCTGACATGTCTTTACCCTTCTGTTTAATGACTGACAGCTGTGATACAGGATTAGGAGCACACTTTTTTCAGGAAAAAGTCGTAAGTGATCATATTGAACACCATTCCATTGCATTTGCTAGTAGAGTATTACAAAAGTATGAAAAAACTTACACTGTGACTGAAAAAGAACTCTTGGCTATACATTGGGCCTTCAACAAATTTAAAAATTATCTTCTTGGACACAAAGTAATTGTTTACTCTGACCACAAAGCACTAAGTTACTTAGAGGAGTGTAGGCTTTATCATAGTAGAATCACCAGATGGGAATTAATCTTACAACAATTTGATTATGAAATTAAATATATTAAGGGGAAGGAAAATGTTATTGCTCATGCACCTTCTAGGTCACCTATTGGGCTAAATTTTGATAATGAAACAGGCATTGATGACAAAAATTTCAAAATTATGTATTTGAAGGGGATAAAAGAGGAAGGAGAAACTTTAAAAATTTGTAATGACATTAGGAGACACCAAAACCATATTGGAAATTGGTAAAAAGTTATTTGGGATTTAAGCAAAAGGTAGATGATTATTATAAGGTACACAAAGAGATTCTGTTTAGAAGATTAAGACCTGATTTGGATGACTGGAAATTATGTTGGACTGAGCAGCACATAGACACAGTAATTAATTATATACATGAGAGCTTTGGACATTGTGGTTCTGTCAAATGTATACAAAAGATTCAGGAAAACGTCTATTTTTATAATATTGCCAGAAGAGTGAAGAAAAAATTAGCAGCCTGTGACCGATGCCAAAGAGTAAAGGTGAGTAACCAAACATGCAGACGGATGATGCAAAATATTTCGCGCATCAAAAATTTAGAGCTGACAGCTTGCGACATTTACAGAGCCCTCCACAAGTCAAAAGGAGGTTACTGTTTTATCTTTGTGATTGTTGACATATTCTCAAAATTCATCAAATTGTATCCATTAAGGAAAGCCACAAGTAAACAGATTACATCTAAATTAACCAGTGATTATTTCAATAAGGTAGGTACTCCACAAGCAATCTTGTCAGACAATGGCTCACAATTTACATCAAAAGTATGGAAAAATTTTGTTGAAAGTGCAAACATAAGACATATTTTGATTTGAGTTCATCACCCATCCAGTAATCCAGCAGCGAGGTATAGGAGAGAGATAGGGAGGTTGTGCAGAACATATTGTAGTAGGAACCATGTAATTTGGATTGAATATGTAAATGATTTCGAAGATATAATGAACAGTTTGCAACATACGTCCACTGGATTTTCACCATTCGAAATTATGTTTGACAAAAGACCCACTGGCTCTATTACTGAACACATAGATTTTCCAGTTTGTCAAATTTTGTCACCTCAGGAGAGAGAACAAATTGTAAAAGATACCATGAAAAAACAAGCAGATTACAGAAAGAAAAGACGATCCGAAAGGCAGGTTTTCACAATTTAATACTGGTGAATTGGTTTTGGTTAAAATGGAAGAAAAATCTAAACTTATGACTTCAGAATTAAAGAAATTTTTTGACATTTATACAGGACCATTTGAGGTGAAAGAAAATCCTCACCCAAATGCTTACAGATTAATGTATCCAAAGTCAAGGAAATTATTTAGTTTGAGGAATGTAACTGAATTGAAACCTTATAAGTCTGATACCTAGAAGGAATTTTGCGAATCTCAATAACCTGGGATACAAGGAAAATTTTTCACATTTTATATTGTTTATGAAGTTTGTTTCCTATCATGTGATATGAAAACTATATATGGTACTAAAGCTTACTTAATGTAATTTCTATTTTGATGACATGTAATATACATACTGTTGTTGTTGTTGTCCTCAGTCCTGAGACTGGTTTGATGCAGCTCTCCATGCTACTCTATCCTGTGCAAGCTTCTTCATCTCCCAGTACTTACTACAACCTACATCCTTCTAAATCTGCTTAGTGTATTGATCTCTTCGTCTCCCTCTACGATTTTTACCCTCCACGCTGCCCTCCTATGCTAAATTTGTGATCCCTTGATGCCTCAGAACATGTTCTACCAACCGGTCCCTTCTTCTTGTCAAGTTGTGCCAGAAAGTCCTCTTCTCCCAAATTCTGTTCAATACCTCCTAATTAGTTATGTGATCTACCCATCTAATCTTCAGTATTCTTCTGTAGCACCACATTTCAAAAGCTTCTATTCTCTTCTTGTCTAAACAGTTTATCGTCCATGTTTCTCTTCCATACATGGCTACACTCCATACAAATACTTTCAGAAACGATTTCCTGACAAATCTATACTCGATGTTAACAAATTTCTCTTCTTCAGAAACGCTTTCCTTGCCATTGCCAGTCTACATTTTATATCCTCTCTACTTCGACCATCATTAGTTATTTTGCTCCCCAAATAGCAGAACTCCTTTACTACTTTAAGTGTCTCATTTCCTAGTCTAATTCCCTCAGCATCACCCGACTTAATTCGACTACATTCCATTATCCTCGTTTTGATTTTGTTGATGTTCATCTTATATCCTCCTTTCAAGACACTGTCCATTCCATTCAACTGCTCTTCCAAGTCTTTTGCTGTCTCTGACAGAATTACAATGTCATCGGCGAACCTCAACGTTTTTACTATTCATTGAATATATGGCTAGATGTAAGAAAATATTTTGATGGTTGCTTCTGCATTTTATTTTCTTTGTGTGGTAGGACATGTGCTATTGTAGTTGTAGTATACTCATGTTAGTTATTAGACATTTTGGTGAACATTTTGACATTCATATATTGTGCTTACTACTATTTTCTTCATGTGCTGATGTCATTTATGCTGAAAAAATTTAGTTGCTGTTATTATATTTTCTGAACCTATATGTTGGATATGACTGAAATTGGAATAATATGAACGGGCTATGCCTGCTTATTTGCATACTTGACAATTGGGATGTATGAAATTGAGGACTTTCCACACTGTGGAATTAAATCATTCTTTTGTATATTATTGGTGAACCATTCTGTCTGCCTATGGAGGCAACACATAGATACTGACAACTGTCATTTTTCTTAATTTTGTGTTTCTATATAACATGTTTAGGATTAGTGTGATACCTTTTGATATTTTGCATATTATGTTGATGAAATTAAGAGGATGCTTGTTGTAAAATCCAACCTCTACTTTTGTCATTTTGATAATATTTCTTCTGTTTTTGTAAAACTCAGTGTAGCCCTGAGCACTTTTTTTTTCATTGTACATGTCATATTGTAGGTTTTTATGCTACAGTTAGATTGGATCTGAATATTGGGATAGACAGTATTTATCAGTGATGGGTTTCTTAAGCTACTGTATGGGGATTATCACAGTTGTCCGTTCTGCCATGTCTGCGTTGTATTTTATATTGGTGGGCGGCTGTTGACATTCTGCTCTCAGTTTTATTTTTTGAGCCCTCCCCTTTTATTTCTTATCCTAGTGCCTGTCACTGATTCTATTCTATTTTTCTTCTTCTGCTGATGAGAGGGGGCTAGGCTGAACTCTCCAGTGGTAAATATTTCTATTTTCCTTTTCCATCCACATATTTTAAGGTATCGCTCCTCCCTTGTTGCAGTGTCTATAATTCTACTGTGTCTTTATGCTCTTCAATACAGATCAACAAGCAATTGTTTTCTTAAATGCGGTCTGGTAATACTTTTCTTTGTCACAAATTTCCATGTTAATGTAGTAAACTGTATCTGGTTGAATAACTTTGAAATTAATTTCCAAATTTATTTATATACTATCATACCATATTATAGTAGAGTAAAAATTCCAATTACTTTCACATCACAATGTTGAAGGCCTATGGATGATAAAAGCTTGCTAATGACATGTCACAAACAAGATTTTTTTAAAAAGTAATGTTAGAAAATGAGAAATTTAATGTGTGTTGTAATATATAGAATTTTTATTGAATATGAATCATAATTGTTAGACTATTATAATCTTTCATATTGTTTCTTTTACGTCATTCTACTAGTGTTTGATCATTCTTGGTGACACAATATAACACTGAATATTTGTGTAGGAATTTATACTGAACTGAACAGTAAAGCCTATGTAATAATTTCAGATAAAGAACCCACGAGCTAAAAGGAACTATGTAAAGGGAATACCTATGGACCTGCTATTAGAGCAAAAAATTAACTAGGAGAACAGGAACTACAGAGGTGAAATGAACAGTGAGTTATATATAAATGATGGACTGAAAATAACAATTGGATTCTTTTTTGAAAAATTTTAATACTTTTCTTATTATATTGCTAGGAGACATATTCTGTACTCATGTAAATACTTGTAAATAAGATTCAAAAATTTTATGAGTTTTTCTTTGCATACAATATGTTACAGATTAACATATTACATTTCGATATTTATGTGTACTGTTGTGAAGAGAATGAAGGGAGGCCTCTTGTAAAATTTAGTACTTTTTGCAAGTTTGAAAAGACAGGGTTAAATCAACCTGTAATATATTACATTTCATTTCTTTAATATTATACCCTGAGGATCAATAATCTCTATGGACTGTTTCGAAGATTATTCTATATAATGATTACCGTAACTTACTACCTTGTTATTTCGCTGTTTGGGACGCCCAATCCCATGCAGCTTGTGCTTGGAATTGTCTGTGTGTGAGTGGGGGGGGGGGGGGGGGTTGTAATGGTACTTTAATCACGTAACCATTACGGCACCTCACCTGAACCTCTCGATACCAGTGCAGTGATATTCTACTGTGTTTCTGCAAAGTAGTTGACATATTTCTGAGACAGCATTCAGATTTGATTTCATTTGTGATACATCGATATGTTTATATTGCAATTATATTATTCTTATGTGTATTCTTTCTTTTGTCACTATGATCTTGGACGTACTTGTAAATCAGATATTTAGGCGCGTAAGCGATAGTTAGTTAGTTGGTGAGTTGTCAGGGAGTCGGACCTGGAGAAAGTCAAGTATTGGACGACATGTTGGAAAGACGCATAACAGAGTCCGCTTATAAAATGTGAATTTTAACAGTGACTGTGAGAGAGATGCTTTCAAGTATGTTTTGTATTGTGAAGTGATGTTTAGTGTTTACGTGAAATTGCAACAAAAGCAATTAAAAGGAAATGTAACTTAATTTCGGAGTGCTGATTATTTTTTTACATCACCATCTTCCCCCATGAACCATGGACCTTGCCGTTGGTGGGGAGGCTTGCGTGCCACAGCGATAGAGATGGCCGTACCATAGGTGCAACCACAACGGAGGGGTATCTGTTGAGAGGCCAGACAAACATGTGGTTCCTGAAGAGGGGCAGCAGCCTTTTCAGTAGTTGCAGGGGCAACAGTCTGGATGATTGACTGATCTGGCCTTGTAACATTAACCAAAACGGCCTTGCTGTGCTGGTACTGCGAACGGCTGAAAGCAAGGGGAAACTACAGCCGTAATTTTTCCCGAGGACATGCAGCTTTACTGTATGATTAAATGATGATGGCGTCCTCTTGGGTAAAATATTCCGGAGGTAAAATAGTCCCCCATTCGGATCTCCGGGCGGGGACTACTCAAGAGGATGTCGTTATCAGGAGAAAGAAAACTGGCACTCTACGGATCGGAGCGTGGAATGTCACATCCCTTAATCGGGCAGGTAGGTTAGAAAATTTAAAAAGGGAAATGGATAGGTTAAAGTTAGATATAGTGGGAATTAGTGAAGTTCGGTGGCAGGAGGAACAAGACTTTTGGTCAGGTGAATACAGGGTTATAAATACAAAATCAAATAGGGGTAATGCAGGAGTAGGTTTAATAATGAATAAAAAAATAGGAGTGCGGGTTAGCTACTACAAACAGAATAGTGAACGCATTATTGTGGCCAAGATAGACACAAAGCCCATGCCTACTACAGTAGTACAAGTTTATATGCCAACTAGCTCTGCAGATGATGAAGAAATAGATGAAATGTATGACGAGATAAAAGAAATTATTCAGGTAGTGAAGGGAGACGAAAATTTAATAGTCGTGGGTGACTGGAATTCGTCAGTAGGAAAAGGGATAGAAGGAAACATAGTAGGTGAATATGGATTGGGGGGAAGAAATGAAAGAGGAAGCCGCCTTGTAGAATTTTGCACAGAGCATAACTTAATCATAGCTAACACTTGGTTCAAGAATAACAAAAGAAGGTTGTATACCTGGAAGAATCCTGGAGATACTAGTAGGTATCAGATAGATTATATAATGGTAAGACAGAGATTTAGGAACCAGGTTTTAAATTGTAAGACATTTCCAGGGGCAGATGTGGATTCTGACCACAATCTATTGGTTATGAACTGCAGATTGAAACTGAAGAAACTGCAAAAAGGTGGGAATTTAAGGAGATGGGACCTGGATAAACTGAAAGAACCAGAGGTTGTAGAGAGTTTCAGGGAGAGCATAAGGGAACAATTGACAGGTATGGGGGAAAGAAATACAGTAGAAGAAGAATGGGTAGCTCTGAGGGATGAAGTAGTGAAGGCAGCAGAGGATCAAGTAGGTAAAAAGACGAGGACTAATAGAAATCCTTGGGTAACAGAAGAAATATTGAATTTAATTGATGAAAGGAGAAAATATAAAAATGCAGTAAATGAAGCAGGCAAAAGGGAATACAAACGTCTCAAAAATGAGATCGACAGGAAGTGCAAAATGGCTAAGCAGGGATGGCTAGAGGACAAATGTAAGGATGTAGAGGCTTTTCTTACTAGGGGTAAGATAGATACTGCCTACAGGAAAATTAAAGAGACCTTTGGAGAGAAGAGAACCACTTGTATGAATATCAAGAGCTCATATGGCAACCCAGTTCTAAGCAAAGAAGGGAAGGCAGAAAGATGGAAGGAGTATATAGAGGGTTTATACAAGGGCGATGTACTTGAGGACAGTATTATGGAAATGGAAGGGGATGTAGATGAAGATGAAATGGGAGATAAGATACTGCGTGAAGAGTTTGACAGAGCACTGAAAGACCTGAGTCGAAACAAGGCCCCGGGAGTAGACAACATTCCATTAGAACTACTGATGGCCTTGGGAGAGCCAGTCATGACAAAACTCTACCATCTGGTGAGCAAGATGTATGAGACAGGCGAAATACCAACAGACTTCAAGAAGAATATAATAATTCCAATACCAAAGAAAGCAGGTGTTGACAGATGTGAAAATTACCGAACTATCAGTTTAATAAGTCACAGCTGCAAAATACTAACGCGAATTCTTTACAGACGAATGGAAAAACTGGTAGAAGCGAACCTCGGGGAAGATCAGTTTGGATTCCGTAGAAATGTTGGAAAACGTGAGGCAATACTAACCTTACGACTTATCTTAGAAGAAAGATTAAGAAAAGGCAAACCTACGTTTCTAGCATTTGTAGACTTAGAGAAAGCTTTTGACAACGTTAACTGGAATACTCTCTTTCAAATTCTGAAGGTGGCAGGGGTAAAATACAGGGAGCGAAAGGCTATTTACAATTTGTACAGAAACCAGATGGCAGTTATAAGAGTCGAGGGGCATGAATGGGAAGCAGTGGTTGGGAAAGGAGTGAGACAGGGTTGTAGCCTCTCCCCGATGTTATTCAATCTGTATATTGAGCAAGCAGTGAAGGAAAAAAAAGAAAAATTCGGAGTAGGTATTAAAATTCATGGAGAAGAAGTAAAAACTTTGAGGTTCGCCGATGACATTGTAATTCTGTCAGAGACAGCAAAGAACTTGGAAGAGCAGTTGAACGGAATGGACAGTGTCTTGAAAGGAGGATATAAGATGAGCATCAACAAAAGCAAAACGAGGATAATGGAATGTAGTCAAATTAAATCGGGTGATGCTGAGGGGATTAGATTAGGAAATGAGACACTTAAAGTAGTAAAGGAGTTTTGCTATTTAGGGAGTAAAATAACTGATGATGGTCGAAGTAGACAGGATATAAAATGTAGACTGGCAATGGCAAGGAAATCGTTTCTGAAGAAGAGAAATTTGTTAACATCAAGTATAGATTTAAGTGTCAGGAAGTCGTTTCTGAAAGTATTTGTATGGAGTGTAGCCATGTATGGAAGTGAAACATGGACGATAACCAGTTTGGACAAGAAGAGAATAGAAGCTTTCGAAATGTGGTGCTACAGAAGAATGCTGAAGATAAGGTGGGTAGATCATGTAACTAATGAGGAGGTATTGAATAGGATTGGGGAGAAGAGAAGTTTGTGGCACAACCTGACTAGAAGAAGGGATCGGTTGGTAGGACATGTTTTGAAGCATCAAGGGATCACAAATTTAGCATTGGAGGGCAGCGTGGAGGGTAAAAATCGTAGAGGGAGACCAAGAGATCAATACACTAAGCAGATTCAGAAGGATGTAGGTTGCAGTAGGTACTGGGAGATGAAGAAGCTTGCACAGGATAGAGTAGCATGGAGAGCTGCATCAAACCAGTCTCAGGACTGAAGACCACAACAACAACATCACCATTGTCCAGCAAAAGTGTAATCTTCAAGAATGATTTGTGAAGCGCATCTAAAAAACTTTTGAATATAGCAGAATAAAACCTAGGCCTCTTTGCATCCGAGCTTGGAATTATAACAACCTAGATTTTCAACAAATGAGCCATGATTTTACGACGAGACCAGCGTGGGGAACACTAAAAAAGATGAGTGCCTAGGTTTTTCATTATTACATGAAATGACTATTAACTGTGCTATCATGTCACCTGACACATAATATGACTGATGTTGCCCGAAAATGCAGTATTTAGCAGCGTGAGCAACACCACAATCGTTATTAAATGCTGACCTTTGTTGTGGTAGGGTTGTTAGACCTGGTAGAGCTGTGCTATGTATCCGATGCACCACTGACTCGTTACTGTAACCTTCGCACCCTATAAATGACGATTCGACACATATTTTTCGTCGGGATTGGAATCTACTCGCTCCTTGCTGACCTCACTAGTAGACAGTAGCACAGCAGTGATCGCCCATTTAATTTCTCCTGGGAGTGCAGTGGCCAGAATCCGATGCAATGCTGCCCTTTTAATGTAACCCCAAGACTGTTCCAGTGAGGATGCCAAAAGAAATTGTGTCGCGGTCGAAAACTACAGGCTCCAATCAGACTTCTCTTCGAGAGGTATACACCAATGCGGCACCGCAAGTAACCTCTCCTGGACGAGCTGTGGGATGTATCCGATGCACAACTGATTCTTTACTGTAACCATCGCATCCGATAAATGACGATGCGACACATATTTTTCGCCGGGATTGGAATCTAGTGGCTCCATCCTGACCTCACTACTAGACAGTAGCACAGCAGAGATCGTCCCACGGAATTCCTCCTGGGAGTGCAGTGGGTTGAATCCTATGCAATATCGCCCTTTTACTGCAACCCCCAGACTGTTCCAGTGAGGATGCCAAAAGATATTGGGTCGTGGTTGAAATCTACAGGCTCCATGCCGATTTATCTCCAAGAGACTAACACGGCTGCGTTGGGCTCATGGAACCTCTCCTGAGTGCAGTTACTTCAATCTGATGCATCAAAGCCAGTTTACTGTAACCCGTCTCCCTCCCAGTGAGGATGCGACACAGACATTGCATCTAAATTGAAAACTACAGGCTCCATGCGGGGTTCTCTCGAACACACTATCACAGTAGCAGTCGCTGCATGTAACCGCTGATGACAGTTCAGTAGCTTTAACATGGTGCACCACTTCCCGTTTACTGTAACGCTCGCACAGTTCAATTGCGGATGCGACACAGAAATTGCGTCGATGTCGAAAACTACAGGCACCATGCCGGATTCTCTATAAGAGAGTACCATGTTAGTGGTCACCGCATGATGAAAGGTGACGTCAGGAAGGCTAACTCAGGGGACAAACTCTCTGATGACGTGGGCCTGTGAACCTAGATACGAAGCACCCCTTCGCTCTGAGCCGACAAAAGTGAGTGTGAGTAGACGGCCCGCAAATGGCATGTCCCAACTTAACATCAATTTTCCTCTTGACCAACACATCAACGAATGAAGGCTACCATCCTTTTTCCCCTTATCGCGAAACGAATATTCGGGTGGATTGAATACAGAAGTCTTAAAATTCCTTCGCACTGAAGCTCCATCTGCCAGGCCATAGAACTGCTCATTGAATTAAATGTAAGTTTAAGTCAACAAATGGCATCATAGGTTTGATAATGCAATACTAAAGCGCACCTTAATTAATTATAACGAATCAGACAAAGCAACGCGAGTGGAAAGAGGCACCACATCACAACTTAGTAATATATCATAGTCATTCAAAGGCATATAACAGACGTAAGAAATACGACGAGTTCTTAAGAAATCCAAGAAGTCCTTAAGGTGCTCGTACCATCCTACCAGTTGACTCAACGTATTAGCAAGGCGTTTTGCTAAAAGATAGGTCGGAACACCAATGTTAATCATAGTCGTTCTCAGGTGAAACGTTTCCTTGCGCATCTTCGAAAGGCCACATCCAGGGGCGGCAGGAGAATCAGATTAAAGACACTTGACATACCCCTGCGACGAGGAAGTTTCCTTCGGGATATTGTTTGTCATTCTCTCAACAATTTATCTATGGTTAGCACTAATCCCACGATTCGTTGAATCAGTAAACGCTGTATCACTTGAACATAATCCTGCTTGTTCAACAGAACTGTAGCATTGCCTTTGGCTGCGGGTATAACAAGAATATCTGTATGCACTCTAAGTGCACTTTAAGCTGCCGTTGCATTACCGTAGGGTGGACGTGCCCCAGTACTCCAGTGCTTCTCTCCTAACCAAGTAAGGTACGAAATATAGAAACAAACAATTCCTCCTCGACGCCCAGCATTTTTATCGTTCTCTGACCACTAACTCAAGCACAGACTCCACATCCAGTCCGAACTCAGAAATTATTGCCGTTGTCATCTAACGTCCTGAATATTCATTCTCGTTTGAATTTCCTAAAAACAATGCAAAGCGTTAAAATAGCACATTTATGGTTTCTTCAGTTTCTCTTCCCCAGGATATAATACACACATCAAAAAATGCATTACCCTGGTTCCCAGAACTCCTGAAGACAAACATTGACTGTGGATATTGTATCACATACACAGTCCCTTAGGCTGTTCAGAGCTGTCACTAAACCTGCCCGAAGACGTAAACAACCATGCATGAGCAGCGCCTGTTAGATGGAGGGGGTCCGACAGCCGATCAGTTCCAGTCATTCCACCGGGAAGGAAGTACATGGCTCGTGTTGTCTGTAGGTCAATACCGCAGTTCGATCGCGTCCACATTCTTACTTTGTGTCATGAAAGGGCTCTCAACGAGGGAATTGTCCAGGCGTCTCGGAGTGAAGCAAAGCGATATTCGGACATGGAGGAGACAGAGGAACTGTCGAGGAAAAGACTCGCTCGGGCCGTTCAAGGGTTAGTACTGTAGTGCGTGACCGCTACCTACGGATTATGGCTCGGAGGATCCCTGACAGCAACGCCACCATATTGAAATAATGCTTGTCGTGCAGCCATAGGGCGTCGTGTTAAGACTGAAACTGTGCAAATATGCTGCATGATGCGCAACTTCACTCCTGACGTCCATGGCGAGGCCCATCTCCGCAACAGCGACACCTTGCAGCGCGGTACAGATGGACCAACATCATGCTGACTGGACCGCTCAGGATTGGCATCACGTTGTTTTCACCAATGAGTGTCGCATACACCTTCAACCTGACAATCGTCGGAAATGTGTTCGGAGGCAACCCGGTCAGGCTGAACGCCTTAGACACACTGTCCAGCGAGTGCAGCAAGGTGGAGGTTCCCTGCTGTTTTGGGGTGACATTATGTGGGGCAGACGTACGCTGTTGGTGGTCATGGAAGGCGCCGTAACGGCTGTACGCTACGTGAATCCCATCCTCTGACCGATAGTGCAACCATATCGGCAGCGTATTAGCGAGGTATTCGTCTTCATGGACGACAACTTAAAAAATGACGTCCTTCAGAATAACGACATTGCTCTACTAGAGTGGCCAGCGCGTTCTCCAGACATGAACCCTATCGAACATGCCTGGGATACGTTGAAAAGGACTGTTTATGGAAGATGTGACCCACCAACCACTCTGAGGTATCTACGCCGAATCGACATTGAGGAGTGGGACAATCTGGACCAACAGTGAACTTATGGATAGTATGCCACGACGAAAACAGGCATCCATCAATGCAGGAGGACGTGCTACTGGGTATTACAGGTACCGGTGTGTACAGCAATCTCGACCACTACCTCTGAAGGTCTCGCTGTATGGTGGTACAACATTCAATGTGTGGTTTTCATGAGCAGTAATAAGGGCAAAAAGGATTATTTTCGACTCTATTCCAACTTTCTGTACACGTTCCAGAACTCTCGGAACCGAGGTGATGCAAAATTTTTTTGATATATATGTATGATGAACACGGTAAGTGTAGATGACCAGTTATTTTCAAAAATACGATGGGCAGCGAAACGAGGCAGATATTGGATTATAGTTCCTCGTTGATTGTCTCGATGTTTCGAATGTGGTGCGTGGCTGAAAATAAAAACAAGTTTGGAAACTAAGTGTGCAGCGGCTGACATGAAGTAACGGACTGGTCTTTTGATCCGTGAAGGAGAAACACGTCTGTGATCGTGTCCGAGCCAGCACGACTGCATTTCTAAAACAGGTTCCCTTTGCTACAGTAGAGCGAGGTTTTCTTCGCAGCCTTCATCAGAGATACACGTCATGTGACCGCGATTGCAGCTAGCACATGAGGTACTACGAGTCTGCGTTATTCACTGTGCTTTTCTTGATTCACAGCTTTCGTTCTGAGGATTCCTTCTCAAAACTCTTTTAAAGTAACTTCGATGGTCTTAGTTCTGAACTAGTGACACGCCCCGGGGTCTACCGAGCGAGGTGGCGCAGTGGTTAGCACACTGGACTCGCATTCGGGAGGACGACGGTTCAATCCCGTCTCCAGCCATCCTGATTTAGGTTTTCCGTGATTTCCCTAAATCGTTTCAGGCAAATGCCGGGATGGTTCCTTTGAAAGGGCACGGCCGATTTCCTTCCCTATCCTTCCCTAACCCGAGCTTGCGCTCCGTCTCTAATGACCTCGTTGTCGACGGGACGCTAAACAACACTAACGCCCCGGGGTCGCGCGGTTAAAATAAAGTATTTATGGGCCGACGACTTGTTTACAATATGTAGTGATACACACAAACCTTCCTCGTGAATTATTCTATCTATTAATGAACATATTACACTGGGCAACAAAAAAAGATTTTTTTAAAAAAGTCTAAGGTTTTCCCGCTGAATTTGACTAATTTTGATGCCCTGAGTCCGAAAATGACCTTGGTTTTGTTCTATCAGATCAGGATTTTTTGCTACAGAAATTTTTAAAAATCGATGTTTCGTAAAAAAACAAATTTCTTTGTATCATCTGCTGAGAAACCCCGGAAGATTTTTTCCGTTTTCCTCAAGAAATAAAAGTCAACGTATTCAAATTCATCAAGTTTTTATTTACTCCATCAAATTAAATAAGCATATTTATCATAATATTAGTATAACAATGAGCGTTACGTGACACAAAAGTTCAGAGTTCACGGCATGAATCGGCGTTTCTTCGATTCCCGTTTGTGAGCAGCTGCTGGGTTGTCTCTCTTCAGCATCCAGCAGTAGTCCGCCATCATGACTGCGTCCCACCTCCCCTGGTACCTATCCTCCATTTGGCGCATGTCCTGATGAAACCTTTCTCTCTGCTCGTCGCTCATCGCCCCAGGTTTTCAGGAAACTTCTCCATGTGTGAGTACAGGAAGTGCATCTTTATACTCATCAAACACCCGAGCTTTTGAAAGGCCTCTATCATGCTGCTGATGAGTCTGGCGTGGTTTGCTGCCTTCGTGTTCCCCAGGAAGTTGTTCACCACCTGCACAAACGATTTCCACGCGGCGCACTCTAACGTGTTCATGGAGTTTTCGAACTCTGTGTCCTTTATGAGCTGCCGTATCTGTGGCCCATCGAAAATGCCGGCCTTCAGCTTCTCAATGGTCAGTCGCGGAAAGGCTCGGCACAGGTAGTGGAAGCACCTCCCATCCTTGTCCAGAGCACGCGTGAACTGTTTCATTAACCCAAGCTTCATGTGTAGCGGTGGGATCAATATCTTCTCCCGGTCAACAAGAGGTTCGTTTATGATGTTTCTCGCACCAGGTACTAACTGCTCTCGTGGCGGCCACACTTTCTTTACATAGTGCTGGGCTCTGTCTCGACTGTCCCACATACATATAAAGCATGGGTATTTCGTGAACCCGGACTGTTGACCAAGTAGAAAGTTCACCATCTTGAAGTCGACGCAGATGATCCATTGGTGCTGCTCATATTGGATTTTGTCGAGCACGTACTTCACTGCTTCATATTTCTCTACGAGAGTTGTGGAGTGAGCAAGAGGGATTGAGGCGAACTCGTTCCCGTTGTGGAGGAGCACACACCTCAAAGAGCGCTTGCAGCTGTCAATAAAGAGTCGCCAATCTCTCGGATCGTATGTAGGAGCCACGAGTTTAACAAGAAGAACGGCGACATCTCGGCAGTACACTAGGTCTTCCTCCTGGCAGAAGTAGCCCATGTAGTCCTCATGCCTTCTACGAAAGAAAGTGATACGCGCGTCCTCGCAAAGTAGATTTTTCTCTTTGAGTCTGGAGGCCAACAGCTCGGATGAAGTCTTCGACAAGCTGAGATCCCGAACAAGATCATTAAGCTCACATTGTGAAAAGAGCTGCCGACCATCTTGTGCTTCATACTCCTCGTCTGCTATATATCCTCCCTCGTCTGCAGTGATGGCCTCGTCGTCGATGTTAGGAAGCTCTGTGAACGCTGGTACAGGAATTTCTTCGCAGTGAGCAACTGGACGGCGGGCAGATGGAAGGTCGGGGTACTGGAGGCTGTGCCGATTCTTCCGGTTGATGCCAGTAGTATTGATGGCGCAGAAGTAACAATCCGATGCATGGTCCAAGGGCTCCCTCCAAACCATCGGAATCCCAAACTTCAGTGAAGTTTTCGTGCCCTTCGTCCACCGCCGGAGGTATTCCACGCACTTCTTGCAGACCGTGTGCGGTGCCCAGGGCTTATCTTGGTCACCCAGCTTGACTTGAAAGTAAGCCTGGTAGGCGTTCTTCACAAATCCCGTGATGTTCTTCCTGTCCACTGAAAGCGTGTATTCTCCGCAGATGTAGCAGAAAACGTCTGGATTATTCATGCATGAACGTCGCGCAGAAGCCATATCAATCTGAAATAGTAATAGAAATATGCAGTTGACTGTCAGACAATAAAAATTAGAATAAATTTTATACTATAGTAAGAAAAAAAGGCATCTATTGGAATGATTAACTGTTACAATCTTAAAGGCTTCTTTTGTTTTCATATGTCCTGAATAATCCCCTTAAAACCCCTAATATTAGCATATTGAAGCCTATAAAAAGGCTTACATTTCAGGGAAAAATGGTCATGTAGGCCTATGGCTGTATCTCAAAAAGTTGACCTGATAGAGCAAAATCAATGTGATATTCGGACTCAGAACACCAAAATTAGTCTAAATCAGCTGAGAAACCCATGACGTTTTTTTGGTTGTTGCCCAGTGTTATCAAACTTCTTAATTATTTCCTGAGCTTAGCCATAATTTTCAGACAGAGATAGTGGATGGGGTTTTAATTTACAACATGTATAGGAAAATACCGAGGTAGATGTAATGATGGTTCAATTCTATTTTAAGCTGCCATTACTTTCTCTTTACATAAGGTAAAGGGAGTAGAAAATGAAGCTCTTGTTGCTGAGCAGTAAAACACACCAAATGTCACTACGATAACTACTAGAACGTGTACTGTCTTCTACGCGACCAATTAATCTAGGATATCCTTTTATTAAAAACAGGCAACAAAGCTAAAGGTGTTTTCGAAGACAACATTTAAATTAGATTTTTTGATGCTAATTATGTGTAATCTAGTTTTTCTTTACGACCAAATAGTTAGGAAAGAACTAGCAAGATTTTAACTGCTTGGCGCGGAGTACTAGAGTTCATATTGCTTAATGTCATCTTTGGCACTCCATTTCCGAGTTTTGAATACGCTAAACTAATACTTTCAGTACATCAAATGCATATTGTTGCATTGATTCTTAAATACCATTCAGTAGCTTAATACATGGAAGTGAGAATTTGTTTGTTTGCTCCTCGTTTGTGTTTATCTATACCATTCATACGATGACGATGAAAGGTTGATGAGTTGATGCCCGCCCGCCAAGGTTTCTATGGGTTTAAGAACCACCTACCACACATAGGGGTAGAGGTGAAAAGGAGATATCATAGAACATTAACTCATGAACATATGGAGTACTTTCACTCAAAGTTAGTACATGTATGACTCACTGTTCGCATAATTATTTGCATAAAATTATTGTGAGACAAGTAAATCCCAACCACCATTAGGGATTAGCATGGTTCAGAGAAGAAGTGATATGACAAAATACTTCGTAACAATCGATATTACTGTAAGTAGTCTGTTTAGGTTTTTATGTTGGTAACGCCACGTAGCGCTCTGTACGAAAATCACTGATTGTGCTGTGTGCAGTCTTTGGCTGGTTTGCATTGTTGGAATTTGCTATTGTAGTGTTGGGCAGTTGGATGTTAACAGCACGTAGCGTTGCGCAGTTGGAGTAGAACCGCCAGCAGTGGTGGATGTGGGGAGTGAGATGGCAGAATTTTGAGAGCGGATGATCTGGAGGTGTGTCGATCAGAGAGAGTAAATTTGTAAGACTGGATGTCATGAACTGATATATATATATATATATATATATATATATATATATATATATATATATATATATATGTGTGTGTGTGTGTGGGTGTGTGTGTGTGTGTGGGTGTGTGTGGGTGTGTGTGTGGGTGTGTGTGTGTGTGTGTGTGTGTGTGTGTGTGTGGGTGGGTGGGTGGGTGGGTGGGTGTCATTAGAACACTATTAAGGTAAATACATTGTTTGTTCTCTATCAAAGTCGTTCATTTGCCAACTATATCAGTAGTTAGTGACTTCAGTAGTTAGAATCTTTTATTTAGCTGGCAGTAGTGGCGCTCGATGTATTGCAGTAGTTCGAGTAACGAAGATTTTTGTGGGGTAAGTGATTCAAGAAAGGTATAGGTTATTGTTAGTCAGGGCTATTCTTTTGTAGGGATTTTTGAAAGTCAGATTGCGTTGCGCTAAAAATATTGTGTGTCAGTTCAGTATTGATCAGAATAAGTAAAGAGAGAAATGTCTGAGTACGTTCAGCTCATCACAGCTGTTTGAAAATCAAATAATGTAAGAGGTTTATCAGCACAGTCATTCATAAATTTTTCTAAGGGGACGTTTCATATGTCGACCCTTAGTCGAGGATACCTCACTGGAATCTTCTGTTTTTTTCTTGTAGTTTGTGTAATTAGTGTAGCTATTGTTTATTGCCAGCGTGTAATTATAGAGAGAATTTCCTTTGTAGTTGTAGTTTTCATTGTTGTACAGTAAAACAGTTGTGGCATGCCTTTAGATTTGCACCAAGTATTTCGCAGCTGCGCTTGCAATTAACTAGATATTATTTTCAGTGCTATGTTAATGTGTCTTCTTATTTTTGCTCTTCAAATGTGCTTTTCTTGTTATCGTGTGAAATACGTTATAATTATGGCGTGTGAAAAACGTAACACTGGGCTCCAAAAAATTGAGAAATGATAGTGACGACGAGCGTAGCCTATCAGCACCACCGTGTAATGAATTAACAGACATTCAAAGTAGTAATTTGGTAATTGTGCATAGGGAAATGGAAAGGGCGGCAAATAATGGTGTAGACAGTGAAACAATTAGTGAACAGGGAAGCATTATCGATCGATCGGTCGGCAACAGCTCGCCTCAGGAAACCGAAATGACAGGACACAATCTTGCAAATACTGTAGATTCAAGTTTTGCGCCCTCACCGTTTTCTCAAATAAGTCAAGACACATTTTCTGCTTTTCAAAATGAAAATATTACCGGTTCAAATGCACTGCCGAATAGCACGGACGAACATGTTTTAGACACCAGCGCACTGTTATTACAATTAATGCAACAAATGACATAAAAGCTTCAAAAGTTAGACACAATGGAACAAAATCAGAGACAAACACAGCAACAGCTTCAAACGTTAGAGTCAATGGAACAAACGCTTGAACAAACACGTTAAGATTTAACTGCTGAGTTACTTAAAATCGAATCGAAATGTCAAAAAGTCTGTAATGACGTAAAAACTTAAATTTGTGAGCATTTTCAACCTATTTTTTCGCGTCACGAAAATGCATTACAAAATCACGAAAGCAGCCATAAAAGAACTGCAAACTATTGTTCATGAAAATCACGACACCTTGCAAGCTAAAACTGACTCAGTTGCATCTACTGATTCGGTTACGCAACATGTAAAAACTCAGGAAGACATTAAGGACACAGTAGATACGCTTTCAACACAAATGGACACTCTGCAACTTGGTTCAGAAAAACGCACTGAGGAAATCAGTTCACTATCGGAGAAAGTACCCGAACTTTCGGATCAGTTCACTAACTTATCTACAAAGGTAGATGACGATCTGAATGACACAAGACCCGTAGCCTTCACTGACACAGAAGAGTATGAACAAATTAGAAAATTCTAACAAAATCAAAATCAACTCAATACACAGTACAAAAGAGAAATCCGGGAAGTACAAGATCAGTTTACACATATAATACAAGAATTACATATTTCAGAGGACACTCGCGCTCCAATACAGGAAGAGGGACATAGAAATACGGCACAGCCACAAAATAATAACACAGGGTATTTCGGAAATTATGAAAGAAATTGGCAAGGCGCACTGATTTTTGAGATGGAACCGCCGAAACGAAGTATCAATGACCGATATGCAACTCGCCAACATGACGATTTTGACTATAAGCTGTTCATTACTACACGTAAATTCAAAACATTTAACAATTCTGGCAACGACATTCATCCACGAGCAGGGCTTCATAAATTTTCTCATTGTTTTCCTCCCAACTGGTCATTGGAGCACAGGTTAGAATTTATGTGTGGCTATTTAGATAATGAACCAGCTGTAAGAATGCGATCAGTCATTCACGATTGTCACAGTGAAGAAGAATTTTATCATGTCTTCCTCTCAGCATATTGGTCTCAAGCTACACAAGACCGAGTAAAACATAGCATTATAATGATGAAATATTTCGAACAATCTGAATTTTTCAGTCTTGTCAAATATTTCGAAGACAGGTTACATAAGAGTCAGTATCTTTCAAACCCATACAGCCCCTCAGAACTCATCGGCATTTGCTTAATCAAATTGCCTAAACATTTACGACATATTATTTTGGCAGGTCGTTGCAAAGACGACATTGAAGCATTTCAGGGACTCTTACAAGAATTGAAAATTGACACTGACAATCGCGGAACGCGAAAACAGGAACACAACAATTACAGGTCACATCTATCATAATTCTACGATGACAGAAATAATGACTGGACATGACAAGGCTATTCTTACAATGCAAATCGTGACCAAAACAGACACCACCCGTATTACAACCGTTGGCAGAGTAGTAATAATTACAGGGAAAGATCACCTCTCCTCGGTAATGACTATGACAGCGACAATCAGAGAAACAGACAATTATCAAGGTAGACAGAATCACTTCAGACGCAACAATTCAGCGTGCAGTTACGATTCAGGGAGAAATTCTCCACCACGTGACCGACAAAAAAAAAAAAAAATTACAGCAACTACCGACATGACGACAGACGATATAATCGTAACAACAGACCTTAATTTCATCAGAACTGACAGGATTCAAACAGGGCAGGGCCCTCTCGACAAGGTGAATTTGTAGAAGTTAGGTCTCCTAATCCCAATAACGACGCGCTCCAACAAAGAGACAGAAAATGACTTGCACCGCATGCAGCCTCGTGCGCTGACTCGGCTTGAGGGAAATAACATAAGTTAACATTGAGAAAAATTCCAGTATTATTTACTGACGTATACCGCATGATAATTGCGTTGAAGTTGAAACCCTGCATACTAGGATGAGTAAAGGATTGCACCACATTTCACATGTAAAACCGTTTATTGAAAGATAATCTGCTTTTTAACTTAGTCTTTGCCATAAAATTTTTCACTTCACGTTACTATTACTCTTTGTGACACTTGGAAACTGTTAACAGGCAACAACGTTTTGAAGTTAACTATCCAGTCTAGAACATAGGGAACATATTTAAACAGAAATTACGAATGCATTGTTATAGTGAACAGAGGACACAGTGTTATTGTGTGTGTACATTCGTGCTTGTTAGTTGCACGATTACGTAACGACTATAAGGCTTACATACTTACAACATATACTACTAATGACATTACAATGCAACATTTTGGTTTACTTGAAAAGACATTCTCTATTTGAAGTACTTTCTGTGAGATTAAAGATGACTTAGTATTTGGTTTCTTTGACAGCTAGACGATTATATCACGACGCTACTAATGTGTGACACAATTTACATTGTTGCTTTTGTGCTGTATCTGTTTTATATCTGCACAGTTTTTCTGAATTCTTCTGGAAAGTAAAACATGTTTTAGTAGTAACTTCCGTGGTATAGGTGCAATGAGACAACCTTTTCCATAGCACAACAATATGTTACAGTATAGTACTTTCTTGATCACGCTAATAACTACAATATCTATACACATAGCATTTCACTTTTGTTTATGATGAGGTAAGTACATTGACTTCTGCAGAACTTAGCTTACTGAGGACAATAACTACGACACTTCCACAGAATTATCTTACAGCAAGACGCACATTTAACGCTAAAAGACATGTATTTGAGTGCTTAATTTTGTATTTAAAACATTTATGTTTAAAGATTTTTGAATTACAATGATACAAAGGTTTTCCATGATACATTTCATTCCATTGGTGTAATCTGCAACACCTGTGGGTATAATTACATTAATCCTCAAGGGGGTACACGCTTACTTTGTGTACCATGTATTTGGCAAGCACAAGGAGCCCTAGCTAATAAGGTATTTCCTTATACATCTTTACACATCGGTACCATATTTCTCTAACACAGAATTACATAGCTATTTGATTATTTAACAGAGAAAGAAACGTTTTTTTACTACATCAGTGACACATGTTTACGCAATTACACAGTCGGATAACTTCACACTTATAAAATTGTATTTTGTCTGTACTTTGTGAACTGTTCATATTTTTTCGGAACCATTTTGATACTATGAGAGCTTTGAATGACGTATTTGGTATGGGATCATGATTTTTAAAGTACGTTTGAGGTAGATGACACTATTGAAACGAGCAGAGAATTTTTTTATGTTTGGAAATTATTGGAGGAAGCTACAACGATTTTGAGATTTGATTGATGTGCTATGATGTTATTATTATGATGACGATGTGTATTATTCTGTTGAGGTATGTTTATGATTAATAAGCTGATGCTATATGAGGAACTTGATTATGTTATGTATTTATTATGATGAAATATTGAAGAAATGTCGACGAATATGTATATGTGTAATAAGGTAAGGAATAATGAGTAGTGGTTAGGGACTCTGATTTGTGAAAAAGGATGTTGGAAGCCAAGAATCGTACTTTAAGAGTTATGAAATGTGTGTACATGCGTGAATGTATCACAATGCCAGCGAAATTTTTTTGGAGACTGTTATATTTATAGGATTTGGTTTCTACACATTTGTAACGCAAATTCTCGACCTGTGAAATTTTTTTATGTGAGACTGTCACTGTAGCGCAAACTGCTGTCGTAAATATTTCGGTAAGAAAGCTAAGTGACCTTGACGTAATGTGGTGTGGCGCCCAGCTGTGCCAGTTCACTGGAGAAAAAGCCATTAGGTGCAAAAAAAAAGAGACCATTAACCTCGCTATTGACATTTCTTTGTAGAAAGCATTTCAAATAAGACACGCTCATGCCTGAGACATATGATTACAGTTTTGTACTCTCTGATATTTACTCAAATGAGAGAAATATTTTCTGGCTATACACCTGATTATGACTACTGTCTTTCTAGTTGAGAGATTTTTTTACTGCCTTATGAAATGCCATATGACTACTGAATGATGTTTCATGTTTTGCTTTATGTATATATTTGCCTATTTTGTTTAACATCTAGTTTCTAGCTGCACTGCAGCATTGGTTATAATAAAATTTAATAGATGTACTAATGTAAGTATTTTCTGTCTGCAGATCCATTAAACAATATTTTTATGATCTACTTTCTCCAAAAACAGGGAACATAAATAGACATTTCCCTTCACAGGAATTGCATAAATAATTTTTTTACGATTTGGCAACTTGTCAGCTTGAGTAAGTTATCGTGATCCATCACTCTAGTGTTAAGATATGACATAGGTATTAGACATGGCCATCTTTAATATTTTTTCTGCTTGACCTTTTTCATGTTCACGTATAAGTTATTGCATTTGCTGCTGCTGTTTGCCAGGCATAGTGCTACTGAATTTCACTTTGTATTACTCTGTTAAGGCAGTTATACTATGGATTTATTTTTCTTGTTGCTGCTCATTGCCTCATATTAGTTGTAATGTTGCATTTGCTTTGCTAATTTCTGTAATGCTGCTTGCTTTGCCAATTTGCAATTTTTGTCATTGCTGTTTGTATTTATTGTTTTGTGCTGCTGCATTGCCTCATTCCTTAATTTATGTATCTGAGCTCAGTAGATTTAAGTTAGCTTAAGAGGGGGTAGACAATATAAGAAACTAACTATAGAGGATAGGGAAATAATGCATTGAGAAGTTATACGAAAAAAGTTTGTAAAAAGAAAAGGTACTGTACAATGAAGAATAATTATTTGGAAAGAGGATATCAATAGAATACAGAAAGCAGGTATAGATAGGACTTTTTGGGAATAATGATGAATGAAGGGAGGTCTCCAAGAAGTAAAGAAAGTTTTGTTTGCAAAATACTGCAGTAAAACAAACCCTGTCCTTTCCTTTTGTGTTATTCCTCTATGTGTTTGTGTAGCCTTGTCTATTTGTGTTCTTCCTGTCTTTATGTGTTTAGCTAATAAGATTTATGTTGTAGAATTTTTCTAGTACTAAGCTACATTCACTATGCTGAGGAATACTGTTATCCACAAATATAATTTGCATTAATAATATGTTATTTACTTTGCAAAGATGTTCAGACATTATTTTCGAAAGCTATTCTTATCTTTTATGTATTTACTTATGTCACAATTCCTGTAACACTGATGTATATGTTTATTTCTATTCTTTTGCAAAGCCTGTGTTACTACAAATGTTATCTGTACTATTATGTTTTTTAATGATGTATTTTGTACCTTTGTAATTGTATTCTTATGTTGCAAATTGATAATTGTATAGACACCAGTTCTCCAAAGTAAGTTACATTTGACTGCACACGTTTCTGTTGGTCATAGTATATGCACATCAGATGAGAAGTTGGGACTGTTAGTGTTTGCACGTGTGTTGATAATTCAGAAAGAGACTAGTTAACAGCATTGCTGGTTCTAAGGACGTACCAGATAGCTTGTGAGTGCACAAGTGGTGGTTTATGCACTTGCTATATTGTCTGCAAGACTCTTAGATGGTGATTGTGCACCTGCACAGTAGAAACAGATGGCTGCTGGCCGTCTCTACAAGGACTACAGTGGGTCTGCATTTTTGATGGCCCACCAATACCATTATTTTTATAAGGATTACAGTGGGTCTGCTCTGTGATGACCTACCTACCAATATTCAAAACTTCGACTGACTCTGCTGTTGGTTGTCTCTGTTGTGGCCCAGTACCTGTCTGCATATCAAGAGTCAACACAGTCTTTCTGTTTGAAGGACAACACTACTTCTTCAAGACTACGTGGAAATCCACTACTTCCGTGTTCATTTTCTTTTACTAATGAGACTTTGTGAAAAAACTGTAATTACTATTGTGATAAATGATCAGGACTATCTTTATGAGAACAACTTTTTCTTTTGATAAACATTGTATCAACAAGTGGGTGCATTTGATATCTTTGTTATTGTAATCATGAAAATTTTTTTCAAATCTGTATAGGCCACTGCCCAAAACAATTTGTTAAATTTTTTGTGGGGAGCATGGGGGCTATGTAAGTAGGCTGTTTAGGTTCTTATATTGGTAATGCCACCGCCATGTAGCGCTCTGTATGAAAATCACTGAATGTACTGTGTGCAGTCTTTGGCTGGTTTACATTGTTGGAATTTGCTATTGCAGTGTTGGGCAGTTGGATGTTAACAGCGCATAGCGTTGCGCAGTTGGAGGTGAATCGCCAGCAGTGGTGGATGTGGGGAGAAGAGATGGTGGAGTTTCGAGAGCAGATGATCTGGACGTGTGTCCATCAGAGAGGGTAAATTTGTAAGACTGGAACTACGGTCGCAGATTCGAATCCTGCCTCGGGCATGGATGTGTGTGATGTCCTTAGGTTAGTTAGGTTTAAGTAGTTCTAAGTTCTAGGGGACTGATGACCTCTGATGTTAAGTCCCATAGTGCTCAGAGCCATTTGAACCATTTTTTTTGTAAGACTGGATGTCATGAACTGATATATATATATATATATATATATATATATATATATATATATATATATATATATATATATATATATATATATATAATGACTTTTGAACACTATTAAGGTAAATACATTCTTTGTTCTCTATCAAAATCTTTCATTTGCTATGTCTATCAGTAGTTAGTGACTTCAGTAGTTAGAATCTTTTATTTAGCTGGCAGTAGTGGCGCTCGCTGTATTGCAGTAGTTCGAGTAACGAAGATTTTTGTGAGGTAAGTGATTCATGAAAGGTATAGGTTACTGTTAGTCAGGGCCATTCTTTTGTAGGGATTTTTGAAAGTCAGCTTGCGTTGCGCTAAAAATATTGTGTGTCAGTTTAGTGTTGATAAGAATAAGTAAAGAGAGATATGTCTGAGTACATTCAGTTCTACTCAGCTGTTTGAAAATCAAATAATGTAAGAGGTTTATAAGCACAGTCATTCATAATTTTTTCTAGGGTGACGTTTCATGGGATCACAAGCACTGTGATGTATGAGTTTATTTCTGTGACGCCTAAGGGAATTCCTACATAATCTGGGACATTGTCTCTTGCTACCTGGAAAAACATACTATGCCAGTAAAACACCACTAGCACCACTACAGATTAATGTGGGGATGCAAAGGCGGTATACAAAAGCGTAACTTAAAAACGTCTGGAGTAATCCGAGGCAAATTTGGTGTATAGATGACTAATTATATGTATAATGAATGTGTACTGCGAATGTAACTTATCACTACTATTTTTGGGTTGAGTTAAAGTACAGGGTGTTTCAAAAATGACCGGTATATTTGAAACGGCAATAAAAACTAAACGAGCAGCGATAGAAATACACCGTTTGTTGCAATATGCTTGGGACAACAGTACACTTTCAGGCGGACAAACTTTCGAAATTACAGTAGTTACAATGTTCAACAACAGATGGCGCTGCAAGTGATGTGAAAGATATAGACGACAACGCAGTCTGTGGGTGCGCCATTCTGTCCGTCGTCTTTCTGCCGTAAGCGTGTGCTGTTCACAGCGTGCAAGTGTGCTGTGGATAACATGGTTTATTCCTTAGAACAGAGGATTTTTCTGGTGTTGGAATTCCACCGCCTAGAACACAGTGTTGTTGCAACAAGACGAAGTTTTCAACGGAGGTTTAATGTAACCAAAGGACCGAAAAGCGATACAATAAAGGATCTGTTTGCAAAATTTCAACGGACTGGGAACGTGACGGATGAACGTGCTGGAAAGGTAGGGCGACCGCGTACAGCAACCACAGAGGGCAACGCGCAGCTAGTGCAGCAGGTGATCCAACAGCGGCCTCGGGTTTCCGTTCGTCGTGTTGCGGCTGCGGACCAAATGACGCCAACGTCCACGTATCGTCTCATGCGCCAGAGATTACACCTCTATCCATACAAAATTCAAACGCGGCAACCCCTCAACGCTGCTACCATTGCTGCACGAGAGACATTCGCTAACGATATAGTGCACAGGATTGATGACGGCGATATGCATGTGGGCAGCATTTGGTTTACTGACGAAGCTTATTTTTACCTGGACGGCTTCGTCAATAAACAGAACTGGCGCATATGGGGAACCGAAAAGCCCCATGTTGCAGTCCCATCGTCCCTGCATCCTCAAAAAGTACTGGTCTGGGCCGCCATTTCTTCCAAAGGAATCATTGGCCCATTTTTCAGATCCGAAACGATTACTGCATCACGCTATCTGGACATTCTTCGTGAATATGTGGCGGTACAAACTACCTTAGACGACGCTGCGAACACCTCGTGGTTTATGCAAGATGGTGCCCGGCCACATCGCACGGCCGACGTCTTTAATTTCCTGAATGAATGTTTCGATGATCGTGTGATTGCTTTGGGCCATCCGAAACATACAGGAGGCGGCGTGGATTGGCCTCCCTATTCGCCAGACATGAACCCCTGTGACTTCTTTCTGTGGGGACACTTGAAAGACCAGGTGTACCGCCAGAATCCAGAAACAATTGAACAGCTGAAGCAGTACATCTCATCTGCATGTGAAGCCATTCCGCCAGACACGTTGTCAAAGGTTTCGGGTAATTTCATTCAGAGACTACTCCATATTATTGCTACGCATGGTGGATATGTGGAAAATATCGTACTATAGAGTTTCCCAGACTGCAGCGCCATCTGTTGTTGAAAATTGTAACTACTGTAATTTCGAAAGTTTGTCTGCCTGAAAATGTACTGTTGTCCCAAGCATATTGCAACAAACGGTGTATTTCTATCGCTGCTCGTTTAGTTTGTATTGGCGTTTCAAATACACCGGTCATTTTTGAAACACCCTGTATATAAATGATATCTTGATATTGACTTTAAATACCTTAAAAGTAGGAAGGACTTTCGAGGCCAGTGCCATAGACACATATAACTCTCTCTGTACGGTCACACGGTGCAAAACATCAGAGAGATGCATGGGTAGTGTTTTTTTCGACACGCCAAAGATTTATTGGCAGAATCCCGAAATTCCTTAGAATTCAGGTGAAAGCGCTGGCCGAAATTCTCCCAGATAGAAGTGAAATATGAGTCCAAATGTGATAAACTGTGTTAAGTATAGCTGTTTTATACAAAGGGCGTTCAATACGTAACGCAACATTCAGAACTGGCCATTAAAATTGCTACACCACGAAGATGACGTGCTACAGACGCGAAATTTAACCGACAGGAAGAAGATGCTGTGGTATGCAAATGATTAGCTTTTCAGAGCATTCGTACAAGGCTGGTGCCGGTGGTGACACCTACAACGTGCTGACATGAGGAAAGTTTCCAACCGATTTCTCATTCACAAACAGCAGCTGACAGGCGTTGCCCGGTGAAACGTTGCTGCGATGCCTCGTGTAAGGAGGAGAAATGCGTACCATCACGTTTCCGACTTTGATAAAGGTCGGATTGTAGCCTATCGCGATTGCGGTTTACCGTATCGCGACATTGCCGCTCGCGTTGGTCGAGATCCAATGACTGTGAGCAGAACATGGAATCGGTGGGTTCAGGAGAGTAATACGGAACGCCGTGCTAGATCCCAATGGCCTCGTATCACTAGCAGTCGAGATGACAGGCATCTTATTCGCATGGTTGTAACGGATCGTGCAGCCACGTCTCGATCCATGAGTCAACAGATGGGAACGTTTGCAAGACAACAACCATCTGCACGAACACTTTGACGACGTCTGCAGCAGCATGGACTATCAGCTCGGAGACCATGGCTGCGGTTACCCTTGACGCTGCATCACCGACAGGAGCGCCTGCGATGGTGTACTCAACGACGAACCTGGATGAACGAATGGCAAAACGTCATTTTTTCGGATGAATCCAGGTTATGTTTACAGCATCAAGATGGTCGCATCCGTGTTTGGCGACATCGCGGTGAACGCACATTGAAAGCGTGTACTCGTCATCGCCATACTGGCGTGATGGTATGGGGTGCCATTGATTACACGTCTCGGTCATCTCTTGTTCGCATTGACAGCACTTTGAACAGTGGACGTTACATTTCAGATTTGTTACGACCCATGGCACTACGCTTCATTCTATCCCTGCGAAACCCTACATTTCAGCAGGATAATGTACGACCGCATGTTGCAGATCCTGTATGGGCCTTTCTGCATACAGAAACCGTTCGACTGCTGCCCTGGACAGTACATTCTCCAGATTCCTCACCAATTAAAAACGTCTGGTCAATGGTGGCTGAGCAACTGGCTCTTCACAATACGCCAGTCACTACTCTTGATGAACTGTGGTATCATGTAGAAGCTGCATAGGCAGCTGTACCTGTACACGCCATCCAAGCTCTGTTTGACTCAATGCCCAGGCGTATCAAGGCCCTTATTACGGCCAGAGGTGGTTGTTCTGGGTACTGATTTCTCAGGATCTATGAACACAAATTGCGTCAAAATGTAATCTCATGTCAGTTCTAGTATAATATATTTGTCGATGAATACCCTTTTATCATCTGCATTTCTTCTCGGTGTAGCAATTTTAATGGCCAGTGGTGTATATGTCTTTTTTCCGGAAGCAGCTTGGTTTATTCAGAACTCAGCTTGGCTAAAAAGCCTTATTTTTCAATAATCTTCAGTCAATGCGACGGCCTTACGCCACTGTATTGGGAGCAACTGCATACCCGCATAGTATCATTCTACGGTCTACGGTCGGAGCCAAAGTCTTGCTGGATCCATAACTTCCCCGTCATCTATGTGCTGCTTCCCGTGGAGTGCATCTTCCATCGTTCGAAATAGATACGAAAGGTACGAGATCAGGGCTGCAGGGTGGATCGAAGAGGAAACACACCTTCGAGTACCCCAGCTGGTTGACAAGTGCGTCATCACTACCAACAGAGACGTCCAGCTGTGCAGCGATGTGTTTATTTGTGACCCATTGAGCAGCTCGTGTGAGAGAGTGCCCAGGTTCCAACATCGCCGGAGTAACAGGTGGCACGCGGCGGATCGGACAGGTTGCGCGCCACTGGTTCGATGATGACAAGACGCCTCTCCCATCTCCTCGCCGTGCTTTTGTTACTGCCAGGTCTCCGTAGACTTTCTGCAAGGGCCTGCAAATACCTACAATAATCTGGTTTTCGGCCACACGGAATGCAATGGCAGATCTCTGCTTGGAACGCAACTGCATTACAGACGTCAGTTTTAAGGCTACCTACAGTGCAGCGACCTATCTGAACTCCATCAAACTATAGAAGCTGAAGCAGGAATATTCTACGGTGTCCCACAACAAGCTCCACATTTTTTTCTACCGAAATTGGCCGAGAAAAAATTGAACGTCTCTCGTATCAATAAACATTCAGGATGTAACGGGTATAGCTGGCGATATATTTATATGTGGTACCTTCCACATTCGCGTGTCCGCAGCTCGTGGTCGTGCAGTAGCGATCTCGCTTCCCACGCCAGGGTTCCCGGGTTCGATTCCCGGCGGGGTCAGGGATTTTCTCTGCCTCGTGATGACTGGGTGTTGTGTGATGTCCTTAGGTTATTTAGGTTTAAGTAGTTCTAAGTTCTAGGGGACTGATGACCATAGATGTTAAGTCCCATAGTGCTCAGAGCCATTTGAACTTCCACATTCGCATATACGTGCGTCGGTTGTTTTTTCCCTCTTTCGAACAGAGCTCCCACAAACACGTCACAACTTAACGACCTGATGTTTTCTGCATGTCGTAATTGCACCACTGGGAGGACTAAGCCTATCAGTATGGACTAAGAATTTTGCGCCCACATGTCTACACTTCAGCACCTGATCTGCTGTCCAGGGGAAATAAGCATCAATTGCTCTTGCTACGTGTATTGGAGGTTCTGTCCAACCTAAAAACATACAAATCTTAATAGCTTGAGTTATTAGTGACTGAAACACTTATGTAATCCTGTCCTCAGTCACCAACAGAAATATCTGCAGTTATACCTATCATACCCTACACACATTATAAATATATGTTACAGTGAAGCACCGAAATCTGGAGAATGTCGACTTTCATCGGTGAATGTCAACATTCACGTAGTCGTTTAGTGTATATCCGAAATATTTGCTAAATACCCTTATTTCTGACTTACACCGGTAAATATTGACATTCACCATGCACTAATGGTGAATGTGGAACATGTTGGAGATTTATATATATAATTCAGTCGCTATAAAACGTCACATGGGTGACGTAACTTTTTCGCCTCTCTTTCTGAAAGGAATGACCAAGAATTTAAAATACACAGTACATTCTACATGAGAAAATAAAATAATAGTTATAAAAAATTACTTACTTATGTGATTCAAATCTTATTTATTGAAATAACTTAAACTATTATGACACTTTAAATTGCACAAGAGTCCCTTGCTTTTTCAACTACATTTATTTGTGAGACACTTCTTTTTGCAATGAAAGCGTGTATAGCCTTGACCCCCGCTTCTCGGATTAGCTGCAGCTGCTTCTCTCAGCGTCATTACTTGAAAAGAAATCTCATTTACGGAAAGTAACTTTTCTTTACAAATTACGAACTGATTACGTTTGGAAAGCTGCTTGAGGATACCATTTTTATTTGCCAGTTCATAGAAGTCGGAGTCTTCTGTTCCAACAACAACCGCTAACACATTTCGGCCACCTCTACGACCACGGTCGACCTCAGGGATTTGTATTCGTACATTATCACCAATTTGAGCAGGAGGAAATTGTTTTTATGAGGTTCGTAACATCTTTGTTGTGCAGTAGAAGATTTTCATTCGCGGCCGCTCTTTTTGTAGAAATCAACTCGTGTTTTTCAGACAGAATTTGATGTGAAGACGTAGGTTGTAGGTCCTCTTCAATATTTTTCTTTGGGATATGGTTTTCGGTATGACTACCGCTCAGATTTCTTTTATAAGCATTAACAATTTCTTCAAGCTGTTCTTCGGTTTCATAAGTATTGGCAATTTCTTCGAGTTGTTCCTCAGTTTCAATATTTCCGATCTGTTCGCCAGGCAAAACAGACAATGTTACGCCTCCTTTTGCTTTAACGCCAAACATGGCTTCATAAGGACTTCGGCGTATTCCTTCGTGGTATATAGGGTTATTGGCAAATTGAACAAAGGATAAACCATCTGACCATTTATTTGTATCGTTATCGTTCATCCATGCAGTTAGCATATTCTGTATATCCTGATTGGCCCTTTCAACTGAGCCTTGTGTTTGACTGTGACGAGGCTTTCCGTGAACTATTTTAACATCTTTCCACATAGCGCATATTTCAGATATGACTTGATTACTAAATTCTCTACCATTATCTGATTGCAATATTGCTGGTGCACTAAATGTTAAAAATATTGAAAGAACGTGATGCGCTACTTCTTCAGTTCTTTCAGTTTTCAGTCATTTCCCTACAGCGTGGCCGTCCAGCTCGCCTGATTTTAGTCCGTATGTATTCTGGCTGTGGAGTTATTGGAAATTTGTTGTGTTCAACGCTCTGGTTCGAAACGTAGCTGAATTGAACGCACTCATTGTGCAATGCATTCTGAACGTGACTCCCGAAGCACTCTGATCTGTTGCTGAAGATGCTGTTTCTCGATTCCAACTTGTTGCAGAAAATTGTGGACGGCGTACTGAACATGTATCTTGCACCAGTCCCACGACAATTACAAAGCGATATCATTTTACTTTCTATGCTGTTTTTGGCTATAGGATAGTTAAGAACCGATACCACTTTGATTTTTATTCGGTTTTAGGATACCTTGAGAATTAAAAACTGATGCCATTCGCTCTTTATGCCGTTTTTGGCATCAGGAGAATAACAAATTTTCCATCTGATCGGCGAGCTTTCCGTGGGGATGGGCTTACCTAACTGAGAGTGCCACAACTGTTGACTACCGACGCTGAATAGCACGTATGAACATAAACCATAGACTTCACCTGTCATTTGTAGCCGAACGCATTCCCGTCAAGATGCTTACAGCACCATCTACGGGTAAACGTTTCTTTAATTAATTTTTATTGCTCCACAACGCTGCCCCTATGCCAATAATATGCTGTTCATATTTGACGTAATTCGCAACAGTGGTTCTCTTTTTACAGCATTTTGTAACAGGAACTTTAATTATGTATACTGTGCATACACTAGCTCAATAAGCATTGTCCAAGTTTGTATTTATTCTACTCTTCGGTTTCTGCATCTGCTCCTTGCCCTCTCTCTGTCCATCCAATCCTGTCGACTTCCTCCACGCCCTTTCTCTGTGCAATTCTTCCAACCCCTGTCCCTTCCCTATTGTTGGTCCATCTTCTCCTGCCCTCTCTCTGTTCACCTCCTCTTCCCCTCTCACTTTGTTCAAATACTCCTCCCCCTCTCCCCATCTACTCCTTCCTCCTCTGCCCATCCCCTTGTATCCCTCTAATTCCATTTCCCGATCCCCCTCTCTTAGACCATCCTCTGTCAATCTCTCTTCTCCCATCTCCTACTCTTTTCTTTCTCTATCCATCTCCTCTTCCGCTATCTGTCTCCATATTCTCCTTCCCCCACACTGCCCATCTACTTCTCCACCCAAACTTTCTTTACATTATCACGCCAACCCTAATAGGAGGCTAATGGTGCTTACAACCAAAGTATTTATTTCCTGATCGTAACTAATATGTGTACTAAACATTGTACAAATCGTTCCAGAGGTCTATGATGACCTCTTTGCCCGTGTCCTTGCCCATGAACGCACATGTCAAATATAATTGGCTCTGAGGACTATGGGACTTAACATCTGAGGTCATCAGTCCCCTAGAACTTAGAACTACTTAAACCTAACTAACCTAAGGACATCACACACATCCATGCCCGAGGCAGGATTCGAACCTGCGACCGTAGCAGCCCCGCGGTTCCGGACTGCAGCGCTAGAACCGCACGGCCACCGCGGCCGGCCAAATATAATTCACATATAAGTATTTGTATATATATTTCAACGTCTTTTAAGTGAGTTTCTACCTGCAGTTACATTTCCACGCGGATCGACCTTTACGACGTCATGTTTCCTTAACAATGTACTGTTCATTGATCTAATTTTGCAGGTACATTCAGCGGTATGTGTTGCTACCGCCTGCGGAATGTAATGTGCATAGAATTAATAGTGAAGATGTAATAAATTAAAACGTCATGCATAATGCAGCTTTTGATGGATCTCAGTGTTTGACGCCATATCTCCTGAGCTATGTGTCATACAATGATATACTTTTTTTATGTGGATCCTGTCTGGGGAAATTGTTGCTAACAAACCTTGTAGAAATGATGTAACAATATTAAACGTGAAATTTACGGATAAATATGGATAATTAACCAATCTCGATCGAAATGGTTTATAAATAATTTAAAATGAAACGTCGAAATGGTAACAAAAATTGCCCGGAGAACGGAGTTTCAAGTTACAAAAAAACACAGCAGAGGAAAGAAATACAATACTGACAGTAGCAGATGTTCAAAGTGACCATCATTCATCTCTTGGAACTTTTTGGCCCTAGTCAGCACGTTGCTGAAGACGGATCGACGCTCGACAGCTGGAATTGCTACAGTGTCATCCGAAATGTTCTGCTGCAGCTCTTGAATATTATGAAGGTAGTTGCGGTACAACTTAGACTTGAGGTAACCCCCTCCCCCCCCCCCCTCTCCACACACACAAAGTAATCGAGCCCTGACAGAACAGTTGACTTCAGTGGACGAACACGGCCGCTGCCAGGCTGAACTCTGCTAATAGTTGTGTCAGGCGAGAGGATTGTTTAAATCTGCTCCAAGGTTCGGCTGCCTGTATGGGCAGTTGCTCCATCCTGTTGGAGTGTGCATATGCAGGCCATTTTTATTTGCTCCAACCTGTATAATTCAGTAATGTCTGCAGTACGTGTCGTGAACACGTTTGGTAGTAGAGAAGTAATAAAGTAAAGCCTCATACTTCATGCAGCAGTTTTGATTCATCAGCAGTGAAAACGTAGTAAGGGATAATCCTTTCTCCTTTCATCACTTTGCGGTGGTTGTCAACGAGAAAAGGTTTGACATTATATGTAAAATATGTTGCATGTCACTAAGGGCTCTCACTCTCAAATGTTGGATGACTAAAAACTGCATAGTCACAGGACGTGGCCTAAATTTATTTCTCACTCCCACCCTTACCTCTTCGTTATGTAGTTGGTCCTTACCCAGACACCGATTCCTTCCAGACAGTAAACGATGTAGTGATATGTGTGCTAAGTTTGGTTCAAATCGATCGAGTGGGCAGTAAACGATGTAGTGATATGTGTGCTAAGTTTGGTTGAAATCCATCGAGTGGTTTACTTAGGATTATATGACAAATGCACAAAACCACATTGCCATTCATTTATTTTGGTCATATAAATGTGATGTCTGGAATATGTATACCTACTTTTAAAAAAATGAGGTGTTGCAACTAGGAGCTTGTGCTGTTCCGACTTTTGCAGTAGCAGATGAATATTCAACATTACGAACAAGAAATTATTAAAAATAACAATTTTGTTATGCGTATTTAGGGAACAACTACAAGCTGTCAGGTGGCAAAAATATCACAATAATTTTTGTGAACAGTTACAGGCAAATATGGAACTTCCTGTCAGATTAAAACTGTGTGCCATACCAGAATTGTAACCTGGTACCTTTGCCCTACGTTGGCAAGTGCTCAGACGGTGGAGCACATACCCGCGCAAGGCAAAGGTCCCGCTTTCGACACACAGAGAGAAAAATTTGTTCTCGAGTTAAAAACGGGTCCAAACAACTATGTCAATTGAGTAAATAATGTTGACCCATCTGCCCGCATCGACAGTGCTGTGCAGACGTGTGATGGTTTCCCTGCACTGGCATCCACTGTGCATCGGCGCGTTAAGTGGTAGAGCTTGTTGGAGCGTCGCAGAAACTTCTAAGCTTATTGCAGTTTGAGATATGATACCGTCATGTTCCCATTGAATAGTCTAGGTAGTTTGATGATAATATTTGATCGTAGCTATAATACAACCAGGCTGAATAAAAACGAAGGTTTTTAGAGCAAGAAATAAAACTTGGTTTCGATGCCTGTACAGGAATATACGTTTCGAAATTGAATTGTGTGATTTTGGCCGAACTGAAGAACGCTGACTGGTTCAAAACTGTAATCTAGTCTTGCGGGGGTATTACGAAGTTTGTGATGGGAATGTAGGTGGATTTACCATTTCTCACACTGCATTTGGAACACGAGCACTCTGGATATCCGAACTGCCGTTCGCGTGTCCAACGGAGCGAATGAATGCAGTGTTTGCACTATAAATGAAAGTTACTAGTAACGTTGCCGAACAGTAGTCCGACGACCGCATAATCCAAATACTAACTTCAAGCAGACAATTAGTGGCGGATTTGCAGAAACATATGCTATCGTACATCAGTTTTTGAGCTTATCAAGGTATCATTATAAATGATGGCCAGCCAAGGAAGGATGTATGTGGCGACTCTATCAGCCACGACCGCATTCAGCGTTAATAGAGGTGAGTGGTTCAGCTACAGACTGGCGAGACGCCAGGATTTCCAGCTATGACTGCACTCCCAGCCAATTATGCAGCGGACGCCAGCAGGAATGTCTTGAGAACTGGTGCATTTATATCTGATGACACAAGTACTCCATCTTCAGCCGGCCACGGTGGCCGTGCGGTTCTAGGCGCTCCAGTCCGGAGCCGCGCTGTTGCTACGGTCGCAGGTTCGAATCCTGCCTCGGGCATGGGTGTATGTGATGTCCTTAGGTTAGTTAGGTATAAGTAGTTCTAAGTTCTAGGGGACTTATGACCACAGCAGTTGAGTCCCAAAGTGCACAGAGCCATTTGAACCAATCCATCTTGTAACTGGGCCAAATTTAACAATTTGTTCTACAGTCAGCTCGAAGTGTATGTGGTTTCGAAAATGTACGTGACCTGTTTGCAACAAATAATCCTGAGCAAATAGGGAGCATCATGGCGGATACAGGAATTAGTGACCAAGAGGTTGTTGCAGCTGGACTAAACATCAAAACCCACCAAATATAAACACAAAGTATATCTATTTAAAAATGGTTGAAATGGCTCTGAGCACTATGGAACTTAACATCTGAGGTCATCAGTCCCCTAGAACTTAGAACTACTAAAACCTAACTAACCTAAGGAAATCACGCACATCCATGCCCGAGGCAGGGTTCGAACCTGCAACCGTAGCGGTCACGCGGTTCCAGACTGTAGCGCCTAGAACCGCTCGGCCACTCCGGCCGGCGAAGCAGCTTTAATCAAGGTAAGGTCTCCAGTCCAGACTGTACGCCAGTCAGGTTCCTTTCAGAGTATGCTGACACTATTTCTTTATCAGTAAACATACACAACCGCTTGCTCGTTCGAATGATCCGTACCTGAAGACTAGCAAATTGCACAGCTCACACGAATACCAAAGAAAGGACAAAATAAAGGAAATAGGAGTAATCTGCTCAATTACGGATCCATATCACTATTTTCGATTAGCAGTAGCATTTAGGAACACCACTGTCTTCCAGTACTATGGGTTACCTCGAAGAGAAGAATTTATTGCGAAACAGCCAACATAGATTCAGAAAATATCATGCTAGTGAAATTCAACTAGATCTTTATTCTGACAAAGTAGTGAGTGCTGGCTAGACTAGATGGGAAGTTAATTCAGTATTTTTAGATTACCGGAAGGCCTCAGATACAGTTCCCCATAAGCGACTTCTAATCAAATTCGTGCCTATCGAGTTTCGTCTCAATGCTCGGACTGGATACGTGATTTCCTTTCAGAAAGGTAACAGTTCGTAGTAACTGACGGGAAGACATGGAGTAAAACAGAAAAATATCTGATATACCTCAGGGTCCCTGCTCTTCCTGATCTACAGAAACGATTTAGAAAATAATCTGAGGAGCCCTCTTAGATTGTTTGCAGATGATCCTGCCATTTACCATCTTATAAAGTCATCAGATGATCAAAAGAAATTGCAAAAAGAATTAGACAAGGTATCTGCACATTGCACAACGTGGCAGTTGACACTAAATAACGAAAAGGGGGAAGTAATCCACATCAGTACCAAATGATATTAGCTAAATTTCGGTTACAGGATAAAAGACACGAACTTGAAGGCTGTAAATTCAACAAAATACTAAGGATTGCAATTACGAATAACTTAAAAAAATGGTTAAAATGGCTCTGAGCACTATGGGACAACTTCTGATGCCATCAGTCCCATAGAACTTAGAACTACTTAAACCTAACTAACCTAAGAACATCACACACATCCTTGCCCGAGGCAGGATTTGAACCTGCGACCGTAGCACGACCGCTGTTCCGGACTGAAGCGCCTAGAACCGCTCGGCCACTCTGGCCGGCGAATAACTTAAATTGGAACGATTACGTAGGTAACGTCGTGGGCAAAGCAAACCTATGACCGATTTATTGACAGAAAATTTAGAAGAAGCAAAATGTCTACTAAACAGACTACTTACACTACGCTTATTCACCCTCTTCTGGCGTACTGCTGTGCGATGTCCGACCTGCATCGTATCAGATTGACGGAGGACATCGAAAAGATTTACAGAAGGGCAGTTCGTATTCGATTATCACGAAATAGGAGAGAGAGTGCCACGGATATTGTTCCGGCGTAACATCAAGGGCCAGCACGTCGGCCCGAAACGTTGCAGCAGAGAAGGCTGTGAGATGACGTCAGCCAATAGAACGCTGACTAGGACGACACCACGTCAGGGGCGGCTCCTATATGAAAAACATATAAGCGCCGCTCCGGCTAGTCTAGCCTCGGCACACTAGAAGAGCCGCACAAGAAGACGAGCCATCATCCTCACTCTTTAGACGTGACATTAATTGCTTGCATGGAAATTGTATATATAGAAGAACATTGATTCTTTGCATTTCGCCAATTGCTTGCGACACTTGTTTGCGAAAAGACGAAGTTGTCAGTTCAATGTACTGTAATAAACTCCATTAAACGATTTGCTTGAATATTGTCTAGCTATCTGAGAAAAATTTGGAAACTTGTGGTAAGGTCTTATGCGACGAAACTGTTGAGGTCATCGATCCCTAAGCCTACACACTACTTAATCTAACTTACACTAACTGTAGACAACACACACACCCATGCCCGAAGGAGGACTCGAACCTCCGACGTCCCGGCCCGACGGACCGTGACAAGGCGCCGAGACCGCGAGGCTACACCGCGCGGCAGCTTTCCGAGAAAACAGCTTCCTGGGCACCCTATGTTAGACGAGTGGGCAGGATCTCATATAGGCGACGAGTTATAAGAAGAACCCAGTGCTAATCACTGTTTTCAGGTTGGCGTTGCAGAAATTTTCTTTGCTTTTGTACTTTTTTCCTTGCTTGCCTTGTCTAATTCTTGCATTTGTCTCTTCCAAAATGCCCACCCACCCTATCCCACCTCCTGCTCAGGCGCCACAGCTACCAGTGTAAGGTGCAACACAGCTAATGCAGACATTTCAGTTCCAGACCCAGCAAATACCTACACTGGTCAACACGGTTCAGCAGCTACTGGCCAACGCTCGCGCCGAACAGAACAAACACCACCTACAGAAACACCTACCGCCTCTTCGCAAGTTTCGTGAACAAGAAGAGGAATGGCTCGAGTGGTTTGCAACAATTTGAAGCCCACGTACGTGCCCCCAATGTGCTAGGTACTGTGAAAAGCCATTACTTTTTCTAAACAGTAGGATGTGCAGTGTTTAGGCTCTTCGACAAACTGTTTCCTAACGCCACACTGAGTGACCTTTTGTTTGAACAGCTTTCAGATTGGATAACTAACTATTATGACCAACAAGTGAATGTGGTAGCAGGTAGGTAACAATTCTTTAATTGCAAAACACTGTCAGAACAAACTTATCGCGAGTCGGTAATAGATTTGCAGGGTATGACTAGAAAATGCAATTTCAAATGTGTTTGCGGTGCTTTATATTCAGATGTTACATTGCGTAATGCGATCATGTACAATGTCCTGATGTCAGATTCAGAACAGATTTTGAAACAGTCCGATCCATCCTTTCAGCAGCCAGTGCAAATACTAGAGGGGCCAATAAATTAGAGCCGCATTTATTTGTCAAGTTGAGTCCTTGTTTGCGATTGGCCCATTCTGCAGCAGCAGTTTGCGCTCGCCACGCCTCGTAAACAACCCTCCATGCCGCTTAAGAAGTTCACTAAACAGGTGGCTCCACAGGCGAACTGAATTAAGTCCTACCCTCAGTGTTATTCACGGCGCTAACGCTAAGACTGCCCCTCCCAACAAGCTCAGTGTTACGCTTGTGGCAGGAAAGGGCATTTACAATCTGTATGTTTGCAAAGGAGCAAACATAAGAATTCGACCCACTCACAAAAAGGCCCATGTGGTATATTTTAAGTCTGCAACAGGCATTAGCAAAACCAGCTTCAGTGACTCGCCAGTCCAACAAACGTTTTGTTCATTTACTTCTTTGCTGGAAAAGTGTGAAATTTCAGATGGACATGGGAGCCTCTATCACATTGCTCAATCGTTACACATATGAACTGTTAGGCTCCCTACACCTGTTTAAAACTAGCATGCAACTTTTTGCGTTGGCAGAAGAGCCAACACCGTGTTACTAGTGGAGGCCGAAATGCACGCGTTTTAGCTCACGCAGACTGGCGTGAGGAGGGAAGAACTATACTGACGTGAGGTCTGGAACATGACAAGGAATTAGAATTCAGAAAGCGGACGTAATCAGTTTGGTACTTAACTTTAATCCATTAATGATGAACGTCGCTCTTGACGGTACATGATTCACAATATTATCTGTTCAGAACACATCCTTGAAGTAATTATAGTAACTGAATATGGCGCCTTGCTAGGTCGTAGCAAATGACGTAGCTGAAGGCTATGCTAAACTGTCGTCTCTGCAATTGAGAGCGTATGTAGACAGTGAACCATCGCTAGCAAAATCGGCTGTACAACTGGGGCGAGTGCTAGGGACTCAAGACTAGACCTGCCGTGTTGAGCGGCGCTCGGTCTGCAATCACTGATAGCGGCGACACGCGGGTCCGACGTATACTAACGGACCGCGGCCGATTTAAAGGCTACCACCTAGCAAGTGTGGTGTCTGGCGGTGACACCACACAACTGACGGCTTATAAGGGACCAGGCATTCCCGTTCTAGAAAAATGTACTTTGCCTGACATATATCGCACACATAGACCCCCTATGCGAACAGTGACTTTTACCGTGCTACAATCGCGTGATTGGTAGAACACATTTACTACTGCTTCATTTGATTTATTTGGCTACAACATTAAGAATAATGTGTTGTCAGTGTCTGCATTCCATGTAAAAGACAGTGTAGCTTGCCTGATAAAAGAATTCCCGGAACTCTTTTCTGAATATTTACGCAACGCTAACAATTTTGTTGCACAAATAACTCTGAAAGACAATGCTCAGCCAAAAAAATTTGCTGGGCCAGAACTGTTTCCAGTGCATTACAGGACAAAGTCGCTGTTGAACGTAAAGAACTGCAAGACAGCGGAGCTATTGCGCCCATACCAGCTAGTCAATGGGCTTGTCCACTGGTTTTGCTCCCCAAACCTTAATGTCGCATTCGTCTCTGTGTTGACTTTAAGTTTACAGTCAACCCACAAACTGTGATTGATATTTGTCCACTGCCAAGCCCAGAGGATCTCATCTACACGACGCGTATCTTCAAATATCGCTCGAAATACCGCTCGATGAAAAATCTCAAAAAGTGTGTGTAGTAAATACTCATTCGGGCTTGTTTACATGTTTACGTTGGCTTTTTGGCAGTGCTTCCGCACCCGCCATTTTCGAACGGTATTTGGAACAGCTGACTGCACAAGTAACAAACTGTTAAAACTATTTGGACGATGTTATAATATCAGGTCGTACACATGAAGAACATATTGCAAATTTGTATGCTTTGTTTCTTGTGATATCTGATGCAGGACTAAAGTGGAGACTGGACAAGTGTGATTTTCTTAAACCTGAGTTGCAGTATCTTGGTCATATCATAAAAAGTCAAAGTGTACATCCTCTTGAGTCACATTTGTTAGCCATACGTGGCTTGCCAATTACACGCAATATCACAGAATTGCAGTCAGTTTTAGGGAAAATGAACTATTATATTCGGTTCATACCGAATGCAGCACAAATCGCAGCTCCATTGTATCGCTTGCATCGCAAGAATTTCCCTTTTGTTTGGACATATGAGTACCAAGGCCGGCCGGAGTGGCCGAGCGGTTCTAGGTGCTACAGTCTGAAACCGCGCGACCGCTGCGGTCGCAGGTTCGAATCCTGCCTCGGGCATGGGTGTTTGTGACGTCCTTAGGTTAGTTAGGTTTAAGTAGTTGTAAGTTCTAGGGGACTGATGACAACAGCAGTTAAGTCCCATAGTGCTCAGAGCCTTTTCAACCAATTTTGAGTACCAAGTCGCTTTTCGAAAAATTAAAGATGCATTGCTTGTAAGGTGTCAGGTAAATCCAACGCCTTCCATGAAAACCCTGACATGATAAGCAAATCCAGTAGTATGTCACATAGCTCCGAATAAATCGTGACATTAAATTAACCAAAGTAATACGAGTAACGAGTGAGCAAATGGAATACCACAGACTAACACAAGAATGCCTAAATGCATGTCATACCTCCCCACCGTGAGCCAGACGCAGTTCCGAGGGGAGAAACGAGAACAGAAGCCGAGAGCAGAACCGTGTTAAGCTAGAAGGCCCTACGATAAGGGATGGACACCCACGTTACCAGCTAACCGCTAGGACCACCCCCCCCCCCCGCCCCCCAGCCCATGTTAAACGCTAGAGCCCTCCAGAAGAACAATATAGATCTTACGATAACACTAAAAGTGCCACCCCAGCCGCAAGTTTTACCGTGAGACTTTTTCGCGTCTCTGTTACGTTGCAAACTTTTAAAAACATTGCCCCACCACGAAAAGTATAACGTTTCTCATTGGATAGACAGATTTTTTGTAGGCGGAACTTAAGGTTAACATTGAGACCCTAATTGGCCAGATGAAAACACAGCCAGATAGTTTTTTTTAACCAACTTCGGTAAATTGTAGTAAGGTGAAGTTAGGAGAGAGTTGCTTCCGAGACGGCGAAGTGAGCGGAGCTGTGCTGCCCGCTGCCCGCCGCCCGCTGACGAACACCGACAAGGTAATGAACGCACTCGATCCCGCATAACAGTGCATAAAGCTTCACTCAGAACTGCAGAAGTCTCATCTGTTACGCCCCCTTTTTGCGTAATACTAGTTTCGATCGTCAATTAAAGCTCATGGTGTTAACATTTGCCACTTGAAGTAAAAATCTGAAACGCGATGATTTTTCTGTTATATAGCTATTGAGAAGCCACATCAGCCACTGTAATTTACGACAAGTTAGATAAGTAATTAAAGATAATTGAGGGTCACTGTAGACCATTTTGATAGTTTTCTCTCTTGTGAAACTTAATTTAAACATAGATGTGATGTGGCATAGGTCATCCTTCGATCAATTGTAGAACTTGAAAACGCACTCAGGGAATATTCGTTCACATTTTTGTTGAACGCAGTTGGTTTTTATCATCTTGTATTAAAACATTTCCTTTTATCAATAGTGCAATTTATAAACAATGTTTTGTGAGTAGAATAAAATTTCCAATGGTAAACTTAACTGCTTTTTCGACGTTATTTTACCAGCTAACTAAAAATAGGAAAGCCTTGAACCCCTTCCACTAAATTTAGTTAGTATTAAGATTCTTTTACAGGAAGTGCAGTGGAGCTGACGCTGAAATCATTAAGTATTTGGTTATATCATCGCTAGTCTCACTGAACTCTTTTGAACTCTACATGTCATGTGTGGTCTGGCGTCTCCTTACCAGCAACAGGTCCCAGGTTCAAACTAGTCAATTCCCTAAAAAACACGCTCAGAGCGTCGTTGCGCGAAAGTGGTAGGGAGACACGATATAGAACAAACAGACGCCACGCAGAATGTTAGATGCTCAGTAATCGATGCTTAGTGCAATTTGATCCTGACAAACCAGTTGTATTGCAAGTTGACACTTCCTCTTAAAGAATCAGTGCAGCGCTTTCGCACGGAATTGGTGATATAGACAGGCCTATTGCTTTCGCATCAAAACTATTGTCCAACGCTCAGTGTAACTGTCACAAATTGAGAAATAGGCTTTGGCTATTGTGTGTGGTGTCACCAAATTCCACCACTATTTGTATGGCAGAAAATTCTACTTAGTAGCGTATCACAATCCTTTGCAGACTTTGTTCCATCCGAAGAAACCGGTCCCTGTACCAACTGTCCAGAAAATGCAAAGACGGGCTTTGTTGTCGTCGCACAACTAGTACTAGATTGTGTATCGTCCGACAGCTCATCATGGTAATGCTGACGTACTTTCACGTCTTCCGATTGGCCCTGATACAGACTTTGACGCTTCTGCTGTATCTTCTTGTCACATCGATGCTGAGGATTCTGAATGCTTGAGTCTTTTTAGCTGAACTATAGGAAATTTGCAGAGGCCACGGAAGGTGATTCAGATTTGGACATTTTGTTAAAATACCTTCTGTTAATGATACATTTTGTTAAAATACAATTTTGACCTCGCTTGCTGCATTGCATTGTAGTGTGCCGATAATTTGCACGTCGGCATAGCCTCGCTATTCAGCGAGGTGTGACTCTTGTTCAAAATGACAGTGGACATTCAGGTGTGTTGATACCCAAAGCTCTGCAAAAAGAAGGGTTGCAGTTACTTCACCACATACACTGTAGGATACAGTTAGCGCGTCGTCACTGTACTTGGCAGGGTATGGACGCCCACATAGAACATATGACGTAACAGTGTTATGAATGTGCGGAAATTCACTCCGCTCCGCCACATAAATACTCTGCTTGGCTTAAAAACAATCACTATGGCAAAGTGTGCACATGGGCGTTGCGGGACCATTTTGGAGCACTCGTTGGTTTATAATGGTTGACTCGTATAGCAAGTTTCCTTTTGCTGTGCCAGTGAACTCGACAACGTCACGTGGTACAATTTAGTTGTTGTCCTCGGCTCTCAGTTCACGTCATATGAATTTGAATCATTCTGTGAACGCAATGGCATACAGCATCTAGCTAGTGTCCAAGATGCTACTCCAGGTGTGTGTAAAATGACTGATCGCAACGGAAAATAATGAACGCTAAAATGACTATCCCCTGAAGCAGATCTTAGGATCTCTTAATGGTCTTTTTTAAAATGTAAATTACATTTTAAACATAAATGAATGATAGAGGCAAGTAATACTACTAAATGATAAATGTTGTTGTTCAATATATATTTATTATAGAATAAAATCAACCCTTTAAGTACAATTGTCTGTATTTCATAACTAAAATTATTTATCAATTGCCCAACTCTGCCCCTTATTATGACTGTGCGAACTAATATCAATAACGCGAAATGACTGACGTCATCTGTGTACCGAACACTAGAAGACACTAAGAGATGATCTACTGTGGTATGGAACCTCAGTGGAAAAAACTAACGTCGTCACAGCTGTTTAGCTTTATACCCCAAAAATAAGCTGAAGCAACGTGCGACATCACCACGTGTAGTGGGTGCGGTGCGTCGAAGTGACGCTTCGAGTACTCCTCTGCGACGATGGAAGAACTCGAGCCAAATATAAACTCTTTCAAAAGTAGGACAGCAGAAGGCGGTCCTCTAATATAGTCTAATACTGTCTTCTCCTCTCTATGTTCTACAGACGAGAAAGGCGATCTCCCTGCCACAAGGACGGAGTTCAGATAACGTCTCAACGTCAGTATAAGCAGAAGATGTGCTCTCAATTACTGAACGCTGAATACTCAACGACGACTTCCAACCCTTAGGTGAAGTCAAGAATCGTATAGGTTCGCAACAGTACAGTGCCTAACTGTTCTAACTATAGACTCTCCTGAGAGCAAAGACAGCAAGTCTGTACCAACAAAGCTGATTCGGAACGACCGTCACACACGGGTGCTCACAACGGAACACCTCGTCCCTCCACCGCTGGCTTTCGAGCAAGGCTCGGCTCCCCACCCTCGTAATTCCTAAAACGAATCGTATTCCTGAAAACACAGAATATTCTCCCTCTCTACAGATTCTTCCGAACGCCAAACAACCTTATTTAAGTCTTTTATTGTCCAGCGCCGAAAGTATGCTAGGAGAAACCTATACTCGTACAATGGTACACTTCTGAGTAAAAATCCTTGGACATAAGCCAGCCTGCTTGGTTTCCGAGGTGCCACTTGTTCGTTCCTCTCACCTGGGTCCAAAATTTGCAGAGTTCGGAAGTATTATCCGGTTATCCTTCTGGCCCCTACTACGATATCGGCCGGTAGCGGATGGCGGCCACTGTATTGTGCCTTCGCGCTCAGGTGTCCAGACTGTCCGTTTTGGAACTTACTGCGTGGAGCTGGACCACCACACCTGTGTGAGCCTTCCACCCAGGGCTGGAGTTCCGCCTGTCGTTTCATTTCCACTGTCGTTCCAATCTCTACTAGTGTAGGCAATGATTCATTACACCGTCCTGATAATAAAGACAATCCATCACATTTCATGCAATAAGCGTTAACAATTATTTACATGGCGTACATGACAATGTTAGTCTCATTTCATATATACGATGTACAGTCATGCTCTTAAGTATCCAAAAGACCTGAATTTCATTTCATCTGATTTGCATTTAACCCGCATAATGCAGCTGTCTAGCACGTCCTCTAATCATTCTTCGGTACAGTCGTTTGACTATTGAAAATGGTTCCAACAAGCTACCACTAGAAACCTCTGCTCTGTAACACAAGATCTAAAGTAACAACACGATACTACAAATATCAGGGAACACCTTATCAATGATAAGACTGTCCTTGAGGCTTTTAAGCTTACATTTATTACAATAAATGACATACCTGAAATGTTACAACTCTCATTATTATGTCAGATAGGTAATGCACGTAGTAAGTTCGTCGTATTCGGGATTTCCTCTTCCAAGTAACATACCATACTTATTATTTAACACAAAATGACATTACAAATTTAAGTTATTCACGAGCAGCTAGTTGAGAATATACATGAACTTCAAATGACACGACTAACCGTCTCGTTCTAATTATGGATTCAAACCCAGGTCATGCAGACTAAGCAAAGAGTTCGTGATTGACGGAAACTAACAATCATTCCTGAATAGGCATACAGAGATTGATATACCTCGATTTTAGACAGTATCAGTTAGCAAATATCAACTTTAAATTACATAATGTAAACATTTTTAATGGACGCGAATTCCTACCCAGCATCTATTGTCCCTGTTAGCGAACTACGAGAGATGTTAAATATTGCTTCTTCACAAATAACTTACTTGAAATGACGTGATGTAAAGCTTTGTGTTGGACAGGGATTCGGACCCAGAACCTAATCGGATTGTTATCGAAGCACAATCAACTGTGAGATTTCGCATTTTCTCGTCAGTAGCTAGATGTTTTAACTGAAATGGCGAGACAAAACATTAATTTTTTCCTTCCCTGGACTCCAACCAGGCACTTATCGCTGTTATATTCTAGAGAAAACGAACGTTAAATATGGGTTTGTTACACCAGCAGCGACAAGTGAGAATGTTTGAACTAGAAATAATATGACGAAGAGTTCAGTGTGGATTGGGGATCGAACCCAAGACATATCGTTGTTGACTACACACAAAGAGACGTCAGCTACCGAATTTTTCTCCACCAGCAGCTCGGAGTAGCATCCTTGAACTTACAGTGATCTCGCAAATAGTTCTGTGTCTCACTGGGAGTCAAAAATGTCAGATATCGTTAGTGTTGACAACGAATGCAAATACATCAAAAATCAAAATCGAAGCAAAATCAACTGTGAGATATCTCATTTTCTCGTCAGCAGCTAGATGTTTTAACTGAAATGGCGAGACGAAACATTAATTTTTTCCTTCCCAACACTCCAACCAGGCAGATACGTTTCTCTTGCTACAGCTTGATAATACATAATGAAAACTTTAGTGCAGGGCCAGGATGCGAACCCATTCACACGCAATATGTGGCGATGTTGAGGATTCTGCAGTTTTGAACAAACAACAAATTGTAGTCGAGCTATGTTGTCACGATGGGAACAAATTCCGCGTTAAGTGCGGTCGGTGTTGCATTCTCACTTCAGAACCAATTTTATCGACATACAGAAGCTCAAATAAAAATGTAGTAAGATTCCTGTGTCCCTACATAGAGTGTGTTTCGTCACTAGAAATAAGTATCTAGTATAAGAAAGGTTACTGGTAATAGAGTTTCTACATGTCACCACTCCTGACATTATTGTGGTTCAACCCAACGTCTATTTGGTAGAGAAGGAATATCATGTTTAATATGATTTTCAGCCCACAATGCTATTATACCTTCTTCACTTGGCGTAGCCAGAGGATAATAGAATCTGTCTCTCCGTATCAAAAATCGTAGGTAGAAGTTGCAATCGAACCCACACCATAAGTATATGGACCTATTGTCAATCCAACAGACCACCAAATACTTTTCTCTATGCCTCATTTTTCTTTTATTTTGAAGTTTAGATTTGGTTACTGATATTAGCGAAATTTTCGGTAATTTATAACTCTTCATGTCTAGTCAGCTTTATCACTAGATTAGTTTACATTAGATTTGTTAAGATTAACACTTGTTCGATAGATAATGAATACAACATTTGGTAGTGATGTGGAACGTGTCATTTTAATGAAAGATTTCTTTACATAGCATGATTAAATTTCTTTACAACAATTTTTTACTCTCTCTGTCCTTTTGTTATATTTCTCTCTCTCTCTTCAAACAACACACACACATTCTTTTTTTTTATTTGTTTGTTGTGCTCGACTATCGGCCAGGCGCAAAAACGTCCGTGAATGAGTTTCTTATTTTTGAGTACACTTACGACAGAAATATAAAAACAACTATGAGAGTTACTGATTTATAATGCTTAGTTTGCAGTCGGTTCTGAGTATTATTAGTAACTACGCTCCAGTCCCTAAACCTAGCTACAGAAATGCAAATCAGACGCATTACGTATTCCACGCCGTGGCAGCCGGGTCATTGACATGCCAGCTATTGTCACTTCCCAGCCCTCTGTAGGAACACATCGGTTCGTCTTCTTCCTGGTGGTACTGTAACTGAGATTTGGCAACATGGTAAGGTACGTTTGGCAACTCTGTGATCGACGAGTTACTTCCAGTTATGCACGGTAATAAGCCTCAAAATTCACTTGATTTTTCCTGGCATTTCCACTGAATAATCTGAGTTATTCTCGCCTGATGCGTAACAAATTGTAAATTTACCGTTTACAGCCCAAGAAAGTCGTTGCACTTGGAAATCGCTACTAATCTCGTCCTTTAAACAGCGGTTTACGAGTTCTAGGTAACGCGCTGACCTGTAAAAAAGCATCAGTTAGGGTTTGCGCTACCAGTCTCGCTGACTGTAACGTTTTTAGCCCTTCTGTGAAAGAGCTACAAGCAGTCACGTCAAACATCGATAAGGAAATCGCAAGAAAATACTTTGGCTCATAGTGCAATGGTGAAAAACTTCAAATGCTGCACAACAGATAACGCCTTTTTCTGCTGCTGACAAGCAAATTTTGGGTTTCTAGGAATATAGAACTTTATTTATGAAATACCACATTTGTATACCTCTTGAGTATGACGCAGCATAGCAATTAAACACAGAACCAATCGAAAACTAAGTGAGTAATATTTTACTAATTCATGCAGATAGAGGCAAGCCTGTGTACAGATACTCAGTTTTCTTAAAACAGACTTTCGTCGTAAGATTATCATGAGTAGTTTTATTTCATTTCTTATAATAGAGTGCACAATTTTTCTAAGGTTTCTTTTAGTGTTGTTCAAACAATAGTAAACATGAGAGAGAAATTAATCATTAACGATATGGGGGAATTCTCTGATGTTATCTATAACAGACTTACAATGCACATGCAATTTATTGATTACACGCATGTAGAAAACTTGTTCTGAGTTAAAGCTGTCAAACAAGGTTTCAAGATGAATAAAATGGCACTAACACACGACAGATAATGTAGAAAATACCTTTCTGACGTATTTTGGCACGATGTGCTCTCCCCATACATAATACAGAAGTTTCGAGATGCCTGTGCTGCCTGGCCGTCTATTAACTTTGAAAAGAACAAAATGTCGCAGAAGTTAGCCCTTTTTCCACATGCGACAATTTTGGATTGAGAGGTGAAGGGAATTATGTTCAAAGTTCGATTGGATTTATACCTTCAGCAGACAGCAGATTTGTGTTTTAAAACATGCAGCAGTGAATGTACTCGAACTCGCGACGTCTTATCTACGGTGTGCGACGCTTACTGTTGGGCTACTTGTTGACAAGTAGCTATAGCACCTCCAGAAGTCAACAACAATTCCTCAAGAACTTCCAAATTCCAAAGTACTGTAAGATAATGCATATGGCTGGATCTAGACTTCTTAGAGACAGATAGTTACAGTTCTTCTTTTGCACTGCACAACGTTTTCAACAAACAGATAGCGCAATAGAGTAGCTCAAGTGTAATTTCTGCATCCTACGCTGTTGGCAGTTCTGTGTAAGTGGCAGTTACGTGATTTTATTTCTTTTTTACAAAATAGAGTAGAATGTATGCAATGAGTAGTCGAAGCAGCCAGTTCATGGCGATTGGGTCAACCACGTAAATGAATGTACTGAACATGCTCCAAACCACTACGAGGGAGCCTGTGTGTCAGAATTCTCATCCAGTATGGCGCAACGACGTTCTGATAGAAAAATGAGGCATAGAGAAAAGTATTTGGTGGTCTGTTGGATTGACGATAGGTTCATATACTTATAGTGTGGGTTCGATTCCAACTTCTACCTACGATTTTTGATACGGAGAGACAGATTCTATTCTCCTTTGGCTACGCCAAGTGAAGAGGGTATAATGGCATTGTGGGCTGAAAATCACATTAAGCATGGTATTCCTTCTCTACCAAGTAGACGTTAGTTTGAACCACAATAAAGTCAGGATTGGTGACATGTAGAAACTCTATCACCAGTAACGTTTCTTATACTAGTTAATTATTTCTAGTGACGAAACAAACGCTATGTAGGGTCACAGGACACTTATTCCATCTTTTATTTGAGCTTTTGTATGTAGATAAAATTGGTTATGAACTGTAAATGTAACTCAGACCGCCCTTAACGCGGAATTTGGTCCCTTCGTGACAATACAGCTCGACTACAATTTGTTCAAAACTGTAGATTACTCAACATATCCACATATTGCGCATGAATGGGTTCGAATCCTGGCCCTGCACTAAAGTTTTTATTATGTATTATCAAGCTGTAGCATGAGAACACCTATCTGCTGGTGGATAATAATTTTGATTTTTAATGTATTTTCATTCGTTGTCAACACTAACGATATCGGACGTTTTTGACTCCCAGTGAGACACAGAACTATTTGCGAGATCACTGTAAGTTCAAGGATGCTATTCCGAGTTGCTGGTGGAGAAAAATTCGGTAGCTGAGGTCTCTTTGTGTGTAGTCAACAACAATATGTCTTGGGTTCAATCCGCAGTCCACGCTGAACTCTTCGTCATATTATTTCTAGTTCAAACATGCTCACATGTCGCTGCTGGTGTAACAAACCCATATTTAACGTTCGTTTTTCTCTAGAATATAACAGCGATAAGTGCCTGGTTGGAGTCCAGGGAAGGAAAAAATTAATGTTTCATCCCGTCATTTCGGTTAAAACATCTTGCTACTGCCGAGAAAATGCGATATCTCACAGTTGATTGTGCTTCGATAACAATCCGATTAGGTTCTGGGTCCGAATCCCTGTCCAACACAAAGCTTTACATCACGTCATTTCAAGTAAGTTATTTGTGAACAAGCAATATTTAACATCTCTCGCAGTTCGCTAACAGGGACAATAGATGCTGGGTAGGAATTCGCGTCCATTAAAAATGTTTACATTATGTAATTTAAAGTTGATATTTGCTAACTGATACTGTCTAAAATCGAGGTATATCACTCTCTGTATGCCTATTCAGGAATGATTGTTAGTTTCCGTCAATCACGAAATCTTTGCTTAGTCTGCATGACCTGGGTTTGAATCCATAATTAGAACGAGACGGTTAGTCGTGTCATTTGAAGTTCATGCATATTCTCAACTAGCTGCTCGTGAACAACTTAAATTTGTAATGTCATTTTGTGTTAAATAATAAGTATGGTATGTTACTTGGAAGAGGAAATCCCGAATACGACGAACTTACTACGTGCATTACCTATCTGACATAATAATGAGAGTTGTAACATTTCAGGTATGTCATTTATTGTAATAAATGTAAGCTTAAAAACCTTAAGGACAGTCTTATCTTTGATAAGGTGTTCCCTGATATTTGTAGTATCGTGTTATTACTTTACATCCTGCTGTATTGCGATACAGAGCAGTGTTTTCTAGTGGTTACTTGTTTGAAACATTTTCAATAGCCAAACGACTGTACCGAGGTGTGATTAGAGGACGTGCTAGACAGCTGCGTTATGTGGGTAGCATGCGAATAAGGCGAAATGCAATTCAGGTCGTTTGGATACTTCCGAGCATAAATGTAAATGTGAATCACACTTTTTAGTCAGCTGTGGTTTCTGACTGTGCTCTCTCTACTGCACTCTCTCAGAGAGAGGAGTACGCTGTATGTATTTTAAACCGTATTCTCCTCTCCGCGTTGTTCAGAATATAGGGAAGGAGTGTATTGTTCATTTACTTTATAATGAATATCAGTTACCACTGTATTTGTCACACACTCTTTGCTACAGCTTCTCCCCACTTCACACAATTTTCTACCACACTTCTACAGCTCTTACACCAAATACATGAAGAACATGTTACAATCATTATGCATTTTGTAAGAGGTCCATGATTAAGGAATTTGTTGCTAGCGCACTCGAGCACATTTAATTTCGATGGATTGCTCATGTGCTGCCTGCGATATGTAAGGTATAAGAGAATCTCAGACCAGAGAGCAGTGTTGTATGCGGTGGGAACTGTGTAGTAGTAGCGAGCAGTCGTGTGTATGAAGTTGGCTGGGCCGGTCGTGGGGAGCGATGGCGGAGCCTTAACGATATAATATAAGGTAAAAGCAGCCTCGCGCAAATGTAGTATTGTTATATCAAGTCCCATGTATTGTTTTTAAAAAAATCTTTTAATAATAATCTTTCTCATAAAAAGTAACTTTTGACAATCATTCATTTCAATTTAAAGAATTTACTAATTTCTCCAGACCATGGTCATCCCGATTATTGTAAAGAAAAATTCAGTTGTTCTTTTTATACATGAGAAATCTATCGACCAGCATTGTACTGGGCTGTGCCAGAAAAATTTCATATAGGAGCAAATATATATGCGTTATCCGGCGACTTCCTTGAGGTAAGATTTTTCAATTTATTCAGAATGGTCTTTCAGGGCCATGACGCAACACTGCTGTCGTCTAAAATTTACCAGTTTAAATTCACACAGTCATTTATTGAAAGGTTATCTATGAGTCACATTTTTTTTATTAGGAGATTAGTCACATTTTATTGTTCCAAGGTTACGGAATTTATCTGTGGGAAGTTACGCTGAATGTGAATTATATACTTATATTTTTTTACTGTTGGGGGGTTTCGGAACTTTTCTGTTGGGAGGTTACACTTGGCGACAACCGGCCAGGATCGTATTTCTTTGTGAATTTCTGAGTTGTAGTCAGTTATATATCTGCTCTTATTTACCTAACGGTAAATGTAGGTTGCATCTGGCGTAACGCATTTACTAATTTGTCACTGCTTCTTTCACAGATCATCGGCAATTTATTGCTCTTTGTTGATATTATATTTGTTCCATTTTTGCTTTGTCCTTGTTTGATTTTGTGCTTAGCTTTGATTTGTGAAAATGCCGCGAAAAACTGCTAACAGTACATCGCGATATGCAATGAGTGAAAAAGCCGACTCGAATAATTTGACCGACAATACTGGCGACACTCAGTGAAATAATGATAATCCTCTAGTTACAGATAATCAGTGCCTGCCGATCACTAGTATTGATTTAAATCCTAATGATGGGCAAACAAATTCAATTATGTCCACAGTAAATTTAACAATTGATGACGCGGCACGTTCCGTTACAATGAACGCTGCCCAGTTTGACACATCTGATTTGCAAAATTTACACAGTGAACAGATAAATGTTTCTAACGAAGGTGAACAATATACACAAAACACGTCAAATTTATTTTATTCCGATGTAGTGACCAACAGTGCACATCCGATTAGCAAACCTTTTCATGAATCAGACAATGGTGAAATGGTTACACAAAATGTGACACATGCAGATACACCATCACACAGCCCAGAAAATAGAGTCACTAATTTTGGGCTGGATCCAGTTATGGCATTATTACTACAACTCAATGAAAGATACGACAATCAGAACAAACAATTTAATGATAAACAAGACAACCTTAACGAAAATCTTAAACAGTTGAATGAAAAACACGACAACCATTATGAACAGATGAAACAACTTAGTGAACAGATTACAGCCGTTGCCGTGCAATGTCACGGTACTAAAGAACAATTACGTGAGGAAATTAAGGCTTGTGCTAGGAACAGTGCATCTGTTGCACAAGAATTAAGTAATACACATGCGGCCACAACGAAATTACTTAGAGATGAAATTAGTGCAGTCGCTAAACAATGTTCTGAAAACGCAACATAGTTACGAGACGAGTTTAAATTAATGTCATCAGAACTTTCACGCACACTGGATGCGAAAGTAGATACGAAATTTGAACAACAAAACAGCCAAATTGACGAACGTTTTAATCACCACCTACAAAACAGTGAAACGCGTTACCGTAAATTTATACGGGAACAGAACAAAGTAAAGAAACAAGTCATGGAAACAGTTACTGCACAGAGACAGGAAGATAAGCGTAAATTGTTTACGAAAGCGAAAACATACGTAGACAACAATATTGCTGCAGTATCAGACGAAATCAATACTATCAAACAGTTGAACACCGAACTGCATGATGAAATCTCTGATCTTAAAACAAAAACAGACACACACACAGTAGACTTTCAGACAGTGACCAGCAGACTTGAACAATTGGAATTAATACAGGATCCCGATGCCATTAAAGCAGACGTTAAGAAATTAAGCAAAACTACACGTAAAATCCAAAAACAAATTAATGCTTGTGATACTAAAAATGATGATCAGGTTAAAGCGTTGACTGAAAAATTTGATGAACTGGCCAGTCGTATTGAGGTTATCGAAAATAACAATGACACCAAATCAGACGATACGTCACCAGTTTCTTTTAATCAAACTTCCGAATTCCAAAACATACAGCAGACAATCAGTGAGATAGGTTCGTCCAATAATACATTACGTAGAAAATTGTCATCTTTACAGCACGAAGTGACGGAAATGAAAAATATTTCAGCCTTTAACACATCACAGCATACAGCATACGCTACTTTGTGAACATTTATCAGACTCACACAGCCAGTATAATTTAAGTAATTTACAGAGAGTACGTGAGTTAGATTCCGAACAGTCACAGACAAATAGATTCTCATACAATCCTGAACCTGTTCTGACATACAGAGACGATAATTTTGATTAGAAGCATTTTCTATCCGTGAGAAAATTTAAAGTATTTAAAAATGACAGAACACAGATTCACCCCTTGGATTGGATACAACAATTTAGCTTTGCTTTTTCACCGACTTGGCCCGTAACACACAAACTTGAATTTATTTGCAGTTTTTTGGAAGGCGAACCGGCAACTCGTATGAGACCGATCGGGAGACAATGCTATTCGGTAGAAGAATTTCAGAATGCTTTTCTGTCAGCGTATTGGTCGAAGACGACACAGCGCGGATTCAAGGATCAATTAATTAGCTTACCAAATTATGAGAACTCAAATTTTCCCACTGTCACGCAATTTTTTGAATAGATGGTCCAACAAAACCAATACTTAAGTGAGCCATACAGTGAATCAGCACCTATCCAATTATCTATTTCTAAATTACCACGACCGTTAAGAGTATCACTTTTAACAGGACAGCAGAAAGAAAATATTTCAGCATTTAGAGATCTGTTAAATTTTTCACATCATAAACAAGTCCAAAAAGCATACGGAAATTACGATCAGCCACGCTATTTTAATAGCAAAGGTGATAGACGGTCCAGGAATGACAACCACCAGAACTTTAATAACAGACAAAATTTTAATTATCAGTAACCTCATAGTTATCAGCAGCAGCAAAGACAGTTTGGCAACAATAGAGGCTTTTCCCCACAATATCAACAAAACCAGTCGGTTAGCATACCTAACCAACAATGTAGTCTGGAAGGTCAACCATGCTTTAATGTTTCCGCCGCCTACACGTATAGCGTCGGCTCCACCAAATAGTAACGCACAGCAACAAGGAAATCACCGTACAGAAAACACGCCATTTCAACTCATATCGCAATGCGCCGTATAGCAACGATTATTATGACAGACGTAAAAGTAAAGAGCACAGTTTTCAGTGTATTTTAATAAGAGTCGGTCTTACCAGCAGCATAATCAACCACAACAACAGATTATCATGAATGAACCAGACAGTCGGTATCATCCCGAACCTAATACGTCAGGAAGAAATAACAGAACAGTACAAATAACAGCACGTCAGAAAGAATTTGACTAGATACAGTGCAGAATGAATCTTCCAGCAACGTAAGCACTACTTTTGACACACAGAATCTTGTTCACGAAAATGTTATTACTTTTGACGACATGCGAGACACTCTTTTACATGAAAAACCAGTTATACAAAAAACCATTTCCCACCCTGTCATTGAAGTAATGATTGGATCATCCACATTTTCAGAAGTAATTGATTCTTGATCACCTATGTCAGTTATAAATGAAGAAACTTTCAACGAATGTAACAAAGAGAATACCAATCCTACGTTACCATTAGGCAAAACTAAAGTAAAAGAGCAGTATCTGGTAAAGGAGTAGATGTAAAATTACAGACACACTTATCGTTTTGTATTGCAGGTCACAGGTTCCACTCAAATTTTTGGATTGTTCCCTTATTGACAACAGACGTTATTTTAGGTACGAATTTTCTGGTACCACACGACGCAATTATTGACTTTCAAAATTCCTATTTAATGTTAAAGGATGAGAATGTACAACTGGCATTAGAATTTCAGCACGCTTTATCTGCAGATGAACAGGCAATTAACTGAACACAGGTCTTTTCTACATCGCGTAACACGGACTGTCATTCCACATTGTTCACAGATACATACGTACACAACTATAATACACCAGACGAAGCCGACTATGACGTTATGCAAATTATTTCTGATAAAGTTAAACAGAGCAGTGCAAATACAGACGTCGAACGTACTCAACTACGCAATATTCTTTTACAGCAAGCTCCAGTTTTTGACAACATCCCTGGTACTATGTCCGGTTTTATGTATGAATTTCAAGTTAAACAGCTTGACACGTTTAAAGCCAAACATTATCCTATTCCGTATATCTACAGAGAACAAGTTAAGAAAGACTTACAAGCTATGCTAGACCAAGGAATTATTGAACCGGCAGTTAGTCATTACATAAACCCGCTCCATATTATTAAGAAAAAGGATGGATCACTTCGCCTCGTACTTGATTCGCGTCATGTCAACGACATCATTATTAATGAAACAGATCGCCCATAGACACTAGAAGAACTTTTACAAAAATTTCATGCTACTACTATTTATTCCACATTAGATTTGAAATCGGGATTTTGGCAAATCCAGCTCCATCCGAACTGCAGAAAGTACACAGCTTTCCTCTTTTTTGGGTGACTGTTGCCAGTTTGGCAAATTACCGTTCGGTTTAACAATTTCTTCAGCAGCATTTATTCGCGGTTTGAATAGTATACTTCCGACAGAACTTAAAGACAGAATAACAACATATGTAGACGACATCCTTATTGCAGAAGCTAACTGGTCTGAACACAATTTGATTCTGGAACAATTGTTGCAAACTTTTCGTGCACAAGGACTGACAGTTAATCTTAGCAAATCGCACTTGACCAAAACTTCTATAAAATTTCTTGGACATGTAATTTCAGCAGAAGGCATTGCGCCTGACCCGGAAAAGCTTCAAGCTTTACGTGACATTACTGTTCCAACGACAAAGAAACAACTACGCAGCTTTTTGGGATTAATTAATTTCTTCCGCAAATTTATTCATTACTCTGCTTTAGACACCCCTAGATTATGCCAGCTGACGGGTAAACACGCTATTTTGTCGTGGGATAGCCAAGCACAGTCTGAGTTTGTTAATCTGAAACAGGCTTTGTTGAACGCACCACTTTTATCACATCCAGATCCTACCAGAAATTTTTCCATTGCCACCGGCAGTTCTAACACCGCTTTAGGCGTACACATTTTTCAGGAAATTGAAGAAAATGGCACTACAGTAATTAAAAACATCGCCTTTGCAAGTCGCATTCTGTCACCTGCTGAACGCAATTATTCTGCTACAGAACTTGAAACATTATGTGTTGTATGGGCATTTACCAGATTTAGGCATTTTCTTTATGGAAGGCATACTACCGTTTACACAGACCATGGAGCTATAAAGTTTCTACTTTCCGCTAAATTTACACAAGACAGATTAAGCAGATGGAAACTTTATTTACAGGAATTTAATTTTAAAATTGTTCACATTCCCGGTATTCAAAATATTGTAGCAGACGCACTATCCCGTTCTCTCAGCAACAATCAGCAAGACTTCACATCCAACTTCTGCCAAGCAAATTTTAGCGTCATGTATATTCAACAAGTTGCATTCGAAAATTTCATTTCATCATTATTACGAGACATAGCACAAGAGCAGAGCAAAGGCAACGTATGGAAAGAAATTAAACGCCTTTGGCAAGATAAGAATAATGTTATCATTAGAAACCATTATACTGTACGCAATAATATTCTGTTTCGCCGCTCTCACCCTGACAGCAACAACTGGTTATTATGTATTCCTGACGAGCTTGTTAACAAATTAATTTGGTATACTCATTTAAGTTATGCACATTATGGAGCCAGAAAATGTTTCTTTATACTGAGACAGAACTTTTATTTTGCGAAAATGGAGAAACGTATCGACGAGTTTTAGCGTCATCTAAAATCTGCCAGAAAGCTAAATCAGACACGTCTTCACATATTCCTCCGTTACATCCCATTGTATCCGTTAAATTGAGACACATGGCCGCTGTAGACATTTTTGGTTCGATTCTCAGATTTAATAGAGGTTTTTGTTACATCTTTGTCGCTGTTGAACTCACTTCGAAATTTGTTACCTTCACTCCGTTACACAAAGCTACTGCTAAATCTGTTTCGAATGCATTTGTAAAACATTTTCTATTTCATGTAGGGCATGTATTGAAAGTAATTTCCGACAACGGACCACAATTTCGATCTGCGATATGGGCCCGTATGTTACGAGCTAGAAACATTTTTCCGATCTATATATCCAAGTATCACGCTTCTTCGAACCCTTGCGAACGACTGTTGAAAGAAATTGGTAAACTATGTAGAATATACTGCCATAAAAACATATTGATTGGGACACGCATATACTCTCATTCCAGGATGTAATTAACTCCATACCAAATGAATCTACTATGCTATCTCCGACTGTTATATTGAAAAATGTTGAACCACCTAACAAAATTAAAGAATTAGTATCTTTTCTTACATCTCGTCGACTACGTCACCATGAAATAATTGACATTGCGCTCAACAACATCAAACGTGCCGCAGAGCGCCGGAGACGACAGCAGAAACAGGTTTGTACACACCGTGATTTTCACATTGTACAGAAGATATTAGTACGCACTCATTTATCCAACAGAGGAAAGAGTAGATGCAGTAAATTTGAGCTTCTATACGAAGGTCTATACAGAATACGAAGCATTCCTCACCCCAATGTAGTACATGTCGAAACTCTGAGAACCAGAAAAAGCAAGGGCAATCACAATGTCTCCAATATTAAACCCTTTATTGAATGAACATACTTTATGATTTATCGCACTGTAATGCCATTTCCAGATATTTATATGACCACTTACTGATGATGATTATATTTTTTCTTGGCAAGTGCCCGTCAAGGTAAGGTTAGTAGGTCGCTTTTCTTGTCGTTAGACATCAGACCGTGCACATTTTCCATTTTTTGTGTATGTATGATTGTCTTCCTATCGGAAGTAGCATTTTTGTCTGAATGCGCTATGTAATCTTTAAGATATAACAAACACCAGTTGACTTTGACATTTCGCCTTATGACATCTCAATATCTTGACTATTCTACATTTTTTGCTACTACATTATGATACTGTGTGTACATTTTGCACTTGAAAATTGTCAATGTTTTTGACATAATAAGTTTTCTGTCATGTTATGCTGTATGCCTAGGTATATCACTAGAAACAAGTTTTTATATAATGGGTATATGATTTAAATGGAAGATATTAATCCTTATTCATCATTTTCAGAAAGCAATAACGTGTAAAAGAAATAAATTAAACAAACCACAGTGGCTTACTATGAAATAGAAATTTCACTATCGGAATGAAAGAAAGAAAACGCAATACATGAAGAGTAAATGGATCTGAATTAACAAGCATTAACGAGAATATACTATACACATCGTATGATAGCAGTCTTGGCTAATTATTTTTCTTTCAGAATACGAGGCGATTGATGCAGGCTGTCAGACAGAACTACAGATGTTAATTTTAGTGATGATATATGCTAGAAGTAAGAAACTCTATACAATATGAAGTAATGAATGATAATGAATAGTTGTATGAAGTAAATGGTAATATTAATATGAATAATGAAGTGTCTATGTTTTTGCAGATGATAATAAATGATTATGGTAATATGAATAACGACGTTTTTCTTTGCAGATGAGAATAATGATGAAGTTTATATATTTACTATTAGTTAAGAGATGCTATGTAGTTATTTAAGTATTTGTTGCAGTTCCTTTTGACAGTATGTCTTATGTCGCATAGTATAATGATTGAATGTTTTGGGAAAGGCAGCTAGAGTACATACGTATTAAGTACACGTTTCATTACCTGTTAATTCGAAGTTTATTACTTTTCAGCATAATATCCATTTTTTCTTTCAGGTCAATAATCCATTTTGGATTTTTTTCTGGGAGAAGCTTTTTAATGATATTAATGTGCTATAAGCATATACTTATTAAACCTGTTCTAGTACTTATATTTTTTTTACCCAGTTGTATGTATCATTCATGAATGTGATCATATATACTCTACTTGTTTGATAACCTTGGTACAGCTGACTCCTGACGAATGATGTTATTAATCCTTATTCCCAGCAATAAGTCAAAAGCAAATATTTTCATGCCCCAGCAATTAATTATCGATCCCAACGCAATGCACTGCTAGAAAAAAAAATATTATTACCAGTCCCAGCTATTACCAGTATATAACTAAATAATGCTACCAGTTTAAGATATATTTCTAGTCCTAAATATAATACAAATTTCTTTGTTGTATTGAATCCATTATATTTACGTATTACAGTGTGTTACATTTTAAATATGTCTTATGTCACTTGCATGATATCATATAGAAACACTACAGTTGGATGCTACACGCAATAACTCCTGTTTTGAATGATGACTTCTGAATAATGCATAATAAATGCCTTGTAACTGGCCAATGAATGCCATTAATTACTGTAATCCGATGTCTTATGATGCCAATGATTACTGTAACGAGATGACTTATGCATAAATGCAATGCCAATGATTATTGTAAACTGTAATGAGATGACATGATGCCAATAATTACTGTAATGAGATGAGTCATGAATATGCTATGCCATTAATTACTGTAATTAGATGACTTAATGAATAATGTTCTGTAATTATTACTGTAATGACATGTCTTATGATGCCAATGATTACTGTAACGAGATTACCTATGCATAAATGCAATGGCAATGATTACTGTAAACTGTAATGATATGACTTATGATGCCAATCATTACTATAATTAGATGACTTATGCATAAATGCTATGCCAATAATTAACTCATTTTGAATGATGACTTCTGAATAATGCATAAAAAAAATGCTTTATAACTGGCCAATGAGTGCCAATAATTACTGTACTGAGATGACTTATGAATAATGTTCTGCAATACTCCATACATACTATTTAAATGCTGTGTAAATAGCCAATGAATGCCAATAATTATTCAGATCGGTTGATACACTAGTGTAATTCTGAATGATGACTAGCATAAGACTTAATGTGTCCTTCACCCTCTGACCTAATTACCAGCAATTACTGTAATATCCGTTTGTACTGTCCATCCTCATGATCATGGAGCACTATATTTGGTTTTTGCACTAATTCTACGTTGCTGTAAGAGTATGGATTCTACAAGAATGTAGTGTTGACATATCAAGCTGTCCACCACCTTGAACGATGGAGATGTTATTATGGTCCTACTGTTTGGTGTACCTAATGTACTACAAAAATGATAACAATGAATATTAATACAACATTTCAGTGTCTTGGCTACACTGACAAATACTACAGGGAAGAGAACTTCAGATTTTCTCACTTGCTGTTGTGCTTCTGCAGAAAGATATGGACTTACAGTGCAGCTACGTGCAACCTACTGTGCTACAAGCATGATGCAATCCTTCCCATTCCTTTCCTAGTTCTCATAAAATGGTAAAGACTTATACAGTGCATTTAAATTCTTGCAAAATGATAAAGACATATACAGTGCGTGTGCACTTCATTTCATTTGTTAATAAGATCAGTTGTCCTAAATATGCTAAAGACTTCTACAGTGCGTGTGCACTTTATTTCACTCCTTGATGTGTTTAATTGTTGTAAAAATGCTAAAGACTTTTACAGTGCGTGTGCACTTTATTTCTTTTCTTAATGTATCCAGTTCTTGTAAATTGCTAAAGACTTTTACAGTGTGTGTGCACTTTATTTCATTTGTTAATGTTTTCAGTTCTTGTAAGAAAAATGCTAAAGACTCATACAGTGCGCGTGCACTTCATTTCATTTGTTAATGTGATCAGTTGTCCTAAATATGCTAAAGATTTTTACAGTGCGTGTGCACTTTATTTCATTTCTTAACGTATTCAGTTCTTGTAAAAAATGCTAAAGACTTATACAGTGCGTGTGCACTTTATGTCATTTGTTAATATATTTTGTACTCATTGCGTATTCAGTATTTCATTTCTTAATATGTTCTGTGCTCATTGCGTATACATTTTGTCATTTCTTGATATGTTCTGTACTCAGTGCGTGAGCACTCTATTTCATTTCTTAATATGTTCTGCAATTATCAATAATGTATATACTCTGTGACTGTAGACTTAGTAACTAAATAGATTATAGATAAATTTGTTGCTCATGGCAAGTCCAATTGACTACCATCGCTGGCAAATTTTTGCCCCCCCCCCCCCCCCCAGTGGAGGGTTATGTAAGAGATCCATGATTAAGGAATTTGTGCTAGCACACTCGAGCGCATGTAATTTCGATGGATTGCTCACGCGCTGCCTGCGATATGTAAGGTATAAGAGAATCTCAGACCAGAGAGCAGTGTTGTATGCGGTAGGAACTGTGTAGTAGTAGCGAGCAGTCGTGTGTATGAAGTTGGCTGGGCCGGTCGTGGGGAGCGATGGCGGAGCCTTAACGATATAATATAAGGTAAAAGCAGCCTCGCGCAAATGTAGTATTGTTATATCAAGTCCCATGTAAATGTTTTTAAAAAAATCTCTTAACAATAATCTTTCTCATAAAAAACTTTTGACAATCATTCATTTCAATTTAAAGAATTTACTAATTTCTCCAGTCCATGGTCATCCCGATTATTGTAAAGAAAAATTCGGTTGTTCTTTTTATACATGAGAAATCTATCGGCCAGCATTGTACTGGGCTGTGCCAGAAAAATTTCATATAGGAGCAGATATATATGCGTTATCCGGCGACTTCCTTGAGGTAAGATTTTTCAATTTATTCAGAATGATCCTTCAGGGCCATGACGCAGCACTGCTGACGTCTAAAATTTACAAGTTTAAATTCGGCCAGTCAATTATCGAAAGGTTATCTATGAGCCACATTTTTTTTTATTCGGAGATTAGTCACATTTTATTGTTCCAATGTTACGGAATTTATCTGTGGGAAGTTATGCTGAATGTGAATTATATACTTATATTTTTTTGCTGTTGGGAGGTTTCGGAACTTTTCTGTTGGGAAGTTACAATATTATTACTGATCCCGAGCAACCCCACATGGAATTTGTAGTCTGTGGCAAACATATAGTGAAGTGGAAACGTGAAGGGACCCGTACAGCTGAAGAGCGTACAGGCCGACCTCGTCTGTTGACTGACAGAGACCGCCGACAGTTGAAGAGGGTCATAATGTGTAATAGGCAGACATCTATCAGGACCGTCACACAGGAATTACAAACTGCATCAGGATCTACTGCAAGCACTAAGACAGTTAGGCGGGAGGTGAGAAAACTAGGATATCATGGTCGAGCGGCTGCTCGTAAGCCACACATCACGCCGGTAAATGCGAAACGACGCCTAGTTTTGTGTAAGGAGCGTAAACATTGAACCATTGAACTGTGGAATAACGTTGTGTGGAGTGACGAATCACGGTGCACAATGTGTCGATCCGATAGTAGTTTGTGGATATGGAGAATACACGCTGAACATCATCTGCCAGCGTGTATAGAGCCAACACTAAAATTCAGAGACGGTGGTGTTATGGTGTGGTCGTGTTTTTCAGTGGTGTGGTCGTGTTTTACGGGGACTTCTTTTGCGTGGCACTATCACAGCACAGGCCTACATTGATGTTTTAAGCACCTTCTTGCTTCCAAATGTTGAACAGTTCGGGGATGGCGCCAGCATCTTTCAACACGATTGAACACCTGTTTATAATGCACGGCCTGTGACGGAGTGGTTACACTACAACAACATCCCTGTAATGGACTGTGCTGTACAGAGGCCTGACCTGAATCCTACAGAACACCGTTGGGATGTTTTGGAACGCCGACTTCGTGCCAGCCCTCAACGACCGACATCGATACCTCTCCTAAGTGCAGCACTCCGTGAAGAATGGGCTGCCATTCCCCAAGAAGCCTTTCAGCACCTTATCGAGTGGAAGCTGTCATCAGGGCTAAGGATGGGCGAACATGATATTGAATTTTAACATTACCAATCCTACGAAGTTGTAAGCCATTTTCCGCCAGGTGTCCGGATACTTTTGATCACATAGTTTTACGGACAGCAACCAATTCTTCTTGTGCACGCTCACAACAATCACAGTCCCCAGTATCGTAGTAAGAAATAGATGTATTATCACAAATGGCGTTACTGTAGATTTCTCGCAACTCGTATACCCTGAGACGGCAAGCTCTTAAACAGAAATAAATTTCTCTAATGAGTGCATGTATCTACAGTTACCTTCCACTAGAAACTCTGGTTACCTAAAGGCAAGGGATGGAAATTAGAATGTACTGATGTAAACTGTATGCTGCGTACCAGCACAAGATTTAAACTTAGTGGCGTGACATGGGGTTTCTGGCGGCAGGAAAATACGCTCGGAAACCACCTGAGACAAGATAGTGCACCAAGATTTACGCAGAAACAAAAACTTGATTTGTTAACCAATACTCTACACAATAAAATACGCAGGTATTGATCACTTTTTTGCAGGAGCAAGTGAAGAAAACAGAAACTAAACTAATTACTATGTATAAGATAGCTGCTGCTGCTGTTGCCGCTGCTGGTGCACCCGCCGGCTCGGCGTCTGCCGGTGTACTGGTTACGAAATAGGAAACGTCTGTGATTTTCTTATTGGTTGTAATGATAACCAGACTTTAACTAGCTTTATTCAAGAGATCATGTCACTTGTTCGATGACTTAGCTCTCTTATATTAGCTCTCTTATATTTCCTTCATTTCGTAATAGAGTAGTTCATGAATAATGTTACATTTCATTGTGAAGGCTGATGTAGTTCCAATGGTTACTCTATTTTCTGTGTTGTTTATATTTTACTGAATATATTTTCTCGAGGATAATATCAAATCACTGTTGGATGACGGCGACGACGTGTGCACAAGCGTTACTGTGAAGTCACTGATGTTGGTTGACCGGCGGGCGTTCATGTGGCGGGTTGCCGCGCGCAGTCTTTACAGCTCGTCTTATGCGGCAGGGTGCCGTGCAGACTTGTCATTCCTCGGAGTTGAGCACACGAAAAATTTATACATCCGTTTCAGGATCCTACAAAACACGACTTAATCTACTGTGAAAAAGAGAGAAAATATTTCTCCTTAGTTTACTACATTTTAAAATATTTGCTTTACCTGTCCACTTGTACTCGTTGTGATCCGTGTTTTAACATTGGGGTTATTATAATTGTATTTTTTAAAAGTTTTCTTTCCCTATTTTCACGAAAAAATTATGCAGATTTTCATTTATACGGTTCGAATGTTGTTTGTTAATATGTGTCCATGCACGTTGAATTCACAGTCACAAGCAATTCTTATAATCGTCCTTGCATGTTAGTTTTTACTTATAGTTCATATTCAGTTCATTACTGCCGTGATTGCACATATTCCTATTCGAATGTGACAATTGCCGAGAGTTGCTAACCCCCACTGTGGAGAATGTACGGCATTAGCTTAGCTGCTCATTGTTGTCACATAAATACCTAGCGTTCACAGTTCGGTAGTGTTCTGCATTACGCTCGTGGTAAGTTCACCGGCCGTGGGGCGTAGCCGCGTGGTCTAGGCCGTCTTATCACGGGCCGAGCGGCTCCTGTCGTCAGAGGTTCGAATCCTCCCTCGGGCATGGATGTATGTGTCGTCCTTAGCGTATTTTACACAGAGTACGCGAAGGAACTTGCCCCCCTTCTTGCAGCGGTGTACCGTAGGTCTCTAGAAGAGCGTAGCGTTCCAAAGGATTGGAAAAGGGCACAGGTCATCCCCGTTTTCAAGAAGGGACGTCGAACAGATGTGCAGAACTATAGACCTATATCTCTAACGTCGATCATTGTAGAATTTTGGAACACGTATTGTGTTCGAGTATAATGACTTTTCTGGAGACTACAAATCTACTCTGTAGGAAGCAGCATGGGTTTCGAAAAAGACGGTCGTGTGAAACCCAGTTCGCGCTATTCGTCCACGAGACTCAGAGGGCCATAGACACGGGTTCACAGATAGATGCCGTGTTTCTTGACTTCCGCAAGGCGTTCGATACAGTTCCCCACAGTCGTTTAATGAACAAAGTAAGAGCATATGGACTATCAGACCAATTGTGTGATTGGATTGAAGAGTTCCTAGATAACAGAACGCAGCATGGAGAGAGGTCTTCCGAAGTAAGAGTAATTTCAGGTGTGCCACAGGGGAGTGTCGTAGGACCGTTGCTATTCACAATATACATAAATGACCTTGTGGATGACATCGGAAGTTCACTGAGGCTTTTTGCAGATGATTCTGTGGTGTATCGAGAGGTTGTAACAATGGAAAATTGTACTGAAATGCAGGAGGATCTGCAGCGAATTGACGCATGGTGCAGGGAATGGCAATTGAATCTCAATGTAAAATGGTTCAAATGGCTCTGAGCACTATGTGACTCAACTTCTCAGGTCATTAGTCCCCTAGAACTCAGAACTAGTTAAACCTAACTAACCTAAGGACATCACAAACATCCATGCCCGAGGCAGGATTCGAACCTGCGACCGTAGCGGAATCTCAATGTAGACACGTGTAATGTGCTGCGAATACATAGAAAGATAGATCCCTTATCATTTAGCTACAAAATAGCAGGTCAGCAACTGGAAGGAGCTAATTCCATAAATTATCTGTTAGTACGCATTAGGAGTGATTTAAAATGGAATGATCATATAAAGTTGATCGTCGGTAAAGCAGATGCCAGACTGAGATTCATTGGAAGAATCCTAAGGAAATGCAATCCGAAAACAAAGGAAGTAGGTTACAGCACGCTTGTTCGCCCACTGCTTGAATACTGTTCAGCAGTGTGGGATCCGTACCAGATAGGGTTGATAGAAGAGATAGAGAAGATCCAACAGAGAGCAGCGCGCTTCGTTACAGGATCATTTGGTAATCGCGAAAGCGTTACGGAGATGATAGATAAACTCCAGTGGAAGACTCTGCAGGAGAGAAGCTCAGTAGCTCGGTACGGGCGTTTGTTAAAGTTTCGAGAACATACCTTCACCGAAAAGTCAAGCAGTATATTGCTTCTTCCTACGTATATCTCGCGAAGAGACCATGAGGATAAAATCAGAGAGATTAGAGCCCACACAGAAGCATACCGACAATCCTTCTTTCCACGAACAATACGAGACTGGAATAGAAGGGAGAGCCGATAGAGGTACTCAAGGTACCCTCCGCCACACACCGTCAGGTGGCTTGCGGAGTATGGATGTAGATGTAGATGTAGCGTAAGTTAGTTTACAAGTTAGGTTAAGTAGTGTGTAAGCTTAGGGACCGATCACCTAAACAGTTTGGTCCCGTAAGTCCTTACCACAAAAATTAAAAAAAAAATCGCCTCTTTCCATCAAAGAGTTAATTTGCTGCATATTCTGTCCCCGGATTTACTATGCACGGCACTTCTCACAGTTCAGCAAAGGTAAGTGAACAGCTCGTTAATTATCTTCTTTCACTGCTTCTTAAACCATTGCCCAAATATTGATTAACCATTACCACTCCGCAGAGTGTTCATTTGCCTTTATACTGAAACTCCTCGTGTTCATTGCTAAATTTCGTTTGGCAAAACGTGTTTTATTACGATTCCCCATGGATGAGGGTTCCTTTTATCTTATGAACAACAGTTTTAAAGTTCCCTTAAAGAATCTCTCATTCAAAAATCCAACATTAATATATAAATTCAGCCTTAAAAATCTCAGTAAAAGCTCTACGGTCTGCTTATGGCCTGATATATACAGATTTCAAATTCGTCTTTACTTTTAGTTTATGATTTTTAGGATATATCCATATACACATTTGAAATTGTACTCTTAGTCCGTATAGGACATCTTTGGTTAGCCTCATGAGTTCTAAGATCTTCGCCTCAGAAAAACAATGGTTGTAAAACTACAGCATGCTCAAGAATATCTGCTGTTCGCACTAACGTGTCATATCTTATTCGATGTAGGTCAGTAAATAATAAAGCTTTGGAGGTAGCTACAATAGACCATCTGTGCGAGGTCTTCCTTATGATCCACTCATCAAAGTATTTAGTGAGTACTAGTTAAAAATTTTCTTTTAACCTTCATATTTATAAGAGTTACCTACAGATTATTGCTTACACAGTATATACCTACATGTATTCCTTCGCTTTCCACAATTTTATAGTAATGATCACATTGACTATTAGCCATTTCATCTTCCTTAAGAAGTTATAGTTAGTGGGTCATAGATTTAAGCTATTGCCCATCTTAAATACACAGTTTATATCCTTTTCCGCATTGATTATCATAAATATGTATAGCTACAGCCAATCTTCGTAAGAACAAATTTAGATCGTTCTCATCAACAGTTTTCACACTTGTCAATACTGTCTGTAGTGGATACACATTTATTTATTTTATTTAAGGGTGGAGCCCCTCCACTACTACACGGACGTGGTGACCATCACAACAGATCTACAGTCACCTCCGTATTTGTTAGTTACTAATCGAGGGCTTCACGTTATGTTGGGCGATGATATTACTCGTGCGTCTGTTTAGGATTATCCACTAACAAGGTCGCATAGAAAAGATAGATAGTGGACGAAAAGCGAACGAAAGGTAGTGGTTTCGAGGGCAGAGGAAAATTGTGTCAAGGCAAGAGCAAGGGAAAAATCCTCAGCGATAGTTCGGTCGCGTAGTAAGAGCAGTAACGGTTTCTTGCCATCTGCGACAGATCATTCAAGGATAAGGTGGTTGTTAGTTTTGGATATCGTGCAATGCTCGTTACCGTTATTATAGGCCTGGTCTTCATAAAGAGCCTTTCGAAGAGGGGTACTGCTGTGCTGGGCACCGCCAGAGCTGCAACCTCTGTACCTGTAACATGACAAGATTGTTATATAAGTGGCCGATTCATCATAAATCGTGAAAGGGTTTGGCTGTTTTTTTTTGTTTGTTTTTTGTTTCTTTTGCCTTTAGTGTGCAATACGACTGCCCTGCGTTGCCGGCGGGTCGGCTAGTTTACACCTGGCGGTGCTAATTAATTTGGCTGTGCTGCAGGGGCTCACCAGTGTTTATCATGTTTGTGTGCTGGTGTTATTCATAGTTGTTAATTGTTCCTAAGTAGTAGTGTTTTTGGGCGGTTGTGTTTCCGCCTATAGTGCTGAGAACACATTTTCCTCATGCACTTATAATCTGAAATAATTTCACAATAAGGTATATACAAAGATATTCATGGATATAATATAATTCTTGCACTGTAACAGATTACTTACAGCCACCTTTATGCCAGTTTGTGCAAGTTTCTGTCGTTTTATAATGTATATTTGTGCTATGAATTACTTGGTACAGTGATTCTTGAGTTTCTCCCGGCGTATTTGATAATCAAAATATCCACGGGTGTACTGCCGGTCTACAGTGTCCAACGGGCACAATATTTCGGCGATCATACATGTCGCCATCATCAGGTGAACTGACGGACTGAGCTCCTGTGAACGTGCCGGCACGGAGATCCGTACACTATGGCTGCTCAGGTGGAACTGGGTTCGGTCGCGGCGGCGGCGGATTTAAATACCCTCCGCCCGCGGCGCGCTCACTCCGCCGTCCGCGCCCCGCGCCACGGTCGCGCGGTGGAACAGATTGCGACGGCGTCTGAGATGACGTCGGTGTGATGGCTCCGTCCGCCGTGGTCGTCACAACTATACATTTGCTCGATTTACTCTTGATTAACCCAATCGCTGGTTCCCAAGCCTTGCTAGGATTATAGCCACAGTCACGATTTATGAGGTCGTCATTGGTGCGAACGGACGGAGCCATCACACCGACGTCATCTCAGACGCCGTCGCAATCTGTTCCACCGCGCGACCGTGGCGCGGGGCGCGGACGGCGGAGTGAGCGCGCCGCGGGCGGAGGGTATTTAAATCCGCCGCCGCCGCGACCGAACCCAGTTCCACCTGAGCAGCCATAGTGTACGGATCTCCGTGCCGGCACGTTCACAGGAGCTCAGTCCGTCAGGTCACCTGATGATGGCGACATGTATGATCGCCGAAATATTGTGCCCGTTGGACACTGTAGACCGGCAGTACACCCGTGGATATTTTGATTACTTGGTACAGTATTAAAATCTCATACTAATTAGCTTTAAATGTCTTTCATAGTTTTAAATCTACTCATATCTTAATAAATGATCACGCAATATATTTACACATCAAATGTTAGAATTACGTGTCAAGTACTACCATTGATTTACAGTGAAACATACGTGACTTCACACCTAGAAATAAAATTTCAAACAATACTCTTACAGATAGAATTGTGTTCTGAATTTCACGTCTGTCTAGTATAAGGGGACCTTGTCCATTACGTTTTCCTACTACTAATAGGGAACTGTTGTACGACGACAGCGACGGTTCTATTATCATCCAATTAAGCATTTTCGTTATTTCCCCTCTTACAGCCTCATGTTTTGTCCACGGAATGGGCAATATTGAAGAAAGTTGGACTTCGTGCGGTAACACTTTCATATTATACTGGTATGTCTTGATTATCACTGGTTTCTCTAAGAATGCTTCCATATGTTCACGGAGTAAATGTGTGAAATCAGCTTGCTGTTATGCAATAGCTTGTTCCATATGCATTTCATGTTTGGTTCCACGTTCGTCTGTTATTCTTATACGATTACATTTCATCCTCATGGTGAGAGCGTATATCGTCAACATATAGTAGTTTAACTTTACTCTGTTCCCTTGGCAATATTTGCCTTGTCGTGCTTTTGTCCTCAGCAGCTCTACAATGCTTTCCTCACGATTAACGTTAAAGTCTCTGCGCCACTGTTCTTTCTCCTCATGAACCCTATCCCAGTTATGCAACTCGCAGTTAACACTTTCACTACCATGAATGTAAAACGTACGGCTCCGTTGCCTATCAGTACTGTAGGCTGCGCCTCCCATTTTATATTCTATGACTTGACACCAATAAAGCCTAACATCTTGCAGCTTTTCATGCGTTACATTACTGTAGACTTTGTCTCATTCCTTTTGTCACTGAGGTTACTATCCTTAACAAAACCCATAGCTCAAGAATCAATCACTACAGTAGTGGCCATTCCTTCTATGTTTGTACAAACAGCTGCTTCTATCACATGATCAGTTTGTTCATTGTACGCACTTATGTCATCGCAGAATTCATCTCGCAAGTCAAGCCCTTCGTTGCAGTGTAGCATTTCTATGTTTTGGTCACGCCTACTGCCCTTACACGATTCTGCGACACGCACTGTAGGGATAAGCAGTGTCGCGTTGATGTTGAAGAGCTTGTTCCACTACCATTACAGAACGGTTTCGTGGTGTTTCCCAGTTCGGGTTGTTTCGCTGCGACCAGTTTGAGCTGTTGGGTGATCACAAGCTCGTGTTCTTGTTATTTGGTACACTTCTGTTATTGTTTGTAAGGTTCACGTGGGGTGGAGCCTTCCCTGTTCTGCCTGCATTCATTCCTTCGCTGTTTTTACCGATTCTGACTACCGTTCCACATGGATTTCCATTACTATAATGTCCGTGATCCCTGTTATTACCATTTCTCCTACTTTTTTGCAGCAGTGTTATTATTTTGTGGCGGTTTGTTTGTATTTACAGGTCCGACGTTGGATTTCCTGCTGCTGCCACGACAGCCTCCGTTACAACCACGATTGCTACTGCCATTACTAGAGTCGATGATGAGCCACAACCGGCGCCAGTGCTGTACTTCGTGGCCTAGAGTTTCTATCTTAAATTTGCACGGATACGCCTCACTGCCACAAACTTTTTCAGAATACAATATCCTTCACTTCATACGCGTCATAGGACCAGGTTATCAGTGGTGGAGCGATATCTCCTAAACCTACATCGAAAACAAGCTGTCTAGATTCCAAGAACCAGACAAGGCGGCTTTGATCATCAGCTTCGTGACCATGGGCTTTCCCACACAACAAATGAGAGCAACACTTCGGTAACTACCTTGTTACGTTCCGTCCTCTCCAGCTTTAAAAAGTGGAATTAAAATGGCCTCTCGCGACGCGTCGGCAAAGTGAACTGACGCCCATATAAGTTCATAAAGGTGCATAAGGATTTCTTATCTCCACCATAAGTACACCCCTGGAAATTGAAATAAGAACACCGTGAATTCATTGTCCCAGGAAGGGGAAACTTTATTGACACATTCCTGGGGTCAGATACATCACATGATCGCACTGACAGAACCACAGGCACATAGACACAGGCAACAGAGCATGCACAATGTCGGCACTAGTACAGTGTATATCCACCTTTCGCAGCAATGCAAGCTGCTATTCTCCCATGGAGACGATCGTAGAGATGCTGGATGTAGTCCTGTGGAACGGCTTGCCATGCCATTTCCACCTGGCGCCTCAGTTGGACCAGCGTTCGTGCTGGACGTGCAGACCGCGTGAGACGACGCTTCATCCAGTCCCAAACATGCTCAATGGGGGACAGATCCGGAGATCTTGCTGGCCAGGGTAGTTGACTTACACCTTCTAGAGCACGTTGGGTGGCACGGGATACATGCGGACGTGCATTGTCCTGTTGGAACAGCAAGTTCCCTTGCCAGTCTAGGAATGGTAGAACCATGGGTTCGATGACGGTTTGGATGTACCGTGCACTATTCAGTGTCCCCTCGACGATCACCAGTGGTGTACGGCCAGTGTAGGAGATCGCTCCCCACACCATGATGCCGGGTGTTGGCCCTGTGTGCCTCAGCCGTATGCAGTCCTGATTGTGGCGCTCACCTGCACGGCGCCAAACACGCATACGACCATCATTGGCACCAAGGCAGAAGCGACTCTCATCGCTAAAGACGACACGTCTCCATTCATCCCTCCATTCACGCCTGTCGCGACACCACTGGTGGCGGGCTGCACGATGTTGGGGCGTGAGCGGAAGACGGCTTAACGGTGTGCGGGACCGTAGCCCAGCTTCATGGAGACGGTTGCGAATGGTCCTCGCCGATACCCCAGGAGCAACAGTGTCCCTAATTTGCTGGGAAGTGGCGGTGCGGTCCCCTACGGCACTGCGTAGGATCCTACGGTCTTGGCGTGCATCCGTGCGTCGCTGCGGTCCGGTCCCAGGTCGACGGGCACGTGCACCTTCCGCCGACCACTGGCGACAACATCGATGTACTGTGGAGACCTCACGCCCCACGTGTTGAGCAATTCGGCGGTACGTCCACCCGGCCTCCCGCATGCCCACTATACGCCCTCGCTCAAAGTCCGTCAACTGCACATACGGTTCACGTCCACGCTGTCGCGGCATGCTACCAGTGTTAAAGACTGCGATGGAGCTCCGTATGCCACGGCAAACTGGCTGACACTGACGGCGGCGGTGCACAAATGCTGCGCAGCTAGCGCCATTCGACGGCCAACACCGCGGTTCCTGGTGTGTCCGCTGTGCCGTGCGTGTGATAATTGCTTTTACAGCCCTCTCGCAGTGTCCGGAGCAAGTATGGTGGGTCTGACACACCGGTGTCAATGTGTTCTTTTTTCCATTTCCAGGAGTGTATATACCGTGAGCAGATGACGTGCTATGACCTGCAGTTAATGTAAAATCCAGCTCCCACGTGAAGAAGGAGCTGTTGTAATCTTCATCAGTGGTGGGAATGAAGTCCCAACTGCCCCTCTCAACAACCATTCCGTAGAACCCGAAAAGGTGAATTCTGACTGTCAGTGGTGGTAATTGTGACAAAATAGGCCACCATAATCTGGGAAATGTCTCGAGGGGCGGTCTGGGGAATTCCACTCCCCATTGCAGCAGCCAATGGGCTCCTGACATCTCTCACATTGCAAGGTGTTGCTTTCTTTAATCATAAATATCTGTCTGAGTGAAGCTAAATGTTATTATCTGTATATAAAGGAAAATTTTGTCTTGCCAATGACCCTCAAATTGTGTGCTACTCACGTGAGTTCCTGCTATATGTTTAGTGAATTTACTCGTGGAACTTTCCGCGTTTTGTGCAAGTCATCGCTTTCAGAAGCCAAATTAATCATCAAATTGACTAATTTAATAATATTGAACGTTAAATTGCTGGAATAACCATATACCACACAACAAAATAAAAACAGTGATTACTAGAGAGAGTATGAATGAAAACTGTGGCATATGTAAGTTTACAAAATAATGGTAAGTTTTATTAAACCTTTAATGACTACAACTTTCTGGAGAACCAGAAATAATAAACACAAACCAGTTACGGAATATTGTTTGGTAGACAAAGCATATAACTGGGGAGGAAGCTTTACAAATTCTTCCCTCTCTTCATTACACAATCTCACTTTGTTTACATGGATCCACTGTGAGAGCCAGCTCCATTCAAATGCAGTCAACTACGATCAGCTATATCACAAACAATGGTTCACTGTAGAACAGAGTGCTGTGAATGTCATTTAACAATCCTATGTCGGTGGATCAGTACTTTAGCCTTTCGCTTTGATTCAGGTGGCAGCGAAAAACAGTGCACTGAAGGCGGGATATGGTGCGCTGTTGCAGCTGTAGTGTTTCGACGCGTCCACGAAAATATACAAACTACGTGGTCTGCGTTATGATTATCAGAATACGGGAACGTCCTCTATCAGAGCCCCAAAATCCCGGCAGATTTCAGTGTGACGTGTTCCCATTTGCTGGTGTGGTCAAACCAGTTTGACTCAAACGCACGACGGTGCATGCGGGAATTTTCAAACGTCAGATGGCCGACTCAGGATGAATAAGTTCACCCTCGTACACACGGTATGTCAGAGGTGATATGCAGTTCAGCTGTCGGCACAATCGGAAATTGCCACACGCTCTTAGTCTACTACAATATACAAATCGCAAGTCTCACCAGGGAAAGACCTGAATTTCTCCATCAGGGGAGAACTAGGTGACGAAGTACCTCAAAGTGTCACAGCCACTTTCCACCAAGTCTTGGTAAAGGAGACGAACTACCAAAACGAGACAGCCACCACATTGCACAAACCAATCGAATTTTTCTTTACTCATTGAATCCCCCTCTTGACTGTTCTGTTGTCCTGGTAGCCAATCTAGACACGGCACCAGGATTCCCACACTTGAGAGCATGCCTCTCCTTCGTGTATACTGAGAGGAGCCAATCAGCGCCTCGAAATCTCTCTTATACGAAAGAATGTATCGGTCTAGGAAAGCAACATCTTCATGGTAAGACAGTAAGCATGGCCTCATTTATGGAGTGATCTAATCTCTACAGGCCAACCATTTCTAGTTTCCGAACGAAGGCTGTTAATCTTCCCAGACTGTCGTTCCCGTGAAACACACTACTGGCCATTAAAATTGCTACACCAAGAAGATGACATGTTAGAGACGCGAAATTTAACCGACAGGAAGAAGATGCTCTGAAATGCAAATGATTAGCTTTCCAGAGTATTCACACAAGGTTGGCGCCAGTGGCGACAACTACAACGTGCTGACATGAGGAAAGTTTCAAACCAATTTCTCATACACAAACAGCAGTTGACCTGCGTTTCCTGGTGAAACGTTGTTGGGATGCCTCGTGTACGGAGGAGAAATGCGTACCATCACGTGTCCGACTTTGATAAAGGTCTGATTGTAGCCTATCGCGATTGCGGTTCATCGTATCGCGACATTGATGCTCGCGTTGGTCGAGATTCAATGTTACCCTTGACGCTGCATCACAGACAGCAACGTCTGCGATGGTGTAGTCAACGACGAACCTGGGTGCACGTCATTGTTTCGGATGAATCCAGGTTCTGTTTACTGCATCATGATGGTCGCATCCGTGTTTGGCTACATCGCGGTGAACGCACATTGGAAGCGTGTATTCGTCATCGCCATACTGGCGTATCACCCGGCGTGATGGTATGGGGTTCCATTGGTTACACATCTCGGTCACCTCTTGTTCGCATTGACGGCACTTTGAACAGTGGACGTTACATTTCAGATGTGTTATGACCCGTGGCTCTACCCTTCATTCCATTCCTGCGAAACACTCCATTTCAGCTGGATAATGCACGACCGCATGTTGCAGGTCCTGTTCGGGCCTTTCCGGATACAGAAAATGTGCGACTGATGCCCTGGCCAGCACATTCTCCAGATCTCTCACCAATTGAAAGCGTCTGGTGAATGGTGGTCGTGCAACTGGCTCGTCACAATACGCCAGTCACTACTCTTGATGAACTGTGGTGTCGTGTTGAAGCTGCATGGGCAGCTATACCTGTACATGCCATCCAAGCTCTCTTTGACTCAATGCCCAGGCGTATCAAGGCAGTTATTACAGCCAGAGGTGGTTGTTCTGGGTACTGGTTTCTCAGGATCTATGCACTCAAATTGCGTGAAAATATAATCACATGTCAGTTCTGGTATAATATATTTGTCCAATGAATACCCGTTTATCTGCATTTCTTCTTGGTGTAGCCATTTTAATGGCCAGTAGTGTATATGTTTTTGCCTCTCACTAAAAGGACCTAGCTATTTTTTTGGTGTCATGGTGTGGGGGCTTGGGGGGGTTACAGTCCTACCTCCACTAGGTAAGTATGCAGGCCCAGCCCCTAATATGAGAATTCACAGAATTTTGTCATATCCCCGCCGCTTGTACAGAAACTCAATTTATAGCAGTCTCCCTTAAATAGCTTCCTCCACCCCTTTAAGCGATCCACCCATCTCATGCTACCTAGTGGTACCTGGACCAGGTAAAGTGCTTTGTGAACTGGAGCTGTTCTGTCCGACCCTAAGTGGGAGGAGGAGAAAGCTTCAGCCAGGTCCCTCTGCAGGTAAGAAACACTGAACGCCGTTCCCCAGAATCACTCGCATGACCAGGTCACTGCGCTCAGAATTTGTGGTACTATTTCATCTCGCCTCCACTACAAACCGTGGTTACAAACTATCAACAGGTTACACATACAGTTACAGGAACATGCTGCACACAATTCCCTCATGTAGAAAAAGTTATTAACCGCTCATAGCAAATGTAGTGCCCAGGAACGTCGGGGTCATGAATTAAAATATGAATCAGTACAACAAAAAACAAGCCAAGATTTCACATTTCACTTTTTTATGCACTTGATGACTAGTTTTGGGCAGGGACCTATTTCCAAATCATCCTACAGAGGAGAAAACCAAACTTACACTCATGCACAATACAGGTATTACAATTTTTTTTTCAGGCTCTTCCCAGAAATACAGAACATATCGTTTCAAAACTTATGTCACATACTAAAAAATGGAATTTCCGACCATGTGAAAAATGTGCAGGCGAGCAGGAGCAGTGCATACAGATAGTCGGCAGCCCATTCCTTCCGCTGCCTTAAGGAAAGCACAGTTAGGGGGCGCCCTATCAGTATACGTGAAACCTGTTTTATTTATTAAAACATTCTCCAACTATCAAAATACAACAGTTAATGCAATAACCGTACAAGTCAACAACAAAATTAGTGCTTTCAAATTATTTACCAAAATAGCCAAATATTTCATCATCTCCCGACCGTTTGCACAGAAAATCAGTTTATAGCAGTCTCCCTTAAATAGCTCCCTCCACCCCTTTAAGCCATGCAGCCATCTTTGTGACATACTGAACAGTGGAACACAGCGGTGCCACATACACCTCGTATTAGAAAATTGTATGCCATATTGGCATGTAAAATCATTAACCGTGAACAACAACATTAGTATCAAAAGATATTCAAAAAAATATTCATAACTTCCAACCTTTTACAAACATGAAAACTTTATCATAACAAACTTTACAAGATATGTGATCTCGCAGAAAATAACAGACATTAAACCACAAAGCTGTCTTTCATGGACCACCAAAAATGTACTTACCATCCTAAGGAAAGACATAGCATGATCGCACTCATGGACATCTAGGATGGGAGTGTATCTATAGGGGGAGAGGACAGAAGGGATAGAGGGGAGGATGAACGGCTGGGAAACGGGAGTGGAGAGCTCCTCCACATTCATCCTCCCCCTCCCCCCCTTTCCCAGCCCTTCATTCTCCCCCACCTCATCCTTCGACTTCAGCCGGCCTGGTTGGCCGAGCGGTTCTAGGCGCTACAGTCTGGAACCGTGCGACCGCTACGATCGTAGGTTCGAATCCTGCCTTGGGCATGGATGTGTATCATGTCCTTAGGTTAGTTAGGTTTAAGTAGTTCTAAGTTCTAGGGGATTTATGACCGCAGAAGTTAAGTCCCATAGTGCTCAGAGCCATTTGAACCATTTGAACCTTCATCTTCATGCTGTCCCCCACTTCCCAGCCCCCCCCCCCTCCCTGTCTCCTATACCCCGTCCTCATGCCACCTCACTCCCAACCTACACGCCCATGAGTGTGTTTATACTATGTCTTATTGGAAGTTATGAAGCTTTTTTTTACTCTCCTATTAGTTTGGTTTTCTTAATACTAATGTTGTTGTTCACATTTAATAATTCTTACGTCCCACCATGGCATGCAACTTTCAAATACATGCCATATGTGGCGCTGCTTGTTTTAGTGTTCAACGATTCTAAGGATTTGACTGATTTTGGTGAAGATTTTGAAAGTATTAAATTTATTGATGGCTTGTACAGTAACTGTATTAATTGTTGTATTTTTGATAGTATCCTGTATCCTATAGGGCGCCTCCTTGCTGTGGTTTCCTTACGGCAGCGGAAGGAGTGGACTGCAACATACAGTATGTGCTGCAACTATTCGTTTACATATTTTTGACATGGTCATTGTATTTTCGGAAATACCATTTTTTTACTATGTTACAGAAGTCTTGGTACGATATGTTTCGTATTTCCGGCAGCGCTTTAAAAAAGAAGAAAACTTGTAGTTCCTGTATTGCACATGAGTATAAATTTAGTTTTCTCCTCTGTAGGATGATTTGAAAAAGATTCCTGGCACAAAACATGTCATCGAATGAATAAAAAAGTGAAATTTGCAACTTTCGCTGAATTTTACTTCTACTGATTAACCGAAGTTGCTGACCTATGGGTATTCCAGCATGATGGAAGTTCGTAAAATATGAATGTTAATCAGACTGGCACTTATGAGTATTAAAGTGAGAGTGTTATGGCCCACCTCTGAACATTATTCTTTCCAGTTTGCTAGCACTTGAACCTGCAATGAGTAACCGCCTCGACCTGATTGGAGAGAGGCATTCGTCGCTCCACGAAGGGACATATTACCTTTTCAACTGTCCAGAAGATTGCGGAATGGATGCTTCAGCGGTGTTGTAGATCACTTAAGTAATATTATCTATACTGTCCTGGAAGATGTCGCTGACTTCAAACACAGCAAGTCTGTCCTCTGAAGCTTCCATCGAGGCGGACGTCTGTTGGTCACCACTCGTCTGGCACATAAATCCAGATTGGGAAGTGGTCGCTTGAGTTGAAGACATCGACCTCTTCCCGTTGAGTGACGTGTGCGAGGGCAGCAATGCATACCATGAAAGAAGTGAAAGTTCCTGTAGCAGTGTTGAAGTGCGTGCTCCATTCCATGTTCAACAAAAACACACGTGAGGACTAGACAAGGCTCGCAATTGGTCTACCACAGGGGCAGGGATTGCAGAACCACATAGCACCACACAAGATGAAGGGGTTGGAGACCAGAGTAAGGAGGTCATGAGCTCCTCTTCTTCTAGCACCTCGTGTGGAGGCAGGTAAAGTACACACGTCATAAATTGATGACTCTTATGTACCGATACGGCGACTGTTTGCAGGCCGATTGTGAGGGGGGAAGAGAGGAGTGGTAGGCGCTGTTTGGAAAAATAGCCATTCCTCCTTTCCCTGTCGTTCCTCTGAAGTCGTCCTTCTTCTGGAGATTGTAGCCACATAGCTCATTCACACCGGGGCATTTAAAATATCTCTCTTGAGCAGAGACACACATCGATCTACCCTGAGTTAATACACACAATTCCTCCACATGTTTTATGAAACAATTCAAGTTGCACTGTAGTGTAGAACGCATGTTAATGGTGCGGTCTTTCTCTGCATCTCCCCTTGCTGTTCCTCCATGGTTGGGTAGTCTGCATCGGAAGGAAGAGTGAGAGGGGGAGGGGTGATTAGAGGGAATAGCCAGACGACGACTTACATGCCATCGATAGTATGGTCATCGTACGTTCCATCGCTTGGTCTGATGGCTGTGGACCTGAGCTTTTGACCTGATCATTTTAGCCTTATGGCTTTCGTTGTGAGCCTACTTTTTTCGGAAGTTGGTAAGACCGGCTTACAGCCGCGCGGGATTAACCGAGCGGTCTCAGGCGCTGCAGTCATAGACTGTGCGGCTGGTCCCGGCGGATGTTCGACTCCTCCCTCGGGCATGGGTGTGTGTGTTTGTCCTTAGGGTAATTTAGGTTAATTAGTGTGTAAGCTTAGGGACTGATGACCTTAGCAGTTAAGTCTCATGAGATTTCACACATATTTGAAAATTTTTTGAACCGGTTTACAAGTAACGGGCTACTGGATCTCTTCTACCGTCTGCCTCGAGGGTCGTTATTCTTATCTGATGTTAAATTCAGTCACTACCATTCTTTCCGTGGGGAGTAGGATTGATTCTTGGACTAGCGACATAGCGACATAGGATTGCAGCTGCACTTACAAGTGCAAGTGGTGTAGATACCAAGGCCAGGGCTAATTCTCTGCACAGGCTGCATCAAAGCTAAGGCAAACTGCACTACAGTGGGTGGCTGGAAGGCTTTAATGTCTTTTTCGCGTCGCAGTATTGTTGATGGTGTGTCACTTTCATCTTCTGGATTTTTTCTCATCGGTAGAAAACAGTCTTTGGTCCAAATAGGATGAGCTTGGGAGCGATTGTCACACATAGGAAAGGCAGTACATACAACACAAGGTTAACGGACAGCGGAGCTCCATCTTGCACACGTAGCCTGGCCATTGCATGCCATGGTAGTACGACCAAAGCGCTGACACGTAAAGCAGTACATCGGGTTAAGTATCAAGGCCCTAACTTTAAGGTGGAGAAACTAGGCCGCTATATATTCAGACAAATTCGGTAAACTGATTCGTCACAAATCCTCTTCTGTACTTCAGTGACCATCTCGCTTTCCCATTCCTCTTGCAGTCCATTGGTGTCCATATTTGTAATGTGCTGGCACGCCACAATGGCTTTACATCAATTGAGCCCAGCAGTGCAAATCCGTCTAGTGCTTCATGGACGTAGAAAGGTGACAAACTTCTAATGAAACTGAAAGGTGGCTACACTGAGCCACAGCGCCAGAGATCGCGCTAGAGAGTATTGTTCCGCCGCCTCCACTGGCAGTGATTATTGAGAACTCGTAGTAGTCAGTGCTTTGGGAGAACTCGTGGTAGTCAGTGCTGAGATGTCGTAGTGAGGAGTGTTTGTTGAGATGAGCTAGTAGGCAGTGCTTGCTGAGATGTGATACTGAAAAGTTCTTGTTGAGATGTGATAGTAGCGAGTCGGTGTGGAGAGATTGTAATGTCTAGAGTGCTTTTCATCAATATAAATTAAAGTAACAAACTACTTTTCTTTTCTTTCTCATTATTTCAATGTCCTGAATAATGCGTCATTACAGGTTCAGTCAACAAAGCATCTGGCTTGTGTTCTTGTATTAGAGTGTAATTCTGGTTTTCTTGAGTAATTATGGTATTTTTATTTTCCTTAATTAATTCAGTATAAATGATATTTAAAATTTCTTGTGTTATTGAAGAAGAACCGTGCCAGATGCGTACGTTGAGTCATACTTCCACACACAGAACAGTTACACTTGTGCTTTGATTTCGTAGGTTTTATAGTTGCTGGGGACTTAATTAATTAATTGTGTTAATGAAAATTTCCAATTCATTCTTTGTTATTGTTCTATGCAGTCAGATAGCGTAATAATACTAGCCAGGGCCAACCGTTACGAGACTTCGTAACCGAACAGACAGCTACTGAAGCAAAAAATTAAAATTATTTGCATTCAATTTTAATTAAGCCCCCATGCACGTGGCGACCCTGCCAGGATACGAACCTGGAATCTTCTGATTGTAAAAATAGTAGATAGTAGTATTGTTGTAGTAATTTGTAGTTTAGTAATTGAAGTCAATACTGCAAGTGTAGATTTGGTAATTGGCATTCTTCTAATGGTATTTTTCAAAATTTATTTTTTTTGTTGTCTTGTCTACGGGTTTGATAATTTAGTGCAATTATTTCAATTGTTCGTTAATCGTGTTTGAGGGAAGCATTTCGTGTGAATGGTATTGTTGGTGATAACGTGTTATATTCTCTGACGAGTTTTGTATGTTTTGTAAATGATTACGCGATCGATGAAAAAGAAAAAAAATGATGAATAGTGAGAATAACGAAATTGTTAACATTGCGAACTCGCCAACACAGGAGAAAGGGATGATGAATAATGGAGTTGAAAACAATTTAATAAGTCGGGAAAATAGGCCGGAAACAGTTCAAAATTTTTCACAATCGAAAAATTCTCAGATTGCGTGGTTAACGACAGAAGATATGGAGCAGTTGATGAGTGCTATATTGAATTTGGGAGCACGAATGGAAACACTGTTAAACTCACAGTTAGAAACAATTAGAACTGAGACGAAAGCAATGACAACACGGTTATGCTCCAAAATAGGAACAATTAAAACAGAAATAGGAACAATTAAAACCGAGATGAAAGCAGTGGGATCACAGTTACGATCTGAATTAGAAACTGATATGGGAACAATGGAAACACAGTTAGGCTCACGAACAGGGACATGTTTCAAATATATGAAAGACGAATCAAATAAACAAATTAGAAAAGAAGTACAACTGATTTTGAAGGCTCACAATAATAGTTTAATTTCAACAGAAATCAGACAAGAGGAACAGGACAGAGAACGGGAAGAAAAAGATCGCGTGATAATACAAAATTTTTCAGAGTTAAATTTACAACGAGCACACGATAAGGAAGAAATATTTGAAAGAATTGAGGAATCAGTACCAAATGACTTAACGCAACAGTGTGAACAGTCAACTACTAAATGTGACAATACCGAAACCCGAATTGCGACACTTACGGAAGACGTAAACTTATCGGAAAGAGTTGAGGAGATTTCAGATCAATTGACAAATCTTAGTTTAAATGGGGACAGAGATTCAGATGATATAGCTCCATTGCCATTTTCAGAAACCGAAGAGTACCAGAGCAAAAATAAGCACGTTGAAAATCACGGAAAATTTAATGAACGCGTTAAATGGGAATTTGAAGCATTAGGAAAGCAAGTGAAACAAATTGAAGGCGAAATTGTAGGAAAAGACAGCAAAAGAAATTTAGAATCACAAATGGCAGAGGGGTTTGAAGAAAGTAATTTGTTTTATTTACGGGATGCAACGAGAGAGCGCCAAGCGCGCGAACTTGACAATAATCGACATTCGGACTGGGACAGACGCGGTAGGTCTTTGTCGCCACGAGGCGAAAACTTTGACTATAAACACTTTTGGACTGTTCGGAAATTTAAGATCTTCCGTAATTCTAAGAATGACATACATCCATGTTCATGGATAGATCAGTTTACGTACGCACTTCCGCCAAATTTACCACTAAGTCACAAACTGAAATTTATGTGCAGTTATTAAAGTCCTCAGGGGATTCACTACTCTAAGTGAATATGTGCCGTAGCGAGCATAGGGCCCCGAGCTGTAGTGGTGCTATTTCCCTTTTAGTTTTCTGAACTGCTGCGTACTCTGTCACTATTCTTTGCATCTATAAAAACAATTCTTCTACTATCCATCTATCTAGACAGTAGATAAAGAATAACCGGATTTGACTGTTTTACCCAAAAGTGACTTCGGAAATTACCATTTGGACGTACTGTATCTTCAGCAGCATTCATTCGTAGCTTAAATGAAATTTTACCTGTTTATCTTCGTGACAATATTACTTCATATGTTGACGATATTCTTATTGCTAAACATTCTTGGAGTGAGCACAACAAAATTTTGGATTCATTATTACGTATTTTTGCAAGAGTTGGCATTACAGTGAACTTAGAAAACTCTGAATTTGGTCGTTCTCAGGTGAAATTTCTCGGTCACATTATTTCTACAGAAGGTATTCTTCCTGATCCAGAGAAATTAGACGCTATTCGTAACTATGCTGTTACTACTACAAAACGTGATGTTCGTAGTCTCCTTGGTGTCTGTAATTTTCTTAGACGCTTGTTAGATTGGATGATTTGGCCACACCTCGTTTACACATTTCAGTTATGCGCACTTTGGTCCCAGAAAATGCTTTCATAAATTGCGAGAAAATTGCTACTTCAGTAATATGGAAAAACGTATTCGATCTGTTCTTGCCAAATGCAAATTATGTCAAAAGGCTAAGCCGCCAACTGTTTCTCACAGAGCACCGTTGTTTCCTATCATTCCAGCGAAATTAAAGGAGATTGCTGCAGTCGATTTGTTCGGTCCAGTGGTTCGTTCTACTAATGGTTTTGCGTACATTTTCGTAGCAGTGGAACTGACATCAAAATATGTGTGTTTTACACCTTTACACAAAGCAACAGCTCGTTCAGTATCTAATGCTTTCATCAAACATTTTCTTAAAGAAGTGGGTCATGTTGATAAGGTTATATCAGATAATGGATCACAGTTTCGTTCTAAAATTTGGCTTCGTACTCTACGGCGTCGTAAGATTAAACCAATTTTCATTTCACTTTTTCACCCTCAATCTAACGCTTCAGAGAGATGGATGAAGGAAATCAATAAATTGTGTCGACTTTATTGTCATCAGAATCACAGAACATGGGATCAGTATCTTCATATTTTTCAAAACATTCTGAATGAACTTCCTAATGACTCAACTTCTTGCCGGTCGCGGTGGTCTAGCGGTTCTAGGCGCGCAGTCCGGAAACGCGCGACTGCTACGGTCGCAGGTTCGAATCCTGCCTCGGGCATGGATGTGTGTGATGATGTCCTTAGGTTAGTTAGGTTTAAGTAGTTCTAAGTTCTAGGGGACTGATGACCACAGATGTTAAGTCCCATAGTGCTCAGAGCCATTTGAACCATTTTTGAACTCAACTTCTTTACCACCTCTATTGATATTAAAAAATAAAGCACCGTCAAATCGCATTTCTGAAATAGTTCCTTTTCCGCCTACACGGAAACTGCGGCATTCTGAAGTTGTGAACCTGGCTCTGCAAAATATTGCATCTGCGGCTGCTAGAAGAGAGAAATCAGCTAAACGTCCTGGTCGTTTAAAAATTTTGTCAGTTGGTCAAAAGGTGTTAATTAAATCTCATCGTTTGTCCCATAAAGGAAAAGGCTTATGTCGCAAATTTTTTCTGCTTTATAACGGTCCATATAGGGTTCGCAAAATCATTCATGATAACACTGTTGAAGTAGAAACTCTTAAATCACGACGCTCTAAAGGAATACATCATATATCAAACGTTAAAATTTTTGTGGAATGACATACTTTAGAGAAACTAACAGCTACATGTAAACATGCATGGAATACAAGGATACCGCGCTGTGTTTTGGCGGCGGCACATACTCAAAGCAACAGTGAAGTCTGCGCGCCGCACAAGGCTGTCGTTGACCGCAAACAATCGCCTTCTACGTCACGCGTCTACAGCTGATCGAGCGCTCAGTGCGAATGCACTGACAGACGTAAACAAATACACAGTCTAATTTCTCGGATTAAATTCAGTATAAAGCTATAGTGACTTGATGAATTATGTTATTAACCTTCAGTATTTTTCAGGATACGGTTGTATAAAATATTTAAGACCTTCAGGTAAATTCTGTGCGTGTCCGACGTTAAGACGACTTGCTATGGAGAAAATTTCAGGAAGAATGTAATTTCAAAAAAAAAAAAAAAAAAAGTAATAAACTAAAAAAGGTAACTGTTAATTGAGTTTATTTTTCAGGTAACATATTTCCACTTAGGTACGTACTTTAGACGTAATTTGCTGCTTGCGATTACGTGACTCATACTTTGTGCTAATTTCATGTTCTATGAATTTACTTGTGAAGCGACGTGCTTGTGTACATTTGCTGATTTTGACAATTATTGATTAATGAACAGTGTTATTACTTGTGTATATTATGCATCGCTTGGCTGCTATGTCTTTCCACTGATGTCATATTTTTTTATTATGTGCCTGCTATGCTTATTTATTTACGTTATAATTGTCACCTGATTAATTGTGCTGACTGTGGTTATGTATGTAAGTTATACTTTGTGATTTATCTGCTTGCGCCTTCATGTTTACTTATTAATATTACATATGAACATTTATTTGCTTATGCTGATATGATGCTAATGACCTGTCTATTAGGTAAGATGTATATTTGCTGCTTTGCGTATGGATTGCATATTTACACACTTCTGTTTTGTTGTCATAACTACTCTTTAATTTAGAATATAGAAATGCTGATATACTGTGTACGAACATAGAGTTTAGGTTACACTGTGGTATTAATTATAGATTGTTCGCTTGGCAGAGCCTCGTTGTAGGTATTGTGCTGCATCCACTTGTTGACATTCTGTTCTCTACTGGTATATTTACTCGCTATTGCATGTTTTGCTTACGCTCAGTGCTATATATTTTTAAGATAAGAAAATGAACTGCTATAATTCTACGTACGACATTAGTACAAGAAACTTCATAGAAGTCACATGAGCTGGAGGTTTTATGGAAGCTGTATACATTTATGCTAATAGGAAGGAAGCTAACGACATGACATACCAACACTAGGTTAGACCATTGACAGTTATTACACTGCATTCTTCGTGAGCAATTGAAATAGGAAGTGACACTCGACACAAAAAATACTCCACATGTTTGCTTAGGTTTGCCATAATTTTTGAAGTGGTGTACACACTGAAATATCACGATCATTAACACTTCGTACTCGGTCTTACTTACTGAAGATTATTCAAACTAAAGGCTGTTAGAGGTCATGTATGCATTTCTTTTATTTAATGATGGACAAGGAACCAAAATGTATCTTATAATTTATAATGAGTAGCAGATTTGGATCAGATGGATTACACGAGAGGTTGTGTGTTGACATTGTGTCTTCGGATTGTATGGGATGCTGAATTGAAGTTTGCACTAGGATTTTGTCTGTACTTGTTCGAGGAGACTGACTAGAGGAAAGAGTTGTTATGGAAGTGAAATGATATTGGTGCTGAGGTTTATATATATCGACGTATTGAAGAGGTATGATTGAGGTATTGAGATTATGTGAAGTTGATGATTATTGGAGTTTTCGTGGACAAGAGGTAAGGTAAATGATATTGATGATCGATGTATTGAAGAGGTATTATTGAAGTATTGAGATTATGTGATGCTGATGATTATTGGAGTTTTGGTGGATAAGAGGTGAAGTAAGTGAGGAGCATATTTTTTTTTTTCGTTGGTCTATATGGAACAAGGAGGATAAAGATGGCAGACTAGAACACTAAAGTAGAAGGAAGATACTCTATACACACACTTTGTTAAATCACTAAGCAGTATATACTTTTTTTTGAAGAGAGGAAGTATTTGCATATCTTGGCTCACTGACAGTTGTTCAGCAACCGTACAATTTGATCTGGCTTGGCAAACATTGGTCTTGACATGATGACTATGACGCTGACTAACTATTATTGACTGTTATACATTGCTGCCACTACTACTTGATACACATGATGAACATAAAATTTTGACAGTATTGCATTTACACAGTTAACACTATTCAATTACACAGTAGCACTAATGTGGATGAAAGATGAGTGAGTCTTTTTTGTGTGTTTTCCTTTCCCCATCCCAAATTGGTACCAACCTATCTCCTAAATATTATTTTACTTGTTGTTGTGGCTTGCACTGACACCCATAAAAATTATAGGTTTACTGATATTTGTGTATTTGTAATATTTAATATGACAATTATCTGATATCATTTGTGTGTTTATTATGATTTGTATGTTTAGTGTAAAAGCATTGTATGTGTATTCAAACTATTGTTCATGCCTGAACTGTCTGATTAGTGATGGTGCTGCACTTTTCAACATGATGTGTGACATTTAGTCATGTTTAATTTCTGCTGATGAACAGTGTGATTAGTGAAAGTGAATATTATGGACTGCGGTCAGCACCTGTTCAACATTGCTGGGTGCCACTGATGGACTGTTTCTACTGAAAAGATGTCACCTGTTGCTGTCTGCACCTGCTCAACATTGCTGGGTGCCACTGATGGACTGCTTCTACTGAAATGATGTCACTTGTTGGTGTCTGCACCTGCTCAACATTGCTGGTGCCACTAATGGAACTGCTTCTACTGAAATGGTGTTACTTGTTGATGTCTGCACCTGCTCAACATTGCTGGGTGCCACTGATGGACTGCTTCTACTGAAAAGATGTCACCTGTTGATGTCTGCACCTGCTCAACATGGCTGGGTGCCACTGATGGACTGCTTCTATTGAAATAATGTTACTTGTTGGTATTTGCACCTGTTGACCATTGCTGGGTGCTACTGCTGGAACTATCAACTACTTGTTTTTTTTTCTAAATCAAAAGCGTTTATGTGAATATTTGTATAAACCGATTTTTGTGTATTACTGTTGTGAAAAGTTATGAGACTCTTACCTGCACATATTCGTCATTGCTGACGCTATTGATTGAACTGTTTAACCACATAATACTTGTGTAAACTGTTATGTAAAGTCACATGTATGAAAGAATTTGTATTGCTTACTGTATTTTATATATTAGGTTATTGAAAGGTCAGTGCAAAGCCAAAATTTTATCTAGTTATATGATATTTACGCATTAATATTATCTTTTATTTTTGACTATATTTTTGACGAATTTGGTGGTATTTTCACCACCAATGCTGGCAAAAATACCATCAAATTCTAGCCCGTGGAGGAAGGGCATATGAAAGGTGGCTACACTGAGCCACAGCGCCAGAGATCGCGCTAGAGAGCATTGTTCCGCCGCCTCCACTGGCAGTGATTATTGAGAACTCGTAGTAGTCAGTGCTTTGGGAGAACTCGTGGTAGCCAGTGCTGAGATGTCGTAGTGAGGAGTGTTTGTTGAGATGAGCTAGTAGGCAGTGCTTGCTGAGATGTGATACTGAAAAGTTCTTGTTGAGATGTGATAGTAGCGAGTCGGTGTGGAGAGATTGTAATGTCTAGAGTGCTTTTCATCAATATAAATTAAGGTAACAAACTACTTTTCTTTTCCTTCTCATTATTTCAATGTCCTGAATAATGCGTCATTACAGGTTCAGTCAACAAAGCATCTGGCTTGTGTTCTTGTATTAGAGTGTAATTCTGGTTTTCTTGAGTAATTATGGTATTTTTATTTTCTTTAATTAATTCAGTATAAATGATATTTAAAATTTCTTGTGTTATTGAAGAAGAACCGTGCCAGATGCGTACGTTGAGTCATACTTCCACACACAGAACAGTTACACTTGTGCTTTGGTTTCGTAGGTTTTATAGTTGCTGGGGACTTAATTAATTAATTGTGTTAATGAAAATTTCCAATTCATTCTTTGTTATTGTTCTATGCAGTCAGATAGCGTAAGAATACTAGTCAGGGCCAACCGTTACGAGACTTCGTAACCGAACAGACAGCTACTGAAGCAAAAAATTAAAATTATTTGCATTCAATTTTAATTAAGCCCCCATGCAAAACATCTACACGAATTATGACGGAAAGTACATGATTAACTACAGAATGTTATCCGTCACTACTGGTGGAAGCATTCAAAGGCACACATATTTCAGGTGCACTAGCCACACGAGGCGTTTTCGAGGTTTGGGCATTAATACGGCCTGACGGACCCTCTGAACCATTATGTCTAAATGAAAGACATTCTTAAAGAGGAATGCGTTACAGTTTCTGAGCTTCTTGTTTTTGAAGTGTACGATAGCTATGAATCAGTCTTTTACAGTCAGCTGTCACTATTGTAGCATAACAAAATGATTGATTGTTACTTGCAGAATATGTTGTTCATAGTGTATACAGTTTTCCGGGAAAATGCTACTCAGTGCCATTTCCTTTTTATTAAGGCAGAAATGGTTATCAGAACCTAGCTATCTACGGCGCTGTATCACACACAGATTGTAACAATCTAATGTTTCCAACAAATGATACTCTAAAATGTGTGGATGATGAAGTCCATTGTAGATCAAAACCATATGTTTCCTTGTGTGTGACAGTATAAAAAGTCAATGTTAAATATGAAAATTTTTCATAATAAAAGGCACGGAGGTTCGCGCGGCTCCTCCCGCCCGACGTTCGAGTCTTCCCTCGAGCACGGGTGAGTGTGTAGCGTAAGTTAGATTAAGTAGTGTGTAAGCTTAGGGACCGATGACCTCAGCAGTTTGGTCCCATAACATCTTACCACAAATTTTCAAAATTTAATAATAAAATCTCTGTCTGAAAAGAGAGAAGGAGAGAGAGAGAGAGAGAAAGAGAAACAAGGTGGGGTACAATTTACTGTGTTGTATAAATGATAGATTCGGATATAATTTTGTGCACACACATATATGAGATGAAATTTAATGACGTCGTAGAGACGGAAAGGGATGCTAGAAATATTTCGTTAGATGAAATATAAATGACGGGACAGTGCTGTCTTTGCCGACATGTTACAGTATGCTGTGTGAGCGTGGAAGGCTAACCAAGAATACCACACAGAGCACTCACTTTCATCTGTCTGTCCGTAAATGTACACTGAGGTGACAAAAGTCGTGGGAGAGCGACTTGCACATACACACATGGCGGTAGTACCGTGTGCACGAGGGCAGTGCATTGGTGCAGCTGTCATTTGTACTCGGGTGATTCACGTGAAAAGTTTTCCGATGTCATTATGGCCGCACAAAGGTAAATGACAGAATTTGAAAGCGGAATAGTAGTTGGTGCTCGACATGTGGGACATTCTGTTACGGAAAACGTTGGGGTATTCAATGTTCCGAGATCCACAGTGTCAAGATACCTCATTTCAGCGAGTGAAATGCAGTGGCCGAGGGCCTTCACTTAACGACCGGCCTTCACTTAACGTTTGTGTAGAGTCGTCAAAGCAAACAGACAAGCAGCACCGCGTGAAATAACCGCAGAAATCAATGTGGGACGTACAATGAACTTATCCGCTAGGACAGTGCGGTGAAATTCGGCGTTAATGGGTTATGGAAATAGAGGGCGGACGCGAGTGAGCTCTGTCATAGCATGACATCGCCTGCAGCGCCTCTCCTGGACTCTTGGACGCTAGACGAATGGAAAACCGTGACCTTGTCACATGAGTCAGTTGGTAAGAGCTGATGGTACCCTCCCAACGAAACTGAAGTCTGCAAAATCACTTACTTGAAGCTCAGAAAAACGGATTTTTCCATTTCACACTCCTACAAATTTATGATTCTAATTGCGAAGCATTGATATTGTCATCATAGGACACTACCTGTTTTTTTCAGAGAGTTCTTTATTACGAGGGATATCCACAAAGTATATTACGTTTTGGAATTAAAAATAAATAAAGTATTGGAATTTTTTTATTATATACAGATGAAAGCCACACTTAAATACTACTTTTCTACATAGTTGCCATTTAAATTATGGCACTTATCGTAGCGATGGACGAGCTTGGAAATTCCTTCGTAGTAAAATTCGGCCGCCTGCGCCTTCAACCACGTGGTTACCTCTTTTGGGACAGAAAAGGTGTGATTTTTGTGGATTTCCCGGAAAGAGGCACTACAATAAGCTCTCAAAGGTGTTGCCAAACTCTGCACAACCTCAGAAGAGCAATACAAAACAAGCGTAGGGGAAAGTTGGTCTCAAAGATCTTGCTGATTCACGACAACGCCCGGGCCCACACGGCAAATGCCACTTGTGAAGTTCTCGAATCTTTTAAGTGGGAGTTGTTTCCTCATCCGCCGTACAGTCCCGACCTGGCACCGAGCGACTTCCACTTATTCCCAGCAATGAAGAAGTGTTTGGCTATGCATCGTTTTGATGACGACGCACAGCTTCAAGAAGAGGTAACCACGTGGTTGAAGGCGCAGGCGGCCGAATTTTACGACGAAGGAATTTCCAAGCTCGTCCATCCCTACGATAAGTGCCTTAATTTGAATGGCAACTATGTAGAAAAGTAGTATTTAAGTGTGGCTTTCATCTGTATGTAATAAAAAAATTTCCAATACTTTATTTATTTTTAATTCCAAAACGTAATGTACTTTGTGGATAGCTCTCGTATATACAAGTGCATCATCTGCGAAATGTCTGACGCTACTATTAATATTGTCTAACAAGTGATTAAGGGGCTCCGGAACGCCCTATACTTGCAATGTTAAAATAACGCTTATAAATTACATCTTTCCTCACAAAGTATTTGAGATAGGAAGTTGAACTTTTTACAGATTATTTATTGGAATATGGGCTACAACTTAACACAGGGATTTTACAAAGTTTTAGTTCAGTTATTAAATATGATTTTTTTCAATTGTAATGAAAATTCACAAAATTTTTTTGCAATTTTTTATTTATATATTCAAAAATATACAGTTTTTTGGAAAAAGGCTGTGTTAAATTATGCAGAAGGTACTGTGTAACATTTACTGTAAGTTTGAAACAAATATGTTTGGAAGATCCTTAGAAAACATGTAATTAGTATGAGAAAATAAAAGTTTTGGGAATCGAGCAACAAAGATTGGATTAACTTTTTAGTGCATTCCAGGTCCATAGGATGGATTATCTTCATCCTCTGCAAACTCCTCCTCCAGCTTCCTCTTGTTCCTCCTCCTGTTTACTCTTGCTTGTATTTCTAGACTCTTTACAGCCCTGTCTGCAGCCCGAAGGCGTTCCTTGTCTGAAGCAAGCATCGCTCGTACCATGTTAGAACCTATCTTCGTTCCCATATTTCTAAATACCTTGCACCTTACAATGTTGCCATCATTGAAAGTCGCAACAGAATCATACACACCAAAGTGAAGTGTTTCTATTCCAACAAATACAGTCTTGGGGATTCTCGACCATATAACACTATTTACACTTTCATTGGGGTTTTGAGTTTTTCCGTGAATACACTTTTTCAACAGTTGAGGTGCTGCTAAGTCTCTGATACTGGTTTTATCACCTCCATTATTGCATGAGGCAGACTATGCTTATGAGTGTACACTTCACCAGTTAGCGATCCTTTGTAATATTTACACCAACTGTCTTCTTCTTTGGGACACAAGCTATGTTGGGGATTTTCATCATCTTTATTGTTTACAGTAATAACACATACCTTTGGCTTTCCAACATTTCTCCTTTTCTTAAAAGCCTTCAGAGGATTTCTAATAACTTTACTTTTACTCATTATTATACTTCAACAACACAGAGACTCAAGAAACAGAATTAATTACGAATATTTTCGAGATAACGACAGAGTAAATAAACATGAAACAATCGACAATCACACCAGCGATATATATTGAACCATCACAGGTTAGCCACAACACATACTTTATCTCACATCACTAAAATGTACCTGATGAACACGGACGTTTATAATAACACCATTTGACAGCAGTTTAACAGCGCCACTGTGGGTCACGCCCATGTAGAACACATTTCAAAAAAAAATTTAAAAATAGTTGTAGTCTTCGGAATTGAATAAATTATATATCTATTAAAAAGAAATAGTCTGCAGATTCAGAAAACGCAAAAAAGTAAAAATTGAACTTTTCATGATTTTGAGCCTTTCCGGAGCCCCTTAATGTACAACAAACTTTACTGGGGCAACGCATAAAGATGCTTATATTTCTCGCGAATGGTTAAGCCGCTATAGAAAAAGTGGGGTGCATGGCGTGTTACTAACAATATGGCGAGCCGTCACATTCGCTGCACTGAGTCCCGCATTGATGTGCGCCACCGGAGAACCTTGTGGCCAGTGCCGCTGGGGTTGTGAGTCTCAGCCGAGTCCCGCTCGGAGTTAGGATCGGGCGCCTCCGCTGCAGCAGCGCACAGTGGGGGCAGGCGCACACACTTATGGGGAGCGCCACACGCTGCCGGCTAGTGCTGTATCTGCCGCAACCACCGCTCCGACCTCGACAGGCAGCGCCGGCGGTTCACATAAATCTCCGTCACCAGACCGCTTGCTGTTGTGCCACTGCTCTCAGGTGTGGCAGCGTGTAACCTACTAGCTGAATTTCCAAGTCGCGCTGTTCAGCTATCGCCTCTATTTGAAGGTACGTATAAGACTGCGAATGGGGATCTGCTGTAACAGTGATAATTCTATGCATTAATTTACCACAATTTCATCTCATCATAAGTGTGAACTACTTATTTTTTTAAATTATGTTACGAGAAGTGTGTTAGTTTAAAAATAATTTACATCTTGAGGGCTAACTAATGCAGCTACAAACGCGAAGATACATTTAAAGTGGTCTGTTGCCTTTTTTAACAACTGTAGGCAGGCTCTAAATCATTTTAATTTTTTGGTCCTTGGAAAGCTAAATCAGTTCCTTGTATTAGACATCTATAACTTTGCTTCAGAAGCTGCTTCGAATTGTGGCTGATGCTACATATGGGACTACGTTATTGGCCCACTACCCACGTCCGTTTACAAATGGAGTCTGTGAAGAATAGGAGACGGTAAATTTCCCTATGAGCTCTAATTTGTCTAATTTACTCTTCGTAATCATTTAGTGAGACGTTTGGGGAATGAAGTAGTGTATTGTCCGACTGGTCTTGGAACATACAGTCTCAACAGTAATCTTCTCCTTAATCTACATGCCGCTCTTGTATCTATATATCCTTCTCCAACTGGTACTTAGTACTCATTCTATATATATTTTACTATATATAATCTAACGTCCGAATGGTTCTTTCTATTAATATTCAGTATTTCACAATATTTCACACGTTTTAATGACACTAGATCTGTAACTTACAATTTCTTGTCGCTCACTGCACAGCTTTGCAATATCTTTCTCTTCCAATGCTGTTGTACATTGGTTACCAACCATTTGTTTCTCCTATTGCCACTATTCCTACTCGTCAATGCAAATTCGGTGTAACTTCGTATTTAATAACATTTTTGATTTCAAAGTATGGAAGAGAGCTTACTTGAAAGAAACTAATTGCACCTACAAAAACGTGTATGTTTCTTTCTGAAATCATCGATACACACTACTTGTCAATAATATGTATCATGAATTTGTATAACAGATCTTCATCAGCGAGCCTGTACTGGTTATAAATTTCAGGCATAAAATCTAATTTTTAATGGCACAGTGGCCAGAGTCGAATATGGAAACTGTGGTGTCACCGCTAGACACCACACTTGCTAGGTGGTAACTTAAATCGGCCGCGGTCCTGTAGTACATGTCGGACCCGCGTGTCGCCACTGTGTATTCGCAAACCTAGCGCCACCACATGGCAGGTCACAAGACACGGACTTGACCTCGCCCCAGTTGTACGGACGACATAGCTTGCGACTAGACCTACCAAGTATTCCTCTCATTTGCCGAGAGACAGATTAAATAGCCTTCAGCTAGTCCATCGCTACTACCTAGCAAGGCGCCATGTGTATCATTGCTAATTGCTTACTACTATGCAAGAGATGTATTTCAACAAGAACAAGACTACATTAAAGTTAAGTATATTAAAATCTCTCTTCTTTTCTTTATAGTTTTCATCCAGTCTCCTGTTTCAGAATTTACGCCCGTCTGCGTTAGTTTCGCGTGCACCTAGCCACTCATTGTGTCGAGACCTTAGGGAATCGACACAACAATATTTTGGCGACGAGGATGGGATGCCGCGCCCACGTTGCAGTCTTTGTGTTATACTTGCTCTAATTTGCTTGTGTCATGGCTTCGCCGCATTCTCCAGATGTACTGTCCGAATTTTTTCGCTTGCAGAATCAGCAGACGCAGGCGTTATTGGAAGCCCTTGGACAGCTCGTCCAGGGTCAACGTGCGCTGCAAACCGATGCGGCACCCGCCGCTTCATCGCTACCGCAGCCACACAACGCGGTCGCACCGCCATTTAGGCCCTTTGAGGCCACAACCGAAAGCTGGACTGAGTGGGCCGATCAGTTCAACTTCCACCTCACTGCTTATGGAATTCAAGGTAAAGAGCGGCAGCCGTTTTTGCTTTCTTGTGTCGGTGTGTCTACCTACCGGGTGATAGTGAAATTGTTTCCCCGACGCGACGTAGCAACTCTGACCTACGAAGAAATTTTGTCTGCTTTAGATGCCTATTTCAAAGAAACAGTAAATGTAGTTGCCAAACGGTATACGTTTTTTCGTACAAAACGTACGGCCGGTCAGACTAACAGGGAGTGGGTAGCAACTTTGCAAGGACTTACTAGAGACTGTGCGTTTGCCTGTGAATGTGGCCTCCCATATTCAGATACTATGGTGCGTGATGCAATTGCACAGAACGTTTCTGATGTTCGCATAAGGGAACAGATTTTGAAGCTAGTTAATCCCTCCCTGCAACAAGTGATAGACATATTGGACAGGCAAGACACACTTGACTTTGCTCAGGAATCATTTGAAACTTCGCCAGCAGTGTGTCACGTTAATCGGCCCGCCCGGCCCGCTGCACGGGACGCTAAGCGGCCCTCGCGCCCGACTTCGCTGCGGCCGCCTAGCTTGCAACCACGTGCGCCGCGTAAGCAAGCAAATGCAGTGAAATCTTGCCCGCGGTGTGCAACTAGACATTCGCGTGAACATTGCCCGTCACGCCAGGCTATTTGCTTTTACTGTCAAAAGAAAGGACATGTACAAAGTGTTTGCCAGAAAAAGCTTAGATCAGACACTCGCAATAATTCCAGGCCTTTTGCTTCGCGCCGGAATCGAACCCAGGACAATCAGGCTCGTGGACCTTCACCCTTGGACATTCATGTGGTTCATTCCCACCCGTCCAGTGACACTTTAGCTAACAGTGACTGTGTTCGTCCCACCCAACGTGTGCGTCGACGTCGCCGGAAATCCCGTAAAGTTGCAAGTGCTTCTGGACCTGTATCAGTTCACATTGCACGAGACAGTCGCTCTTGTCGTCAACAAGACAATAAACTTTTTGTGGACTTAGACTTTGCAGGAAAAGTGATACCATTCCAGCTCGATACCGGAGCTGCAGTTTCATTGCTCAATCACGACACGTACAAACAACTGGGCGCCCCGCCGTTGCGTGCCGCAAATGTTACGTTAACTAGTTACTCAGGACAGCACATACCTGTGTTAGGACGGTGCAGCCTTATTGCAACATACAAGGGACAGACAAAACTTGTGTCATTTTATGTTCTTCGTTCCTCTAGTGCAGTGAACTTGTTTGGTTTAGATTTGTTTCAATTGTTTAATATGTCTATTGTAAATCAGGTCCTATCAGTGAATCAGACTGTGCCTTCCGCCAGTGTTTCTAGTCTTTGTGAAGAATTTGCAGACATTTTTGCACCGGGCCTTGGTTGCGCTCAGAACTATGAAGCGCATTTGGAACTGAAAGACAACGCGCAACCGAAATTTTTCAGAGCGCGCAATGTTCCCCACGCATTGCGTGATGAGGTCGCACGAACATTGGCCGAGTTAGAATCTCAAGGTGTAATTGAACGTGTGCAGGCTTCTCTCTGGGCCTCCCCCTTAGTAATTTTGCCAAAACCTTCCGGAAAATTGAGACTTTGTGTGGACTTCAAGGCAACTGTGAATCCGCAACTTGTGACTGCTACTTTTCCTTTGCCCCGCCCGGCAGATCTTTTTGACAAACTGTGCCCGGGAAAATATTTTTCAAAATTGGACCTAGCAGATGCGTACTTGCAAATACCTGTGGACGAAGAATCCCAGCGCGTCTTAGTGGTTAACACGCATCTTGGCTTGTATCGCTTCAAAAGACTGCCATTCGGGTGTGCATCCGCCCCTGCTTTATTTCAGCACTATTTACAAACTATTTGTGCATCGGTCCCTACTGCTGCGAACTATCTGGACGATATTGTAATCTCAGGAAAGACAGAAGCAGAACATTTGCAAAATCTCCGAACATTATTTCAGGTATTGCGTCACAATGGTCTTCGCTTGAGGAAGGACAAATGTGTGTTTTTTGCTCGTGACTTACCGTACCTGGGCCATGTCCTTCACGCCCAAGGTATACATCCGAGTCCAGAGCACCTTCGTGCCATTCAGGACTTGCCGTCACCGCAGAACTTAAAACAGCTACAGAGTGTGCTGGGTAAGGTAAATTATTATCACCGATTTGTGCGCAATGCTTCTTCCATTTCAGCTCCGCTTCATCGCGTACGCCGTAAAGGTGTTCCGTTCGTCTGGACGACGGAATGCGAACGCGCCTTTCGCCAGTTGAAATCGGCGTTACTATCAAATACTTGCCTTACGCCATTCGATCCCCGAAAACCCCTTTTGTTGATGGTCGATGCATCGGATTTCGGGATCGGTGCTGTGCTTGCGCACAAAGATGGCTCGCATGATCGCCCTATTGCCTTTGCGTCCAAATTGCTCTCATCTGCGCAAAGAAATTATTCACAAATAGAGAAAGAAGCTTTAGCTCTCGTGTTTGGTGTAACAAAGTTTCACGATTTCTTGTATGGTCGTCACTTTACCATCATCACGGACCACAAGCCTTTGACATCGCTTTTTCATCCGAACAAGCCTGTACCTCCACGTACAGCGCAGAAATTCATTCGCTGGTCACTTTTTCTCTCGCAGTACCGCTACGATATCTTGTATCGGTCCACTGCTAAGCACGGCAACGCTGATGCGTTGTCCCGTTTGCCTGTTGCTGAGGATAAAGCATTCGATTCTTCCGAACTTGCTTGCATGTTCATTGATTCGGAAACCGATGACGTGGTCGCATCGTTTCCGATTGATTTTCGTCGTGTAGCTACAGCCACAGCTGCTGACCCTGTCCTTGCTCCCGTTTTGCGTTTTGTTGCTACGCAATGGCCCTTGTCAAAGTCACGGATCGAGGATCCTTTGGTTCGCCGTTTTTTTGCTCACAAGGAGAGACTTTTTGTACGACGTGGTGTTTTGTTGTTGCGTTCCGATAATGATCAATCCCGAGTCGTAGTCCCACGTTCGTTACAGTCCTCTGTCTTACGGCTTCTTCACCAAGGACATTGGGGTATAGTGCGAACGAAACAACTTGCTCGACAGCACTGTACTTGGTTCGGAATCGATGCTGCGATTGCGAATATGTGCTCCTCTTGTGTGGCGTGTGCCGAACACCAATCCGCACCGCCGCGGAAATTCTTTGCATGGCCGAAAGCCACTTCCCCTTGGCAACGCTTGCACATCGATTTTGCTGGTCCATTCTGGAATGCTCGATGGTTGGTTGTGGTCGATGCTTTCAGTAATTTTCCTTTTGTTGTCCGGATGTCTTCCACGACGTCTTCTGCCACCATCCAAGCCTTGTCTGCTATCTTTTGCATTGAAGGTCTTCCGCAGACTATTGTTTCCGACAATGGCCCACAATTCATGTCCGCAGAATTTCAGTCGTTCTGCAAGGCCAATGGTATTCAACATCTGACATCCGCGCCGTTTTCGCCTCAGTCAAACGGTGCCGCGGAACGATTGGTCCGGACTTTCAAGTCGCAGATGTTGAAGTTGAAAGAGTCGCATTCTCGGGAGGACGCTTTGTTGCTCTTTTTGTCCTCATATCGCTCTCAGCCTCGCGATGGTCGCTCGCCGGCTGAATTGCTCCATGGTCGTCCTCATCGAACTCTGATGTCTTTGTTGCATCCGCCACATCAGGTTCCTGTGCAGCGGCAGGCTCCTGCTTTTGCTCCTGGCGACGTTGTCTATTATCGCAACTATCGCGGTTCACAGCGTTGGCTCGCAGGGCGCATTCTTCGCTGCCTCGGCCGCGCGATGTATTTGGTTTTGGGGGCCTCTGGTGAGGTGCGTCGGCATCTCAATCAGCTGCGCCTCTGTCGTCGCCTGGGTTCTGCCGCTCCCCGTCTGCTTTCAGCGACGGAGCCGTCAGGTCAGCGCCCTGGGGACCCATCTACTGGCTCGCCTCATCCCCAGGTGTTACCGACGATGCCTTCCATTTTGCCTCATGGCGTCGCGCCGCCGCAGCCGCCGCCGGCGCCGCCAGCAGCGGACGCTTCGCTGCAGCCGCCTCGCGCCTCCCTGGGTCACGCGCCGCCGCTTGCTTCCCGTGACCAACCGTCCTCCGCCATGGACCTCTTGCCCGCTCCGGACCAGATGTCGTCTTCGCCCGTCGGGTGCTCCGACCACATGGAGGTCGACCCCGCGGCTCCTCTTATATCGTTACGTGCGCAAACACCTCATGTTGACGTGCACCCTGGACTAGGTTTGCAGGCGTTTCCTAGCTCCCCTCGGACCGAATGGCCGGGTGCGGGTGGCACAGCCTCGCCTGTTGTTAGGCTCCCCACCTCATCGCATACGTCAACATGGGGTCCTCCCCACGGCGGGCGGAAGCCTTATCTCACGACCGTTCGCCGATTTGCGGGGGAGGAATGTGGTGTCACCGCTAGACACCACACTTGCTAGGTGGTAACTTAAATCGGCCGCGGTCCTGTAGTACATGTCGGACCCGCGTGTCGCCACTGTGTATTCGCAAACCTAGCGCCACCACATGGCAGGTCACAAGACACGGACTTGACCTCGCCCCAGTTGTACGGACGACATAGCTTGCGACTAGACCTACCAAGTATTCCTCTCATTTGCCGAGAGACAGATTAAATAGCCTTCAGCTAGTCCATCGCTACTACCTAGCAAGGCGCCATGTGTATCATTGCTAATTGCTTACTACTATGCAAGAGATGTATTTCAACAAGAACAAGACTACATTAAAGTTAAGTATATTAAAATCTCTCTTCTTTTCTTTATAGTTTTCATCCAGTCTCCTGTTTCAGAATTTACGCCCGTCTGCGTTAGTTTCGCGTGCACCTAGCCACTCATTGTGTCGAGACCTTAGGGAATCGACACAACAGAAACACCATTCTTTTCAGTAAGAAACGAGTTACCTCAATAAAGATGTTTCAGTCTATTGATTTCAACCAGGCGTAAAATGATATTTGTTTTCATTTGGTCCCGATGTATCGTATACAGGGAGATTCAAAAAGAATACCACAACTTTAGGAATTTAAAACTCTGCAACGACAAAAGGCAGAGCTAAGCACTATCTGTCGGCGAATTAAGGGAGCTATAAAGTTTCATTTAGTTGTACATTTGTTCGCTTGAGGCGCTGTTGATTAGGCGTCAGCGTCAGTTGATGCTAAGATGGCGACCGCTCAACAGAAAGCTTTTTGTGTTATTGAGTACAGCAGAAGTGAATCGACGACAGTTGTTTAGCGTGCATTTCGAACGAAGTATGGTGTTAAACCTCCTGATAGGTGGTGTATTAAACGTTGGTATAAACAGTTTACAGAGAATGGGTGTTTGTGCAAAGGGAAAAGTTCCGGACGGCCGAGAAAGAGTGATGAAAATGTAGCACGCATCGAGCAAGCATTTGTTCGCAGCCCAGGAAAATCGACTCGCAGAGCTAGCAGAGAGCTGCAAATTCCACAATCAACTGTATGGAGAGTCCTACGAAAAAGGTTAGTTATGAAACCTTATCGTCTGAAATTGGTTCAAGCACTGTCTGCAGCTGATAAGATTAAAAGAATCGATTTCTGTGATCTTATCCTTGCTCAAATGGAAACAGATGAATCTTTCGTTTCAGAGATTCTGTTTAGTGATGAAGCAACTTTCCACACTAACGGGAAAGTCAACCGTCACAATGTCTGTATATGGGGCACTGAGAATCCGCGGGAAACAACTCAGTATGAAGGTGACTCGCCTAAGGTGAACGTTTTTTGTGCCATTTCAGCCAATAAAGTTTTTGTCCCTTTTTCTTCGAAGGTGCTACTGTAACTGGACTACAGTATCTGGAGATGTTAGAGAATTGGCTGTTCCCTCAGATCGAACAAGAAGCACAACAATTCATATTTCAGCAGGATGGAGTGCCACCACATTGGCACTTATCTGTCCGTAACTACCTGAACGTCAACTACCCGAGGCGATGGATCGGCCGCCAGGCAGCCCGTGACAGAGCACTTCATCACTGGCCTCCAAGAAGCCCTGATCTTACCCCCTGCGATTTTTTCTTATGGGGGTATGTTAAGGATATGGTGTTTCGGCCACCTCTGCCAGCCACCATTGATGATTTGCAACGAGAAATAACAGCAGCTATCCAAACTGTTACGCCTGATATGCTACAGAGAGTGTGGAACGAGTTGGAGTATCGGGTTGATATTGCTCGAGTGTCTGGAGGGGGCCATATTGAACATCTCTGAACTTGTTTTTGAGTGAAAAAAAACCTTTTTAAATACTCTTTGTAATGATGTATAACAGAAGGTTATATTATGTTTCTTTCATTATATACACATTTTTAAAGTTGTGGTATTCTTTTTGAATCACCCTGTATATCATAGAAGGTCAGTATACATTATGCTACGAGACCAAGACACTGCTGTGGTAGTGAGATGTTATCATCATCAGGTTATCTGCGGGGATACATAGTTTGGCACAATATTTACGATTTTGAGGTAGATAATACTTTAATGTATTAAAGAATTATGCTTTTCTTTTTCTACATACATGAGGCAGTCTTGATATTCATGTGATATCTCTTAGTTGCTGTCAATACTGTATCATTTTGTTCCTTTGATGGTGATGGAGCTATAGTAGGTGCTAAACATTAGCTCCAGTACTTACTGCTGAAGAGTCGAAATATGGAAGTTTATTTCATAATGACGTTATTTCAGAGCTGATTGACAGGTGAATCAGCGACATTATGTGGCTACAGGCTGTTTGTCTCTATGGTATTATGTAGATCATATCTTTGCTCTTATCAGCTGTATAATATTGCTTATATGCTTCTTGTTTATGTTGTTCTATTCTCATATGTAATTTAATCCTACATTTTTCTTTGCAGTTCGTTATACCAGATAGTGTTGCAGTGGGCGAGGTGTATGACAGTTATTTGTACTAAAACTCCAAACACGAGATGAATATAAAAATAAAATCGACAAACCTATCAGATACTGTGTTACCATGTAATTTATAATAACCACTGGAAAACATACCTCACAAACTTCAAAGCTATCTGGCATAACTAATTCCAAAAAGGTAGTAGAATTAAATTACATATGAACGTAGAACCAAGTGAACAGTAATCATATAAGAAATATAATACAGCTGGTAAGAAGAAAGATATAACCTACATCTAACAACCTGTAACCATATAACATCACTGACTCAACTGTCAATACTGCTGCCAGTAATGTCATTATGAAATAAACTTTCATAGTTCGATAACTACAGAAGTAACTGCTCAAGCTAAAGTTTAACATCTGCTGTAGCTGCACCAACGTCAGAGAAGAAAATTTATATACAGTAGTAACAAAAACTAAAGCATCAATACAAAATAGATATCAAGGGCACATGATGAATGTAGCAAAAGTATAATTCTTCAATACGTTATCTACCTGAAAATGTGAAATATTGCACCAAACTATGTCTTTCCACATACAATTTGAAGATGGCAATCATGCCGAAATAGGCCCATTAAAATAAATATATATAATCGACCACAAGAGCGTCTTGGTCTCATAGAATAATATGTAATGCGTCTACATGAGAGATAACACGTAGCAATCCCAAAGGTTTACGAATTATTGACTTTAGTGTTTTACAATATAATAGGAAAAATCTTAGAGTTTATCCGACTGAAGATAAAAATGTTTAAATTGGTTGAAAGTATAAAATTCAAAAAGATACACATAGAGAAGAAATTTATTTCTACGTACATAGACATCGAAATCATCGCAAAATCTGTGTTATATGAACTGTCAAGCAATACGCGGCAAATCTATGGATACAGGAAGAAAGGAATTACAAAATAGACCACAATGTATAATTCAATCAAAATATACGTCTTGTTCATTTATACCTTAGTAATAGTATCACTCCACTTATAATTGATTACGTTTCAAAATGTTTAGATTACTACATATTGTTATTCATTAGGAAGTACGACTTATAGTCAAAAGAAAATTCAGTACCCTATGTATATGTAATATCCTACAGAAAGTTTACCACAAACACAAACAAACATTCTCATTTAAATTTTATAACATAACAGAAAAACTGACTCATTCAGTATTCGCAAACGATGAACAAAATCTGTTAAATAAGTGTTTAAAATATAATCTAGAACTTTCAGGAAATAAATAATAGCAACAACTAAAATAGCGATTGCTGCAGCTAGATTACCTAAAAACAACAAAACAAAATTATTATTACAACAGCCAATGCAACACAAGAAGAAGAAATGAATAATCACAAAACCCAGTGCAAAGATTACATGATACTAAACCAAATTAATGATAAACTTGTAGATAATAATGCAATAACAATAAAGTCGGCCAAAGGTAGTCACTTACTCATACTGAAACGAAATGACTATACACAAAAATTAAGTCACTTTCTCACAGTAAATAACATCACAAAATTCACTAGATAACCCACAAACATTCTGACTACAAAAAGAGAGAAATGAATCCTAGAACGCCTCAGTTACGTGGACATACGAAAATCCATAAATATCAGTCTCTGTCCATCCAATCATGGACAATAAAAATAGACCAACATACTTATTTAGCAAAAAGCTGTGCATATTCTAAGGAAACTATACATTTTTAATGAACAAACTCAGCCAACGAACTCTCGATTACTAGCACAAAACAATAAAAGACATCAAAATCCCGAAAAATGGCAAATTTTTCTCACTTAATACCACTGATCTGTATAGAGCCATTTCAATTGACTCACTATTTGCTATAATAGAACACAATCTACCACTTCTCAGAAAAGCCAACATGACAGGTTTCAACAAGACCGTTGAGTTGATAAACTTAATACTGAAACAAAATTACTATCAGTCTGATGGTAAATTTTATACTCAAGCATATGGTGTAGCTATGACATGAAACATCAAAGGCATAATAACAGACATTTTCTTAAATAACTTTGATGAAAAATTATTTTGCACCATGCACCAGAAAGACAATAATCTCAAAAACTGTATACTACTATAGACAAGTTGATGACAAACTGATATTAATAGATGGAAAGAATGAAGACATCCAAGTAATACGTGACACTCTCAACAATCTGCAACTCAAAATAAAATTCCTAATATAATTGGAAAACAACAAAACAACAATTCACATGGATTTGACCGTGAAAAATATCACTAATTCACACAAATATGAGAGTTATTGGAACCCAACCACTACAGATAATATCATTAATACACATTCCCGTCATCCAAAATGGCAAAAATATACATACTTTAATGCAACGACAAATCTATTAACGAACCTGCCTTTGGAACAAGGCACAATACAAAAAGAGATACAGGTCCTAAAATAAGTTTCAGAACGAAATGAGTTTCATCCAAAATCGTCAAATACCTACAAAATAAAAGCACTAAGCCTATAAAATCCAGCATATGGAAGGAAATAATGCTGATGAAGAGAATTAACAATGATTAACAACAATTAAACAATTTTTTCAGCCTTCAGTTGCAAGGTAATTTTATTCGTTTACCTAGGTTTCGATTCCAGTAATGGAATCTTCTTCAGAACAAAAATTATTTTGTGAGCCAAACTCTGGCCATGTCACAGATTAAAAATTAACATTAACGACGCATAATCATAAGATTATGTCAGTCAAAATTAACACCATTGAGGCGAACGTGGACGCTACGCCGGCCAGAAATAAGGACCACACGTTACGTGTGGTCCTTATTTCTGGCCGGCGTAGCGTCCACGTTCGCCTCAATGGTGTTAATTTTGACTGACATAATCTTATGATTATGCGCGTGTGGTCCTTATTTCTGGCCGGCGTAGCGTCCACGTTCGCCTCAATGGTGTTAATTTTGACTGACATAATCTTATGATTATGCGTCGTTAATGTTAATTTTTAATCTGTGACATGGCCAGAGTTTGGCTCACAAAATAATTTTTGTTCTGAAGAAGATTCCATTACTGGAATCGAAACCTAGGTAAACGAATAAAATTACCTTGCAACTGAAGGCTGAAAAAATTGTTTAATTGTTGTACATTTCACAGTTGCTGACACGCTGCAATATGTTAAAGATTTGTAAATTAACAATGAAATAAGAATTTATATATATATACCTGCTACTTGTCTAGGAGCGATATTTCACACAATTTGTATACGAGACACGACACAATCTTGGAGCACTACTACACTCTAAGGAAAAAAAGCCAACCATATATTCCAAAACAGGCATACATAAAATCCAATGTAGAATATGTGATAAATTTTTTATAGGTCAAACTAGATAGACTTTGAGTATTCGATACGGAGAAAACATTACAGAGAGCGGTAGTAACCCGTTTTCTTCCAGCACTTGAAGACGGAATAACACACAGCGGACGACGCAGAAATGTTCGATGAGATTCTGCACATTGTACAAAAAGGACCATTAATGAGTATTCTCGAATAGATCGAAATATATTCACACACAAACAAAATCACTCTTAAGAAGTTATAAATGAACACATCGATTTGAAACACAAAAATTACATAGAAAATTTTATTATATTTATATTTCAAAATACGAGAGGAGTAAAAAAAATATTCTAACGTATCACAGATGATGTTACCATTAAATTAAAACTAACCGCTTGAAAGTAACTGATTGAGAGTAAAACAACATCGAGAAATTATAACAAACCTCTCGCACTACAACACTACCTGGGATAACCAATTCCTAATAAATAGTAGGATTAAATTACATATTTGCGTAGACCCATATAAACACGAATCATGTAAGCAATATAATATAGCTGGTAAGAACAAAGATATGGCCTACAGCATACCATGGAAACAAAAAGTAACTACACTCCTGGAAATTGAAATAAGAACACCGTGAATTCATTGTCCCAGGAAGGGGAAACTTTATTGACACATTCCTGGGGTCAGATACATCACATGATCACACTGACAGAACCACAGGCACATAGACACAGGCAACAGAGCATGCACAATGTCGGCACTAGTACAGTGTATATCCACCTTTCGCAGCAATGCAGGCTGCTATTCTCCCATGGAGACGATCGTAGAGATGCTGGATGTAGTCCTGTGGAACGGCTTGCCATGCCATTTCCACCTGGTGCCTCAGTTGGACCAGCGTTCGTGCTGGACGTGCAGACCGCGTGAGACGACGCTTCATCCAGTCCCAAACATGCTCAATGGGGGACAGATCCGGAGATCTTGCTGGCCAGGGTAGTTGACTTACACCTTCTAGAGCACGTTGGGTGGCACGGGACACATGCGGACGTGCATTGTCCTGTTGGAACAGCAAGTTCCCTTGCCGGTCTAGGAATGGTAGAACGATGGGTTCGATGACGGTTTGGACGTACCGTGCACTATTCAGTGTCCCCTCGACGATCACCAGTGGTGTACGGCCAGTGTAGGAGATCGCTCCCCACACCATGATGCCGGGTGTTGGCCCTGTGTGCCTCGGTCGTATGCAGTCCTGATTGTGGCGCTCACCTGCACGGCGCCAAACACGCATACGACCATCATTGGCACCAAGGCAGAAGCGACTCTCATCGCTGAAGACGACACGTCTCCATTCGTCCCTCCATTCACGCCTGTCGCGACACCACTGGAGGCGGGCTGCACGATGTTGGCGCGTGAGCGGAAGACGGCCTAACGGTGTGCGGGACTGTAGCCCAGCTTCATGGAGACGGTTGCGAATGGTCCTCGCCGATACCCCAGGAGCAACAGTGTCCCTAATTTGCTGGGAAGTGGCGGTGCGGTCCCCTACGGCACTGCGTAGGATCCTACGGTCTTGGCGTGCATCCGTGCGTCGCTGCGGTCCGGTCCCAGGTCGACGGGCACGTGCACCTTCCGCCGACCACTGGCGACAACATCGATGTACTGTGGAGACCTCACGCCCCACGTGTTGAGCAATTCGGCGGTACGTCCACCCGGCCTCCCGCATGCCCACTATACGCCCTCGCTCAAAGTCCGTCAACTGCACATACGGTTCACGTCCACGCTGTCGCGGCATGCTACCAGTGTTAAAGACTGCGATGGAGCTCCGTATGCCACGGCAAACTGGCTGACACTGACGGCGGCGGTGCACAAATGCTGCGCAGCTAGCGCCATTCGACGGCCAACACCGCGGTTCCTGGTGTGTCCGCTGTGCCGTGCGTTTGATCATTGCTTGTACAGCCCTCTCGCAGTGTCCGGAGCAAGTATGGTGGGTCTGACACACCGGTGTCAATGTGTTCTTTTTTCCATTTCCAGGAGTGTATATAACATCGGTGACACAGCTTTCAAGGAACGTCAAGATGAAAAACTTTCATATTCCGAAACTTCAAAAGTAACTGCTTCAGCTAAAGTTTAGCACATACTATAGCTCCACCAAGTCAAAGGAGCAAACTTATATAGTAGTGAGAGCAACCAAGGCAGCATATGGATATCAAGACCGTCTGTTGTACGCAGCAAAGCGTTGTTCTATAATAAGTCAAATTACCTGCTTCGAAATCTGAAATACTGTACCAAACTGTGTATTTTTACGATAATCTGATGACGGCAAGCACATCTATGGTAATACAAAATATGATCGAACACAGCAAAGTATTGATGTCATAGGATAGTACATAAAGTGATATTAGGTAAGGAATTTAATTGGGGAGACATTAACTTACTGCTAATGGTATTCTATACCCTTGAGAGAGCCTACACAATTCTCTGTGAGTATTCTCAGTAGCTAAAAGAAGTAACAGCAGGTACCCTTCACTGATTCTTTAGGCAACATTTTTGAGTTTTCTCTATGCCATCGGAAAAATGGGGTATAATTGAAACAGCGAAAAAGCGCTCCTGTCACACCACAAAATAGGCGATCATGTTCCTCTTTAAAAGACTCCAGCAGAAGATTGCGGAACCAGCTGCCTCAATCCTCGTTACGCCTTCCTGACCAAAAATATTGACATGCGAATACCTGTTTTCCTATAACATGGAACACTCTAAAATCTTATACCCTGTCTCTATTTGTAGTTAAGCCATCATAATCACCATTTCCGTCTCATTGTCGCAGTCTTTGTACAAAGGCGACCAAATAGTTTCCGTTCGAAGGCCACACTAAACCCTTGCTTACATTTTGGTGATTGCATACCAACACCGGAGTCGCGCTGGGTTGCATATTCGTCGCAAAAACGCATTCAAACGGTATCTTTTTAATCGCCTCATTCATGTCTCTCTCATTGTCCCCTTTTTCTCCCATTGATTTACGGTACATCCCAATGACACTGTTTCCTCTCTCACTCACACTGTCACCTTTTCACACTGTTACCATTGTCACTCTTTGCTTTATGCCTCGGCAACTATAAAATTCGGGGACTCCAACCTAATTTTTCCACAATACCAACATGTTCAAAATTTCGTCCCAGTACCCCCTCCCACTTATCTACGGTTTAAGCTACGCCAGTCTCAGATACTCTAGATCTAAAGTCCAGGTATGGTCTACACTCTTATGTTTCATTTCCAATGTCTTCTCTCTCTCTCTCTCTCTCTCTCTCTCTCTCTCTCTCTTGCTCTCACTGCTTCCCTCTCCATCCATTTCTCTTTGCCCTCTACTGCCACTGTCTCCAGCTGACCATCAAACCCTTTTTTCTCCTTGGCACCCACTGCTATTGTCTTCACCCATCCCGCTTCCTCTTTCATTACCACTTTCTACCTTCCTCCCACTCCCCTCCCACCACCTCCCCTACGCACACAGAGTCTTCCACTGCAATGTCTCAGCTAAATATGTTTCAAAGAGAAGGAACAGGGACAGTTGTGTTTGTACATTATACCTTCATTAATACACTTATGCTTTACATTTTTGTCAGTTGTTGTGATATTTTGAAATCGATAATAGGCCTACGACGATGCAGCAGCTAAAAAATCCATAGCAGAAATGTATCTTCATTTTGAGAATTGGAAAGGAAAATGTAGGTATATTACACATTCTTCCCTTCACAAATAAAAAAGACTGATGCATACATTTTAATTGTAATAGCCTGGATATATTTTCTGCAATATTTCGTCACGTACTGAGTACTTCGGCATCAATTTCTTAACTCTAAAAACTGTGTAACATTACTAATGAGATAAAAATTACATATTTTATTCTAAAATTTAAGATTTCATTTGACTGTCGCTAGGGCAAGGGTGCATATGCGCCAAGCAATATTGAATAAGCACTGCTAATAAAGGCTGCGTCTTAAACATTTTTCACAAAATTAACTTTCATGCGGCTGCAGTCTCGTTAGGCGAAATGGTTTAAGTGTTGCTCCTTTGTAATTCCTTTGGTTTTGGTTTTACTTGTCTCGAGGGTCTTAAAGCGGAAGGTCGGCAAGTTAGAGGCGGGCATAAGTAATACTTGTTTTTCTGCTCAACATATCTCTTACTCTTTGAGTAGGCCTGCGACGAGTTAAACCAAATGCGACAGGCATTAAGTGGTATTGTGAAAATATATGTGTCTATAACGCTCTACTTCTAGGAAATTTGTTTTTCACAAGTATTAGGCTGAATCAGGAATATTCTATCCCTCGATTAAAAACAGGAACAATGATGTGCGCCTCAAGATTTTCTCGGGACACCAGGACATTGATGTGAAAACCGGGACTGTTCCGCCAAAACTGAGACGTCAGGTCAACCTAACTGCGTCCCTTCTCTTACGCCGTCACTGTCTCTCTGTTACTCGCTTTTAGCACAGAGAAGAGAGAATATGAATATGATAAAACTTTTGATAAAGAAGTCGGAATGAGGACCAGGTAGCCGTTTCCCAGTTTTTCTATGTATTGTAACGGGGAAATATTCACTTTGTTTGTGCTCAGACGGAGAACTTTTCTGCTGGTTCACTCCTTTTCCCTGCTAGAACAGGTTGTGCTGCCTATATAAAAAGAACTCTAAAACTCAGTTATGTTTTGACAGTTTACTTACGCACTTCGACACATTTGCATACGTGGAGAAATATAAACAACAAAATCGTTTGCTATACGTAGCTACTTTTCTCGTCGATCACAATTAATCGGAAACGCTCGATTTTGATTTGTATCTTAAAAGACTAAAAGTTTTATTATAAATATTTACTGATTTTGCAGCCTTTCCAGTTTACATAACTGTTGGCAGACATTTTAAGTTCTTTTCAGGCATGTTAGGTTCCTTTTTAGGCCATTATTTGTCACTGTAGCATCACTCTGAGCATATTTGTATAGCCTTGAAATGCACGCTATACAGAGAACATACAGTTCTATTGGCGAAAAAATTCTGACTAAAAACGTAATTTGGTACCCTTACGATGACCCTAAAACCCTTTCTATGTGTTCACTACGTTAGTAAAACTTACATTTAAACACCATACCTAATATCACGTGCATATTTTACGCGTATAAGTAGAGCAACTTTGAACGTCTCGATCACGGTAACTGGTAATCATACCGGAAAAGGTATCAAGGATTCTCCCCAGAACATCACATCAAGAACACACGGTTTTTAGGTTATTTGCAATGAACATAAATTACAGATGTGACCACCCCATATTCGGTAGCTACTTTTAATTTCCCGGAATCAGATTTCTTCTCGTGTATCTTGCTAATGGATACAAATTTTCGAAAACGGGAGAATGGTCTTCATAGATGAAAGTCTAATGAATGCACAGTTAAAATTTGAGTCACTTGCTTCGATTAGTTATTTAAGTAACTGTGGCCCACAGAGTAGAAACGGCTTAAAATTGGTTATTACGATTTTCTGCATCGCTATAGCAAATTTGAACCTCTGATTCTCGATAACGGATAATGATACCGAAAAACGTTTCGAAGTTGTCTGAGAAAATCATACTACGAATACATCCGAAAAATGTCTACTATGTGTTATGAACAGAAATGATAGAACTGGCTATCCCACAATTGATGCTTTTTGTGCCCTAAAATAATCATATTTTGGGATTCGCTCATGAATTTTCCATGAACTAACTGCGCTTTTATAAACTGACTAAGTACCACGCTATACACAGTACTTAAAGCACGGAAAAACAGGTTAATAAGGCACAAAGTACCATTGACGCTTCGAGATAAAATAAACATAAAAACAAAGGCAATTTAAATTTGAAAGATTCTGCGAATATAGTTATTTACAGTCATGAATATTTCATGAAATTCCATAAAATTGCTGTATATAATGTCAGACGAACGAAAATATAGGTTACATCACTACAATACCATACATGTTGATCACATCTAGGTGGTCATAAATGTAAAACAAACGCATAAGCTGTCAAAAGTTAAAATATACTTTGAATATAGTTGTTTACAGCCATAAACTTCCGTAAAATAGCTATGAACATGAATGTAAATTTATTATGTGGAGAAGTAAAATGACGAACAGAAAGGAACAGAAGTGAAATAGCGTTTTTTAGTTAGCCAAGAGCAAGATCTTCAGGTTACATCAAGGAAGGTATTTCACAGTAATTGTCATCAAACAAACTTGGGCTATTATTGTAGTCACGAATAAAATATAAAAAAAATAAGTAGCCAAGAGTTCAAATAAAGCGAACTAAATTGTTAACAATAATGAAGACATCCAATGAAATTAAAGTAAAGAATAAAAGAGGAACAGAGAAGCGGGTACATTCGGTAGTAATAAGTCAAAAGAAATCGTAGAAATATTTCTCTCGGTAGTCTAATTGCTCGTTGAGTATGGACGAGAATTTATTTTGTAGTGAGAATAAATTTCTGACTCTTCCAGTGTGTTACGTAACAATCCTTTAGCTGCATTGTGAAGGACTTTTAAGTTATTCGTTATAGATCAATCCGACTGGGTATGATGCGTCGGGTGTTAGCTAACTACTGATTTATAACGGACAACAGTTTGGACAGGAAGAGAATAGAAGCTATTGACATTTGCTGCTACAGAACAATGCTGAATATTAGGTGGGCAGATGACGTAACTGATGAGGAGATACTGAACAGAATTGGGGAGAGGAGGAATTTGTGGCACAACTCGACTGGAAGAAGGAACCGGTTGGTAGGACACGTTCTAAGGCATCAAGGGATTACCAATTTAGTGCTGGAGGGAAGAGTGGAGGGTAAAAATCGTAGAGAGAGACCGAGAGATGAATACACTGGATTCAGAAGGATGTAGGTTGCAGTAGGTACTGGGAGATGAAGAGGCTTACGCAGGATAGAGTAGCATGGAGAGCTGCCTCGAACCAGTCGTTGGACAGAAGGCCACAACAACAGCAACCTAGTTTTCTTATAACGAGTGGTGAGATTCCGACTTGTCTCGATAGTGTGCCGTTAGCCGCGATCTTCACATATTATTTTATAAACATCGGCATTTAGATAGATATGTTCGAAATTTTCTGTTCTATCTTTCAGCGTATTCTACAGAACATCATTACTGGAAAAGTCTATAGTCATTTCGGGTTCATGAACAGTTTATTAATTTAGGCAGAAATTAAACCCATGTATGTCATTTAGGTAAAATTGCTATTAGGAATTGTAAGATTGCCGAGAGATACTTGCTATTTCGAAGCAAGTCATTAAATTAATTTGGGGTAAAACAGTTAGCTTTGGCAGTTATCTTTGAAATGTTCAGTTCTTTTTGGACCACATCCGGTTCTAGATGTAATTTAAGTATATGTGAATCACACATTTGTACTCGTAGAACGCTTTTTTGTTTTTAGAACTGTGACGTGAATCTGCTTTAATAGTTAAATCAGCGGCAGTCGGCTTCCTGTTAATGATAAAATAATGTTTCTTTTGCAGTTTGGAAAGGTTAGATCTAAAATGTTGAAGCTATTTGTGTTCGTGTTCTGTTATAAAAATAAGATTGGGGTGAGGTTTTCTAAAGTGTTTGTGAGTGTATAACCTCATCCTTGAACCTTTAAACAGAAACAAAGTTCCATCATCGTATCTCTCTTAATATATAATTTTGTTCGTCATCCGTATTTTCTTTTTTGAAAAATTGTAATTCTACATAATTAACACACGTGTCGACTACTGCACCTGCTACTGAATTTTCCACTGGACACAGATTTTTCCATGGAATGAAAAGTAGTTGAAAGCAAATGCATTTTCAAGTATCTCAACGAAGTCTGTACTCATCACCTTGTTTCAAGTATATTATTTTTAATAATGGCTATTATTTCAGCGACTGGTGTACGTTTGTAATGTCTCATGAGGTAAATCTTGCATTGTCAGGAATTTCGAAGCTGTAAATATAGTGAAATTGTGTATGTTTGCAGTTATTTTATGTAATATGCCTATTTTCTTATTTTCTATTAGCTTTCAAGAAACTATTCTGTGTATACCTTATTCAAACAATTGTTTTGCGTCTTGTATGCCCGATTAGCTATCGCCGACGCAATTCGGTGTGCATTGGGCGAAGCATAGCGTATCTGAACAACTACGTTGCTTTCCTTAGCAGTTGACATTCGTGACGTCACAACGCGAGCTTACTTTACATATGGCAATGCTATGAAAACACTAAATCGACCTCGATAAAGCAATTTCTAAAACATAACCACAAACTCAAATATCAAGAATAAATCTGACACCAACGAAACAATGAAGAGAATGTAACAGGATAACTATTTACTTCAAAGCATGTCGTGTACCTCGTGCTGTGTAACCACTAGAGTTTCTTTCTTTTTGCCTTCTGCACCTTTGCACATCGGACTGGTAGCAGCTAATTCTAGTGCCACATCCACCAACTTTTAAATTTTTCTACCAGACTGCCGTGAACGACAGGTGTTTTGGTAGGGTATCATACCTTTGCGTTAACTGCTACAGTCTATGATATGAAGTCAACAACTTATTCGTCGTTCGCTTCGGTGAGTAGGGATTAGTGACCAGTGCCCACAGTCCACTGCCCGCTGCCCTTTACGATGCTGTGGTGATTTGCCTGTGCACCTATTCGGCTGTCACTGGTGTTGCAGAGCCTTTGTGTTTGCCTTTTGCACGTTTTTCCGTACTTCCCATATTTTTATCGCAAACGTCTTTACTGATTCGCAGTCCAGTCTGAATTTAGGACTGAAAAGTCAAAGAGGACGGCATCTTTGTCCTATACACCACCTCAAATGATGGCATGCCGGTACTCACGGACCACATATGGAAGATAAGATCCCAGACATCATCCTAGCATTCATATACACCGTTAAAAATCATTCACATGATCTTATGGATATGCGCCATCCTACCACTGATTTGAGTGTTAAAATAGCTTGTTCGTAACTTTCGAGTACGTAACACACGGCATAAATGTTTCATGAGTTCTGAAATGAAGTTTTTATCCTGATCCATAACTAAGGCATCAGACACCCAAAACCTTAGTATCCCACTGTCAACTAATGCTTTTGCCACAGAAATGACCTACTGGTTTGGAATCGCTACCATTATTAGAAACCATAAAAATGGTCGGTGGTCGTCAACTCATACGCATTCCCTGTTAGGTGTTTTGTTGAACACTCAAGTCCCCAAGCATTTGAAATGACCTCAGTGCCTCTGGCCAAGTCTGCAAAGGTATTTTATGATGCAAAATATCTGCTCTCCGGATGTGGTACACAGTCTCTGATATGCCGCTTCACGTTACATTTCCTATTTCTGGACCAAAACCGTTCTAAAACATGTCTATCTGTTGCTCATTTCCCACCATGACCTGACAGCACATGGTCATGAACCTGTTGCCGCTCTCCCTTTTGAAAAACTGCCAAGACCACAACACGAGGTCTGCGTTTCATAACACTGCACAACAAATCCTTATAAACTGCAGCTGTAAGTTAAAACCTGAAAATCTTGATCCTCTACCTGCGCTGTCACCATTCCAACACACACTCTTGCCAGTATGCTCACATGGCCACTTTGTGGCGTATCATGTCAAAGTTAATGTGTTTTCTACCTGGCTTATGGGTGACCTCATAATCCAGTTCATTAAGTTTTAGAGCTCAACGTGTCAGATGGATAGGTGGGCTATTCAGACCAAGCAACCATAATCATTATAGTGAAAGATGATCAGTTACTACCTTAAATCTTACGGGACTTAACATCTGAGGTCATTAGTCCCCTAGAACGTAGAACCTAACAACGTAACACACATCCATTGCCGAGGCAGGATTCGAATCTGCGACCGTAGCGGTCGCGCGGTTCAAGACTGAAGCGCCTAGAACCGCTCGGCCACTCCAGCCGGCGAACAGTTGGTAACAGGTAGGTTTTTTAAATTAAAATACAGAACGTAGGTAGATGTGCCTTTGTGAACTTATCTTCTCTGAGAACGCATGCTTTTACAGCGTGATTAACTGTAAATACCATCTTAATGCAATAAATGCTCAAAATGATGTCAGTCAACCTCAATGCATTTGGCAATACGTGTAACGACACTCCGCTAAACAGCGAGTAGTTCGCCTTTCGTAATGTTTGCACATGCATTGACAATGCGCTGACGCATGTTGTCAGGCGTTGTCGGTGGATCACGATAGCAAATATCCTCAAATTTCCCCACAGAAAGAAATCCGAGGACGTCAGATCCGGTGAACGTACGGGCCATGGTATGGTGCTTCGACGACCAATCCACCTGTCATGAAATATGCTATTGAATACCGCTTCAACCGCACGCGAGCTATCTGCCGGACATCCATCATGTTGGAAGTACATCGCCATTCTGTCATGCAGAGAAACATTTTGTAGTAACATCGGTAGAACATTACGTAGGAAATCAGCATACATTGCACCAATTAGATTGCCATCGATAAAATGGGGGCCAATTATCCTTCCTCCCATAATGCCGCACCATACATTAATCCGCCAAGGTCGCTGATGTTCCACTTGTCGCAGCCATCGTGGATTTTCCATTGCCCCGTAGTGCATTTTATGCCGGTTTACGTTGCCGCTGTTGGTGAACGACGCTCCGTCGCTAAATAGAACGCGTGCATAAAACCTGCTATCGTCACGTAATTTATCTTGTGCCCAGTGGCAGAACTGTACACGACGTTCAGAGTCGTTGCCATGCAATTCCTGGTGCATAGAAATATGGTACGGGTGCAATCGATGTTGATGTAGCATTCCTAACACCGACGTTTTTGAGATTCCCGATTCTCGCGCAATTTGTCTGCTACTGATGTGCGGATTAGCCGCGACAGCAGCTAAAACACCTACTTGGGCATCATAATTTGTTTCAGGTCGTGGTTGACGTTTCACATATGGTTAAACACTTCCTGTTTCCTTAAATAACGTAACTATCCGGCGAACGGTCCGGACACTTGGATGATGTCGTCCAGGATACCGAGCAGCATACATGCCCGTTGGGCATTTTCATCACAATAGCCATACTTCAACACGATATCGACCTTTTCCGCAATTGGTAAACGGTCCATTTTAACGCGGGTAATGTATCACGAAGCAAATACCGTCCGCATTGGTGGAATGTTATGTGATACCACATACTTATACGTTTGTGACTATTATAGCGCCATCTATCACAAAGCGAAAAAAGTGGTCCAACTAAACATTCTATACGTACTACAGGAATATATAATAAGAAATGGGGGTTCTTATTTTAAAAAACGCAGTTGATATTTGTTTTAAGTATGGCAGTGCCATCTAGCGGGCCAACCATAGCGCCATCTGGTTTCCCCCTTCAAGATAGACAAGTTTCGTTCTTTTATTTCCTGAGATATTTGGCCCGGACACTATCTATGGACCGCCCTGTATATTCCAGATACCTAAGAAGAGTTTGAGCAAATGGAACTTGTCCACGTTCAGCATCAAATGTGCTGTCTGTTATCTACTAAACACGTGTTCCAAATTACTCACATTTTGTGGTTTAACCTTTGAATAACTATTGTGTCTTCTAAATACACGTTACAGATTTTATCTTTAACTTTCTAAAATCTCCATCCAGTTATTGCAAAAAAGTAGCAGGTGCATTTTTTAAACCTAATGGTTACACTTTTGTACTGATAATGTCCACGTGGTGCCATAAACGTGATCGTTGGCCTATCCTCAGGTGCTACTTCGAACTTATGATAACGCACTTTTAAAATCCATCTAAGTAAAGTAATGACTCTAAGACAAATTGTCCAAGATTTCCTTAACATTAGGGCTTCGATGAGAAACTGTGATGGTCGGTGCATTCAGAAACCTATAATCACAGCATCACCTATATTGTTATTGTTCAACATGCGTTGCATATTTTTCCATTGAATGGAATACTTTGATGACTCTGGATCATCTTGAGATCTGAAATAGAGTAAAACCAAATATGTACTGTCTAATATTTTGCAGCAAGTAGCGAAGGGAAATGTGTATTGGCAGTCCATCTTGTGTGTTGAGAACCTCAACTAAAAATACTGTATTTTAAATAGGTATCTAATGGAGGAAGGCATAGGAGAGGGGGAAGGAGAGAAAAGAGGGGAGTTGAGCTGAAAAACGGAGTAACAGTGATTGAAGGAGTGGAGCGAAAATAGGGAGAGGCAGTGGTGGAATTGTAATGTTTAACAAAAGGGAAGTTGTTACAACTATAAAAAGTGTAACTAAGTACCTATTCTCATTAAAATACTGATAGTGTAGAACAATGGGTGCGTAAAATTTAAATTGCATATCATATTAAGATTGTAAAATGGAGTGAATGATTAAGCGCAGGCGTAAAAGCCAAGAGGGAAGAGGAAGCTTGGTGTAATGGCAGGAACAGTAGGAATTTAGTATAAGACCTTGCCTTGCTAAACCCATAGCATCCCTGCTACTACCCATACCTCCGCCTTCCATTGCGTTCTTTCCCTGCTCTCAAACCTCCTAATTGAAGTTTATGGCTTTATGATCTTCTGCAGTTTACATTTTGCACACCCATTGTCCAACACTGTTACTACACTCCTGGAAATTGAAATAAGAACACCGTGAATTCATTGTCCCAGGAAGGGGAAACTTTATTGACACATTCCTGGGATCAGATACATCACATGATCACACTGACAGAACCAAAGGCACATAGACACGGGCAACAGAGCATGCACAATGTCGGCACTAGTACAGTGTATATCCACCTTTCGCAGCAATGCAGTCTGCTGTTCTCCCATGGAGACGATCGTAGAGATGCTGGATGTAGTCCTGTGGAACGGCTTGCCATGCCATTTCCACCTAGCGCCTCAGTTGGACCAGCGTTCGTGCTGGACGTGCAGACCGCGTGAGACGACGCTTCATCCAGTCCCAAACATGCTCAATGGGGGACAGATCCGGAGATCTTGCTGGCCAGGGTAGTTGACTTACACCTTCTAGAGCACGTTGGGTGGCACGGGATACATGCGGACGTGCATTGTCCTGTTGGAACAGCAAGTTCCCTTGCCGGTCTAGGAATGGTAGAACGATGGGTTCGATGACGGTTTGGATGTACCGTGCACTATTCAGTGTCCCCTCGACGATCACCAGTGGTGTACGGCCAGTGTAGGAGATCGCTCCCCACACCATGATGCCGGGTGTTGGCCCTGTGTGCCTCGGTCGTATGCAGTCCTGATTGTGGCGCTCACCTGCACGGCGCCAAACACGCATACGACCATCATTGGCACCAAGGCAGAAGCGACTCTCATCGCTGAAGACGACACGTCTCCATTCGTCCCTCCATTCACGCCTGTCGCGACACCACTGGAGGCGGGCTGCACGATGTTGGGGCGTGAGCGGAAGACGGCCTAACGGTGTGCGGGACCGTAGCCCAACTTCATGGAGACGGTCCTCGCCGATACCCCAGGAGCAACAGTGTCCCTAATTTGCTGGGAAGTGGCGGTGCGGTCCCCTACGGCACTGCGTAGGATCCTACGGTCTTGGCGGGCATCCGTGCGTCGCTGCGGTCCGGTCCCAGGTCGACGGGCACGTGCACCTTCCGCCGACCACTGGCGACAACATCGATGTACTGTGGAGACCTCACGCCCCACGTGTTGAGCAATTCGGCGGTACGTCCACCCGGCCTCCCGCATGCCCACTATACGCCCTCGCTCAAAGTCCGTCAACTGCACATACGGTTCACGTCCACGCTGTCGCGGCATGCTACCAGTGTTAAAGACTGCGATGGAGCTCCGTATGCCACGGCAAACTGGCTGACACTGACGGCGGCGATGCACAAATGCTGCGCAGCTAGCGCCATTCGACGGCCAATACCGCGGTTCCTGGTGTGTCCGCTGTGCCGTGCGTGTGATCATTGCTTGTACAGCCCTCTCGCAGTGTCCGGAGCAAGTATGGTGGGTCTGACACACCGGTGTCAATGTGTTCTTTTTTCCATTTCCCGGAGTGTATTTTAATGAGAATCTGAACGTAATAATACTTTTTATAGTTGTAGCCAGACACATCTTTTTAAACTCCTATCATCCCCACCACACCCCTTCCTGCTCCCATTCCCATCTCCCAATTACGCTAACTTCATTTGCTCCTTCTCTTCCCCCCCCCCCTTCCCTTCCCCGTCCTTATGCCCTACCGTCACTATACACTTGTTTAAAGGATGGACCAGAGCTGCAGAACACAGTTCTATGAAATGAGGTTTGGACTAGACATGATGGGATTCTGATGCAACTGCTTACTTACATTCTACATCTATGTGCAACTCTTTTTTTCGTCTTATTGTAAAATATGAGAGATCCATTATTAATTTTGGTTTGCTTTAGACCAAAAGATGGTGACACCCATTGACACCATGAACAAACGCGACCCAAATGACCAAGTAGTCTACAAGTGAAACACACACTGAGATGACAAATGTCCAGAGGTAGCGATATACATACATACAGACGGCGGTCCACAAATTGTAAACGGGCAGTGCATTGGTACACCTGTCATTTGTTCACAGGTGACTGACGTGAAAGTGTTTCCAATGTGATTATGGCCGTGCGAGGGGAATTAAACAGGTTTTAACGAGGAATGATAGTTGCAGTTAGACACATCGGACATTCCATTTCTGAATTAGTTATTGAATTCGATATTCCGATATCCACTGCGTCAAAATTGTGCCGAGAATACCAAAGTAAAGGCATTACTTCTCACCACGGACAACGTAATGGCCGACGGCCTTCATTTAACAACCAAGAGCAGCGGCGTTCACGTGAAACTGTCGGTCCTAACAGAAAAGCACAGTAATGAATGTAGGACGTACGACGGTCGTATGTGTTAGAACAGTAAGCGAAATTTAACGTTAATGGTTTGTGACAGCAGACGACCAGTGTGTGCCTTTGCAAAATGTACGACATCGCTTGGAGCCCCTCTCTTGGGCTCGCGATCACATCGGTTGCACCCTAGACGAGTGGTGAACTTGCCTCGTCAGATGACTCGCGAATGCAGATGGTAAGAGCTGATGGTATTGTTCAAATGTGTTGCAGACCCCACGAAGCTTGGTTCAAATGGTTCAAATGGCTCTGAGCACTATGGGACTTAACATCTGTGGTCATCAGTCCCCTAGAACTTAGAACTACTTAAACCTAACTAACCTAAGGACATCACACACATCCATGCCTGAGGCAGGATTCGAACCTGCGACCGTAGCAGTCGCGCGGCTCCGGACTGAGCGCCTAGAACCGCTAGACCACCGCGGCCGGCTCCACGAAGCTTTTGACCCTAGTTGTCAACAAGGTACGGTGCACGCTGGTGATAGCTCAATAAATATCTGGGCTGTGTTTGCATTGAATACACCGGGTACTTTGGTCCATCTGAACCAATCATTGACTGGAATGATTATTTTCGGATACTTTGGAACATTTGCAGCCTTTCATGGACATCATGTTCCCAAAAAACGATGGAATTTTTGTGGATGCTAATTGGCCATGGCACTTGGACGCAATTGTTCATGATTGATTTGAAGAACAGTCTGGAGAGATCGAGCGAATGATTTGGTCATCCAGATTGTAGACATGAATCTCATTGAACATTTCTACATTTACATCTACGTGATTACTCTGCTATTCACAATAAAGGGCCTAGCGGGGGTTTCAATGAACCACCTCCATGCTATCTCTCTACCGTTCCATTCTCGAACGGCACGAGGGAAAAACGAGCGCTTAAATTTTTCTGTGCGAGCCCTGATTTATCTTATTTTATCGTAACGATAGTTTTTCCCTATGTAGGTGGGTGCCAACAGATTGTTTTCGTAATCGGAGGAGAAAACTGGTGATAGGAATTTTACGAGAAGCTCACGTCGCAGTGAAAATCGCCTTTGTTTTAATGATTGCCACTCCAATTCACGTATCATGTCTGTGACACTATTTCCCCTGTTTCGCGATAATACAAAACGAGCTGCCCTTCTTTGTACATTTTTGATGTCATCCTTCAGTCCCACCTGATGCGGATCCCACACCGCACAGTAATACTCCAGAATAGGTTGGACAAGCGTAGTGTAAGCAGTCTCTTTGGTAGACCTGTTGCACCTTCTAAGTGTTCTGCCAATGAATCGCAGTCTTTGGTTTGCTCTACCCACAATATTATCTATGTCATTGCTCCTATTTAGGTTATTTGTAATTCTAATCCCTAAGTATTTAGTTGAATTTACAGCTCTCAGACCTGTGTGACTTATGGCGTAATCGAAATTTAGCTAATTTCTTTTAGTACTCATGTGAATAACTTCACACTTTTCTTTATTCAGGGTCAATTTCCACTTTTCGCACCATACAGATATCTAAATCATTTTGCAAGTCGTTTTGATCATCTGATGACTTTGGAAGACGGTAAATGACAGCATTATCTGCAAATAATCTAAGACGGCTACTCATTGTCTCCTATGTCGTTAATATAGATCAGGAACAATAGAGGGCCTATAACACTTCTTTGGGGAACGCCGGGTATTACTTCTATTTTACTCGATGACTTTCCCTCTACTACTACGTACTGTGACCTTTCTGGCAGGAAAACACGAATCCAGCCGCACAAATGAGGCGATACTCCGTAGGCACGCAGTGTGGTTAGAAGACGCTTGTGAGGAACGGTGTCGAAAGCCTTCTGGAAATCTAAAAATATGGAATCAATTTGACATCTCTTGTCGATAGCATTTATTACTTCATGAGTATAAAGAGCTAGTTGTGTTTCACAAGAACGATATTTTCTGAATCCGTGCTGACTATATGTCAATAAATCGTTTTCTTCGCGGTACTTCATAATGTTCGAATACAGTATATGTTCTAAAACCCTACTGCAAATCGACGTAAGTGATATGGGCCTGTAATTCAGCGGATTACTCCCACTGCCCTTTTTGGGTATTGATGTGACTTGAGCAATTTTCCAGTCTTTTGGTACGGATCTTTCTGTGAGCGAGTGGTTGTATATAACTGCTAAAAATGGAGCTATTTTATTAGCATACCATGAGAGGAACCTGACTGGTATACAATCTGGACCGGAGGCCTTGCATTTATTAAGCGATTTAAGCTGCTTTGTTACACCGAGGGTATCTATGTTTCTCATCTTGGCAGTTGTTCTTGACTGGAATTCAGGAATATTTACTTTGTCTTCTTTGGTGAAGAAGTTTCGCAAAACCGTGTTTAATAACTCTGCTTTAGTGGCACTGTCATCAGTGACTTCACCGTTGTTATCACGCAGTGAAAATATTGATTGCGTCTTGCCACTGGTGTGCTTTATGTATGACCAGAATCTCTTTGGCTTTTCTGCCATATATCGAGACAGAATTTCGTTGTGGAAATTATTAAAAGCATATCGCACTGAAGTACGCTCTATGTATCGAACTTCCGTAAAACTTTGCCAATCTTGGGGATTTTCCGTTCTTTTAAATTTGGCATGCTTTTTTCGTTGCTTCTACAACAACGACCTGAACCGTTTTGTGTACCATGGAGGATCAGTACTTTCACTTATTAATTTATATGGTATATATCTCTCAGTTGCTGTTGATACTCTCTCTTTGAAAACATTCAACAAATTTTCTACACTTACATAATCAGATCGGAAGGAGTGAAGACTGTCTCTTAAAAGGCGTTAAGAACATTTTTATCAGTTTTTTTTAAATAGATATACTTTGCGTTTCTTTTTGATGGTTGTAGGTGTTACGGTATTCAGCCTAGCAGCAACTGCCTTGTGGTCGCTAATCCCTGTATTAGTCACAACACTCACTATTTGTCCAGGATTATTTGTTGTTAAAAGGTCAAGTATGCTTTTGCAACCATTTACGCTTCGAGTGGCCTCATGAAATAATTGTGCAAAATAATTTTCTGAGAAAACATTCAGTACAATTTCGGGTGATGTTTTATGCCTGCCGCGGGCTTTAAACGTATAATTTTTCCAGCATCTAGAGGGTAAATTGAAGTCACCACCGACTATAATTGTATGAGCGGGGTACATATTTGAAATGAGACTCAAGTTTTCTTTGAACTGTTCAAAAACTATGTCTTCTGAGTGGGGGGGTCGGTAAAACGATCCAATTAATAGTTTAGTCCGATTGTCAGGTATAACCTCTACCCATATTATTTCACATGAACTATCTACTTCAATTTCGATACAAGGCAAAATACCTGTGACAGCAATAAATACTCCACCACCAACTGTATTTAATCCATCCCTTATGAACAGTGTTATATCGTTTAAGATATTTCGGCTGAACTTATTTCCGGCTTTAGCCAGCTCTTTGTACCTACAACTATTTGAGCTTCAGTGCTTTCTATTAGGGCTTGGAGCTCTGGTTCTTTCCCAACACAGCTACGACAATTTACAAATATAATACCAATCGTTTCTACAACTACCTTGCTGTGTTTTACCTGCCCACTTTTAGACGGACGCCCCTTCTGTGGTTCCCTGAGACCCTCTAACGTAAAAAACCGCCCAGTCCTTTCCACACAGCCTCCGCTACCCGTGTAGCCGCCTCCTGTGTGTAGTGGACTCCTGACCTATTAAGGGGAACCCGGAAACCCACCATCCAATGGCGCAAGTCAAGGAATCTGCAGCCTACACGGTCACAGAACGGCCTGAGCCTCTGATTCAGACCCTCCACTCAGCTCTGCACCAAAGGACCACAGTCGGTTATATCGACCATGCTGCAGATGATGAGCTCCGCCTTAATCTCGGAAGCAAGACTGGCAGTCTTTACCATTTCCGCTAGCCGCCCGCAACCAGACAGAATCTGCTCTGATCCAAAGCGAAACACCTCATTGGTACCGACATGAGCGACCACCTACAGTTGCCTGCACCCTGTACTCTTCATCGCATCCAGAAGCACACTTTCCACATCCGGAAAGACTCCCCCCCCCGAACATTGCGGGCCGAGAGGCTTCCTCTGGAACAGGGTGGACGACTGCATCCGGCTCAGAGACATCATCAGCCACAGATAACGACCGAAAACCTGATCGTCAAACGAACCGGGGAGCCCCTACGATCGGCCCTTCGGAAAGTTTTTCGTTGCCTGCCTGACCACGGGTGAGCTCTTCAGGTATGCATCTTAGAACCCACGTTTACCATACCTTCTTTCTTGTCGTGGTCCATACTACCTATCATCTTAGCAACAACAATACCGGTGCATGTATTTCACTATCAGATGCGTGAGAATAATTTTCGCTTGTAATTTTCGACTCGTTCGTTTCCGAAACAGGGACCCTTACCTCATATTAATAAATTTATCCATCTCCACTATCGTTCAAAGTTGTAACATCATCACGGAATCATCGTATATATACATACATTAACAAGCGCCGGCACCCATAACACTGACGCTTTGTAGCGTCGTTGGATGACGTTTACGAACACGGGTATACCAACGTTATCTCCTCCCTACAACCTCTGTAAGTGTGTAACATGAATTGTGAGACCCCTTGTGTTTGATTTGCTCCTCATAATTCTTTGATAGTAGACATGTTATTAATTATGAGTTCAGAAAATATTGCTTTCAGGCAGTGTCTTTTTTATATTTATTCGGCAATTCCCTACTTTAAGTGAACCAGACTCATTAACCTTCTCATTGTAGTCAAGTTTAGCAGTTATCTCGTATTCTGACGACAATGTAGCTAAATTTGATAGTCTGCTTTCACCAATCCTCGACCACAAATAGGTTTATATTAGTTATAACTTGTTGAAACGGTGTTCACAAGATGCTGTAATCACTGATATTGTCAAAAATATCCTTAAAGTAGTTTCACTCTTTGGAAAAGTATCTCTTAAACCGTATATAGAAACAGTCGAATTGTCTAAAGTGGAATCCGTGCCTATGTTCTTAAGCAGCTCTTTGACCTGGAACTGAAAGATGAGATTTTGCTTACAAGCTCTACTATATTAATATCGCTGCTAAATTTCCGACCAAAATCAAGTGCATTTCTACACGAGGTAGAGACCTTTCGTTTAATGCATTTCCTGCCAGGAAATTAAAGCCAGATTAAATTGGGTGATGTACGTGAGATCTATTTTGCATTTTACTTATCAATCTATCGTACACTTCGAAGCACTCTACCACAAACAGATTCTCAGCACAGAGAAAGTGTACCTCGGACTGAGCCATCTTTCGGGCCATTCTCAACCTCTTAACCGAAAATAGCTATGGATGGATTTAAAATTACTATCATCTTTGGCTTTGACTGTATATTCCTGCACACTTTCTTCCTGCAGATGTTTAACGTTTTTCGCCAAACCGAATAGCAAATTCGATGCTACGTTAAGGGTAGCACTCTTTCCTTGGTGCGACTGGATAGTACCGTCCATTTTTATTAATACATCAGACCACACCTCTAAAAGGCACAGATATTCGTAATCAGTTTCTCTAAGACTGCCCCTTGCAACTACTGCTGTTTCAGAGGTCCATCTGCCTCCGTAGGTCAACTCCCGTAACACTGTTTGCAGACGCTAAATTCTTTTAAAGAGTCGTCATAGCTTGACACCTGTTAGACCATGTTTTATCGCAGTTTCTCTCGAGATTTCATTTATAATAATCGAGTAAACTCTCCCACCTCCAATTAGAGCTGTTGAGAAAATTGAAAAACTGCAGCAATTATCCAAAATAAGTGGTCATTACGACTGACGCTTCCATGTTATGGACTCCAACCAGATTTAGAAGGCACAAATTTAGCAAGGTCGCTATTTTGGCGTATGTGTGCTTGGACACCTTCATGTTTTCCTGCCGTATTCCAACGATTATCGAAACTCTGAGCCACGATAGTGGTAACTGCACTTGCCATCAGGCTCAGCCACTACAATATTTCTTCCGAAGATGCTCTTGCAGTTCTCGTGACGAAATCAACAAAATTTTCTTCTGCGAAACTTTTCCCAATATTAATGTAGACATACCTAATGATTTGACCCATGTGTCCTAAAGGCGCCTTGTCTGTAATACAATCGAATATAGTAGAGAGGTACTTGGTATATTTTACCTTGATCATTATTTCAAATCTAAACTTACTTCCTAAAATCCCTACAACATTGTACTGAATTTTTGGAAAAAAAAATAGCTTGGAACATCTTTTCCGCTTTTAACATTATCTATGTGGTCGAAAAGTCGCGGAAGGTGAATAATAAGTTCCAAGTTACTCAAAAGTACACCATAGTCGTTGTCACTGATGGATCTAAACTTCCCATTGACGGTAAGTTGTTCTTGGCACAGTGGAAAATTCCATCCTCAGCACATTTTAGGACACAATTTCACTTTTCTATTTCAATTAGTATGCCCGTTCAAAAGTCAGCGGCAATAGAATTATGCTTTTACATTCGAGTCTCTAATTCTTTCCGACTGACGTTTTGATATCCGTCAGCTGACGATGTTTTCTGAACGTGAATGTAGCGATTCAAGAGCATTCAATCATCGAATCATTTCTCCAAATCATGAAATGGAGATTTGTTGCCTCTTGGAAAATTAAGGTAAAGGAAACAAGATAACGTGTCTTTAATCTTGCAAGTAGGCTCTTTAGGTTTTTATGTTGGAAACGCCAAGTAGCGCTCTGTATGAAAATCACTGACTGTGTTGTGTGCAGTCTGTGGCTGGTTGGACTCATTGTTGGAATATTCGCTTGCGTAGTGTTGGGCAGTTGGATGTGAACAGCGCGTAGCGTTGTGCAGTTGGAGGTGAGCTCCCAGCAGTGGTTTATGTGGAGAGAGAAATGCCAGAGTTTTGAGAGGGTACTATAAGCGGACGATGTGGACGTGTGTCTGCAAGAAAAAGGAAATTTGTAAAGATGGTTGTCATTAATTGATATATATATTACTTTTCAACATTATTAAGGCAAATACATAGTTTGTTCTCTATCATCCATTTGCTAACTACGCCTCTCAGTAGTCAGTGCCTTCAGTAGTTACAATCTTTTATTTAGCTGCCAGTATTTGCGCTAGCTGTATTGCAGTGGTTCGAGTAACGAAGATTTTTGTGAGGTAAGTGATTCATGAAAGGTATAGGTTATTGTTAGTCATGGCCATTCTTTTGCAGGGATTATTGAATGTCAGATTGCGTTGCGCTAAAAATATCGTGTGTCAGTTTAGTGATGATCAGAATAAGTAAAGAGAGAAATGTCTGATTACGTTCAGTTTTGCTCAGATGTTTGAAAACCAAATAACGTAAGAGGTTTACCAGCAGAGTCATTCAAATTTTTCCTAAGGGGAAGTTTCAATCTGGCTGTATAGCTTCCGTCCCCTCTTTACAATTTCTTCGTTTTAGAATTTTAGATTAACCATTTAGGGGTTTAGGGACACGTCCTTCCGTCATCTGTGTATATGAATGTGTAGTTATTGGAGACACTCGTTCCCAGGCATCGTTGAACAAGTTTATAACGAATTCTGTCGGACGAAAATTTTCCGGCCTTTCTTGAGACCATCATAGATTACTTCCATTACCGCATTAGTTGAATTACATGTAGAATTTACGTTGAATGTGGAGGCTCCTACAACATCTGCATAACTGGTAGCCTCTGTAGAACGACTTAGATTTGATTCATTTCCTTTTTCGGAGTTAGAAACTACCTCTGGCGGAGCAATACGGCTGTTTCTGTTTTCTTCTGGTTCAGTCTTATCAACTCTTTCTTGTCATACAAAAACGTCTTCGATGTAATTCTAACAGATTTATGTAACGTCATTGTTTATTGAGCAGTCAGTGTTCTAGCGCTGATGATAGTTCCTTGCCATCTCCTTCTTCCGTATTACGATTTTTCTAAATTGACTTCGAGCAAGTCTTTCTGGCCCCATTTCTGAAAATCAAGTAATTTGTATTAGAAATGAGAAAATAAATATCCGTGTATCCACGCAGCCAGCTTTGTGTGATGAAATTTTATTTTCTTTGCAAGTATCTGTAGTTAAAAAGTGTGCTACTTGACAGGTTGACTCATACGTCAGGAATGGGGACTAAGAATGAAGTTAAACGAGTTTGTTCTATTTCAAATGCAGTTCACTTTACTTATAAATTAGTTACGTACCTAGTGTTGCCCGATTACGCATTTATTGCAGTCTTCTATTAGTATGTCTCCTTCTTCCCACTCTCTTTGTCCGTCTCCTACTTCCCCCCTCGATATCACTCCAGCTATTCCTAACTCCTTCTCTTTCCACGTAATCACGCTGAACTTAGCACGAGGCTGGTGTTTCTTATTCACAGCATTTCTTTACAGATCGTAACTAAAATATGTAGCAAATTCTGTCGAAATCTTTCCACTTCTTTGGGATGAATATTTTACCGTGGATTTGCCTTCATACGCACATATCAAATATATTCCACATATATTTAACGTATTTCGCATGTATTTGTAAACATACTTCACCTATATCTCTCGTGGATTTCGAACTGCAATTACATTTTCACACAGCTCAATGTTTACGACGTTGTATCTACTGAAATATGTGTCGTTTATTACATACAATGCTGTACTAGTCTACTTTCTGCCAATTGTACTGTTACTTGAGTTAGTAGTAGCGAATCACTAAATTAAAACGTCATGCATGATGCGACCGTTTGTCACGCAATTCAGTATTTGACGTCATATCTTGTGACGTTTTGTGCCGTACAGTGGGATATGTTTGCAGGTACATTCAGCGGCATTTATAGATACTGTGTGTGTTGCGAATAGAGTGAGTAGCAAAGACGTAATAAATTGAAACACATGCGTGATACGGCAGCTTTACATGCCTCTTATTGTTTCTGATGTCGTATCTCCTGAACAATGTCTCGTACAACGGTATAATTTTTCTTGTGCATTCAGTGATTTGTGTGAATAGTGTCTGCAAAATGTGTCCCGGATACAGTCAGTAGTAAGGATTAAAAGGTCGTGCTTCATGCGGCAGTTTTAAGTGCATGAACACCGAAAAAGTACTAAACGATTAGCTTCTTTCCCTGCTTCAATCTTGGGGTTGTCACCTAGAAAAAGGTTTTCAAAATTTTAAGTTATGTGTGAAGTTCGTTGCAAGTCACTACGTGCTCTCACTCTCAACGACTAGATGGAGAAAATATGGGTTTTAGCACGTCATGGGCTACACTAGTCTTTCACGGCCTTCTCACCCCTTTGAGAGGTACACTATGCGACCAAACGTATCCCGAAACCTGGCTGAAAATGACATACAAGTTCGCAGCGCCCACCATCGGCAATGCTGGAATTCAACATGTTGTTGACTCACCTTTAGCCCTAGTGACAGCTTCCACTCTCGAATGCATACGTTGGATCAGGTGCTGGAAGGCTTCTTGGGGAATGGTAGCCCATTCTTCATGGAGTGCTGCACTGAGGAGAGGTGTCGATGTCGGTCGGTGAGGCCTGGCATGAAGTCGGCGTTCCAAAACGTCCCAAAGGTGTCCTGTAGGATTCAGGTGAGGACTCTGTGCAGGCCAATCCATTACAGGGATGTTATTGTTGTGTAACCAATCCACCACAGGCCGTGCATTATGAACAGGTGCTCGATCCTGTTGAAAGATGCAATCGGCATCCCCGAATTCCTCTTCAACAGTGGAAGCAAGAAGGTGATTAAAATATCAGTGTAGGCCTCTGCTGTGACTGTGCCACGCAATACAACAAGGAGCGCAAGCCATCTCCATGAAAAAAACGACCACACCATAACACCACCGCTTCCGAATTTTACTGTTGGCACTCGTACGCAGGCAGATGACGTTCACAGGGAATTCACCATACCCACACTCTGCCAACGGATCGCCACATTGTGTTCCGCGATTCGTCGCTCCACACAACGTTTTTCCACAGACCAAGCGTCAAATGTTTACGCTCCTTACACAAGGCGAGGCATCGTTTGGCATTTACCGACGTGATGTATGGCTTATGAGCAGCCGCTCGACCATTATACCCAAGTATTCTCACCTCCCGCCTAAGTGTCATAGTACTAGCAGTGGATCCTGATGCAGTTTGGAATTCCTGTGTGATGGTCTAGATAGATGTCTGCCTACTACACATTACTAGCCTCTTCAACTGTCGGTGGTCTCTATCAGTGAAGAGACGAGGTCGGCCCATACGCTTTTCTGCTGTACGTGTCCCTTCACGCTTCCACTTCACTATAACATCGGAAACAGTGGGGCTAGGGATGTTTAGGAGTGTGGAAATCTCGCATACAGACGTATGACCCAAGTGATACCCAATCGCCTGGCCAAGTTCGAAATCCGTGAGTTCCGCGGAGCGCCCCATTCTGCTCTCTCACGATGGCTAATGACTGCTGAAGTCGCTGATGTAGAGTACCTGGCAGTAGATGGCAGCATAATGCACCTAATATGCGAAACGTATATTTTTGGGAGTGTCCGGATACTTTTGATCACATAGTGTAGGTGTATCTTACTCGCAAAGAGATTCTTCCCAGGCACTAAAGATATCAAGTGTTATGTGAGGCTCGTTTGATTCAAACTGGTGCAGTGGTGTAGGAGGAGATGTGAAAAGTACATCCATTCATACGTACATTCATACAGAAGATTGTGACCACCGCCCTACTATCGAAATAAATCCATTCCGGCGATAGCAGCGTTACCTGGCGAGGGATGATACAAGCACAGTGCATGTAGTATCGGTGAGTGTGCTGTCCGTATGCAGAAGGGGGAAGGTGCGCAATCTATGTGAGCTTGACTGAGGCAGGTTGGGATGCCCCAGAGACTCAGTACGACCATTTCGGTAGTTGCGCGACTTGTCGGGTGTTTGAGGAGTGCTGTGCTGAATGTCTTCGACACGAGGCGAAATCAAGGTTAAACAACGTCCAGACGTCGTGGGGTTGGACAGCCACCCCTCATTATAGATGTAGGATGTCATAGACTGGGCAGAGTGTTAAAAAAAGGGCAGGGGGGAAACTGTGGTGGAACTAACATCAGACTTTAATGCTGGGCAGATACAAGTATATCTGGATACACAGTGCAGCAAAAACTCCCAGTGATGGGCCTGTGCAGTCAGTGAACCATGCATGTGCCAATGTTAATAACGCGACGTCAACAACTAGGCCTGAAAGGGGCACGTGATCATCGGCATTTGAAGCTGGTGTAGTGGCAGAGCACTGCGTGTTCTGATCAATCCATTATCTTCTTCATTATGCCAATGGGAGGGCGCAAATCCGTCGACTTCCATGGGAACAGCTCCTTGACACCTCTACTGCGGCGGATCTATTACTTTCTGGGGGAAATTCACGTGGGGACCTGTGGGTCCAGTGGGGGTCGTGCAAGGCACCATGACGTCCAAGGAGAGTCGTATACTAGCTGCAGACCACGTAAGCCCCTTCGTGACGATCATGTTTACCGACGGCAGTGGCATATTTCAACAAGATAATGCGCCATATCACAAGGCCAGGAGCGTGATGAAGTGGTTCGGGAAACACAGTCGCGAGTGTCAAATTGATGTGTTGGCTCACAAACTCACAAGATCTGAAACCGATCGAACACATCTGGGATGTTATTGAACGTGGCGTCAGAGCTCGCCGTCACGCCCCCTGAATTTACGGGAGTTAGGTGTCTTGTGTGCAGATGTGGGGCCAACTCCCTTCAGCGACCAGCCAAGGCCTCGTTGCCTCGATGTCACGATGCGTTGCCGCTGTTATCCGTGCCAAATGTGAATATACTGGCTATTAGGGAGGTGGTCACTATCTTTTGGCTGATCAGTGGTAGGTACATCCATTTTTAAAATATCTATGAACTTGTAATATATGTGAATGTTATGAATGAAGATTATAGTTGCTGCAAATTGGAACATTTTATACCATTATCAATTTTCAATTGAATGTAGATGAGCACACAAAGAATTTTTACTAACTGCCATTGAAATGTGTTTGTCCAGTTGAAATGACAACGTTGAATATATTTAGAGCACTCGAAATTCGTGTCTTATAAGTAAATTGCGTTCCTGGTTGGACACACGTGACTATGACAGATGGGTAGCCAAGTCAAGACCGTAGCGCAGCACTTGCACGGGAACGTATTATGTTTATGCAAGCACAACATGGATGCTAAAGGGTACGCGATCTTTAAATTTACCAGGTTTACAGAGAAATCGTATTTACAACTGACAAAGAGAGAAACCGAATAAGAGCAGAATATAGTCTGCCTCGAGAATTCATACAAGTGTCGCGCTGTCTCGAAGGACTATTCAGCAGGAGTGTGCTCTATAGTCACCGCCTTCGGAATGAGCTGTCTTTGAGGTGAAACAGGTCAGTCAGTTTGTTCTATACGGTAAAACATGCATTTGTAGGTGAGGTGTGCGTTGTCTGCCGAGGAACGTCCATCTGCTAACTGCGTGATAGCATCAACCGCAAGCGATGCCATTCACCGCACTGTGACGACAGAAAAGAAAAGATTTTCGCACTGTATGTTGCTGACAGTTTCGTAACAAACGGGGCTGTTAGATGTCAGTAAGAAATTTCTTCACCCTAAATGCTTGCAACGACGATTATCCCTGCTTCAGACGACATCCACCTTTGCTACTTTCTTCCGTAAGAGAGAGAGCAAGGAATGATCGCGTGGCATTGGTGGTCGAGAGGCCCCGTCCGATGAAGTTGGCCGCCGAGTTGCAAATCTTACTTCAGGTGACGCCACACTGGGCGACATGAGTGTCGGCGATGATGAAATGATGATCAGGACAACGCTACACCCAGTCCATGAGCGGAGAAAATCTCCCACGCGGCTGAAAATCGAACCCGGGCCTGCTGCGTGGTGGACAAATAAGATAACCACTCTTTAACTAAGTAGGCGGACAAGGAGAGGGAACTATTCTTGACTTGAATCTTTTCCTAGCATTTGTGTCAATTTTTCCTTCGGCACTTCCGTCTTGTCTTCATCATCTAAAAATCTGAAACAGGCAAGATCGTGCAGTGATCAGCACACTGGACTCGCACTCGGAAGGACGGTTGTTCAGATTCCCTTCCGGCCATCCATATCTGCGAGATTTCTGCGAATAGCTTGAGGCAAATTTTGGGATGGTTCCTTTGAGGGGGCAAGGCCGATTTTCTTCCCCATCCTTCCTTAATCCGAGCTTGCGCTACGTCCCTACTGACGGTGTTGTCGACGCTAAGACCTTCCTGTTTGCACAGCTAGCTGACAACACGCAAATTTTTCGAAACGAAAATGGCGATGCGGTGTAGAACGCTTTTCCGGGTCGAAGGGCGTATCTTGATTTTTCTTCAGTCTTGGTTCCGTTATCTACCGCAACATCAGAATTGCTTCTCTGGTGTTCTAACGTTCCCTAAATCCAAACTGATGGTCTTAACACAGATAGTCTCTTTTCTTTTCATTCTTCTGGAATAATCTTAATAAATCTTCAAGAGTTTCTTGCCCTTTAAGATTACAGTGTAAACAAGACGTTTCGGAAAGGCTGCTCTCTCTCCCTCTCTCTTTATCTTGTAGTGAAGACACAATACCTATTGGTGATTTGGGAAGAGGTATATAAGTGGAAATGGGATCACAGCTTGGCCAACTGAAGTGTGTGCCATGAGGCAGGACTGTATCCTGTTATCCGAAGGCAAAGAGAAGAAGCTAGTCGAGAACTTTATTAAATCACTTGCTGGAAAACTGGCCATCAAATTCTGTAGCTCAGGGATAGCGATAATGGCTGTGTATTAGCAATGATGCGATTACGAAACCCGGAAGTGAGAAAATTACTTCAATATTTATATCAGTAAACCTTACGTGCAAAATTAAAAAAGGTTCACCGACGACTTCCACGTCAGAAACAGAACACCTGTCAAAAATGTAAACAATTAACATCCATCTTTTCATCGAAAAATGGAGAGCAAGACTTCTGTTCACTATCCACACCTAACCTCTATATAAACAAAGCGGACTAACGACGACCATACTGCAAGGTTTTCCAAGAGACACCGCTAGGAAAGTGAGCACTAACAGCAAAATGGGGCGGTCAGACGTCAGTACGCAGGGAAGGGGTAAACTGCGCGATGCCTTCAGAGGAATGACCATGTCTGGTTCACCGTCGCCTTACAAGCATATACAGTCACGGAAAAAAATCGTATACAGTTGCTCATGTGGAATTACTTTATTTATTAGAACTAAAGATTTTAATTGGTACACTAACAGTATGAGGTTTCCTTATCAATCTTGCATATAAAAGGATTAAAAAATTAACCTTCTGCAAAAAGTGTATAAAAATCCTGTACCTGCTGGCTTCACACATTGGGGAAAAATGTATTGATACATACAATGTACATAAAAACAGTGACAATGTTAATACTTTGCGCTACACTTGTATGTAAGTATATGTGTCACTTCGGTTAACCTCTTTGGCATGGAATGAACCATTTTGTTGGTAGTCTTTGAAGTAATATTTTCTCCGTCTTGCTGTCAAGATCATTTCAAAGCACTTTTACTTCGTAGCTCATGTATTCTGTCCACTTTTTCAAGCGTACTCCAAAAACTTTCAATTATATTGCGATCGGACCTCTTTGCTGAAAACCTGAGAACATGGGGAGTGCTACATCAACCACAGACGAACAATTTCCGCTGTATGCTTAGAGTCAGTGTCTTGTTGAAAGTAGTACTCTGTGCCAAAGCCAACACAATCAACACTTGCTTGCCGATTATCCTTTAAAATATTTAAATACTAAAATCAGTCCATGTTACCTTCAACAAAAACATCCGTATTCAATGATTCCTCTACCACCGTGCTTCATTGTGAGTTGAATGTGTCTGGGATCCGGCTCAGTAACTGACCGTCGCACACCAAACTGCTGCCATCATTTACAAATATGTTAAATTTACTTTTATCTGTGAGCAGTACCTTGTCTCACAAACTTGTGTTCTTGTTTATATGCTCTCGAACAAATTCAAGTCTCGCTTATTTGGTCTTGTTGCTATATATTGTTTACTTCCATACCCTGCACTACTAAAATATAAGAAACAGCCCCAAGTTTGATTTTCTTCCCGAAATCATGGCTAACATGTGCAGACAATGCAGAATCTGTCAGTTTAGCATCTGTTTTGACCATTCTTATTAACGCATTTATGTCTCTTTGCGTTAGTTTCTGTGGTCGACCTATTCCTTCGATATTCATGAAAGTATTTCTTTTCTAAATCACAATGTTATAGACTACACAGTTTTCCGACTTCTTTCATTAGTATCAACTATTTCTGAAAATGATTTTCCCTTTTCATATTGGGATTTGTCTTTCCTCTACAGTTGTTCCCTCCACTTTGCGGTCCATTTTGCTATTGCGCGGCATTCACCTCGTATCAGAACCAACATACACGAGAGGCAGAGTGCCAGTGAAGGCGTTTCTTTCACGAAAGCGGTTCGTTAGTCATTTCACTGCTTACATTGCTGGAGGTGTACTAATACTTTCTTCCTCACTGTGAGCAGCTAGAATTTTTATTTACCTTTTGGGGCCTAATTTAGTTAATTCTTTTATATTAGGAATGAAACCGCATACCGTTAATTTACCAAATAACATATATGGCTGTGATTTTTAATTCTAATAAATAAAGTCGTTGTACATGAACGACGGTGTATGAATATTTCTTTCCACGACTGTATACTTACGGCACAGTGCTCACAGTGCAGCTCATTATATATCGACAAAAAGCAACATGATAGAAGGGTTACGGCACGTCAGTGTAGGATACTTAGCTAATGTCAGAACTTACACAGCCGCAGTGTGAGATGCAGTTGCGTGGTAAGTTTAATAATAAAATACGTCCCGTAGACTTGCATGTAAATTATTCTTAATGCAAATTTCCAGCTTTTGAAATTTGCAGCTACGATTATGTCGATGTTTGGACATACATACTTGTGCCATCAACGTGTTTTCCTCAAGAAGAGACAGAAACCTACCCACAGACGCTCACTGATGGACTTCACCTTAAAAGCTTGTGTTCGAATTTGTTGTCCTCGGAAAGTGGTATCAGACTTTCATGGTTCAGTGTAAACGAAAATAAGTAGTATTAATTGACTTTGAGTGTTTCGTGTTCAACGTGTGAATTAAATGGTCAGGAAATACAATTTGATGTCGGTTTAAACCTTGTTGGAGATCGACATTCATCGTAAGGATGCATCAATCGGAAGAAATACAATGTTTCGTGCTTAGCTGCCCCTTGTTTCTAGCTTGAAAACTGTCATTTCTCACCAATACGCCAGACGTAGAAAATAAATCTGCGGTAAAGGACTATATTAGCCACCGTGAAGCTAACAAGGGAACATCCCCATCGCACCCCCCTCAGATTTAGTTATAAGTTGGCACAATGGATAGGCCTTGAAAAACTGAACACAGATCGATCGAGAAAACAGGAAGAAGTTGTGTGGAACTATGAAAAAATAAGCAAAATATACAAACTGGGTCGTCCATGTGTAATATAGGCAATATTAAGGGCAGTGTGAGACGAGGAGCGCTGTGGTCCCGTGGTTAGTGTGAACAGCTGCAGAGCGAGAGGTCTTCAGTTCAAATCTTCTCTCGACCGAAAATTTTAACTTTTTATTTTCAGTTTATGTGAAAAACTCTTATGCTTTCATCACTTTTTTTGGAGTGATTATTACATCCACAAGAAAACCTAAATCGGGCGAGGTAGAAGAATCTTTTCACCCATTCGCCAAGTGTACTAGTTAGGTGGGTCGACAACATATTCCTGTCATGTGACGCACATTCTGTCACCAGTGTCGTATACAAAATATCAGACGTGTTTTCCTGTGGAGGAATCGGTTGACCTATGACCTTGCGATCAAATGTTTTCGGTTCCCATTGGAGAGGCACGTCCTTTCGTAACTAATCACACGGTTTTGCGCTGCGGTCGCAAAACACAGACACTAAACTTATTACAGTGAACAGAGACGTCAATGAACGAACAGACAGATCATAACTTTGCGAAAATAAAGAAAGCAAAATTTTCAGTCGAGGGCAGATTGGAACCAAGGACCTCTCGTTCCGTAGCTCTTCACGCTAACCACGGGACCACGGCGCTCCTCGGCTCACAGTGCCCTTAATATTGCCTATCTTACGCATGGACGACCCAGTTTGTATATTTTGCTTATTTTTTCATAGTTCCACACAACTTCTTCCTGTTTTCTCGATTGATCTGTGTTCAGTTTTTCAAGGCCTATCCACTGTGCCAACTTATAACTAAATCTGAGGGGGTGCAATGGGGATGTTCCCTTGTAAGTATCTCCTTAGAACTGACGTTAGTGGCCATAGAATAGCCTCGTTGGCAAGTTTCTCGTACGGAGCTACTATCTTCCTCATTCCACCTTCCACCCACCCCCCGATCCCCATCCCCTACCGTTTGCTGCCGCAAGCCGGTCAGTTGCTCCTGCTGTGACGTGAGCGCGAAGTAAAGAGGAAAGATTAGTGTTCAAAGTCCGTCGACATAGAGGTCATTAGAGCACAAGCTCGGAACGAGTCAAGGATGTGAAGAAAGTCGGCCTTGCCTTTTGAAATGAGCCAGGCTAGTACGTCCCTGGAGATATTTCGGAAAATCACGGAAAACCTAAATCATGATGGTCAGACGCGAAATTGAATCTTCGTTTTCCCAAATGCGCGTCCAGTGTAGTAACCAACGCGCCACCCCTCTAGATGTGTGAGCACGAGTCAGCTCCCCCTAGCAGACCGGCGATCAGGCCTCTAATGGACTAAAGTACGTCCTCACGACGCCTTTTCTCTATTCAACCTTGCGCATGCGCATGAATTTCCAGAAGCACAGCTGCGCATGTGCATTTGCGCATGTGTAATTTCCTGGAAATGGAGGCCGTGCATTAAGAACATTGCTTTCCACATTCGGCGGGAATCTTTGCGCTTTTTAGCAGGTGACATGTACGTTTCGGTGTGAAATGTGTTGAGGTTATGCTGTGAAGTGATTTATGCTCAACGAAGCCTATTGACTTCAGAGGAGGCACACTTAAATGTATAGACGACTACAGTCAAGGTAAAGTGGTCTGGAACGCCGCTTGTAAAGATTATTTGAATAAAAGTTCGATATTTGATGCCCTGAACATCAAGAATTAGAAAAAAAGGTCTTCGATAGGATTGCAGTAAAGTGTGTGTGTACTGATCACAGAGAAAACTGTAATTGTAAACATTGTGTGTGTGTGTGTGTGCGTTTGCGTGTGCACGCGCGCGCGTGTGTGTGTGTGTGTGTGTGTGTGTGTGTGTGTGTGTGTGTGTGTGAGTGTACGTAACCGACTCATCTGGACGGCTGCCCGACGTGGACAACGGCCAGAGCGCGATGACTCAGATGGGTACGGTGCGGTGTAGTAAGCGTCCTCGTTGCGTATATACGTCTTCAAAGTGTTCCAGAATGAACATAGACGTACTACTTCCCCGTCTCCTTGCAACCGCACATTTTCGTGACAACCACTGCGAGAAATCATCTTCAATTGCCTACATTCCTGCCGAGAGCTTCTGCAATTTTGCAAAACGAACATCCAGCATCTCATAGCCCAATTACACGACTTTGTTCAAACTCAGGGGGTGTTGATAATGGCGTTTTTGTCGCCTTAAAGGCATTCTTGACTGATATCAGTTCACTCTGTCCAATGTCAAAGCTGACTAACGCTTAAAACTATTACAGCGTGTATTAAAAGCGAACTTGATTTGCATCCTCATAGTGGAGCTGCTAAATGGTTCAAATGGCTCTGAGCACTATGGGACTTAACATCTATGGTCATCAGTCCCCTAGAACTTAGAACTACTTAAACCTAACTAACCTAAGGACATCAGACAACACCCAGTCATCAGGAGCTACTAACACCACTCCTATACGACTGGCGTGAAATGTGAATAGACATCTTTCAACGCCTACAAACTTTCGTTTATGTCGTATAGCTCCTTCTTGCTGCTGCGATTTCTTTTCCGTCAGTGTATACTTGGAAATAGTTTTCCTCATGAAACCTTTCATTATTTTGCTCTGCATGTGTAACTTTATTTTAGTAATTAGTTCTCGTATTGTGCGAAAAACATATGCCCATAGTTTCAAATGACGGAAGTAAACTATACAAGACCATTTTTCGCGATGGGTGGAAAACAGGACTCTAAAGCTGGGAAGATAAACAAGTGTTTGACTGCAGAAGACCAAATAGACATAAGGATTAGACTCCTCACTATTTACAAGTGAAGCATAGCATAGGCAACGATTTCAGGTGAAATGACACTGGCGAAGTAAATCAAACATTTATAGATGAAACATAAATCATACGTTCCATAGGTATTTCTGTGTTTAAATCCACCCTACACGAATAACAAACACTAAATACGCGTAACTGAAGAGCTTTTCGAGTCGTTTTAAACACTTTGCTAACTCGACGTCGCTGTTAGGAGTGGCGACCCAATACTCTCATCTCACCAGTGCCGTTGTGATGCAGTGCTCTAATACCATAGTATAATTTCATCAAAAAGCTCAGCACTGCTATAGTTTCAGTAAAAGAGTCAAAAAGAGAGAATAAAAAACTTCGCAATTTGCAGGGAATTGAACGATTAGTTTCCACAGAATCAGTATAGCTTAATCTTGGTTTAACAGGTCCAATTACAGCATAGTAATCTTGAGAGCTGAAGGTGTGGTAGTATATTAGTTTCCCACGATCAACGATTGGGCCCTGTGGATTTTGGCAGAGCTATGTTTCTGGTGAAATACTGCAAGAACCCCTTGTTCGACGTGGAGATATGTAGGTATATCGACAGTTACCTGAAATTCTATCCTGTAAGGGGCAACTGTAACAGGTCGCTGTCTTATAAAATCGAAACTTTGCTTGGTTAAAGAAGGCAGAGAATGAATGGACACTAATTTTGGTTTAGGCACCAACACACAGCTATTTCCCAAAAGTACCTTTCAAACTTTTCGTGCTACCACATCTGTTCATACATATGGTGTTCTACAAAGAAAGTTGGTAGCATATTAGCTAGTAGGTGAGAATAATGACATCAATATTTTTGTGACGTTGAGAAATACAACTGAATCATTTACAGAGTAATAAATCATTTCGCATAAGATTAAAATTAGATTTTTTCATCACGCGTATTACAGAACCTTACGTAACGATCAGTAATTGACAATGAAATACTTATAAATCGTAGTTGAACAATTATTGCTTTTATTTAAATTTTAGACTTTAAGAGGACCAGTGTATTCCCGAGGGTGACATGTATCATAAAAACTTGCAAAGCATAAGGAGTAAGCATCACTATCAACCTATGAAAACACGTGTGTCACAGACATTTCCATTAAGGTGAATATCACTAGGAATGGCAGCTTCGTTAACGTTCTATACCTCTCGACCTGGCGATAATTTCGCGGCAAACATGTCTGTCAAATCATTTTTTCGAAGGCCGGAGTCTGCAATTGATTACGGATCCACACATACTTCATCGCTTCTACTTGTAATTTCCGTTTGTTGTGCGATGAGAATACGGCATTTCTGTAATTGAAGAATGTAATTCTTCAGCTGTCAGTAAAAGTATACGCCGTAGGGTTCACAGAGCAGCACACACTTTGACGGAAGTACTTTTCAAGAACATGTAGATATTCCGACCTCATCGACAGTCAGGCCATCGTATGAGGAAAGATAAGACCTGCCCATCGCACAAGTCATTAATGTGCAGGAAACGCTCCATTTTTATGAAAGATCACACAACTTTGTACAAAACCTGATGATAGATACCTTTTGTGCGCTTTCCATAGGTTTGATAGATACCTTTTGTGAGCTTTTCATAGGTTTCGTAGACGTTGCGAACACATTATGATGCCATTCCATTGGCTGGCTTACGTTGTGTTGGACTCGAAGCCCAAATTCGCCACTGACTTCTTGGAGACACACAAAAGCGTTTTGTAACAATTTTTCAGAAAGCGCTAATTAGTACGAGTGCGCGAGCTCACAAGTAGCAAACAACTATCGTGGTGGAGGACCCAAGTAACAAGCAGGGGATCGACCAGAGGTAAATATAAAATAATCGAGTCGTGTGTTTTCGATCGTTTTACACAAGCTAGAAACAGTCGATAAATGGTTACTACTCGAGAGTCGTGGCTGTGGGGAATACACACAGTAGCCTCATTGTTGTCAAAAAGATTTGAATTCAAATCCTCAAACCGCAGATGCGACTCATTTACGGGGAAACGCCGAATTCAGCTGCGTCGTGTCACCAAACACATCAGTACGAATGACAAAACTTACGATTGGTGAATTATTGGAAATAGCTACATTCTTTCCAGTTAAAACCTCCTCTCTAATCCTTGAACTCAACTTTGAGCTCTTATAAGTACGAACTGAACAGCATCCATCATAGCTCTAGTATGAGAACGACATTGTTTTTAGGCGCGAAAGCTGTAGAAACAGCTGTCCGCCAATTGAAAGAAAGGGATGTGTATTCAGCTTTTGGACAAATTTTCGCGACCTTCTGTAAAACACCGGGCAAATGCGAGAATCCCTGGCGCTCAGTGGTTTCGTACAAGCCTCATAATGTATACAGATAATAATAATAATAGTAATGTACAAACCTCATGATGTGTATAGATAATAATAGTAATAACAATAATTTCGTGAGGCTCAATGGCCGCAAGTCTCTTTCTATTTGACGCCACTTCAACGACTTGCATGTCCCTAACCTTCCCCAGTTATCCAACATAGCAAAGGGAAACGCTGAAAAATCCGTGGTTTCATCAAGATTCGATCCCACAATATCTTTACATGCAGGTACTTACTTTACCGCTACATCACCACGTCCGAAGTGTTCGAAGATAATTCATGTAATGGTTTCATGAATAAGTTTGTGATTGTCTTTAACTGCATTTACTTAGAAATATAAACTATTTACACAGCCAAAGGACCACAGATCTTGTTACCTCTACCAATTCCTGAAACAAACGGGTCTTAACTGTCGGAGAGAGAAAGAGTGACAACAAGGAGATCCTGTATGGGATCCGGACCTTCAGAATGGACGTGTGTCAGTAGATGGTTGATTCATGTGTGTGCAAAGCTATCCCTGCATGAAGGAAGATCTGGTTCGCGATGGAATTGGAATATCGACATATTTACTAATGTCGACAACGTATACGCCGTTCTGTCAACGCTACGACTTATATATTTACTAGCTGGTGAAAAATTACTTTTACCCATTACCAAAGTGCACTATTCTCACCGCACAGTAAACGTAAATGACAAGTAGAGGGGAGAAATCGATATATTATAAACAAGGCTCCCTAATCAATTGCAGTTTGCAGCTTCTGAGAAAATGTTGAGATATACTTGAATTACCGCTAAATTATCACCTGATCGTGAGGTATTTACAACGATAACGAAATTGTTTTTATTTCTTTAATTTACATTAAAGAATGGTATATGTACATGCGCATGTTGGTGGTCGTGCTACATCTGTTTACGTTTTGAAAGTTTTTGCTGTAGATATCACTATAGGGAAGACAATGGTTCACTTGAAGCATAAAGATACAAATTAGATCAATATTTGGTATACTAAGATTTACACAAGGTTACTAAATAATAAGGTTGGGCAGTAAGCGCTCTGCTCTGCCATTGGCTGGCCTAGTGACGTCAGCGTGGAAGCAAGCGCTCACAAGCAGACGACACGGCATGCGCATTTACGTCAAGTTTTTGGCGGAAGATTTTGTTTATGCCAGAAATGAGATGTCTAAACTGCTTTTCTGCTGCTAAAATATTACAGTTAAAACTAACGAGTTATATTCTTTCGCAGCTTATGCCTCACACATCGGTAAAATGTCAGATCACAAACACACTGACACACACTTGAAATTCGAAACCTCGGCTCAAATAAATCAGAAACTATTCATTTAATCGCATTGAAATGAATTTACTTAAGAGCTCGAAGGTGCACACACTTGTTTGTAAGAACAGCATTCCTTCTTTCTAAAGCCGCTATAGTATTCATCAAAGTAACTTTATCTGTGTCTGAAAAAAACTGTCATCTGTACATGTGCTCTTATTATGATGTTTCTTATTTGGTGACAGCTTTTCCAGAGTTTCCAGAGATTTCTTTTGTAGTTCTTATACCGTTTGGTTCTGTCTTCTGTTGCGAGTGACACATTGACAGTCGCACTACTGCACGTCAAATTGCACGAAGGAACTGCATCTGGCTTGAGCATTCTTTTTCGGGGCAAATTAAGCAATTCAGACTGTAAATCCCTTAAGTAATCTGTTTCTGCGAAATGGCGAGAACATATTCTTGCATGCGCAACATTTACACTGTCTTTCCTACAACATTTCGACAACCATAGTTTTTGTAATGTTTCATTACGCGGGAAACTGTGATACATTACGTCAGTTCCCTTTGTGCTCCAGTTGTAGGAAAAACAGCCCGTTACAGCACAGCCTGGCATTGTAAAAATTAATTTTCTCACTCACTTGTAGATTCTCCAATAAGAATTTCACAGGACGAACCATAAACTATAGAGCTGGCGAACACAATGTTGATTCCGCTGTCCACTATCACTAACTATTTCAGTTCCGAATCAAATATCAATTACAGCAAAAACCGTTAACACTCCCGAATTCCGAATGTTTCCGCTGTTGACTGAGTACCTCAGAAGAAAGAACTCAATCAAAATACTCCTTCAAACATAAAACAACACAATAAAAACAATCACACACAATTCGAACTGTGTACTGTTTGGCACAGCTGCTTCCACCGTGACGTCATGCGCACAACTGAGAAAACACGTTGCTTTCTGCGCATAGCTTTCTGCGCCCCCCCCCCCCCTGGATTTACATGTTTTTCATTTTCAATTACTGTCAGTTACATAAGAGTATATAATAAATGTGATGATAAAATCTCATTTTTACAGTACTTAAAATTCTTATTTATTTTGTGAATAATTCCTCAATCTCGCAAATATTACTTCCGTGGCGATAAAATTGGATTTCAGCTTGGAGTGTAAAACTTCGAACCTTTGCTGTTAGCCATTATGCTACCAGCTGTCCTGGTATAATGCCATGTGTGCGAACTGATACAGAAACGAAAATTGTGATTGTCACTTTCTCGGAAACTGCTGAGTGTTGGTACTTAAGGCAAAATAATGTCCATTTATTCCCGTAACTCTTGAACCAATAAGTTGTCGACTGTGTCGCAGAGTGATCTAATACGGCTCAACCCTGTAGGATGTAGCATCAGAAAACTGATGCTTTACCTCCACATCCGTAAATGAAACATGGAGTTCTTGCAGTATTTTCACGTCAGAAACATAACTCGGCCAATCCCTATGGGCACCTACGGTCTGTCTTGAGAAATTAATAAACGATAGAAATTAATAATCACACGTGCAACCCCCAGGACTACCATGATGTAATTAGGCTCTCTAAAGGAAGATTAACCTGTTCTGATTCTGTGGAAACTAATACGTTTCATATCCTACAATCTGTCGACTTTTGCATTCTTGCTGAAACCATAACAATGCTGAGATTTCCTATAACAATGTAGGATAATGGTTGAGAACTGCATCGTACTGTGGCTGAGATGATGACAGTATTGTGTGGCAGACACTTCCCATAGCGACGTCTAGTTACCGGTGTTTAAAACTACACGATCAGATTTTCAGTTAGAAGTATTTGGTGTTTGTTATTTGTAAAGGAGCGGTTTTAACACGGAAATACCTATAGAAAGAATAATTTATGTTCAACTATAAAGGTTTAACTTATCTCATCAACCCCATCGTCTGAAATCGTTGCTTTGACAATGCTTCACTTTATCACGTTATCCCACGTTGATATAAATAGTGATGCGTCTAGTCTTCATGTTTGTTTGTCCTTCTGGTTTTACTCTTCGTATGTGACTCTCAACTTTCAGTTAAATAAGAGCCGACAAACAATTGTCTCAGGAGACTGGGTGATGTACGCAGTGAGTATTTTGAAAGCGTTATTTAACTTTTCCAGCGTTGTCCACTGATTGATATCTAGCCGCAACTGCTGTACTGTTCAAAATAGCAATCCTTTGTAAGAACTGCCCTTCGGTAATTCACATATCATGGTTGTTATAGCGTGCAGTGGTTATTAGTGTAAAACAAGCAAGAAATAAATTACAAGCAAAATGCGAAAATGGTGCGATACTGCACAGAAATTCCGTCCCACGCTCCCCTAGGTTAACTTCTTCTTGTTATTTTGTTTCTTCTCTGCGATAAGCTGTATGATAATTGATCAGGCGCTATTTGGTGTCATTGACAAAACACCATCCACAGTTATATTGTAATCGTTACGATCGGATGATGCTTTTCGTCTCTCTTGATATTATAGAATTTGTGACAGTTCTGCTTCTGAATTCTTCTCTCTTGATTTCAAATAATTTATGACAATTCAGCTTATGAATGACATATTTGACACATTATATTATCGCTACAATTACTTCTCCTTTCATGTTACTAGGCTCTGGAATCGAACTTGCACTGCAAACGACACTTGTTTAATTATCTTCGCAGCTTTAGTGTCCTATTTTTCAGCCACTGCGGAAAATACGCTTGCACGGTTTACTTTTGTGATTTGGGACTATGGGTATACATTTTCGCAACAAACAAAAAATAATTACAAAAACTAAACATCCACAACCCATGTTATGTGGTTTTTTTGTGTTATTATGTATTAGAGGTGGTGCCAACGCAAGAATTCCCAAGGAAAACTCTTTCAAGCATAAACAGGGAGATTTTTACACCGTATAAAAACTCTAGGAATTGATCGATGACAGGATACGGAACAAAACATAACTAATGAACGTAAGAGCACAAATGCATGGTTTCCATGTTAGAGACCATTTATTCAGTCATACATTGTTACAGAGACTGCGGTCTAATATGCGCTGTACCACGCAGCCACAGTTACAGTACGTGCTGAAAACTTCCATGTGCCTCAACGCATGCATGTAGGTGCCATAGCATGTTCTTTCTCACACGTTCACTTCGGCTAGGCTGAATCCGAATATTGTCAAACGCTGCATGAATAATCTGCTCCAGTATCTCCATATCTGGAATGGGCTCTGCATACAGCATACTTCTGAGATGGCCCCGTAACCAGAGTGAACGAACAGGCCATGGAACTGGACCTCCTCGTCCAATCCCTTGACCAGAGAAGATACGATAAAGATGCGTCCGGACGTTAACGGTGAAGTGGGTACCAAAATACAGTCGCCAGTTATTTTGGCACACAAGTTCCGGCTCCACCGATGTTGATGATTCGCTCTCACCATAGCACGGGGATTCTTCGTACTATCCCGCAGATGACTGTTTTGAAAGTTGGAGATACCACTCCGAGTAAAGTTGGCTTCATCTGTGAATAGGATGGATGACACACATCCTAGAATCGTGATTGCCTCGTGAAGAAACCAGTGTCAAAACTGTTCCCGATGTGGAAAGTCTGTCGCCAGTAAGCCCTGCAAACGCTGTAGATGATTAAGATACTAGCAGTTGTTATGGAGAACGTTGCACACGGTCGTCTGGCTTACCCTTTATGTGCGGGCCAACTGCCTGATACTGACAGGGCGGTCGCCTTCTACAATGTTAGTCACCTTTTCCTCCATGTCTGGTGTCCGAACATTGGGTACGTGCTTCATGATTTCCTCCTTCCTGAAACGACCCTGTCTCAGACGAACAACGAAACACTGTTGCAAACAATGATGCTGTGGTTTTGTTGGAGAGGATAGGTCTCCTGACGCAACCTTGCTGCCCGCCGCCCGTGGCCATATGCCTTTCCGTAAATAAGAACCTTGTTGGCAAGCCCTCGTTTCGAATACGGAACCATTGTGCACAATGCTGTATGGCATCCGCTGCAAGGTGAGTCAGCGAGAGAAGTGAATCTGGCACAACTTTACCAATTACTATGCAGCAGAGGGTGCTAGAGCATGGCGTATGAGGAACAATAGCTCTAGGAGGAAACCATGCATACTGTAGCTGTGTTTGCATGGTACAGCGCGTATTAGACAGCAGTCTCTGTAGCAATGTTGACTGAAAAACGGTCTCTAGCATGGAAACCATGCAATTCCGGACATAAGTTCTTTAGATCTTTTTTGTTCCGTATTCTCTCATCGATCAGTCCCTAGATTTTGTGCACGGTAAAAAAATCACCTTTTTTTTTTCTTTCGAATAACCCATTTGCAGGGTACGATGAATCAACTTTGGCTACTCTTCATTGTATTAGATTTCTTCAGTTTCCAAATTTCCTTCATCCTTTTAGAGTGTTGTTCCCTTTCTTCTTGAGTCCACATTCGTCTAGTTATTTTCTTTCTCTCCTGAAATTCTGCCTTTTGAACTGCCTTTCTGAAATGTGTTCTGTTTTCTATTGTGTCTATTGTAACTCCAGCATTTTCAATGTTCTTTTCAGTCTCTATGAACCATGCTGGCTTGGATTTGTAGCTATTGAGTAATGTGAATATCCGCTTGGTTAGTCTGTTGTTATGCATTCTGAATATATGTCCAAAAAACTGTAGTCTCCTCTTCCTCATTACATCAGTTAGTTTCTCCGTTTTCAGATATAACTCTCTGTTTGGTCTTAACCTGTATTCAGCATTATCGTTTCTTTTAGCTCCCAGTATTTTCCTTAAAATTCTTCTTTGGACCTTCTCTAGTTTCTCAAGATCTCCATTTCTTGTTAGTTTAAGTGTTTCTGCCGCATAGAGAGCTTCAGGTCTGGCCACTGTTTGGTAGTGTCTTAATTTCGTGTTCCAGGACAAGGATTTTTTATTATAAACGTTTTTGGTGCTATAGCTATCTTTTCATTGGCATTGTATGTAATCCACTCTCCTAAGTATTTAAAGGAATCTGTTTTGTGTATTGTGTTGTTGTCAGCTGCAATATTTTGAGGAGCATCACAGATGTTTGTCATAAACTTTGTTTTTTCATAGGATATTTGTAGTCCTACTTTGGCTGCTTGTTTTTGTAGTTCTCTTATTTGTTCTTGGGCACTGTCTAGTGAATCTGTAATCAATGCCATGTCATCTGCGAAGGCTAAACAGTCGACAGTGATCTTATTTGGATTTCTCCCTAGTTGAATCCCTTTAGTATTGATGGCCCTCCTCCATTCTCGAACTACCTTCTCCAAGACACAATTGAAAAGCAGAGGTGACAGACCATCTCCCTGTCGAACACCTGACTTTACTTCAAACGATTTTGAGAGCTCTCCCCTAAATTTTACTTTCGATTTTGTATTTGTCAAAGTACCTTTAATTATTGCAGTTGTTTTAGCATCGAGTCCCAATTCTTTTAAGATATCAAGCAGAGTATTTCTGTCAATTGAATCATAGGCTTTTTTAAAATCCACAAAAGTAATTACATATTTTAAGTTCCTGGTTTTCCTCATTTCTATTATGTTCTTTAAATTTAGTATTTGTTCTGCACATGACCTTCCCTTCCTAAATCCAGCCTGATACTCTCCTAGCTGTTTGTCAAGTATCTCTTCTGCTCTTTTTAAAAGCGCCTTAGACAAGATCTTATAGGTCACTGGTAAGAGGGAGATTCCCCTATAATTGCTAGGATCTGTTTTCTTCCCTTTTTTATGTAGTGGATGTATTAACGCAGATGTCCAGTCTGGTGGTAATCTGTGTGTTGTCCAGATTTCTTTTAGTATTTCTGATAGACACTGTATCATGTTGTCACTAGAGTACTTCCATAGTTCAGCAACTATATTATCGTCTCCAGGGGATTTATTATTTTTAAGTTCTTTTATGATTTCTTTTATTTCTTCTGTGGTTGGCGGCTTGGAGTCTGGTGGTGTTGGGTTTACAATATTGAAATTAAATTTTTCTTTCGGTGGATAACAGTTATGTAGTTCTTCAAAATATTCAGCAAGTATTCTACAGTTCTCTATGCTATTGTATGCAGTTTTCTGCGTTTTTGGGTCCGTGAAAAATAGACTAGGAGGAGAGTATTTCTTTAAGTTACTTTTGAAAGTTTTGTAAAAGTCCCTAGCATTGTTCTGTTTGAAGTTGGAGTCTATTGATGCTAGTTGGTCTTTTATGTATTGAACTTGGATCTTTTTAAGGCCTTTTGAAGCTTGCTTCCGGGCTTCTTTTAGGGAGTTCCTATTTTTATCATTTTTGTTGGCATTCCAAATGTTCCAAGCTCGTTGTCTTGTTAGGATTAGTTTGTCACACTCACCATTCCACCAGGAATGTTTCCATTTTTTGGTAAGGAGAATGGTTTCTTCTGCTGTCTGTACTATATCTTTTTGAAGTTGTTCCCATGTTTTAGGTGTTTTCTTTTCCAAAAGTGTCCTGAAATTGTGTTCCTTGGTTAATTTCTGAGTGTCAAACTTTTTAGGTTGATATTCGCTCTTTCTTTTATATATTGGTCTAATTTTGAATTTAACGACAGATAGATACTGATCTGAATCTAAACTTGCACTCAGCAACTTTTACACTGAGTATCTCTGATGCAGACAGTCTGCTTATAGCAACATGGTCAAGTTGTTTCTCCCCACAGACCGGATTCGGGGATACACATGTAGTTTGTTTTCTAGGGAGTTTTTTGAAATATGTAGACTTTAGAACTGTCATGTTCTCTGCATAAACTAATAAGTCTTTCTCCATTTGCATTGGTTCTTTTATGTGCAGGGAATTTGCCTACTATGGATTGGTGATGACGTTCTTTGGCGATTTGAGCATTAAAGTCTCCCAACAATATTATTGTGTTTTAGGATGAAATCTGGTCTAAGGTGTTTGACAGTTCCTGCCAAAAAATTTCTGTTTGTTCTTTTTGTGTTCTGTTTTTCTCATTTGTTGGTGCATGTGAGTTTACAATGGTATACAGTTTGTTTACTGATTTGAAGGATAATGTTGAAAGCCTTTCATAGACAGATTTAAATTCTACTATCGAGTTTAATCTATTTTGGTTTACAATGAATCCTGTTCCAAATTGGGGTACATTCTTCATAACTCTTTTTCCTGGCTTCCATTTGAAGATTCTGAATCCCTCTGAATCAAATGAATGTTCATCAGTATACCTTGTTTCTTGGTGTGCAGTTATCATTATATTTTTCTGTTTTATAAAATTTATTAACGTTTTAAGTTTTCCTGTTTTTAGAAGTGAGTTTACGTTGAACTTTGCCAAGTAGTTTATATTTTTGTGTCTAATTTTATTTGTTGCTTGCTTAAGGCAGGTTTCAGGATGCTCCGACTCATCCTTCGCACATTGCTGTAGGCCCCCAGAATCCGAATGCCTACTTTTAATTTCCTTAGAAATTGGAGATCACTCTTTAATATTAAAAAAATGTTATTGACTCATTGTTGATAGCATATGGTGATGACAATAGCGAACCACTTTCAGTGAAGAAGTTGTTTCGTTTGCTGTTACTTAAGGCAGAAAAAAAATACTTACGACAGTTCTAGAAGAGGAGATCTGCCGAAATACAGGGTGTTACAAAAAGGTACGGCCAAACTTTCAGGAAACATTCCTCACACACAAATAAAGAAAGATATTATGTGGACATGTGTCCGGAAAAGCTTAATTTCCATGTTAGAACTCATTTTAGTTTCGTCAGTATGTACTGTACGTCCTCGATTCACCGCCAGTTGCCCAATTGAAGGAAGGTAATGTTGACTTCGGGCCGGCCGCGGTGGTCTAGCGGTTCTAGGCGCTCAGTCCGGAACCGCGCGACTGCTACGGTCGCAGGTTCGAATCCTGCCTCGGGCATGGATGTGTGTGATGTCCTTAGGTTAGTTACATTTAAGTAGTTCTAAGTTCTAGGGGACTGATGACCTCAGATGTTAAGTCCCATAGTGCTCAGATCCATTTGAACCATTTGTTGACTTCGGTGCTTGTGTTGACATGCGACACATTGCTCTACAGTACTAGCATCAAGCACATCAGTACGTAGCATCAACAGGTTAGTGTTCATCACGAACGTAGTTTTGCAGTCAGTGCAATGTTTATAAATGAGGAGTTGGAAGATGCCCATTTGATGTATGGATTAGCACGGGGAAATAGCCGTGGCGCGGTACGTTTGTATCGAGACAGATTTCCAGATCGAAGGTGTCCCGACAGGAAGACGTTCGAAGCAATTGATCGGCGTCTTAGGGAGCACGGAACATTCCAGCCTATGACTCGCGACTGAGGAAGACCTAGAACGATGAGGACACCTGCAATGGACGAGGCAATTCTTCGTGCAGCTGACGATAACCCTAATGTCAGCGTCGGAGAAGTTGCTGCTGTACAAGGTAACGTGGCCACGTCACTGTATGGAGAGTGCTACGGGAGAACCAGTTGTTTCCGTACCATGTACAGCGTGTGCAAGCAGTATCAGCAGCTGATTAGCCTCCACGGGTACACTTCTGCGAATGGTTCATCCAACAATGTGTCAATCCTCATTTCAGTGCAAATGTTCTCTTTACGGATGACTCTTCATTCCAACGTGATCAAATTGTAAATTTTCACAATCAACATGTGTGGGTTGACGAGAATCCGCACGCAGTTGTGTAATCACCTCATCAACACAGATTTTCTGTGAACGTTTGGGCAGGCATTGTTGGTGATGTCTTGATTGGGCCCCATGTTCTTCCACCTACGCTCAATGGAGCACGTTATCATGATTTCATACGGGATACTCTACCTGTGCTTCTAGAACATGTGCCTTTACAAGTACGACACAACATGTGGTTCATGCACGATGGAGCTCCTGCACATTTCAGTCGAAGTGTTCGTACGCTTCTCGACAACAGATTCGGTGACCGATGGATTGGTAGAGGCGGACCAATTGCATGGCCTCCACGCTCTCCTGACCTCAGCCCTCTTGAATTTCATTTATGGGGGCATTTGAAAGCTCTTGTCGACGCATCCCCGGTACCAAATGTAGAGACTCTTCGTGCTCGTATTGTAGACGGCTGTGATACAATACGCCATTCTCCAGGGCTGCATCAGCGCATCAGGGATTCTATGCGACGGAGGGTGGATGCATGTATCCAGGACATTTTGAACATTTCTTGTAACAAAGTGTTTGAAGTCACGCTGGTACGTTCTGTTGCTGTGTGTTTCCATTCCATGATTAATGTGATTTGAAGAGAAGTAATAAAATGAGCTCTAACATGGAAAGTAAGCGTTTCCGGACACATGTCCACATAACATATTTTCTTTCTTTGTGTGTGAGGAATGTTTCCTGAAAGTCTGGCTGTACCTTTTTGTAACATCCTGTATATTTCCATAGTCTCTGTTTCTCATGATCTAGTTGCAGTGAGTGCATCTGGATATTATTTGTAACTACCCTTTAGATCCGCAAATTATTTACAGAAATTCGAACGAAAATCATTGGCATTTACTTGGTGTCCCTGATCCCTGTTGTTACAGTGGCCGGCGGCACTGGATAGTCTTCGAAGTGCAATCTTCCGCGATGACATCCAGCTCAAGATTCACATTCTATCGACAGTCTTATTGAGAGTTAGCAGCGTTGCAGAATATCATATTTCAACCGATCCGTATGGCGTCCCGTACAAGTTGATACGGGAGAAAATAAGATCGCCAATGGTGCTGCCCACCACCAGGGATAGGGTACCAGAGACGGAATCTTGGCGGGAGACCGTAATGGCCTTCCGCTGGGCCCTGTTGTCTGATGACAACGAAGAGGATGACCCTCATGAGCGATGCCAAATTAGGATGAAGGATCAGCAAGAAAACGAGATCAACAGTTTTGTTTTTCCCTTCTCAGAAGAGGAAGTGGCTGCGCAAATTAAAGCCTTAAAGTGGAGCAAATCTCCTGGTCCGGACGGCATTATAGGGAAGTGGTGCAATTCCTCGCCCCCCCAATTGATGGCGCCTCTTACTAAGTTGTATAATGAGTGTTTATGGCTCAAGAAATTCCCCTCCATATCAAAATGGCAAATGTGGTGATAATAAAGAAAGGTCCAGACAAAGACCCGAAATAGGTAAAATTGTGTAGGCCCGTCAGCTTACTGGACCTGCTGGGTAAACTTTTTGAGAGGCTGCTGGCACAGAGACTGACAGCACACCGTGTGCTGTGAGGGATGAAAGACAGTTTGGGTCTCGGTCAGGACGATCGGCGTCTGACGCAATCGCCCTGGCGGCAGAGGTCTGTGACTCAGTACATAGTCGGCATCATGGTGGATATCAGTGGCACCTTGACAACTTGTGGTGGCCTTCGCTTTTCTCCTGCCTGCGTCAGAAGAAGCGTCGAGGGCCGCTATTGGCTGTCTTAGGAGCTATTGTGAAAAAAGAGAGGTCTGGCTAGCGACCCCTAGCGGGAAAATCAGTAAAAGGATAACAAAGGGCCTCTGTCCTGGGGCCACTCTTTTGGGGTGTTAAAATGGAGCCTCTCCTGGACAGCTTGAAGAGTAGTAGTGATGTGACAGAGGTCATATCCTATGCAGACGACCTCCTCCTACTGGTTGGCGATCGCAGCTACGAAGATTTGGAGCCAAAAGTGGAAAGAGCTATGTCAATCTCGACAACATGGTGCTGCAGACCTAAGATGACAATACCACCCAGCAATTCCAGCTACCTACTATTAAAAGGGCAACTCTTTAGAAGCCCCACAGTCAGAATAGGCGGCTCAGCAGTTCTTTGGCGCCATAACGCCCGGTATTTGACAGTAGTCGTTGACGAGAGGTGGAACTACGTGACGCACATTGACTCTGTGGCACAGAGGTCGCTGGAAACAAAACCCTAATTTCGATTGGCCATAAACGTTTCACCTACCAACAGACCTAATAAAGCAGTGCCATAATAGCATCCTAACTTCCGTGGTGGGGTACAGTTCAAGAGCCTGGACACACACGCTCACGAGGGTCATGCCTGGCATGGGTGTGAGAAGTGTACAGCGAATAAGCTCCTGCGCTCGGTAGGGCCATACAGAACAATAGCCTGGGGGGGGGGGGAGTACTATTAGTGTTAATGGGACTCTGTCCGCTTTTCATAAAGACCAGGGAGCAGGCAGCTTGGTACTGGGTGGGGAGATAAAAAAGAGAGAAAAAAATTCAAATAATGGGAGTTCACGTTGATGACAAGGCCGATATCAAAAGGAGGGGTAAGGAACTATAGCAGAAACAGTGCCATGGAGATGAAACTGGGCGCAGGACGTATGAGTTGCTGCCCAATATCAAGCAGCGCCTGCAGCTCGGGCATTACAAAGCAACCGGAGGGCTGCTGAACTCTCTTACTGAACATGGACCGTAGCCAGCATTTCTATGCCGTTTCGGGAAGCGGGCTACACCATCGTGTAACTGTGGCGCCATACAGGGCACTCAAGGCCATTTGGTGTACGAGTGGCCCCTGCTCGATCATATTGCATCACAACTAAGGCGACAACTACCCAATACCAACACGCACCATCTGCTCAGGCAACAGGACACATTAAAAATTCTAAGCGAAGTAGCAAACGAAATCTCAAGTTATGTCTTGAGGGAATTCCAAAGGAACAACCATTATTAGTACAGCAAACTAATCTAGACTCCACGCACCCATCCTGTTCCGCCGGGCGTGGACTTATCTAGCCGCCTTACGGCTGGGATTCGCCACTTCTCGGGTTAGGAGGAGGGTGCATAAACCACCGGCCCTGACAAAGCACCAAAAGGGACAAGAGTAATAAGAATTTAGATTAGATGCAGGTTAAGATAGGATAAACTGTTAGAATAGAACTGCAGATAATTCAATATTTTGGGCCAGCCCGGTGCCACGAACATGCCCACTGGGATGGGCCGGTAATGTAGGATTGCACATCATTCCGGCACACCTGGAACGTTGCAGAAGGTGTACCCCAGTTTAAGTATTGCACAGCGTAGTATAGAATTAGAAACAAACATCAATAAATTAACCTTGCAGGTAGCTTAGCAAGTCAAAGTAACATGTAGAGTTAATAACAATAGCATAACCTAGGGACGCCCATAATGGAATAACAACAGAAACACACAACCTGTAGTAAATAATGTAGCTGCGGTAGTTGTAATGTAAATGTAGAATTAGGACCAATTAATAAGTAAGGTAGTAGGTTGATTATGGATCAATTGTTCTTTTGAATAAAGAATATTTTTTAAAAAAGAAAAAACACCTTATTTCAAAGAAGAGACAGACTTAACCGTCATCTAGCATCGAAATAAATCAATGCTGCACATAGAAATTTGTGCCAGATCGGGAGTCGCTCACGAATTTCCAACTTAACCTGTGCGTTTGTCTTAATCCACTCTGACATAACAGGCTTCAATTCCGACCGAAATTCTCAACTTTTCACATACTACAGGACGCCCGCGGCGGAGCTGCACTACCTTATTTATCTTCGAAAGCTTCAGGTATCACTCATCGCACTGGATAACATAAAATGCTTTACTGTTGTTGAGTGATGCTCTACAAAATATGTCTCTGATTTGGATTTCACGTTCGACAGCAACGGAGGCAGACGACCCGTTTTAATATGGTGAGTGTGGATTTACACTAATATACAAGACACGAGTATCGTTCAGAATTAGTTTTACAAATCTGTCCTTTGAACGGTCCGTCATACCCATGGGTAATACAAGGGAAGAAAAATTTTTGTTTTGCTCCTGACTCTCCCTTTCCCAAAACAGATTTATTCGTAAGCAAACGTGCAGCTCTTTTATTTTCCTTTTAGGAGCGATCATTGGAATTTTTTGTTACGAATTCGTATGTCTTTGTCAAACCAGAATGAGTAATTGAGGTGTAGTGTGATTTAATGTCGTTGTCTGAAGTCGTGCGCTAAACACATGCGATGAATTGTGACAACTTCTCAGTGCATGCTCTGAAGCAGCACAAGAACATTGTACATGTTGGGGTCTACGTGTGGTTTCAAGGATAACTTAATGCGTATCGAAAACAATATTAAGCTATTCAGTTACATTAAAACTAAAAAAAAAAAAACTAATGCCGATGCCAGCAAACGTCTACAAGGGTGCATAATTGTTTACAAACAAGCACCACAGAGGAACTATATTCACTTCGTAACTATTCCACTGACACATGCTTCCTACGAGACGAACGAAACTCAGATTCATAGAGTTAGCGATTGAGTCGAAGCTCTTCAGAGACATTTGCGTACTGAATATGGATATTTACAAAGCGTACATCTGTGACGTTGACGCAGCTTATTGAGTCGATTTTGTGAGGAGACTGTCTGTGCTAAGCTTGTCTTCAGATTTTCTTAAAGAACTACTTCTACCAGTTAGCAACTCCATGAAATAATTAGGAAAGCGTATAATGCACTGGTTCACAGTGCGATCTGAACGGACTACACACACCACCCTTACTTCGCGAGGCATACATAAAACCACCTTTTCTTTCTTTTTTGGAATGGACCATTGGGATCAACAGAACTGAAAGACTTTGCTGTTGTTCATCTATTTTCATATTTTTCTTTTATTTATTACTATTATTATGAAATTATGTGGAACATACGTCATCCACATAGAAAAAAAAACAGAGATTGGGTAAAGGAAAACAAAAAGAAAAGAGTAAATAAAATCCGCGCAGGCGGGTGTGGCCAAGCGGTTCCAGGCGCTTCAGTCTGGAACCGCGCGACCGCTACGGTCGCAGGTTCGAATCCTGCCTCAGGCATGGATGTGTGTGATGTTCTTAGGTTAGTTAGGTTTAAGTAGTTCTAAGTTCTAGGGGACTGATGACCTGAGATGTAAGTCCCATAGCGCTCTGAGCCATATGAACCAAATCCGCGCATTTACGACGCGCTCTCCCATCCGCGGAAGTCGGAGGTAGAATAGACCACAATGGAGGGAGGGGGGGGGGGGGTGGAGGTAGGTGCCCTCAGCTCCAAGCAACCCCGAACTGAGTGGATATCTAACAAAGACCCCTCGAAAATAGTGGCAAATAATGTCCGGCAACATGGTGTGTGTTCGAGCGCTGCATGGGCTGTTTCGTCCATAGGTCCAAAAGTCGAGGCGGAATTTAGGTTCATCACGGAATATGTAGCCGACCGCTCATCTATTGAACCACTTAATGGCATGATATTTGACGGCGGAAAAAGGTTTTCCTCTGGGTACAGAAACATTCTCTGGTGCCACTGGGAGATAGCAGTCAATTATTTGCTGCACGAATTGCCAGACGTAGTGCGAAAAGGCGCTGGTGAGACAGTGGTCCTCAATGCAAATAAATAAATAAATAAATAAATAAAATAAAAAGTAAATAAAAAAAATAAAAATAAGCAACCGACCGTGCGATTCCCTTTGAATAGAGTCAGGTCGTTGCCCTGAACCTGTTGTTACGCGCCGGCGGTTGTGACCGAGCGGTTCTAGGCGCTGCAGTCCGGAACCGTGCGACTGCTACTGTCGCAGATTCGAATCCTGCCTCGGGTATGGATGTGTGTGATGTCCTTAGTTAGGTTTAAGTAGTTCTAAGTTCTACGGGATTGATTACCTCAGATGTTAAGTCCCATAGTGCTCAGAGCCATTTGTTGTTACACCGAATCATTCCGGAAATAATCTCACGCCTGTCATGAATGTAGGAGGTTAAATTCACTCCAACTACAGGACGGATTGTTGATCACACTGTGCAAACAGCTGGCAAAGATGCGACGGTGTGTTGGTGAACGTTCGATAGTACTGTGACCTTCCAGTATATAGCACTAACAAACATATGTAGAGCGGGGAGGGGTCACAGAAAAGGTAGGCGGTCGCCTGACCTCGAAACCACGTGATTGTGGAGTTCTTAGCTGGAAGAAAATGAGAAGTATGTGGAAGGATTAGGAGAAGGGTGAGACTACTGCTGGTGGGGCGCAAAGGTAGCGGGTCAATAAACATTGTGTTAGGAGCGAGACCTCGTATTTGGTAGTGCATTTAATGCCGTTCCTGGTGGTGTTCTTGCACGGGAGGTGGGAAGGGGGTACATCTAAAACATAAAAATCTTTCGTCCGAGCGTTGTCGGAAGAGAATATCGTACGTAACTAAGTTAGAAAAACGTGTAGTGTGTGTGTATACATAATGCGCTGGCTCTACCCGAACATGGACATGGCTGAGGCGACCTTTTGCAAAAGGGAGTGTGAGGGTCATATCGAATTTCTAAGAGGATGCCAGCGAAAACAAAGCATACAAGGGCTTGTCGAGGTTTATATCCCAGGATCGATGGCAGAGGGAGTACGTGGGCGTCATGGACCAGTCTAGCTGCCCCGTATGTGTTGGCATAAGTCACTCTCTGTAGTGGGTTCACGTTGCGCAGGAGGCCGTGGTGAACGTGTTAACGTTTGGACTGCAGAAACCGACGCTGCGTTTCTGCCGCGGTTCGCTGAGTGAATTCGGTAATGGAGCGTTGCAGTAGGCAACGGTAGTGGTCCCTCGTCTTGGATTCTGTGTCCAGTGTTCATGGTCATCGATTTGGTAATGCGGAGGTGACCACCTGTCAGTTGCTCGCAGTGTTAGACCCATGCTGCGGCTTTTGTGTGAGTATTTTCGTGTACGAGCGTGCAAGAAGCAGGAGGTCGTTTGCACAGGCCCAGCAGCGAGACATTTGGCCACGCAATGTAAGTCCCGTTAGACCGGGTGGGAGGTCTTTGATGAGAGGCTCGTGGGCGATCGCATACAAAATAGCGGACAAAGGGTATCCCTGCCTCACACCGCCAGGCAGAGATCGGACCAGTCAGTCGTCCGTTCACTTGGACCATGGATATGGTATTGCAAATTAAGCGGCGAATGGCTTCTATGAATGGTGTGGGGAACACCACGCCTTATTCCATGCACGAAGAAAATGGTGGTGGACTCTGTCGGAGGCGGTGCTGAAATCTATAGGCAGCAGTCCCACTGGTAAAAAAAACATGCTAGGAGTCAAGTAAACATCTCTGCTCCATCATACGTGTCTTAAGCATGTCAGTGTTGTTTCGTAAAGTTTTTAGAAAATTCAGGAGATGTTTATTTCCCATTTTATAAGAATCTCCCAGAGCCTTCCATTCGCCGACAGAGTTCAGAGTTCCGACCTCTGGAAGGAAGGCTTTTTGCCATGGCTGCCCACAGACCGTCCTATAAACGTACAATGGACCGCTCAGCAAGGCGACTTCCATCCCCTGGCAAGTAGACGGACACCCTGCCTGCTGTCTCGCTCCACTGGGCGTTGCAACGCATCGCATGTCTCATATTCACAGCATTCCTCATTTCCAAATTATAAAGCAAATGATGATACCCAGAACAATGTTAGACTAGAACAGTTTAAGAAGAGGAAATGAACTAATATGTTCTCTTTAATATCATGATTTCCTTTAAAGTAATTACAATTTCACGGTGTTAAGTCAATAGAAAATGTTTCAGAATTCTGGTTGTGTCACCAGCCTCTCTTTCGTGCCTTCTGTTCTTGGGCTTTTACCATTGCCCTGGAAACAGGACCCTGAGGTAAATGTGTTGAAAGGTGGCTACACTGAGCCACAGCGCCAGAGATCGCTAGAGAGCATTGTTCCGCCGCCTCCACTGGCACAGTGATTATTGAGAATTTGTAGAAGTCAGTGCTTGTCCAGGACTCGTAGTAGTCAGTTCGTGTTGAGATGTGCTAGTAGGGAGTGCTTGCTGAGATGTGATACTGAAAAATTCTTGTTGAGATGTTGTAATAGCGAGTCGGTGTGGAGATATATTGTAATAATTTGAGTGCTTGTCATCAATATATGAAGGTAACGAAACTTGATTTATTTTTCATTATTTCCATGTTTTAAATAATGTGTCATAACAGGTTCAGTCAACAAAGCATCTGGCTTGTGTTCTTGGATTAGAGTGTAATTGTGGTTCTCTTGAGTAATTATGGTATTCGTATTTTCTTTAATTAATTCAGTATAAATGGTATTTGAAATTCTTGTCTTTTGAAGAAGAACCGTGCCAGATGTGTACGTTGAGTCATACTTCCACACACAGAACTGTTATACTTGTGCTTTGGTTTCGTAGGTTTTATAGTTGCTGGGGACTTAATTAATTAATTAATTGTGTTAATGAAAATTTCCATTTCATTCTTTGTTGTTGTTCGAAGCAGTCAGATAGCGTAATAATACTAGTCAGGGCCAACCGTTACGAGACTTCGTAACCGAACAGACAGCTAATAAATCAAAAAATTAAAATTATTTTCATTTCATTTAATTAAGCCCCCATGCACGTGGCGACCGCTGCTTCGGATCGTCCCTTGGAATTCTTCTGATTGTAGAAATAGTGGACAGTAGCATTGTTGTAGTAATTTGTAGTTTAGTAATTATAGTCTGTTTTGCATGTGTAGATTTGGTAAGTGTCATTCTTATAATGGGATTTTTTCTCTGAATTTGATTGTTGTCTTGTATACGCGTTTGACAATTTAGTGCAATTATTTCAATTGTTCGTTAATCGTGTTTGAGGGAAGCATTTCGTGTGAATGATATTGTTGATGATAAAGTGTCATTGTGTGTAATTTTCATATAGTGACGAGTTTTGTATGTTTTGTAAATGATTACGCGATCGATGAAAAAGGCAAAAATGATGGATGGTGAGAATGACGAAATTGTTAACATGGCGAACTCGCCAACAGAGGAAAACAGTATCATGAATAATGAAGTGGAAAACAATTTAATAAGTCGGGAAAATAGTTCGGAACCATTTCAAAATTTTTCACAATCGAAAAATTTTCAGAATACGTTGTTAACGACAGAAGACATGGAGCAGTTGATGAGTGCAATATTAAATTTGGGATCACAGTTACGATCTGAATTAAAAACAGATAGGGAAACAATGGAAACACGGTTAGACTCACTGGGATCACAGTTACGATCTGAATTGAAAACAGATAGGGAAACAATGGGATCACAGTTACGATCTGAATTGAAAACAGATAGGGAAACAATGGGATCACAGTTACGATCTGAATTAAAAACAGATAGGGAAACAATGGAAACACGGTTAGACTCACTGGGATCACAGTTGGGATCACAAATAGGAACAATTAAAGCAGAGATGGAAACAATGGAAACACGGTTAGACTCACGAATAGGGACATGTTTCAAAAACATGAAGGATGAATTAAAGAAAGAGATTAGAGAGGAAGTACAACCGATTTTGAATGCTCACAATAATAGATTAATTGTAGTAGAGATTAGACAAAGGGAACAGGATAGAGAACAGGAAGAAAGAGATCGCGTGATAGTACAAAAATTTTCAGAGTTAAATTTACAACGTGCACACGATAAGGAAGAAATATTTGAGAGAATCGAGGAATCCGTTCCAAATGACAGAATAAATAACTTAACGCAACAGTGTGAACAGTTAACTACTAAATGTGACAATACTGAAACCCGAGTCGCGACACTTACGGAAGACGTAGGTAAACAGAAAGAAAAAATAGGTGACTTATCGGAAAGAGTTGAGGAGATTTCAGATAAATTGACAAATCTTAGTTTACATGGGGACAGAGATTCAGATGATACAGCTCCATTACCATTTGCAGAAACCGAAGAGTACCAGAACATAAATAAGCATGTTGAAAATCACGGAAAGTTTAATGAACGCGTTAAAAGGGAAGTAGAGGCATTACGAAAGCAAGTCAAACAAATCGAAGGTGAAATCGTAGGAAAAGACAGCAAAAGAAATTTAGAATCACAGATATCAGAGGGGTTTGAAGAAAATAATTTGTTTCATTTACGGGATGCAACAAGAGAGCGCCAGGCGCGCGAACTTGACAATAATCGACATTCGGACTGGAACAGACTCGGTAGGTCTTTGTCGACGCGAGGCGGAAGCTTTGACTGTAAACACTTCTTGACTGTTCGGAAATTTAAGATCTTTTGCAATTCTAGGAATGACATACATCCATGTTCATGGTTGGATCGATTTACGTGCGCACTTCCGCCAAATTTGCCATTAAGTCACAAACTGAAAATTATGTGCGGCTATTAAAGCACTCAGGGGATTCACTACACTAAGTGAATATGTGCCGTAGCGATCACAGGGCCCCGAGCTGTAGTGGTGCTATTTCCCTTTTAGTTTTCTGCACCGCTGCCTACTCTTTCACTATTCTTTGCATCTATAAAAACAATTCTTCTACTATCCATCTATCTAGACAGTAGGTAAAGAATAACCGGATTTGACTGTTTTACCCAAAAGTGACTTCGGAAATTACTATTTGGACTTACTGTACCTTCAGCAGAATTCATTCGTAGTTTAAACGAAATCTTACCTGTTTATCTTCGTGACAATATTACTTCATATGTTGACGATATTCTTATTGCTAAACGTTCTTGGAGTGAGCACAACAAAATTTTGGATTCATTATTACGTATTTTTGCACGAGTTGGCATGACATTGAACTTGGAAAAATCAGAATTTGGTCGTTCTCAGGTGAAATTTCTCGGTCACATTATTTCTACAGAAGGTATTCTCCCTGATCCAGAGAAACTAGACGCTATTCTTAATTATGCTGTTCCTACCACAAAACGTGATGTTCGTAGTTTCCTTGCTGTCTGTAATTTTCTTAGACGCTTTGTTAGATTGGACAATTTGGCCACACCTCGTTTATGTGAACTATCTGGAAAGAAATCTAATTGGTGTTGGGATGAGGAAGCTCAATCAGAATTTGAACAACTTCGTGATGCTTTAGTTGCTGCTCCACTTCTTTCACATCCGGATCTATCTAAAGATTTTTGTTTGGCGACGGACTCATCATACAAAGGCCTAGGGGCACATTTATTTCAAGAGATAGAAGAAAACGGCGTTGTAGTACAGAAGACAATTGCATTTGGAAGTCGTGTTCTCTCTAAATCAGAGAAGAATTATTCGATCACGGAACTTGAAGCTTTGGCTGTTGTTTGGGCTTTCACAAAATTTCGCACATTTTTGTTCGGTAGACATACTAAGGTTTACACTGATCATCGAGCTCTGGAATTTCTTATGTCGACAAAATTAACTCATGGCAGATTGTCACGATGGGCGTTGTACCTACAGGAATTTGATTTTCGTATTGTTTACATACAGGGATCTTCAAATATTGTTGCTGATGCTTTATCACGTGCACCTATGGGTTTGAAACAATGTGCTGAAGAGGACTGCAAAGAAAACCATTATTGTTTGATGTACATTCAAGGTGTTGCGTTTGAGAACTTTATTTCATCTTCGCTCCAGGACATCGCTAAGGAGCAAAATAAGGATCCAATCTGGAAGGACATTAAGGAAAAGTGGAGGAGAAAGGAAAGCGTAGCGATTAGACAGCATTATTTAGTTCGCAATGACATTCTTTTCAAACGAAAATCGGTCGACAACTCTGTTTGGTTAGTTTGTATTCCTGATGAGTGGGTCAATAAATTGATTTGGTACACACATTTCAGTTATGCGCACTTTGGTCCCAGAAAATGCTTTCATAAATTGCGAGAAAATTGTTACTTCAGTAATATGGAAAAACGTATTCGATCTGTTCTTGCCAAATGCAAATTATGTCAAATGGCTAAGCCGCCAACTGTTCTCACAGAGCACCGTTGTTTCCTATCATTCCAGCGAAATTAAAAGACATGGCTGCAGTCGATTTGTTCGGTCCAGTGGTTCGTTCTACTAATGGTTTTGCGTACATTTTCGTAGCAGTGGAATTGACATCAAAATATGTGTGTTTTACACCTTTACACAAGGCAACAGCTCGTTCAGTACCTAACGCTTTCATCAAACATTTTCTTAAAGAAGTTGGTCATGTTGATAAGGTTATATCAGATAATGGATCACAGTTTCGCTCTAAAATTTGGCTTCGTACTCTACGGCGTCGTAAAATTAAACCAATTTTCATTTCACTTTTTCACCCTCAGTCTAACGCTTCAGAGAGATGGATGAAGGAAATCAATAAATTGTGTCGTCTTTATTGTCATCAGAATCACAGAACTTGGGATCAGTATCTTCATATTTTTCAAAACATTCTGAATGAACTTCCTAATGACTCAACTTCTTTACCGCCTCTATTGATATTAAAAAATAAAGTACCAACAAATCGCATTTCTGAAGTCGTTCCTTTTCCGCCTTCACGGAAACTGCGGCATTCTGAAGTTGTCAACCTGGCTCTACGAAATATTGCGTCTGCGGCTGCAAGAAGAGAGAAATCAGCTAAACGTCCTGGTCGTTTAAAAATCTTGTCAGTTGGCCAGAAGGTGTTAATTAAGTCCCACCGTTTATCTCATAAAGGAAAAGGCTTATGTCGCAAATTTTTTCTGCTTTATAACGGTCCGTATAGAGTTCGCAAAATTATTCATGATAACACGGTTGAAGTAGAAACTCTTAAATCTCGGCGCTCTAAGGGAATACATCATATATCGAACGTAAAAATTTTTGTAGAATGACATACTTTAGAGAAACTAACAGCTACGTAAACATGCGGAGAATGCAAGAGTACCGCGCTGTGTTTTGGCGGCGGCACATACTCAAAGCAACAGTCAGTCTGCGCGCCGCACAAGGCAGTCGTTGACCGCAAACAATCGCTTCCTACGTCACGCGCCTACAGCTGATCGAGCGCTCAGTGCGAATGCACTGACAGACGTAAACAAATACACAGTCTAATTTCTCCGACTAAATTCTGTATAAAGCTATAAGGACTTCATAAATTATGTTATTAACGTTCAGTATTTTTCAGGATACGGTTGTGTAAAATATTTAAGACCTTCAGGTAAATTCTGTGCGTGTCCGACGTTAAGACGACTTGCTTTGGAGAAAATTTCAGGAAGAATGTAATTTCGAAGAGAAAAGTAATAAACTAAAAAAAGGGTAACTATTAATTGAGTTTATTTTTCAGGTAACATAATTCCACTTAGGTACGTACTTTAGACATAATTTGCTGCTTGCGATTACGTGATTCATACTTTGTGCTAATTTCATGTTCTATGAATTTACTTGTGAAGCGACGTGCTTGTGTACATTTGCTGATTTTGACAATTATTGATTAATGAACAGTGTTATTATTTGTGTATATTATGCATCGCTTGGCTGCTATGCTTTTTCACTGATGTCATATTTTTTTATTATGTGCCTGCTGTGCTTATTAATTTAAATTATAATTGTCACCTGATTAATTGTGCTGATGTGGTTAGATATGTAAGTTATACTTTGTGATTTATCTGCTTGCGCCTTCATGGGTACTTATTAAGATTACATATGAACATTTATTTGCTTATGTCGATGTGATGCTAATGACCTGTTTATTGTGTAAGGCATGTTTGCTGCTGTGCGTATGGATTGCATATTTACACGTTTCTGTTTTGTTGTCATAAATACTCTTCAATTTAGAATATAGCAATGCTGATGTACAGTGTACGAACATAGAGTTTAGGTTACACTGTGGTATTAATTATAGATTTTTCGCTTGGCAGAGCCTCGTTATAGGGATTGTGCTGCATCCACTTGTTGACATTCTGTTCTCTACTGGAATATTTACTCGCTATTGCATGTTTTGCTTACGCTCAGTGCCTTATATTTTTAAGATAAGAAAATGAACTGCAGTAATTCTACGAACGACATTAGTACAAGAAAGTCATAGAAGTCACATGAGCTGAGGTTTTATGGAAGCTGTATAAATTTATGCTAATAGGAAGGAAGCTAACGACATGACATACCAAAACTAGGTTTAGACCATTGACAGTATTACACTGCATTTTTCGTGAGCAATTGAAATAGGAGGTGACACTTGACACAAAAACTACTCCACATGTTTGCTTCTGCTATGATTCTTGAAGTGGTGTACACACTGTGAAATATTATGATCATTTACACTCCGTAATCGTACTTAATTACTGAGAGTTATTCGAACTAAGTCTGTTAGAGGTCATGTATGCATTTCTTTTATTTAATGATGGACAAGGAACCAAAATGTATCTTATAATTTATAATGAGTAGAAAATTTGTGTCAGATGGATTACACAGAGGTTGTGTGTGGACACTGTGTCTTCGGATTGTATGGGATGATGAGGTTTGCATTAGGTTTTTATCTGCACTTGTTCGAGGAGACTGACTAGAGGAAAGTGTTGCTATGGAAGCGAAATGATATTGGTGCTGAGGTTTATATGTATCGACGTATTATTGAGGTATTGAGATTAGGTGAAGTAGATGATTATTGGAGTTTTCGTGGACAAAAGGTAAGGTAAATGATATTGATGATCGACGTATTGAAAAGGTATTAGTGAAGTATTGAGATGTTGTGATGCTAATGATTATTGGAGTTTTGGTGGATAAGAGGTAAAGTAAATGAGGAGCATATTGTTTTTGTTGGTTTATATGGAACAAGGACGATGAAGATGGCAGACTAGAACACTAAAGTAGAAAGAAGATTGCCTACACACACACTTTGTTAAATCAATAAGCAGTATACACTTTTTTTTAAGAGAGGAAGTATTTGCATATCTTGGCTCACTGACAGTTGTTCAGCAACAGTACAATTTGATCTGGCTTGGCAAACATTGGTCTAGACATGATGACTATGACGTTGACTAACTATTATTGACTGTTATACATTGCTGCCACTACTACTTGATACACATGATGAACATCAACTTTTGACAGAATTGCATTTACACAGTTAACACTATTCAACTACACAATAGCACTAATGTGGATGAAAGATGAGAGTGTGTTCTGTGTGTTTTCCTTTTATAATCCCAGAGAAGTGATCCCAACCTATCTCCTAAATATTATTTCACTTGTTTGTTGTGGCTTGCACTGACACCCATAAATATTGTAGGTTAACTGTTATTGTGTACTGTAATAGTTAATGTGACAATTACCTGATATCATTTGTGTGTTTATTATGATTTGTATGTTTAGTGTAAGAGCATTGATTATATTTTGTTAAAGAAATTGTACGTGCATTCAAACTATTGTTCATGACTGAACTGTCTCAGTAGTTATGGTGAATAGTATGGACTGTTACTTGCACTTTTTCTACATGATTGGTGCCACAAGGACATGTTTAATTTCTGCTGATGAACTGTGTGATCAGTGATTGTAAAAAAATTATGGACTGTTACTTGTACCTTTTCTACAATATTGGTGCCACTAGGACATGTTTAATTTCTGCTTATAAACTCTGATGAACAGTGTGATCAGTGACAGTGTATTTTATGGAACTGCTTCTGCTGAGAAATGTGACTTGTTGCTGTGTGTACCTGCTCAGCTTTGCTGGTGCCACTCATGGACTGCTTCTACTGAAATGGTGTTACTTGTTGGTGTCTGCACCTACTCAACATTGCGGGTGCCACTGATGGACTGCTTCTACTGAAATGAAGTCACCTGTTGCTGTGTGCACCTGATCAACATTGTGGGTGCCACTGATGGACAGCTTCTACCGAAATGATGTTACTTGTTGCTGTCTGCACCTGCTCAACACTGCTGGGTGCCACTGATGGATTGCTTCTACTGAAATGAAGTCACCTGTTGCTGTGTGCACCTGATCAACATTGCTGGTGCCACTAATGGACTGCTTCTACTGAAATGGTGTTACTTGTTGGTGTCTGCACCTACTCAACATTGCTGGGTGCCACTGATGGACTGCTTCTAGTGAAAAGATGTGACCTGTTGATGTCTGCACCTGCTCAACATTGCTGGGTGCCACTGATGGATTGCTTCTACTGAAATGAAGTCACCTGTTGCTGTGTGCACCTGATCAACATTGCGGGTGCCACTGATGGACTGCTTCTATTGAAAAAATGTTACTTGTTGGTATTTGCACCTGTTGACCATTGCTGGGTGCTACTGCTGGAACTGTCAACTGCTTATTCTTGGGCTATGGAAAGCGTTTATGTGAATATTTGTATAAACTGATTTTTTGTGTATTACTGTTTATGGAAAGTTATGAGACTCTTACCTGCACATATTCGTCATTGCTGACGCTATTGATTGAACTGTTTAACCACATAATACTTGTATAAACTGTTATGTAAAGTCACATGTATGAAAGAATTTGTATTGCTTACTGTATTCTATATAATAGGTTATTGAAAGGTCAGTGCAAAGCCAAAATTTTATCTAGTTGTATGATATTTACGTATTAATATTATCTTTTATTTTTGTCTATATTTTTTTGACGAATTTGGTGGTATTTTCACCACCAATGCTGGCAAAAATACCATCAAATTCTAGCCGTGGAGGAAGGGCATATGAAAGGTGGCTACACTGAGCCACAGCGCCAGAGATCGCTAGAGAGCATTGTTCCACCGCCTCCACTGGCACAGTGATTATTGAGAACTTGTAGAAGTCAGTGCTTGTCCAGGACTCGTAGTAGTCAGTTCGTGTTGAGATGTGCTAGTAGGGAGTGCTTGCTGAGATGTGATACTGAAAAATTCTTGTTGAGATGTTGTAATAGCGAGTCGGTGTGGAGATATATTGTAATAATTTGAGTGCTTGTCATCAATATATGAAGGTAACGAAACTTGATTTATTTTTCATTATTTCCATGTTTTAAATAATGTGTCATAACAGGTTCAGTCAACAAAGCATCTGGCTTGTGTTCTTGGATTAGAGTGTAATTGTGGTTCTCTTGAGTAATTATGGTATTCGTATTTTCTTTAATTAATTCAGTATAAATGGTATTTGAAATTCTTGTCTTTTGAAGAAGAACCGTGCCAGATGTGTACGTTGAGTCATACTTCCACACACAGAACAGTTATACTTGTGCTTTGGTTTCGTAGGTTTTATAGTTGCTGGGGACTTAATTAATTAATTAATTGTGTTAATGAAAATTTCCATTTCATTCTTTGTTGTTGTTCGAAGCAGTCAGATAGCGTAATAATACTAGTCAGGGCCAACCGTTGCGAGACTTCGTAATCGGACTTACAGCTAAACCAAAAATTAAAATTATTTGCATTATACATTTAATTAAGCCCCCATGCAGTGTATATTCTGTTTGTCGAAATATCCAACATTCCATTAGTCCAGATTCAATGGGCATGTGCACCGGTATGAAAGAGGGATAGAGAACTTCTTGCGAGTGAGCGGATGACAAGAATAACACCAACAACAAGAAGCTAATAATAAATGAAGTTTATTTCATTACAGAATATGATTGACGATTAAAAACCATTAAATAAAAATTGACTGATCTTTCAGTAGGCACAGTGCAAAGGTTCCCTCAGTATTTAGCAACTGAATATCGTTACCGCTATTTGCAGAGAAAAAAATCAAAGGAAAAAGAGCCGGAAGCGACACTTTGGTAGTACAACTAAATCAGGACAAACAACTGACGTTACTTTAGATCATCAGACAAGAACAGTGCTACGAGACGGATATGAATCTGCTTCGTTTAGCTGTCTACGATTGCTTTGATGGTAGATAATGTAGAGAATTCACAACATTATATAAATACCAGCTAATTTTTAAACGTAGAATGACCTTCCTAGGGTCGAACAGTTAAATTTACCATCTCGAAGTCACATAAAGGCGATGACTAAGCAAATTACTTCGTCAATGTCACATGATAATATTACGAGAATTTAGCAGTGTCGCTTAACAGAAGTCTCGGAAGTGCCAAACATCGTCAGCAGTATTGTCGAGCCTCAGCAGCACTAGCAGTACGAACAACATTATTGACAACACACAGCATCCTTACTGCAGTCCAAAGCCTGTTCCAGCAAGCTATCAGTTGAGATGTGCCACCAGACGGCGATCTAAGGGATTGATAGCAGAGTGCACTGGCTCGCGTATTCTGTTCGGCTTGAGGCAAAAGTTTAATTTAACAGAATTAAAATGTGTGCAAAGCGATCTTGTCCAAAATGTCAAGGAATAATAAGACAGTACGCACTGGTGACCTCAAACAGATTGGAACAGCGTGCGATCATTCCACGCGCGTGTAGAATATTAGGAATACCACCAAAATGTGTAGAAATTATGGATAATAGAGTAATCCCAGGGTTGACTGCAAAGTAATGTCTCCACCTTTGTAACTCTTCAAGAGTTGGCGGCATTGGTAAGCAGCAGGTACTGGCTTGTTCCGTAGCCTCTTCTGTACAGCTCCAGTTGGCTGGAAGCCTCAGCATTGAACAGTTATGTTTTTACGGTGTAAAGTATGGAACCCTGCGCAGACGGATGGTCAATGCGATTTAAGCAACGTGCGGTCATTGAATTCTTGACAGCAGAAGGTGGCACCCCAAAGGAGATTTATCATAGAATGAAAGCAGTTTATGGTAATTGTGTTGTTGTGAGTACTGTGCGTCATTGGGCGAATAAGTTTAAAGTTGTTCCTAGGAGAGCTAGTTCTGCAAGGTTCGCAGAAGAGCTTCTGTGAAGTTTGGAAGATAGGAGACGAGGTACTTGCAGAACTGAAGCTGTGAGGACGGGTCATGCGTGGTGATTGGGTAGCTCAGATGGTAGAGCACTTGCCCGCGAAAGGCAAAGGTCCCGAGTTCGAGTCTCGGTCCGGCATACAGTTTTAGTCTAACAGGAAGTTTCATGTTAAAGATGTTGAGGCGGGAACGTCTAACCTATGTGACAAAGAGTTGGACGTCCTGAGGCAGCAACCACTGAGTTTCACAAGCAGAATGTTGAGAGATTGATTCAGGACGATCGTCGTACCACTCAGAAGAACATGTGGCTCACATTATTGCTTTGCTTGGCTATCGGAAGATCTGTGCACGATGCGTACCCCGGATGCTAACTCCTGAAATGAAAGCGCACAGGCTTGAAATTTGCCAGGAACTCCTCTCCCGTAACGAGAATGAAGGTGACGCCTTTCTCCATTCAACTGTGACAGGAGACGAAACGTGGGTACACCATTACGACCCGGAGACGAAACGTCAGTCTTTGGAATATCGACAGAAAGACTCGCCCCAGAATAAGAAATTCAAGACGCAGCCCTCAGCTGGAAAAATCATGGCCACTGTGTTCTGGGACGCAGATGGTGTTACCCATGTTGATTTCCTTCACCGTGGAACAACAATAAATGCAGAATGTTACATCACAACGTTGCGAAATCTGAAATGAAGGCTAACAAGGATCCGAAAGGAAAAGGGAAATGTTTTCCTGCAGCATGACACTGCCAAACCACACACTTCACGTGCCACCACAGCAGAACTTCAAAACTTTTCCCCACCTTACCGCATCCTCCATAGAGTCCAGATTTAGCACCGTCTGACTTCCATCTGTTTCCGATAGTGAAGACGATCATCATTACGTTTCTGATGAAGATGCTGAGAGAACTATGAGACTGTGGTTGCGGAAATAGTGTCGATTTCTTCCGTGACGGCTTCAGAAAACTTGTTCGTCGTTAACAGAAATGTATCCAATTGGCTGGTGATTATGTGGAAAAGTGAATAGTGGTAGTTAAAGATCACATTCTAAGGATTATTTCTGCGTTTGACCTATTAAAATATTCCCTTCCAAACCCAATTAAACGAAGGAGGAGGCGTTTCTTTTCAATCAACCCTCGTACACGGATGACACCGAGTAATAGACCATTCTGTGGATTTACAAGAGAAAAGTATGACTGCCGAAGCAGAAATAAAACGTAAAGGATTGACAAATGTTCAGTTATGCACTTTCATACGTTTTTAACCTCCAGATCCACCACAGTTAACGTACGGTAACAAATCGTTCATTGCTTCCTTAATTTTTCCCGTCTTGTTTTATACCGAGGCGATGGAAAGCTTAGAGATTCATATCGTTGCTAGTTGCTTCGAGTCCATTCAGAGATTTTATCTTTTTTTGTTGGTAATGTAGCTTGGTATTTGCGAAACAGACGACTATGACTACGCCTGCCAGTTTGCCAGGAGACATATAACTTGAAGGGTTATGATTCATTAGTTACTATGACAGTTAAAGTTGTAACGAAAGGAAAGGATACGACACAGCTTTTGCTGAAAAACGGGAACTGATTTTGCAAGCTCCTACCGGTCTAGAAAGTAAGCACTTTACAAGAACGCTAACAAGATGTTGCTGCAGTAAGCACTCTCTCATTGCCATAATTGTAGGTTAGGTAGAAAGCTCACTATGTGAAAGATAAGAGTAACGGTGACTTATACGTGAAAAAAACTTCTTGTAATCAAAATAATACAGTGTAGTATATTACGTCGGAATTATCCAGAATATTTCATCGAAATGAGAAGAAAAAGTGAAGCAAATTTAAAAGAGCAGATCACTGTTACGAAAACACGTCAAACAATGAATACGACGTTGCATTCTCTGGACTACTCTATCGGCAAGAAGAATATACAGGGTGATTCAAAAAGAATACCACAACTTTAAAAATGTGTATTCAATGAAAGAAACATAATATAACCTTCTGTTATACATCATTACAAAGAGTATTTAAAAAGGTTTTTCTTCACTCAAAAACAAGTTCAGAGATGTTCAATATGGCCCCCTCCAGACACTCGAGCAATATCAACCCGATACTCCAACTCGTTCCACACTCTCTGTAGCATATCAGACGTGACAGTTTGGATAGCTGCTGTTATTTCTCGTTGCAAATCATCAATGGTGGCTGGGAGAGGTGGCTGAAACACCATATCCTTAACATACCCCCATAAGAAAAAATCGCAGGGGGTAAGATCAGGGCTTCTTGGAGGCCAGTGATGAAGTGCTCTGTCATGGACTGCCTGGCGGCCGATCCATCGCCTCGGGTAGTTGACGTTCAGGTAGTTACGGACAGGTAAGTGCCAATGTGGTGGGGCTCCATCCTGCTGAAATATGAATTGTTGTGCTTCTTGTTCGAGCTGAGGGAACAGCCAATTCTCTAACATCTCCAGATACTGTAGTCCAGTTACAGTAGCACCTTCGAAGAAAAAAGGACCAAAAACTTTATTGGCTGAAATGGCACAGAAAACGTTCATCTTAGGCGAGTCACATTCATACTGAGTTGTTTCCCGCGGATTCTCAGTGCCCCATATACAGACATTGTGACGGTTGACTTTCCTGTTAGTGTGGAAAGTTGCTTCATCACTAAACACAATCTTTGAAACGAAAGATTCATCTGTTTCCATTTGAACAAGGATAAAATCACAGAAAGCGATTCTTTTAATCTTATCAGCTGCAGACAGTGCTTGAACCAATTTCAGACGATAAGGTTTCATAACTAACCTTTTTCGTAGGACTTTCCATAGAATTGATTGTGGAATTTGCAGCTCTCTGCTAGCTCTGTGAGTCGATTTTCCTGGGCTGCGAACAAATGCTTGCTGGATGCGTGCTACATTTTCATCACTCGTTCTCGGCCGTCCAGAACTTTTCCCTTTGCACAAACACCCATTCTCTGTAAACTGTTTGTACCAACGTTTAATACAGCACCTATCAGGAGGTTTAACACCATACTTCGTTCGAAATGCACGCTGAACAACTGTCGTCGATTCACTTCTGCCGTACTCAATAACACAAAAAGCTTTCTGTTGAGCGGTCGCCATCTTAGCCTCAACTGACGCTGACGCCTAATCAACAGCGCCTCAAGCGAACAAATGTACAACTAAATGAAACTTTATAGCTCCCTTAATTCGCCGACAGATAGTGCTTAGCTCTGCCTTTTGTCGTTGCAGAGTTTTAAATTCCTAAAGTTGTGGTATTATTTTTGAATCACCCTGTATATTCGTAAATGGTATCCTACTAGGCTGGATCCGGATGTGGAATGTGGCTTGCTCTCCAAATTTCAGGTTTCTTTTTTTTTTAATTTCGGAATCGTTGTACGGAGCGACTTGCACTTAAAACAACAGTAAAGAGCTTTCTGCATTTCAGCATTATGTTCTTACAACCGGACGACCTAATGCTTCACGAAATCAGTGGAGAAGGCAACAGTGAGAGAAGTCCGGGATCCAATCAGTACATAATCAAGAGATCGGCTGAAATTAAGATTAGCTATAAACCGAACGCCATTAAACGTAGCAGGGCGTTTTGACTACACTTCGATACTAATTCCCGTACAAATATGGTGACGCATTTGTGCTAAAAACACCTCTAGGAGCAATCAGGTAGTAAATTGAGAAAAAACTGTGCCAATTTCAGGTCGTTGTGTCAACCCTGCTTACACTCAGTATGGCAAACCTGCTGCTCTTATGATTACTTTGATTTTTTCGATCTGTATTGCACTACAGGTTGAAAAGGTCATAATCCAGATGATGTTCGCACTGACTGGCAAGCTTCCTGAGTGACCAAGCAGTAAACGTTAGGTACAGGTGACACGTTTCATCGTTTTGATCTGCAGACATAAACAGAATGGCAATAAACTGTAGCTGAATTAAATCAGCCGATGTGGATGGAGTTTTGTTGCGTTTGTGGCAAAATATCTGATAGCGCCAGAAGAAAAATGGTTATAAAATGTATACTGCCAAAAGCAAGAAAATCTGTTGTTGGAAAGTAAACACATACGAATAATAAAAATTTCAGTGATAGGAAGTCTTTTCTGAAAGTATTTTCAGCGTTCTAGCTATTATTAAATGGTTTGGGTTGTTGTCATTACAGATAAACATTATCGATAACTAGGTATTACTCATTATTAGAATCACAGAAATGGGAAAAACGGCCTTTGGGATATTACTGAATTTTCTAGTCTTTTTAGAGGGATGGCCACAAAAGAAATATAGCTGGAGAGTAGAGGGCACAGTGGCTCCCGCCAGATTAGATGTCTGGATCAAATCATGCAGGATTACACTTATGAAAACGCATTCTTCTTGTTACTAGTGCAGTTAAGACACAACAACATCCTAGGCATTGTTCGGCAACTGTGTCGTCATAACCGTGATATTCAGGTATGTGACTAATGTAGCCTTCTAAATTCGTTTGATTTTTTCTTACCATCTGGATGAAATATTGAGAATAATCCCCACGTAATAAATCACACTGAGTTAGTAAACTTTTCTGATTCAAAGAATTTCGTATCGTGCATAAGCTATCCCTTGTCTCATCTTTCACATTGCGAGCTATGCACCTCAGCTACTATTATGGCAATGTGAAAATGTAGAGTAGTGAAACGCCTTGTCTGCTTACACCTAAAGGGCTCATATTTTACAACGATATCTGCTTCCGAAACGTTCCAATTTTACTGCAAAAGCTACTAACCGCCGCAAGTAAGCAGTGAGGAGTTAATTATCTGTCCATGAAGTTCTTCATATTGCTGGTGCAGTACTGCTGACGCTGTTTGGCACCTCGTCATCGTTCTCTCACTTTCTGGATTGGTGCTGAGTAATCCTACTAAACTGTCATGATGTTATCTTTTCATACAAATGAAGAATAATCATCGAATTTATATGACGTCAAGATCATAAATTTATTTGTTCGACCCAATGAAGGTTATTTCAAGCTTAAGTTTTACTGGTTTTATACTTAATGTTGTGAACTGTCTGCATTGTCTACTACCAGAGTAAGGGCAGAGAGCTAAACGAAGCAGTGTGGTGTTCGTTCCATGGCGCCATGATCATCTCATAATCTAGGGGATGGCAGTTGTAGCAACTACCGGTATGGATCCATTCGGATTTCTTTTCTTTTTCGTCTGCAAATATCCAGAATGGAAATCAGTAACAAAATGCTACGGAAACCTCTGCATTGACCGAATTGAACGATCAGTCTATTTTTACTGAATATTATTTTTAATCATCTACCATCTCATGTAATGCAATAAGCGACATTCATTATTAATTTCTTATCGTTACTATTATTGTTATTAGATTACGCACATGAAATTTCTATCCCTATTTCATACCGACGCATATACATGATCAGTGAACCTGGAACAATGGAATGTTGGATGTTTCGACGCACCGATTGTATACATGTACCACAACGTCTTATTTTCAGGGCATTTGTATATGACCAAATGCATTATAACTGTAAACGAAGACTATGTCTGTTAATGTTGTTAATTTGGTGTTCGAATGTGTTATGCCAATCTGTAAATAAGGGATACTTCTTGCTTTTGTTTACACAGCTACGTGTCACGGAAATTACAGGTATTTAAGAACTGTATTCGATTTCAGAGCACAGCTCGTAAGCCTTTTGGCAGTCTCGATAAAATAACTCGTGGGAGCAGGCATAATCGTCTTCTTTGAGTGTACCAAGAAACAATACGCAAAGAAAGTCGTAGGAGAGATTCGATGAAGCCATCAGTACATGCATCTGAATTCTTTACAATAATCGGGGACCGAACAAGGAGGGACATTGAATGAGCAGGCTAATTAGTATGCAATAAATGAGACAAATAGATATAAAGATGAAAGAAGTATGAAGGCATATAATTTGCACGTAGCCCGGATCAACAGTTCTATTTTCTATGTTAATGAACATAATTTTCATTTTATGGGGATTTCTCCCTCTGCCTATACTCATTTCCGACATTAATGGGAACGAACTATGGTGGTTTTTATACTTATTCTTTTTAGTGTGGAACCAATTCTATCGGAAATATTACCCAAGTATGGAACCGTGGGGTATATGATTTCGTCCGTTTGGTGTTTTTTAACACTTCTGTAAACATTTTTTACGAAGTTATAGTCGTATCCTCTGATGTGCGCTATGTCTTTTATCAAACTATAATCTCTGTCGAAATATATCTTTAACATGAAAATTGAAGCGTTAATTTTAAATAGTGCCTTTGACCTTGAAATTGGAAATATAACAGAAATTGTGATAAACTGATTACCAAATAAGAGCACTGGAGCAACGGTCATTGCTGATGAAGGCGCGAATTCTTTCTACACAACTAAAAGCCATGTAATGATCTGAAAAAAAATTGCTCTTGAGGTTTAGCCATTCACGTGCCGTAGTAATCTAATACCGAATCAGTTGTCTGGTTCGTTTATCTGTCGCAAGCGAAAGCAGGAGATTCACAGTTCGTAAATCGTGACCAGGTGATGCGTATTTGTGCTTTCTCAACATGATCGCAAGTAATGGTTAAATGATCGGCAGATAATTTCAAAGATGAGCTTCCTTACAGCAGAATAAATTCAATAGCTGAACGCGAACTGCATTCGACACATCGCATGTCATCAATCTGTAACAAACATTACAAAATCTTAAATCACGTATCTCTGAATTATTGTGAGAATTACTTTGATTTTAAAATGAAACACCAATACAACCAAATTTGGAAATATTTAATTATTATTCAGGACCTTATACTGACACAAAGAAAGATTTACATACACTCCTGGAAATTGAAATAAGAACACCGTGAATTCATTGTCCCAGGAAGGGGAAACTTTATTGACACATTCCTGGGGTCAGATACATCACATGATCACACTGACAGAACCACAGGCACATAGACACAGGCAACAGAGCATGCACAATGTCGGCACTAGTACAGTGTATATCCACCTTTCGCAGCAATGCAGGCTGCTATTCTCCCATGGAGACGATCGTAGAGATGCTGGATGTAGTCCTGTGGAACGGCTTGCCATGCCATTTCCACCTGGCGCCTCAGTTGGACCAGCGTTCGTGCTGGACGTGCAGACCGCGTGAGACGACGCTTCATCCAGTCCCAAACATGCTCAATGGGGGACAGATCCGGAGATCTTGCTGGCCAGGGTAGTTGACTTACACCTTCTAGAGCACGTTGGGTGGCACGGGATACATGCGGACGTGCATTGTCCTGTTGGAACAGCAAGTTCCCTTGCCGGTCTAGGAATGGTAGAACGATGGGTTCGATGAGGGTTTGGATGTACCGTGCACTATTCAGTGTCCCCTCGACGATCACCAGTGGTGTACGGCCAGTGTAGGAGATCGCTCCCCACACCATGATGCCGGGTGTTGGCCCTGTGTGCCTCGGTCGTATGCAGTCCTGATTGTGGCGCTCACCTGCACGGCGCCAAACACGCATACGACCATCATTGGCACCAAGGCAGAAGCGACTCTCATCGCTGAAGACGACACGTCTCCATTCGTCCCTCCATTCACGCCTGCCGCGACACCACTGGAGGCGGGCTGCACGATGTTGGGGCGTGAGCGGAAGACGGCCTAACGGTGTGCGGGACCGTAGCCCAGCTTCATGGAGACGGTTGCGAATGGTCCTCGCCGATACCCCAGGAGCAACAGTGTCCCTAATTTGCTGGGAAGTGGCGGTGCGGTCCCCTACGGCACTGCGTAGGATCCTACGGTCTTGGCGTGCATCCGTGCGTCGCTGCGGTCCGGTCCCAGGTCGACGGGCACGTGCACCTTCCGCCGACCACTGGCGACAACATCGATGTACTGTGGAGACCTCACGCCCCACGTGTTGAGCAATTCGGCGGTACGTCCACCCGGCCTCCCGCATGCCCACTATACGCCCTCGCTCAAAGTCCGTCAACTGCACATACGGTTCACGTCCACGCTGTCACGGCATGCTACCAGTGTTAAAGACTGCGATGGAGCTCCGTATGCCACGGCAAACTGGCTGACACTGACGGCGGCGGTGCACAAATGCTGCGCAGCTAGCGCCATTCGACGGCCAACACCGCGGTTCCTGGTGTGTCCGCTGTGCCGTGCGTGTGATCATTGCTTGTACAGCCCTCTCGCAGTGCCCGGAGCAAGTATGGTGGGTCTGACACACCGGTGTCAATGTGTTCTTTTTTCCATTTCCAGGAGTGTACATTACGTGTGTTCTGTACAAAAGCAAGAAACAAAGTCGTTCAGTTCGGGGAGAAGAGGCTCACTTCTCGATTCAATTTGTTTTACATCTATGAAAACGTAAGAAGTCTGACAGTTCCGACTTACTTCAGCCACGGGCTGATTTATCTACTTTTTTATCTAATTTCACAGTTCACACGCGATTTATTATATTTTTAAGGACCACATTAAACATTTCCTCAAGAAAAGAGTGCACATTCATGCCAGAAAGTAATTCTCAATTACATTTACATTTATAGAGACGCATCTTTCTTCAAGTAACACTCCATAGACCCCTCGAAGGCTTAAAGCTATTGTACATACAAATCACCTTCAAACTTTCCGAAAAACTTTAAGAAATCTCCATAAAATTGAGTGTAGCTGAGAAAAATGTCTTTTGCTTGTAATTTTTGGTTCTTCTTCGTAGCAGGTATGCTTACTTTTAAATATGTCGTTTTGCTTTTAGACACAAATGAAACAACAAGTACATTTATGTGAAAATGACAACAGTAGTTTACGTAGTCATATATACGGTTTGATTTTATGAGTTTATACACGTAGTATTATTGGCAAGTATGAGTTCTTTCCTTCCACTGTATAACGAACCGTGTGTAGTTCATTCAGTTTTGTTTGATTTATGGAAAAGTAGTTAGTTTTGAATGGTCTTTTCTTTATTCAATGGTACGTCGACTTGTTGAATGCAGACGGTACATGGTGTTACGGTAGATTGGCAATGAAATTTGGATTCACAGGATACTGTGTTTACGAGTTCATGACTTGTTTCTACTATCAACAGCCCGACACAGGTGAGTAACTTTTATTTCACTACCTTCACTTATTTCTCTTCGGTAACACTGCTTGTATTAAAAGGTCTTTGGCTCTACGTTATGTCACCGAAATAGCATTTCCTATTTAAATTGTCCGTGTGTTTACGCACTAAAATAAACACCACACCAGCAACTGGTATTGTTTTCGTTATCAAAGTCGATCGTGATCATAATTTACAGAATACAGTTCACTGTACAAGTTTTTCATCTCTAGTACAGTGATATGATACAATTTGTTCCTTTCAAAGAGAATATTTACATAATTGCAGATCTCCAAGTGTGGAACATTTCGGTCAGAAACTTTCGTCTTGCCTCAATAATCCACACACGAAAATAATTTTTATGGAAAAGGGTAGGACATTGTATTGTGTAGATCTGCCAAAAGCGTCATACACCGGCTGCGAAAAAAACAAAACAGAAAGATCTAAATGACAAAACGTCAGCAGAATCAAATGACACAAATGTTCATGAATAAAAAATGGAAAAGTGTCCTATCGCAATCTCCATTTTCGCTCTTATTTGTCTATAGCAACATAGGTACAGAAACATGCACAAATAAATGCACTGAGAGTGAAGAAACAGAAACAAGTAATATCACTTGTCTGTTACAGTCGTGAAAATTGACAGTCACAATATAATGTTCTCTAATCTAAATAACCAACTGCGTTTATTAGTTACTGGGAATAATTCACTAAGTTACGTACAAATCTATGCACTGCCTTTTCAACATGTCAAAATTCTTCAAATTCTGTAGAGCACGTAGCAGTATATCTTTGTACCCTAAGCAAATTGGCAACATTTCACACGTTATGGGTTCATAACCCATTATTTCTATGACAGATTGTTTGTTTTGAAATTAAATCCTAAAATCTAGGTTATTACTTACAACATAAATATATATTTTCTCCATAACACTAGTTTGGTTAACCCATGTCGTGAATTTTTACTAAATGAATAAAATTGTGACTAAGCTTGAAATGCACATTTGTATTCATTTGTTAGCCAACATAAGGATATCACAAGTGATTCTTCTTGTAAATACTCAGCATACTAAAATATGTAGTAACATATCAGATTTTTCAACTTTCTGCTGATGTGACATATTTTATCAACATTACTTTGCCATGTAATTTCATGGATGCTACATTAACTGATATTCTTAATTATCACATTAAACTAACAAATTCACAGATTTGGTTTCTATGTATACAGGGTGTTACAAAAAGGTACGGCCAAACTTTCAGGAAACATTCCTCACACACAAAGAAAGAAAATATGTTGGACATGTGTCCGGAAACGCTTACCTTCCATGTTAGAGCTCATTTTATTACTTCTCTTCTAATCACATTAATCGTGGAATGGAAACACACAGCATCAGAACGTACCAGCGTGACTTCAAACACTTTGTTACAGGAAATGTCCAAAATTTCCTCCGTTAGCAAGGATACATGCATCCACCCTCCGTCGCATGGAATCCCTGATGCGCTGATGCAGCCCTGGAGAATGGCGTATTGTATCACAGCCGTCCACAATACGAGCACGAAGAGTCTCTACATTTGGTACCGGGGTTGCGTAGACAAGAGCTTTCAAATGCCCCCATAAATGAAAGTCAAGAGGGTTGAGGTCAGGAGAGCGTGGAGGCCATGGAATTGGTCCGCCTCTACCAATCCATCGGTCACCGAATCTGTTGTTGAGCAGCGTACGAACACTTCGACTGAAATGTGCAGGAGCTCCATCGTGCATGAACCACAAGTTGTGTCGTACTTGTAAAGGCACATGTTCTAGAAGCACAGGTAGAGTATCCCATATGAAATCATGGCGGTGAATCGAGAAAGTACAGCACATACTGACGAAACTAAAATGAGCTCTAACATGGAAATTAAGCGTTTCCGGACACATGTCCACATAACATCTTTTCTTTATTTGTGTGTGAGGAATGTTTCCTGAAAGTTTGGCCGTACCTTTTTGTAATACCCTGTATATACATTCCCATTTATAGCTATCTTCAGGAAAATACTTTTTTACTCGATAAAACGTTTCGGATCATAATGACGGTACAGGCCTTTGATCTTTTTGGAATTAGGGGGTGCTAATAAATATGATCCATCGTGCCAGTTTTAACAATTTTGAACGAACTATTGGGCAAAAGAGCTATTTTTGTTCTTCCGTTTTTCATAGATAGTTTAGCGTGAATTTTAAGTAGAATTAAATCTCCTACAGAGGATTTTTCAGTTCGGCCTAGCCGTTTGATGTACGCACACTTTCTTGTTTCCACACATCTGTTTAAGGATATGATAGCTTCACTTATATTTTCTTGAGAAGATATACTGTTGTCTAGTATTTGAGGAAATGGGTCTACCCCTTCATTTCTATGTTCTTTGCGCAACATGAACTCGTCGGGGGTGTAACCTGTCAAAAGGTGTAGTGAACCACTCATTTCCTGCTGACATGAACATGGTCCAGCAATGTGAATAGCTTTTATCTCTCCAGGTTTAGTTGTTAGAATGGGGTGCAATGGTACCTTAGCTGGTGTGTTTATTCACTTAGCTCTTTAGCAGACGTAGCAGGTTCTCAACAATTGATGCACGCATCTGCGCAGTTTTGGCAGATAACAATAAGATGCTATTTTTTTGTTTACATTTCTCTACTTCCACATGCCCCCACGCTAAGTGCATGTAGCAGAAGAGGTGTTGCTTATGTCCTTGTTATATACAAACACATTACGATTCGGATTCATGGTCCCGGCGGAGGTTCGAGTCCTCCCTCGGGCATGGGTGTGTGTGTTTGTCCTTAGCATAATTTAGGTTCAGTAGTGTGTAAGCTTAGGGACTGATGACCTTAGAAGTTAAATCCCATAAGATTTCACACACATTTGAACATTTTTGATTCGTATTCAGCAGGAATGCGATGCAACAAAACATTATTGTACAGCCTGCAAAATTTCGCTGTCTTGTAGTTGGGCTAATGTCGATTTTCTATATTATCCTTTTTCATCTGTGATAAGCATTTTGTGAAGCGCTCATGTCTTTACACATGTCAAGATAATGTTTGCTGCGTGCTCTTTCTTTCATTAAGTGTATCTTACAATCATTTGCTTGTTCCATATGTTAAGCAAATTCGGGTAACCGTTGAGTCAACCTGGAAAATGCCTCAGCAGTTATGCTTTCACTGTCCTTAATATAAAAACCTGAAAATCATATTTCTTCAAGGAAAGTCACCATATGGTTAATCTCTGATTAACCAAATTACAGAACAGCAAAAAACTCAACCCTTGTGGTCACAAAGAACTTTTATGTGATGACCTTAGATATAGTAATTGAATTTACAAAATGACCACACGACAGCAAGTGCCTCTTAATCTGTTGTCGAGTAAGCTCTTTCACTCTCAGCCAACACTCTGCTCGTAAAGCTAATGAAATGTATTTTAGTCTTCCTTTCATCCTTTATTATTTGAAAGAGACATGAGCCGAGTCCTGAGCAGGAATACAAAAGTCTTTACTCGTGTTTTGATAACGAAGTGTATCAGAAGATTATAATGCTTTCTTTATGTTATCAAAACCTTCCTGACGTTTTTGTGACCGCACTCAGAGAGCCTCGACCTTCAACAAATTTAGTAGTTCAGCAGAACAGAATGTTTGATAAATGATGCGAGACCGTAAAATCCCTTTCACTTTTTTTCGCGTAGGAGAAAGAATTTTTTTTTATCGCACAAGTTTTCTATGGAGCAAGTACAATATCGGAAGAGGATATGACATAATCCAATAATTTTATATCTTCTTTGGCAAATTTTGATCTGTCAAGTTTAGCGGTAACCCTTTATGCTGAAAATTTCATAAGTACTCTTTTCAACAATAAAATATGTTTTTACCATGTAGGCGTTGCAATCAATAGATCTTCAACATATACTGTGGCTTCGTCTAACATATCAGGACCTAAGACAGTGTCAATAACTGCAAGAAATACAACAGAACTAACATTTAATCCAAAAGATAATACTTTAATCTGGTACGAACGTACGGAAAAAATGAATGCCTTATACATTTGGGACTCTTACGATAACGCATCCTGCTAAAATGAAGACCACAGATCGTCCATGGGCAAGTACTTTATGTGATGGAATCTCTGAACTTGTCCTTCGAGCACTTCTGGTCCAGTAATAACAGGTAGCAAACTTACTTGTGTTGCGTGCGTCCAGAACCAAACGCAGACCTCCTCATGCCTTACTGACTGCTAGCAATGTACTGTAGTACGATGACAATGAAGTTTCTATTATTTTCCAAGCTAGCATTTACGCGTATTTCCTGTTTAACTGCCTCTTTCTCCACCCACGGAATGGAACTAATTTGTCGCGTAAAAGCCTCATGGAGAACGACATTCATCTTGTAAACATATTCTTTGATGACTCATGAACTACGGGGAAAAAACATTTATAAATGACAATAACAGTTCAGATAGCTCAGATTTACACTGTTCGGTAAGGTATTGTGATTGTTGTGCCTTAGCGAAAATTTCACTTGTGTCAGGTAAATCTGAGTTTACATCAGTTGAGACAAGTTCGCCATTACTTTACTCAAAAAGATCACATTTTACTCACTGTACTTAGGTGGCTAGTATCTTTAATTTCATGTTCTGGGGACTTTGCCTTAATGCGCACCAAATTCAAAATAATTTCTCTTCCTCCAACATTTAAATGAAGTATTCCATTCCGGAGATCCACCATAGCATTCGCGCTTTGTAAAAATTGCGTACCAGCTATACAGGACACAGACACAGCCTTAAAATCGAAAAACGTGATTTCCATTGCTCCGCTTTCAAGCAGCACGTCAATCTGTGCCAGCTTTTCAGCACCTTGTGTTCATGCACCAATGTGTCCTGAGGCTCCATTGCGCTGGAAAAGTCGGCACCTTTTTTTACTTCACACGTCTCTTTGAAAAAATACAAAGCACTAACATTTAATTTCGCTCTCTTGTCAGTAACTATAGTGGGTGGTACGCCTCCTACTGAAGCGTTTACTGCTCCCTGCACTTAATCTTCCCTTCGTAACATTCTACACTGATGCAGGAGAAACTGATTCTTAGTTAATGTGTACGGTAGTGTACTTCACGGAAAGATTATTTTTTCTGCCGTGAGCTCTGCTCGCTTTCCAGTTCACACTGGCGCTGTACCTCCCCAGCATTTCCTGTCCAGTTTCCTTACGAGGCATGTTTTTTAACCAAGTACCGTTTTGAAATTAAAAAAAGACGTACTAAGATATCTCAATAATTTTATTTTTACATGAAAGCCTGTACCTTAATCTACACACTGACGCCATTACAGTCTGATTCTTCCATGTTTACGCTGTGTACTGAGTGGTTCAAATGGTTCAAATGGCTCTGAGCACTATGGGACCTAACTTCTGAGGTCATCAGTCCACTAGAACTTAGAACTACTTCAACCTAACTAACCTAAGGACATCAGACACATCCATGCCCGAGGCAGGATTCGAATCTGCGACCGTAGCGCCTAGAAGCGCTCGGCCACTCCGGCCGGCTGTACTGAGTGTTTAAGATGCCTCCGATAATCGTGAGTCCCGCCGACTGTGAAGTACGGGCTGTTATAAGATTTCTTAGTGCTAAAGGCCTAAAAGCGATCGATATTCATGGTGAGATCTGTGAAGTTTACGGAGAAAACATTATGAGTATACCTTGCTAGGTGGATGTCAATAAGTATGAGGGGATAGGACTGATCATGTTTGAGTATAGAACATTACTGTGTTAGAACGCTATGCCTGACTTGTGCTGAAATACCTGAAGATCTATAACACCTGCGTTACCAATTGCTGTTACAGAAAGAGCCAGTTTAAGACTTTAGCCCCTTTAGACATTAGGAGAGCTTAGCCTGTTGTGATGCTTTTGATATCCTCGAGTTGCCAAAGATATTGCAGCCGTTGGTAGTGGATTCGACGATACCAACATTGTCGAAGACATACTGACAGCATGTTGCGCACTGGCAGGCTCTTCAGTGTGGTAGACAGTTAACAGCTCCAGTTGTTGAGCGTTTTTAATAATAGCTCTTTTAACAACTGCAAATAAATACTCAATAAGCTGAAAATATCTCCGTTATATAAACATGAGATCAGTATTGTTATTTTTCCTACTCGCATGAGAGAACTGGGCAGGACTCTTACACTGACAATGAGCGGCATTCGTGGGGAGGGAGGAGGGCAGTGGGAAGAGGGAATTACTTTTCCCAACAATTTCTTGCTTTAGTATTACTAGTAAGTCATGTGCGTATTCCAGGTAGTGTCAACGTACTTTGTAGAAAATAAACAGCCACAGGCATGTCTGGAAACTGCACCGCAAGTGGTTCATAATCCAAGCTGAAGAAGAATCTGTATAACTTCGTGAAACAACCTTTGAAACGTCCCCTTAGAAAAATTTATGAATGACTGTGCTGATAAACCTCTTACGTTATTTGATTTTCAAATAGCTGAGCAGAACTGAACGTACTCGGGCATTTCGCTCTTTACCTATTCTGTTCAACACTAAACTGACACACAATAATTTTAGTGCAACGCAATCTGACTTTCAAAAATCCCTACAAAAGAATGGCCGTGACTAACAATAATCTATACCTTTCATGAATCACTTACCTCACAAAAATCTTCGTTACTCAAACTACTGCAATACAGCGAGCGCCAATACTGCCACCTAAATAAAATATTCTAACTACTGAAGCCACTAACTACTGATAGGCATAGTTAGCAAATGAAAGATTTTGATAGAGAACAAACAATGTATTTACCTTAATAGTGTTCAAAAGTCATAATATATATATATATATATATATATATATATATATATATATATATATATATATATATAAGTTCATGACATCCAGTCTTACAAATTTACTCTCTCTGATGGACACACATGCAGATCATCCCCTCTCAAAACTCCGCCATCTCTCTCCCCACATCCACCACTGCTGGCGGCTCACCTCCAACTGCACAACGCTACGCGCAGTTAGCACCCAACTGCCCAACACTACAATAGCAAATTGAACAATGCAAACCAGCCACAGACTGCACACAGCATAGCCAGTGATTTTCATACAGACCGTTACGTGGCGTTACCAATATAAAAACATAGCCCCCATGCTCCCCACAAAAAATTTTCCAAATTTTTTTCGCAGTGGCCAATACAGATTTGAAAAAAATTTTTCATAATTAGAATAACAAACATATCAAATGCACACACTTATTGATACACTGTTGGTCAAAAGCAAATAGTGTTCTCATAAAGACAGTCCTCATCATTTATCACAATAGTAATTACAGTTTTTTTTCACAAAGTCTCATTAGTAAAAGAAAATTCACACGGAAGTAGTGGATTTCCATGCAGTCTTGAGGAAGTAGTGTTGTCCTTCCAACGGAAAGACTGTGCTGACTCTTGACATGCAGACAGATAATGGGCCACAACAGAGCAAGCCCACAGCAGAGTCAGTCGAAGTTTTGAAGAATATTGGTAGGTAGGTCATCACAGAGCAGACCCACTGTAGTCCTGGTAGAGATTATGGTATTGGTGTGCCACCAGAGGTGCAGACCCACTGCAGTCCTTTTAGAAATAATGGTATTGGTGGGCCATCAAAGATGCAGACCCACTGTAGTCCTTGTAGAGACGGCCAGCAGCCATCTGTGGCGACTGTGCAGGTGCACAATCACCATCGATGAGTCTTGCAGACAATATAGCAAGTGCATAAACCACCATTTGTGCACTCACAAAATTTCTGGAATTGTCCATAGAACCAGCAATGCTGTTAACCAGTTCCTTGCTGAATTATTAACACACGTGCAAACACTAACAGTCCCAACTTCTCACATAGTGTGCATATACTATAACCAACAGAAATGTGTGCACTGAAATGAATGCTTACAAGTTACTTAATTTGATGAACTGGTGTCAATTACAATTTTATAAAATGAGAATACAATTACAAAGGTACAGAAAACATCATTAAAAACATAATAATACAGATAACATTTGTAGTAATACAGGCTTTACAAAAGAATAGAAATAGACATATACATCAGTGTTACAGGAATTATGACACAAGTAAATATATAAAATAATGAGAATAGTTTTCGAAACATTAATTTCACACATGAGCATTAAAACAGAACAGAATAAATAATGTCTAAACATATTTACAAAGTAAATAACATAGTATTAAAAAATTCTACACCATAAATCTTATTAGGTAAACACATAAAGACAGGAAAAACACAAATACACCAGGGTGCACAAAAACATAGCGGAATAATACAAAAGGAAAGGACAGGGTTCGTTTTCAGTGTAACATTTGGTACTGCAGTCCAACCCAAAATTTCATTCCATAGGTCTTTGCAGCACAAAAAAAAAAAAAAAAAATCCTGTCTAACCCTGTTGTCCCTAAACCCTACTGTTTTGTTCATATCCTCTTGCGAAAAAAAATTTCTCATTGTACAATACTCACTTTTGCCCAAATCTTTTTCATATAACTTCTCAATGCATTCTTTCCCTATTCCTCATAGTTTCTTATATAGTCTACCCCCTCTTAAGCTAACTTAAATCTACTGAGCTCAGATATATATATATATATATATATATATATATATATATATATATATATATATATATATATATATAAGGGACAGGCAATGCAGCAGCACATAACAAATTAACACAAACAGCAATGACAAAAAAATGGAAATTGGCAAAGCAAGCAGCAGTATATCTAAATTAGCAAAGCAAATGCCACATTACAAATAATATGAGCCAATGTGCAGCAACAAGAAAAATAAATCCGTAGTAAAACTGCCTTAACAGAGTAATACAAAATGAAATTTAGTAGCACTATGTCTGGCAAACAGCAGCAGCAAATGCTATAACTTATATCTAAACATGACAAAGCTCAAGCAGAAAAAATATTACAGTAAAGATGGGCATGTCTAATACCTATGTCACATCTTAACACTAGAGTGATGCTTCATGATAACTTACTCTAGCAGACAAGTTACCAAATCGTTAAAAAATTATTTATGAAATTCCTGTGAAGGGAAATGTCTATTTGTGTTCCCTTTTTTTAAGAAAGTAGATCATAAAATTATTGTTTAATGGATCTGTAGACAGAAAATATGTACATTAGTACATCTATAAAATTTTATTTTAACCAATGCTGCAGTGCAGCTAGAAACTAGATATTAAACAAAACAGGCAAATACACACATAAAGCAAGGCATGAAACTTCATGCACTAGCCATATGGCATTTCGTAAGGCAGTAAAAAATCTCTCAACTAGAAAGACAGTAGACATAATCAGGTGTATAGACATAGAATATTTCTCATCGTTTCATTAGCCATTTCAGTAAATATCAGAAAGTACGAGCTCAACAGTATAATCATATGCTTCCAAGTAATAGCGTGTCATATTTGCGATGCTTTCTACAAAGGAATGTCAATAATGAGGTTAATGACCTCTTTTTTTTCTCCACCTAATGGCTTTTTCTCCAGGAAGGTGGGCGCCCACAATGCATTACGTCAAGGTCACTTAGCTTTCTTACCGAAATATTTACGACAGCAGTTTGTGCTACAGTGACAGTCTCATATAAAAAAATTTCACAGTTCGAGAATTTGTGTTACAAATGTGTAGAAACGAAATCCTATAAATATAAGTGTCCAAAAAATTTTCGCCGGCATTGTGAAACATTCACGCATGCACACACATTTCATAACTCTTGAAGTACGATTCTTGGTTTTCAACATCCATTTTCACAAATCAGAGTCCCTAACAGCTATTCATTATTTCTTACCTTATTACACATATACATGTTCGTCGACACTTCTTCAATATTTCATCATAATAAATATGTAGCATAATCAAATTCCTCATATATCATCAGCTTATTGATCATAAACATACCTCAACAGCATAGTACACATCGTCATCATAATAATAACATCATAAAAACTCAGCCAAATCTCAAAAACGTCGTAGCGTTCTGCATTAATTTCAAAACCTAAAAACAATTCTCTGCTCATTTCAATAGTGTCATCTACCTCAAACGTACTTTAAAATCATGATCCCATGCCAGACACATCATTCAAAGCTCTCATAGTATTATAATGGTTCAGAAAAGATATGAATAGTTCACAAAGTACAGACAAAATACAATTTCATAAGTGTGAAGTTATCCAACTGTGTAATTACGCAAACATCTGTCACTGACGTAGTAAAAAACAAATATGTTTGTTTCTCTGTTAAACAATAAGATAGCTGTGTAATTCTGTGTTGGAGAAATATGGTACCGATGTGTAAAGTTGTATAAGCATATATCATATTAGCTAGGGCTCCTAGCGCTCGCTACACGCTTAGCACACAAAGTAGGCGTGTACCCCCAGAGGATTAATGTAATTATAACCTCAGGTGTTACCGATTACAGCAATGGAATGAAGTGTATCATGGAAGACCTTTGTATCTTTGTATTTCAATAATCTTTAAAAATAAATGTTTTAAGTACAAAATTAATCACTCAAATACGTGTACTGTAGCGCTAAACTGTGCGTCTTGTTGTAGGACAATCTCTGTCATTACTTAAAGCTAGAAAATGTGCCAAGTGTCATAATTATCATCGTCCGTATGCAAAGTTCTGTAGAAGTCAATGTACTTACCTCGTAATAAACAAAGTGAAATGCTATGCGTATAGATATCGTAGTTATTACGTATATCACCGTTATCAAGAAAGTACTATACTGTAACGTATTGTTGTGTTACAAAAAAGGCTGTGTCATTGTAGCTATTCCACAAAAGTTACTACTAAAACATGTTTTACTTTCCATAAGGATTCAGAAAAACTGTGCAGATATAAAGCAGATACAGAACAATAGCAATAATATAAATTGTGTCATACATTAGTAGCGTAGTGATATAATAGTGTAGCTGTCAAAGAAACCAAATACTAAGTCATCTTTATTCTCACAGAATGTACTTCAAATAAAGAATGTCTTTTCAAGTAAACCAAAATTTTGCATTAAAATCTCATTAGCAGTATATGTTCTAAGTATATAAGCCTCATAGTCGTTACGTAATAGTGCAACTAACAAGCGAGAATGTACACACACAATAACACTGTGTCCTCTGTTCACTATAACAATGCATTTGTAATTACTGGTCTAAATAAGTTCCCTAGGTTCTTGACTTGATAGTTAACTTTAAAACAAAGTTGCATGTTAACAGTTTCTAAGTGTGACAAAGCTTACTAGTAGCGTGAAGTGAAAAATTTTATGGCAAAGACTAAGTTAAAAAGCAGACTATCTTTCAATAAACGGTTTTACGTGTGAAATGTGGTGCAATCCTTTACTCTTCCTAGTACGCAGAGTTTCAACTTCAACGCAATTATCATGTGGTATACGTCGGATTCTGTAAGGTCCATTGTAAATCAGAATGAATTAGTGACCCAAGTGTTTCTTCTTATGTGACAATGAATGAGCTTTAATGAGAACTTTCTGACCAATATATAATTTCTTTGCGTTTGCTTTACCATGTAGTATTCTCCTTTTGTCTGCTGCAGATTTTATATTTTTAATAGCCAAATCAATTATGTCTTTGTGTCGAAGTTTATGTGTATTCGGAAAAGGTACAATCTCTCTGATTCTGTTCGGTGGTTCTTCATTCTTCGGTACAAGAATACGTGATAAAGCAGTGGAGTCATGAGGCATTTCATTCAGCACGTTTTGAAATAAGTGTAAATATCTGTCCCAATGTTGATGCTTTCAGTGACGATAAAGTCTGCAAAGCTTATTGATTTCTTTCATAATCCGTTCAGATGGGTTACAATGTGGTGAGTACAATGTAATAAAAACTGGTTTGATTTCATGATTCCGAAGCATGTGTGACCAAACAGCAGACCTGAATTGCGGTCCGTTATCTGAAATGACTTTACTAACGTGTCCAACTTCACATAAGAAATTTTTAACAAAGGCGTTGGATACAGACCGTCCAGTGGCTTTACGTAACGGTGTGAAAGAAACTAATTTTGAAGTAAGTTCAACAGCGACTAGAACGTACGAAAATCCATTATATGTTCTGACAAGGGGTCCCAAGAGATCAACAGCAGCAAATTCTTTTAATTTAGAAGGAATGATAGGAAACAATGGAGCACGATGTGAGATAGTAGATGGTTTAGACTTTTGACAAAGTTTACAAATAGACAAGACTCTTCGAATGCTCTTTTCCATATTGTTAAAATAACAAGTCTTCCGAAGAATATGATAACATTTTCGTGGACCAAAATGTGCGTAGCTGAAATGAATGTACCAAATGAGCTTATTAACAAAATCGTCTGGAATGCAAAGTACCCATAGCTTGCCATCAACAGTGCAGCGTTTGAAGAGTATGTTGTTTATAGCCAGATAATAATGCCGAATCTGTGTGTGTGTGTGTCTTTTCATGCCATTTATTTTTGATGTCTTTCCAAATCGGATCTTTATCTTGTTCATGAGCAACGTCCTTTAAGGACGTGATGATGAAGTTCTGAAAGGTGACTTTCTGAATGTAAAGAATACTGAAATTTTTCTCGAGGTTGCCTTCTGTGTTACTTTTCTCAAGCCCAGCCGGTGCGTGTGACAGTGCGTCCGCAACAATGCTCTCCTTGCTGGGAATGTAGACTATACTGAAGTGGAATTCTTGCAGAAACAATGCCCAACGTTTTAAGTCGTCATGATTTAATTTTGAAAATATAAGAAATTGTAATGCACGATTATCACTGTATACTTTTACGAGCTTACCAGAAAGAAAGAAACGGAATTTGTTAAATGCCCAAACGATAGCTAAAGCTTCTAATTCACTAACGGAATAATTTTTTTCAGATTTTGTTAGCACTCGGCTAGCGAAAGCAATGGTTTTCTGAACAGTAGTGTCAATTTCTATGGCTTCTTGAAATAAATGGGCACTAAGACCAACTTTAGAAGAATCTGTGCTAAGGCAGAATTCTTGTGACAGATCTGGATGAGCTAGTACTGGCGCGTTAAGTAGTGCTTCTATCAAAGAATTGAGTTCCAGCTGTACCTGTTCGTCCCAGTTCCAAATAGTATTTTTTCCAGTGAGAGAACAAAGGTTTGGTGTAACTAGAATTTGCACACTCAGAAAACGACGGTAAAAATTTACGAGACCTAGAAAACTGCGGACTTGTTTTTTTTTTTGTGGATGGAACTGGAATGGCTCTGATTGCTTCTAACTTTTCGGGGTCCGGCTGAATGCCTTCAGAAGAAATAATATGTCCCAAAATCTTCACCTTTGTCCTACCGAATTTGCAAAAATTCTGCAAAAATACGTAACAAACTGTTGAGGATGCGATTAAGTTGTTCCCATGAAGCTTCTGCTATTAGAATATCGTCCACATATAATGTGATGTGACGTTTTAAGAACTCAGGTAATATGGAATTTAGCCTGCGAATAAATGCTGCCGAAGATATGTTCAAACCAAAAGAAAGTTTCCGAAATTGATAACAAACGCCGAAACAAAGAAAAGCTGTGTATTTTCTACATTCTGGATGAAGTTCGATCTGATAAAAGCTGGATCTGAGATCAATAGAAGACAACACTTTTACACCATTAAAATTTTGTAGAAGTTCTTCCATCGTTTGCGGCGTGTCTGTTTCAGGAATGATGATAGTTTTGATCTTTCTCGATTCTAAGACAAGCCTGATCGATTCATTTTTCTTCTCAACAACAACATATAATGGATTGTTGTATGAGCTTACTGTAGGCTCAATAATGCCCTCGTCAAGCATAGATTGTATTTCTGTTCTATCACGGTCCCTACAATGTGCTGGAATTACGTATGGTCTAATACAAAATTTAGTATGCTCACGAACACGAAATTGGTGTTGAAATCCCTTGATTGTTCCTGTTTTGTGAGTAAAAGCTGTGGAATGTGCTTTTAAAATCTCAAAAAGGTACAGCCTGACAGTGTCATTACAATTCTCAATTGTTTGAATTTTATTCTGAATTAAATCATTAGTATCAAATACGCCGCCGATATCATCCCTGTGAGTACTTGTAGAGTGATTGTTAGTGTCAAGTTCCATCGAAAATTCCGAACTGTTGTCTAACAGGAGGTAAAGCCAATTAATTTCCTCGTCATGGTTTGAGAGCCAATCTTCAAATTTCAAAACTAGTGACTTACCTTCTTTCTCTAAACTTATTTCAGCATTGTGAAAGTTTAAGATTGCTTTGTAGTCATTCAAAAAGTCTACTCCCAATATAATTTCCGTCGACAATATGGAACAATAAGAAAGTTCATAGAGAAGCTGTGGCTTTGACAAAAAAATTCTAAGTTTGTTTGTTGGCGTACATCTACACTTTTTCCAGCGACTGAACCTTGTAATTTAATCTTACGTAACGGAAGTGTGGGGAAATCGATTTGTTGCATTTGCTAAAGGCTGTTTCACTAATTACTGAAATGGGGCTGCCAGAGTCAAGTAATTCCGTAAATTTTACGTCGTTTGCTGTAAGTGAATTACAGGATATGCAATGTTGTTATGTTTTACGTCGTGTTCCTGGATTAAGATGTCCCTAATGTCTTCCATTTTTACGTAATTAATAGCCACGGCAGCTACGTCGTCAGCTTCATAAGTACGTTTTGTGGCTGCCAGCGGTGTGATTCATTGCTTATTGTCTCTAACTTCTACAAATTCACCTTGCCGAGAGGTCCCTGCCCTGTTTGAATCCCGCCAGTTCTGATGAAATTCAGGTCTGTCGTTTTGTCGGTAGTTTACATAGTTTCTTTTTTGTCGGTCATGTGGTGGAGAATTTCTCCCGGAATCGTAACTGCGAGGTGGACCGTTGCATCTGAAGTGATTCTGTCTCCCTTGATAATAATTATTTTGATTCCCATATTGTCTGTTTCTCTGATTGTCTCTGTGATAGTCATTAGGTGATCTTTCCCTGTAATTATTATTACTCTGCCAACGGTTGTCATTCGGGTGGTGTCTGTTTTGGTCACGATTTACGTTGTAAGAATAGCCTTGTCGTGTCCAGTTATTATTTCTGTCATCGTGGAATTGTGACGGATGTGACCTGTAATTGTTGTGCTCCTGTTTCGCGTTCCGCGATTGTCAGTTGAAACATGCCTTTTTTTTTATTTTATTATATTGTTCCCGCTCGTTCGGGATCTGAATGGCAGCCCAAATTTAGATAATTAATTAATGTGACCGTGTACCTATTGGGCTGGCAATCGGAGTGGACTGCTCAGGGGATGTTACATTCCGTATTGTCCTTCGCAAATACTGTAATAAGTACTGTTTGGTGGTAAGAAGGACACAACACAGTTTCACAAACAAGATCTATATTCTTAGCAAAAGCACAAAATAAGGAGACAGCCACTGCCTTCGTCAATACACTGTTAATGACGGCTAATCTCAGCACAGGTTTCTTTAGCTATTCTTAATCGTCACACGCAACATCCAATCACTGTAATCCAAGTAATGCCGGCGCGGTAGACGCGGAAGTTCAATAACGGCACTTAATATCACTGAAATCACTCTGTAATTAAACTTTCTCACTTTCCCGTATAATACTAACACAAAGGGGTTAAACCGCGGCGATGGCCACTCCCTTTGTCGATAATTTACATTAATTCAACTGCTGGTTTCTGCACAGCTCTGCCCGCCTCGCGGGAACCTACCACACCCTGACTCGGCACTCTCCACTCTAACTCCTCTCCGCCCAGTTCTTCCCGCCTCGCGGGAATCTACCCAAGCAGCACTCGGCACTCCGGTGAACCCCCTCTAGCTCTCGCGACCTGCACACAAACTACTCGATAGTTGCCCTGTCGACCTGTGTGAGCGCAAACTTAGTAGTAAGGGCCTGCGGACCCCTTACATCCCCGCCCTCAAAAACTTCTTTTGAACCGCAGGCGAAAAAGAATCGGCAAGGGATTAAAAACATGGTTACATTTGAACAGAACATACAATACAAATAATTAATGAATTTACAATTTGTCAAAATAGTCCTGGACTCCGGTAGTGGGCTGCCTCCACAACAATTTCTACAAAAGGTTATTACATCACATAAATGGTATTGTCCAAAATTACAATTTTTCATCTCAACCAGCAATAGTCCTCTCTAGTCCAATATCAGATGACAACACACAACATATACACTCAAAATTCATTACCTAAACACAGAACATATGAATTATTACTACAAAATAGTTATTACAGGTTTTACTTTCATCCCTAGATAATCTTTGACATGAAATATACTACTCTAATTGTAATACATCACAAAACACAATGTAAATAAACCCTTCCCTCTTTCAAATGTCCAATTTTACAGCTAAATGTTCTAACCATGTCTTAGCAGGTTTATTCGGGTCCTTATAGCCCTCACTCTTGACCGGACCTCACCTGGAGTGTCCTTCGGTTTTTCGATTGCTCCGCCTCTTCCTCGGAAATCAGACGAATGATTAATATGAATCCTTGGGTCATTACTCCCTTCTCTGTTTCGACCATTAGCTTGCTTGTATTTCTGTGATCTAATAGACTCCAATTGGTCCAGTATCTTCATTAAGGCCTCTCTACCTTTAATTAGGCCCCTGGATACGGTTCCTTGCCTTTCCTGATTCAATCTTCCTTTTATCGCAGATACCATTACGTTGTCACTCAGGGGTTGTTCCAAAGTCTCGTTCCATTTCCACAAATGTTTGGCAAACTCTTCCGACGTTCCTTTCCAATTACTAAGTGGTCTGCATCGTAGTGGGTCCTCAGGTGCTGCACACTGACGACTTTTGGGCCAGCATTTCTTCAATAATCCTCCTCCAAACTGATCATAATTAGTAGTCTCTTTCTTCCTCTTGATTCCACAAGTGAAGGCCTCACCTTCGATTGCAACCCCCTGGTCATCTTCTTCTCGCTGCACGGCTATAGCATTTCTCGGATTGACTGCCAATTGGTTTTGCTTCTCTCCTATCCCCTCAACCACATCGTTGCATTGTTTCTGCATCTGCGTCACCTCGGTGATCTTTTCTCCCAATTCGGTTCTAGTTTCTTCAACATCGTCTTCTATCTTCTTTGTTAACTCTCCTTCCGTTTTCTCCACGTCTCCCTGGATCTGGTCTATATTTTTCTGTAGCTTACTCTCTCTCTCTCGTCGTTCATCTTCAGTCGTTTTGGTAACTCCTGTATTTCCTTCCTCAGATTACATTCCATCTCTGTGTAAGATGTTCTGATTTCTCGTACTATAGTATCTTGTAAATCTTCCTTTAATGATTTGTAACTTTCTCGTGAACTCTTCTCTATTGATTCACTGAGTTCTTGTGAACTCTTTTTTAATGATTCTCGTAAATTTTCCTTTAATGACTCTCCGAATTTTCGTACTATTTCTTCCCTTTCTTGTAAACTCTTCTCTAATGATTCTCTGAGTTCTTGTGAACTCTTCTTTAATGATTCCTGTAAATCTTTCTTAAATGATTCTCTTATTTCTTGCGAACTCTTCTTTATCAAGTCTATCAACATCGACCACTTATCTTCATCCTCTGAAACTGGCTTAGCTCTCATTGTTTGTCCCGGTGTCTCAGGATAACTAGTTGAATGTGCTGACGGGCTTCCTAATGACAGTCCACAATCACTGATTCCTGAATCATCCCTGTCTTCCTGTCCTATCCCTTTTCTTTCAATTACTGCCTCACAGACCTGCTTATCTTCAAAAGACATTTTTGGTTTATATATTTAATGCCCAGGCAAGTATTACAAAATAACCTCCAATAACCCAAAACACTCCTAATTACCATGAAACTAATCAAACAGTCCCTGCAATCCTTTCAGTTAATTCCCAAAATAATACAACATGCATGGGTACTGAACATAGCAGCTCCCAAAAACCAAAATTTCCAATAACAATTTCCACATACACAGTTTATGTAAAAAATGTTTTAAACAAGATAATCATAACTCTCACAAAATCTATAAATGCAAATTCATCAAAACAATTATCATTTATCCAGTGCAGTGTGCATAAATAAGCATGCTAGACTTCCGAGTATGTTTCGCAAATTTTTTTTTTAAAAAATTACTGCAGTTGAGCACTTTTCCTAATGTAAATATCAGTTAAAAACTGTTTATTTATCGCGAATATTGCACACTGCAATTTACTGTTATGTTAACCCGTCGTCTTCACTCACCAACCGATGTTACCGCGAGTCGCGATGTTTTGACGTTTGAGATTGGCGTGGCTGTGCCGCCGCTGGAGCTCGTGTGAAGTTGAAGATCAGCTGTAAGGCGACGTAGTTCCCCGTCGGCCTCTCTGTGGCGCTGCAGGCGGGCGTAGTTCGTAGTTCGGCCGCTAGATGCCGGGACTGCGCTCGGTATCTCGAAGTCGCGTCGCTTGCCGTGGTGTCGTGTGAAATCACCTCGTGGATCGAAGCTCTTTGGTGCAACTGCTACGCGGCTGCGTGACGTCATTCACTAATTGCGTCGCCACAATACATTATCGTCAGCATACCAGTTTATGGGTCCACACGAAACCGTCCGATTTTCACCGTTCAAAAGGCAATTTCAGTCAACATTTTACCATTAAACACCTTTCTAACAACTTTTGTAACGAAATCTTAGCTCGTTTTGCTATTTTACTGTTCACACGTGTCTTTCTTTAGCGTCAACTTTTCACAGTTTTTCGCGCGGATTTTCGCATTTGCACTTTACAAAACAGTTTATTGACGCTATTTGGCTATTTAATATGGCAAGAAAAACAGTTTAGTCACAATCGTGCGATATTACTACTTCGTATTGTTCAAAAAAATGCACTGTTCCTTATCGCGATTTTAACGTTCATGCACTGCCCCGATTCCACGTTGAAAAATTAGTACGACTCGTCCGAAAATTGCACTTGTCCTTTCACGGTAAGCCAAGGGTGTAACATGCCCTTTTATTTATTTTATTATATTGTTCCCGCTCGTTCGGGATCTGAATGGCAGCCCAAATTTAGATAATTAATTAATGTGACCGTGTACCTATTGGGCTGGCAATCGGAGTGGACTGCTCAGGGGATGTTACATTCCGTATTGTCCTTCGCAAATACTGTAATAAGTACTGTTTGGTGGTAAGAAGGACACAACACAGTTTCACAAACAAGATCTATATTCTTAGCAAAAGCACAAAATAAGGAGACAGCCACTGCCTTCGTCAATACACTGTTAATGACGGCTAATCTCAGCACAGGTTTCTTTAGCTATTCTTAATCGTCACACGCAACATCCAATCACTGTAATCCAAGTAATGCCGGCGCGGTAGACGCGGAAGTTCAATAACGGCACTTAATATCACTGAAATCACTCTGTAATTAAATTTTCTCACTTTCCCGTATAATACTAACACAAAGGGGTTAAACCGCGGCGATGGCCACTCCCTTTGTCGATAATTTACATTAATTCAACTGCTGGCTTCTGCACAGCTCTGCCCGCCTCGCGGGAACCTACCACACCCTGACTCGGCACTCTCCACTCTAACTCCTCTCCGCCCAGTTCTTCCCGCCTCGCGGGAATCTACCCAAGCAGCACTCGGCACTCCGGTGAACCCCCTCTAGCTCTCGCGACCTGCACACAAACTACTCGATAGTTGCCCTGTCGACCTGTGTGAGCGCAAACTTAGTAGTAAGGGCCTGCGGACCCCTTACACAGTGTAAATTTCCAATTCTTGTAACAGTCCCTGAAAAGCTTCAATGTCGTCTTTGCAACGTCCTGCCAAAATAATATGTCGTAAATGTTCAGGCAATTTGATTAAGCAAATGCGGATGAGTTCTGAGGAGCTGTATGGGTTTGACAGGTACTGATTCTTGTGCAACATGTCTTCAAAATAATTCACAAGACTGGAAAATTCAGGTTGTTCGAAATGTTTCATCATTATGATACTAAGTTTTACTCGGTCTTGTGTAGCTTGAGACCAATATGCTGAGAGGAAGGCATGATAAAATTCTCCTTCACTGTGACAGTCGTGAATGACCGATCGCATTCTTACAGCTGGTTCATTCACTAAGTAGCCACACATAACTTCTAACCTGTTCTCCAATGATCAGTTGGGAGGAAAACAATGAGAGAATTGATGAAGCCATGCTTGTGGGTGAATGTCATTCCCAGAATTCTTAAATGTTTTGAATATACGTGTTGTAATGAACAGCTTATAATCAAAATCATCATGTCGGCGAGTCGCATATCGGTCATTGTTACTTCGTTTCGGTGGTTCCATCTCCAAATTCTGTGTACCTTGCCAATTTCTTTCATAATTTCCGAAGTGCCCTGTGTTATTATTTTGTGGCTGTTCCGTATTTCTATGGACCTCTTCCCCTATTGGAGCTCGAGTGTCCTCTGAAATATGATATTCTTGTATTACCTGTGTCAACTGATCTTGTACTTCCCGGATTTCTCTTTTGTACTGTGCATTGATTTGATTTTGTCTTTGTTCGAATTTTCTAATTTGTTGATACTCTTCGGTGTCAGTGAAGGCTACGGATCTTGTGTTATTCAGATCATCATCTACCTTTGTAGATAAGTTAGTGAACTGATCCGAAAATTCGGCTACTTTCTCCGATAGTGAACTGATTTCCTCAGTGTGTTTTTATGAACCAAGTTTCAGAGTGTCCATTCGTGTTGAAATCGTATCTACTGTGTGCTTTATGTTTTCCTGAGTTTTTGCAAGTTGCGTAACCGAATCGGTTGATGCAACTGAGTCAATTTTAGCCTGCAAGGTCTCGTGATTTTGATGAACGGTAGTTTACAGTTCTTTTATGGTTGCTTCGTGATTCTGTAATGCATTTTCATGACGTGAAAAAATAGGTTGCAAATGCTCCCAACTTTGTATTTTTACGTCATTACAGACTTTTTGACATTTCGGTTCGATTTTAAGTAACTCAGCAGTTAAATCTTCACGTGTTTGTTCAAGTGTTTGTTCCATCCTGTCTAATGTTTGAAGATTTTGTTCCATTGTGTCTAACTTTTGCTGTGTTTGTCTCTGATTTTGTTCCATTGTGTCTACCTTTTGAAGCTTTTGTCCCATTTGTTGCATTAATCGTAATAACAATGCACTGGTGTCTGAAACATGTTCCTCAGTGCTATTCGACAGTGCATTTGAACCGGCAATATTCGCATTTTGAAAAGGAGAAAATATGTCTTGACTTATTTGAGAAAACGGTGAGGACGCAAAACCTGAATATATGGCATTTGCAAGATTGTGTCCTGTCATTTCGGTTTCCTGAGGCGAGCTGTTGCCGACCGATCGATCGATAATGCTTCCCTGTTCACTACCTGTTTCACTGTCTACACCATTATTTGCCGCCCGCTCCATTTCCCTATGCACAATTACCAAATTACTACTTTGAATGTCTGTTAATTCATTACATGGTGGGGCTGATAAACTACGCTCGTAGTCACTATCATTTCTCAGTTTACTTTGGAGCCTAGTGTTACGTTTTTCACACGCCATAATTATCACGTATTTCACGCGATAACAAGAAAAGCACAATTTGAAGAGCAAAATTAAGAAAACTCATTAACATAGCTCTGAAAATAATATCTAGTTAATTGCAAGCGCAGCTACGAAATACTTGGTGCAAATCTACATGCATGCCAAAACTGTTTTACTGTACGACAATGAAAAACTACAACTACAAAAGAAATTCTCTCTACAATTACGCTCTAGCAATGAACAATAGCTACGATAAATACAGGAACTACAAAAAAAAATAAATAAAAAAATCTGAAGATTCCAGTGAGGTATCCTCGGCTAAGGGTCGACATATGAAACGTCCCCTTAGAAAAATTTATGAATGACTGCACTGATAAACCTCTTACGTTATTTGATTTTCAAATAGCTGAGCAGAACTGAACGTACTCAGGCATTTCGCTCTTTACCTATTCTGATAATCACTAAACTGACACACAATATTTTAGTGCAACGCAATCTGACTTTCAAAAATCCCTACAAAAGTGGGGCCCCGACTAACAATAACCTATACCTTTCATGAATCACTTACCTCACAAAAGTCTTCGTTACTCGAACTACTGCAATACAGCGAGCGCCACTACTGCCACCTAAATAAAAGATTCTAACTACTGAAGCCACTAACTACTGATAGGCATAGTTAGCAAATGAAAGATTTTGATAGAGAACAAACAATGTATTTACCTTAATAGTGTTCAAATGACATAATATATACATATATATCAGTTCATGACATCCAGTCTTACAAATTTACTCTCTCCGATGGACACACGTCCAGATCATCCGCTCTCAAAACTCCGCCATCTCTCTCCCCACATCCACCACTGCTGGCGACTCACCTCCAACTGCACAACGCTACGCCCTGTTAGCAGCCAACTGCCCAACACTACAATAGCAAATTCCAACAATACAAACCAGCCACAGACTACACACAGCACATCCAGTGATTTTCACACAGAGCGCTACGTGGCGTTACCAATATAAAAACCTAAACAGGCTACTTACACCTTTAGTGGCTTTTTGTAAAGTTATGCGTTAGAAGACTGGGGAATTTGTTGCTAGCTTTTCATTTTGCAGACCTATAAGAAGTGAAGTGCATAACCACAATCTGGCGATCTATCGTTCCTGACGCTTCTAATCTCACCCCATCCCCCCTCCTCCTGCTCCCGCCGTTTTGCCAACCTGTAAGACCTTCAGAGCACAGTGTATTTCCTATTATGTTTCTGCCGCACTCACGCGTGGTACAAACATACAATATTTGTTCTTAACCCACGTCATTTAACAACATACATTAATTTTATACGATTGAAATACCATTTTTAATAATCTGCAATTTTTCCAACCTCTGCGTCGTCCCAGAGAAAAATTTAATAAGACATTTTTGTGTAAAATTTAATTTCATTTTGTACTGGGAAAAATTTTCGCTATAAGTGACTGTTTTCGAAACAGTCAAGAAGAGCTTAAAAAGTTTTCCTTCAAACGGCAGCCGACCACCACAGGTCTTTAATATATTATTCGTTACCCTTATCACTACAACTGTGCAAAAATTAGCGAATACACGAATTTGTCCTGTGATTATCATTCGTTGATTGGAACGCTAGTACAACTAAGAGGACTACCTATTAATACCGACAAAAATATATGCCTAAAGGCTTCGTCTCATACTTCGTTCAAGTTATCATTGTCAGTAGCTTCACGACCTGTAGACGCCTGTCTCAGTGATATGGAATCATCAAGGTGATTGAGACTTCAAGTAATGGTTTCTGTCAATTATTTGATGTCCATGATCTAATTCACAGAGATTCAGATAAGCTAAGCACCGATTCATTTCAGTGGGTCATCGAGTTCTAACATTTGCGAAGTCCTATAGTTTTCTCTATTCACTGATATACGTTGACACTTATGTAGAAAAGCATTTCAACCTCAACAGCTTGAAATTCTGTGGGAAATGTGAAATGCGTATCAGCTACTGAATCCGTTTACGAGTTGTTCATCAAGTCATACGAACAGCACTCATCACGAATAACGCTCTTCTCATTGACTGTGATGATTTTAAATGACTATTTTGCTTCCGCATTTTATATTAGAACAAACTGAATCCTTTTGTTATGTAGTGTGTTAGTATGCATGCCTGTGATATTGTGTAACAGACAATAAAGCTATACAGTTAAGCGTAAGGTAAAGGGGAGTGGTCTTGCAAATTCTGTCACCGACTGTACTTGTTCCAGGTGTCCTCTGGCAATATAATGTCCGTACAGTGGGACAAGCACGAGACAGCGCTGCTGTCCCACCTGTTCCGCTACTTGTCTGGAGAAGCTTTTGTCGACGTGACGCTGTGGTGTTCTGGCCGCCGTTTCAAGGCGCATCGCGTCATGTTGTTCGCTTGCAGAGCCTACTTAGAGTTGAGCCGTCGTACTACCGTACCCTTAAAGAACACTTCAACAACCTGGGCACGTGTACTGCCACAGCCTCTGTCCAGTCGTGCCTGTCTTGAACTATGGTCCCACCAATATGCTGTGAAAGCATCGTTTCACATTTACACTACTGGCCATTAAAATTGCTACACTAGGAAGATGACGTGCTAAAGATGCGAAATTTAACCGACAGGAAGAAGATGCTGTGATATGCAAATGATTAGATTTTCAGAGGATTCACACAAGGCTGGTGTCGGTGGCGACACCTACAACGTGCTGACATGAGGAAAGTTTTTAGCCGATCTCTCATACACAAACAGCAGTTGACCGGCGTTGCCTGGTGAAATGTTGTTGTGATGCCTCGTGTAAGGAGGAGAAATGTGTACCATCACGTTTCCGACTTTGATAAAGGTCGGATTGTAGCCTATCGCGATTGCGGTTTATCGTATCGCGACGTTGCTGCTCGCAAAGGTCGAGATCCAATGGCTCTTAGCAGAATATGTTATCGGTGGGTTCAGGAGGGTAATACGGAACGCCGTGCTGGATCCCAACGGCCTCATATCACTAGCAGTCGAGATGACAGGCATTTTATCTGCATGGCTGTAACGGATCGTGCAGCCACGTCTCGATCCCTGAGTCAACAGATGGGGACGTTTGCAAGACAACAACCATCTGCAGGAACAGTTCGACGACGTTTGCAGCAGCATGGACCATCAGCTCGGAGACCATGGCTGTGGTTACCCTTGACGCTGCATGACAGACAGGAGCGCCTGCGATGGTGTACTCAATGACGAACCTGGGTGCACGAATGGCGAAACGTAATTTTTTCGGATGAATCCAGGTTCTGTTTACAGCATCATGACGGTCGCATCCGTGTTTGGTGACATCGCGGTGAACGCACATTGGAAGCGTGTATTCGTCAAAGCCATACTGACGTATCATCCGGTGTGATGGTATGGGGTGCCATTGGTTATACGTCTCGGTCGCCTTTTGTTCGCATTGACGGCACTTTGAACAGTGGACGTTACATTTCAGATGTGTTACGACCCGTGGCTCTACCCTTCAAATGGCTCTGAGCACTATGGGACTTAACTTCTGAGGTCATCAGTCCCCTAGAACTTAGAACAAACCTAACTAACCTAAGGACACCACACACACCCATGCCCTAGGCAGGATTCGAACCTGCGACCGTAGCGGTCGCGCGGTTCCAGACTGTAGCGCCTAGAACCGCTCGGCCACTCTGGCCGGCTCTCTACCCTTCATTTGATCCCTGCGAAATCCTACATTTCCGCAGGATAATGCACGACCGCATATTGCAGATCCTGCACGGGCCTTTCTGGGTACAGAAAATGTTCGACTGCTGCCCTGGCCAGCACATTGTCCAGATCCCTCACGAACTGCAAACGTCTGGTCAATGGTGGCCGAGCAACTGGCTCGTCACAATACGCCAGTCACTACTCTAAATGAACTGTGGTATCGTGTTGAAGCTGCATGGGCAGCTGTACCTGTACACGCCATCCAAGCTCTGTTTGACTCAATGCCCAGGCGTATCAAGGCCATTCTTACGGCCAGAGGTGGTTGTTCTGGGTGCTGATTTCTCAGGATCTATACACCCAAATTGCGTGAAAATGTAATCACCTGTTAGTTCTAGTATAATATACTTGTCCAATGAATACCCGTTTATCATCTGCGTTTCTTCTTGGTGTAGCAGTTTTAATGGCCAGTAGTGTACATGTGTCGACTCACAACTGCTTCCTGAGAACGTGATTGGTCGTCATAAAAAGTAATTAATACGCTATTCTCTGTTATGTAGTAGCTGGCATTGACAACACGTTTTATTTAGTGAAATGTGTCATTTTACAGGAACTTGGCAGTGCTTGTGTGTTTTTCTGATAAGTCTGGGATCCTATTAAACCACTATTTTCAGCGAGCAAAATGTGATGAAATGCTTTCATGTACTGGAAAATTTGTGATCTAGTCGCTGGTAGATTGATAGAAACACATCTCCATCTTAAATAATTCTTTGAGGAATATCATGATCATCACGAAAACTGGCTGTTTCAATGAAAGTTTTTTATTGACTGCATTTTGAAAACATAAATCATTGTCTGCTTGTATTTTGTTTCAGCAACGAATTAAATATTTACCAGTTTTTGGCCATGTATGGTTTTCTCAAATGATTTTTTTCGGCTATGTCCTCATTACGGCCCAGTTTTTCTCATTCAGTGCCGACATTTTTGCTACCTAATATTTGTTGTAAGTGCTTCAGATTTGTCTAGTTGACAGACAGAGCTGAAAGCATTGTTTGATTCGTGCGTCTTCAACTGCCCAAACAATGTCTGCGAATGTGAACTAATAAAGGAATAACGTCATTTTAATGCACAGAGATCTACTATAATTTTCTAGCGAACGGCTGATTAACTTCATTTCCAACACGGCACATATGGCGATACAAGGGTGTAGCCAGCAGTCTCGATCTTCCAAATACGCTGTCCAGTCATATTATTGTGATCAACGGTCAAAAGCCTGAATAAGCTTTGCAAAATCACACTGGACTTGCGGTATGTTTTGGAAGGCGACAGGCGTATCTGTATTACCGTCCTGACAGTTATCACCTTAACCAGTATACATTCCCCTTGATTAGCTATACCTTACGTCTCCTAAATTGATTTTGCCCTTTAATCGTGTTCGTTGTTGGTACCCTGCAGTAGAGGTTATCACGCTTATCAGAATCTAAATGAACCTGAGCGCTGAAATAGGTATAATGAAGTGGTGGCCGTATCTTTTATAAAAGTCATGGCACAAGTTTATTGATTGAAATTGGATAAAAATAAATGGTAAGCGTGATGACAAAAACAAACATGAACTAATGGTAGCAGAAATATGCAACAAACAAATGATAACCCTGTGTTTCGGCTGGTTGGCAACGACTAAGGCTGGTCTTCTTGAACTATTTACTCTGACTTTATATATGGATGACGCAATCTCACATTATCTAACACTGAATAAACCTTGATGGATTTATTCTACATAGAAGTTATACTACGTTGGTGTATCTGAGAACAAGTGGTGAAATGGTGGTCTTGTTTGCCCTAACAAGCCGGAGCAGCAATACAGTACCCCTTTTCTTGATGTCGACACTGTTTCAGGTGACTTTCATGATTCAAGCGTCTTCAGGTCAGCGATGAGCGGCGCCTTTAATCCCTATCGCGGGCGTGAATTGTGCGAGATAGCGGTTACTGATCTGTTAGACAGATCGCCATTATTCTCTAACGGAGCCCTAAAACCTCGGCAGATTCCAACAAGTGACACTTCCATTCACTGGTCATACCGTGGAGCAATTTGACTCACTTTACAGCAGTCCACACAAGGATATCCAACGTCAGAGCGGCAGACCGCGACACAGCGAGTTGTCCAAACTGTCAGTACAGCTAAGCCCTCACCACAGGCTCCCCAGTCAAGGACAGTGCTACAGCTGACTCAAACTCAGGAGAAATGTCCCAAGTCCACCCGACTCATAAGAAAAGTCAAGACCAGTGTTCACTCCAGGCCAGAGTCTGAATCAGAAGACCAACTCCAGACTGGAGTCTGATTTGGGAGACCCAATCCAGTCAGTCTGAATCGTAGCCCCACTCCAGACAGGGGTCTGAATCAGAAGGAAAAGTACATTCTCTCCTCACTTTCCATCAAACCTGGTAACTCCGCAAAAGCACTTCCACAACTACCCCCACATAGGTTTTGTGCCAATCACAAGACTACACAAGCCCCCATGTCTCCCCTCTAACTCATCTGTTCCACACATTGGCCAGTCCCAATCAAAGTTAACAATATGCTTCTCTTTTCAGGAGAAGTAGCCAATCCCTGACTTGCAAATTCCCATGCAGAGATGGGGAGACATTGTGCTCCTCACTAGTTTTTTCTTCCCAAGACCACTTCAGGAATTTCTGTATTGCTCTAAAGTGAACAACACATATATATAATGGAAATCATTATCTGGACAGCCGGAATGTTACCACATGTCCGACTAGGGATGCTAGCTGAACCAAGAGAAGTGCTTTTGTGTTCCATCATAGGTAATTTCAGAGCCACCATAAATGAGGTGTGAGGCATCTCGAAAAACTTTGCAGGCCAAGGGATGACACCATCTGACGGCTCCCTTGGTAGCATCCTGCACACAGTGAACATGGAAACTCACAGATTTTTATGGCCCCCCATCCCTCTTCACAAAAGGTATTTATGACGCTGTCTTATTGCATTTTATGGGTGACGTAGACATCTGCCACGCCCCTGGCCTCTTCTGTAGCCTCACAGGTAGGGCAAGGTAGGTCATTTTTCCGTGTCATCGACCAAATGCATTGTCTGCACACTGCGGGAAGATTTCTTCATTCCAGCAATCTGTCCCCAGTAAGTGTACTGAGGTGTGCCTTTCCCTTATAACCCCCAACATCGACTGCAAGATTTGCTGTGAGATGAACAAATGGCCTGCTTGTTCTCAGGTCCAGAAAAATAGTATTCAAAGAACAGGCACCATAAAGACCCCACATGCATCAATAATGTACACACTTCCATCAATGCCTGCTCATGCTAATACTTTCTTCCTATCGTATCGCAAACACGATGTCTTGTATGAAAAATCAACACTAAATTGTACCCTTGAATATGGAGAATAGTGGCCCATCCTCTTGAAGCACCATTTGGGTGCAATACATGCAGATTGTGAAAGAGGTTCTTAAAGGTACCGACCGGGATATGGAGTCATACCATCTGCAGTGCCATGGGCAGCTGCTCTCGGTGGATTTGATCCCATATATTCTTGATTGGGTTTAAATCCGAGCAGTTTGGAGGGCAGGGAAATAATATAAACTCATCCTGTTGCTTTTCACATCATGCACATATATTGTGAGCTGTGTGTCATGTTGCATTTTCCTGCCGGAAGATGGAATTGTGTTGTGGAAAAACAAACTGTATATAGGGGTGGATTTGTTCAAATGTGTGTGAAATCTTATGGGACTTAACTGCTAAGTTCATCAGTCCCTAAGCTTACACACTAATTAACCTAAATTATCGTAAGGACAAACACACATACCCATGCCCGAGGGAGGACTCGAACCTCCGCCGAGACCAGCCGCACAGCCCATGACAGCAGCGCCTTAGGCCACTCGGCTACTTCCGCGCGGCGTGGATTTGTTCTCCAAGGACAGAAGCATACTTGAGGTGATCGATTGGTGGCTTCCATAATGACAAGAGATCACCCAAGGAATGCCAATGATAACATTCCCCAGACCATGACACTCACTTCTTGGTGTTTGCTTTCATACATGGCAATGGCTATCTATAAGATGCACTTCAGTGCAAAACTAAACTTTGAGAAAATCCATAACATTAGAGGAGAAATGTGCTATCTATCTCGGCTGAGAGTCAATAACGTAAGTTTCGGCAATCTATCGCAAGTATGTTAAGTACCGCAGGCTGTAAACCCTTTAATGTGACTATGTAAGGGCCACAAGTTCAAAATAACAGTGCTATGATACAATAAAATAGTAAGAATGAACAGCAAGGGGCAGGCTGCACTGTCGGGCCGTATGTGCCCCATGGGTCTGATCGATAGGCATTAAGATTTTTTTTTTCCATAATGCGAAATGTCTTTGATTATCTTTCTGTCTTATGGTATGCACATAGTGCAGAAAAGGAAAGGCAAACGTGTAAACATTTCTGCTCATGCAAACTTTTCTTTATGGGCGGATTTCAGGCTCTGGACACTACCTTTCAATTGTATTGCTTTCGAAATAAATTGTATTGAGTGAACTGCACTAAAATTAACATATCTGTAGATGACTGATAAGTATGTTCTCACACTTAATTGGATCTCCAGTGTACGAAGAACGGGGATGGCAAGTGGCGAACCTGTGGAGCTGGAGTTTCAACATATGAGGAAGGCGTTGATGAACCGCAACGTCTACAGCTGACAGCCGTTGATTGTACTGGGTCGCTGGGTCGCCCCTAGCTCAGATCATAGAAGGCAGAAAAAAAAAACTTTGGACTGTTGATGACTGGAAATAGGTTGCCTGGTCGGATGAATTTCTTTTCTCGTGTCTCAAACTGTATCGAGTGGATGGACGTGTATGGGTATAGAGACAACCTAATGAATCCATGGACCCAGCATGTTAGCAGTTGACCAAGCTGGTGGAGGCTCTATAATGTTGTAGGGCGTGTGCAGTTGGAATGATATGGGACCTCTGATACGTCTAGATATGACTAACAGGTGACGCGTAAGGAAGCATCCTGTCTGATCACCTGCAACCATTCATATCCATTGTGCATTCCGACGGACTTGGGCAATTCCAGCAGGACAGTGTGGCAACTCACACGTCTAGAATTCATACAAAGTGGCTCCAGTAACACTCTTCTGAGTTTAAACACTTTCGCTGACCTCCAAACTCCCCTGAGATGAACATTATTGAGCATATCTTGGATGCCTTGCCACGTGCTGTTCAGCAGAGATCTCCATCCCCTCGTAGTCTTAGGGATTTGAGGATAGCCCTGCAGGATTCATGGTGTCAGTTCCCTCTAGCACTACTTCAGACATTAGCCGAGTTCCGGTATTCATGCGTGTTCGCGGGGGCCCTACATGATATTAGGAAGGTGTACCAGTTTCTTTGCTTCTGTAGTGTATTTCGGGTGTGTGGTCTTATGTAACTGCTTACGCGGTAGGGTGACAGTTGGCACGGTGCGTCCCCATTTACGTGACCAGCGGCTTCCACTATTCTGTCTTGGGTTTCTACCGCGTTGACAAGTAAATTTCACGTCTCAAAACTGTGAAAATATCTCTGACACGAGTTTGACGGCCTCCACGTTAGTTCACAAAAACAGAACATCATTTGAGACTACTGTGCTGAGTTCTGGTTCAAGATCATACAGACCAGGGACGGCAAAGACTTCGGAACTCAGGCAGCGCTCTAGCTCGCGTGTCATTGCTATCTCACCGCCACCTCCACCTCCAATTTACATATAAATGAATTACTTTATTGATAAATCAGTTCCATTTGCACGTGGTCAGTGGCTCTCTCCAAAACAGATCTAAAGTTGGCAGTCATCAAAACGTAAAGAAAACTACGCATATACTCGGAATGAAATTTTCAGTCTGCAGCGGAGTGTGCACTGATATGAAACTTTCTAGCAAATTAAAACTGCGTGCCCGATCTAGATTCGAAATCGGGACCTCTGCCTCTGGTAGGCAAGTGCTCTAACGATTTAGCTACCCAAGCCTTTTACTCTACAGAGTAGATATTTTACTCTGGAAACATCCCCCAGTCTGTAGCTAGGCCATGACTGCGCAGTATCCTTTCTTGCAGGACTTCTGAAGTAATGGGATAGCGATATAGGCATATACAGTTGACGATAGTATCAGGTACACAAGGTATAAAAGGGCACTGCAGTGGCAAGCTGTCATTTGAACTCAGTTATTCATTACAAAAGTTTTCCAACGTGAATGTTACTGAACGACGGGAACCAACAGATTTTGAACCCGGAATGGTTGTTGGAGCTAGACGCATGGGACATTCCATTTACGAAATCGATAGCGAATGCTATAATCGGTAACTCAGAGTGTCAAGAGTGTGCCTAGAATATTATATATTTCACGCAGTACCTTTCACCACAGACAATGCAGTGGCCGATGGCCTTTGCTTAAAGACGAAGAGCACTGACGATTGCGTAGATTTCTCAGTGCTAACAGACAAGCACCACTGCTTGGATCAATTCAAAAATCAATGTGCGACGTACGACAAACGTATCCATTAGAACAGTGCTACGAAATTTGGCGTTAGTCGGCTATGAGAGTATACGAGCGAAGCAAGTGCTCTAGCTAACAGCACGACCTCGCCTGCAGCGCCACTCCCGAACTCGTTACCACATCGTTTGGATCTTAGACGACTGGAAACTCGTGCCCTGGTCAAATGAGTTCAGATGTCAGTTGGCAAGAGCTCATGGTAGTGTTCCATTTTGGTGCACACCCCACGAAGTCACGGAACCAAGTTGCAAACATAGCCGGCCGGAGTGGCGGAGCGATTCTAGGCGCTGCAGTCTGGAACCGCGCGACCGCTACGGTCGCAGGTCCAAATCCTGCCTCGGGCATGGATGTGTGTGATGTCCTTAGGTTAGTTAGGTTTAAGTAGTTCTACGTTATAGGGGACTGATGACCTCAGAAGTTTAGTGCTCAGAGCCATTTAAACCAAATTGTCAACAAGGCAAAGAGCAAACTGGGGTGGCTCCATAATGGTATAGATTGTGTTTACAGGAATGGACCGGGTCCTGTAGTCCAAATGAGCCTATCTTTAACTGGAAATGTTATTTGCAGCCGTTCATGGACTTCACGTTCCCTAACAACGATGCAATTTGTATGGATGACAATGGTCCGTGACACCAGGCCACAATTGTTGGCGATTTGGTTTGAAAAACATTTTGGATAGTTGGAATGGATGAATTGGCCCCTCAGATCAACCAACATGAATCCCAACGAACATTTATGGGACAAAATCGAGAGGTCAGTTCATGCAAAAATTCCTGCACCGGACTCGCTTTCGCGATTATGGAGGGCAATAGAGGCAGCATGGCTCAATATTTTTGAAGGGCTTCCAGACTTCCAAGGATTTGTTGACACCATTGCAAGTCGAGCTGCTGCACTACGCCGGGCAAAAGGAGGTCCGACACGATATTAATGGGTGCCCCTTTTCTATCACCTCAGCGTAGCATTCAGTGCTAATTTTGTGCAGAACAACGAATCCCTTCTGCAGATCGTTGTAATCTTTTGGTCTCTCTTCATTGATTAAGGCTTTAAATTATTTCTGCATTCGTTTGTGATTTAGTTCCAAATCCACTACTGCCCCTTAAAATTCCTACACCAAGAAGAAATGAAGATGACAAATGGGTATTCATTGGACAAATATATCATACTAGAACTGACATGTGATTACATTTTCACGCAATTCGGATCCATAGGTCCTAAGAAATCAGTACCCAGAAAAACCACCTCTGGCCGTAATAACGGCCTTGATACGCCTGGGTATTGAGTCAAACAGAGCTTGGATGGCGTGTACAGGTACAGCTTCCAATGCAGCTTCAACACGATACCACAGTTCATCAAGAGTAGTGACTGGGGTATTGTGACGAGCCAGTTGCTCAACCATCATTGAGCAGACGTTTTCAGTTGGTGAGAGATCTGGAGAATGTGCTGGCCAGGGAAGCAGTCGAACATTTTCTGTATCATTATCCTGATGAAATGTAGTGTTTCGCATGGATCGAATGAAGAGTGGAACCACGAGTCGTAACACATCTGAAATATAACGTCCACTGTTCAAAGTGCCGTCAATGCGAACAAGAGGTGACCGAGAATTGTAACCAATAGCATCCCATATCATCACGCCGGGTGATACGCCAGTATGGCGATCACGAATACACGCTTCCAATGTGCGTTCACCGCGATGTCGCCAAACACAGATGTGACCGTCATGATGCTGTAAACAGAACCTGGATTCATCCGAAAAACTGACGCTTTGCCATTCGTTCACCCTGAGTATCGTTGAGTACCCCATCGCAGGCGCTCCTGTCTGTGATGCAGCGCCAAGAGTAACCGCAGCCATGGCCTCCGAGCTGATAGTCCATGCTGCTGCAAACGTCGTCGAACTGTTCGTGCAGATGGTTGTTGTCTTGCAAACGTCCCCGTCTGTTCACTCAAGGATCGAGACGTGGCTGCACGATCCGTTGCAGCCCTGCGGATAAGATGCCTGTCATCTCGACTGCTAGTGATACGAGGCCGTTGGGATCCAGCACGGCGTTCCGTATTACCCTCATGAACCCACCGGTTCCGATTTCTGCTAACAGTCATTGGATCTCGACCAACGCGAGCAGTAATGTCCCGATATGATAAACCGCAATCGCGATAGGCTGCAATCCGACCTGTATCAAAGTCGGAATGTGATGGTACGCATTTCTCCTCCTTACACGAGGCATCAGAACACCGTTTCACCAGGCAGCACTGATCAACTGCTGTTTGTGTATGAGAAATCGGTTGGAAACTTTCCTCATGTCAGCACGTTGTAGGTGTCGCCACCGGCGCCAACCTTGTGTGAATGCTCAAAGAAGCTAATCATTTGCATATCACAGCATCTTCTTCCTGCCGGTTAAATTTCGCCTCTATAGCACGTCATCTTCGTGGCGTAGCAATTTTAATGGCCAGTAGCGTAAAATTCGCGGAGGAGGATGAGGTGGGGATCATCGTTCCTTCGACAACGATGTCATTAGAGACGGATCACATGTTCGGATTAGGGAAGGACGATGAAGGTAAGCGGTCGTGCCGTTTCGGAAAAATCATTCTCGCATCTGTCTTAAGCGATTTAGAAACATCACAGAACACTTAAATCAGGATGGGCGGTCACAGGTTTGGAGATACTCCCGAAAAATGGTTCAAATGGCTCTGCGCACTATGGGACTTAACATCTGAGGTCATCGGTCCCCCTAGAACTACTTAAACCTAAGAACATCACACACATCCATGCCCGAGGCAGGATTCTAACCTGCGACCGTAGCGGTCGCACGGTTCCAGACTGAAGAGATTAGAACCGCTCGATCACACCGGCCGGCGACATGCTCCCGAATATGAATCCAGTATGCTAACCATTGCGCTACTCCACTCGGTGAAAATTTGCGCCATTCGTCGATTATCCGGCGGGATATCGCATAGTAAAAATTTAGAAGTGTTGTCCTGGGCTTCTGTCATTCCCATTCGTTTTTAAAGGCGTGTGACGATTGCTAGACTTCTTCTTTTTATGGAAACAGTCATTTTTCACCAACTGCGACATAATCGCGTAATTAAAACACTGATCCAATAGTGTCATATGTTTTTTTAATCCAGTCTCTGATCACAATATGAATTCTTTAGACGATGACCGGTTTCAGTCCATAATGACCATTCTCAGATCTTTTTTACACCATGTCCTAAAATGATACGCCCATAATGGCATCGTCAAAACATATAAATACAATCAGCAAAGCATCGTCACATAGCTCTACAATAAGGTGTAGAATAGGCCACATCGTCTACATAGGGATTATTGCAACAATCACTATATGGACGATGTGACCTATTCTTATTTTAGATCTATATGACGATGCTGTGCTGATTATATGTTTTGACGATGCCATTATGGCCGTATCACTTTAGGAGATGGTGTAAAAAAATCTGAGGATGGTCATTACGGGCTGAAACCGGTCATCGTGTAAAGAATTCATATTGTGATCAGAGACTGGAATAAAAAAGCATTTCACAGCCATTTTTCGTGTCGCAAATAAATATGCAATAGTAAACAGAGCTGACACGACGATTCTGCCGAGCAGAAGAAAGTTGTTGCGAACGAAAATTGCCTCACAGCAAAGCTAAATCAAATGTCGTGATTCAGTCTGGAACCGCGCGACCGCTACGGTCGCAGTTTCGAATCCTGCCTCGGGCATGGATGTGTGTGATGTCCTTAGGTTAGTTATGTTTGAGTAGTTCTAAGTTCTAGGGTACTGATGACCTCAGATGTTAAGTCCCATAGTGCTCAGATCCATTTGAACCTTTTCAAATGTCGCGCTGTACCGAATAATTCGGAGAAGTACCGAGCAAAACCAAGACAGGCCAAGACTTGACCCACTACGCGGACCACAAATGGTGCTGGAATGTAGTTTCTCTCCCCACGGTCGACTGTAAAATACACATAAGCAGTTGTGTAGGAAAGGAGAAACCTAGTGATCCAGCCAAATTTTGTAACGGTTCAGACCCTGTGAGACGTTGGCTATTGCGGGCTTTCGCTGACTCGTGTTTGGAGGCGGAAGACACGTGGCACCTCGGCATGGCGCGCTGTTGCCAGATTGTGAAGCTCGGCCGTGTGTTACAGCGCGTGCTGCTGGAGCACCACAGCTGTGGCGGGGAGCCGGTGTCGGTAATGCTGCACGGCATCGAGCCGGAGAACATGTACCGGCTGCTGGAGCTCATGTACCGCGGACGGACGCAAGTCTCGGCATCGGAGCTGCCGCGCCTGCTGGAGACGGCGGCGGCGCTGGGCGTGCCCCTGCTGCAGTCCAACAAGCTGCGCGTCTGCGCCGCTGGCGCCGACCCATGGGCAGCCGACGTCAGCACTGTGAACGAGGCGACGCTTCCTGAAGGCCAAGCTAGGCAGTCTGCACTTCAGTGCGACGACCAGAGCACGGTACGCTATATTCGCCGCAGCCAATCATTTCAGTACGCCTGTTTTGTTACTCGTGTCAAGTGAACGTTCTCCACTTTACTTTGTCCTGTACTTCTGGCTCAGTCAGAACTTCATGAATTGCATATCAGCCAACACTCCATATCTTATTCACAATTTTCTTTCTCTAATCCATTCAATCTTTCCTTCAATACCTCTTTGCTGTGAGCAATTTATTCTGAGAAATGGTCCCAGCCAAAACGTTTTCCTCATTCCTAGCAGTCCCCCTACAGTACCTTTATTTCCTGTCCTCTTCATTCTTTATTCCCTCAAATCATTTTACCCCAAATAAAACAATTGGAGAATCTTTCTCCTCATTCTATAGGAACATTTTTCGCCGTTAATAGAACATTCGCGTTTTCAAAAACACTTTTACACTTACACTACTGGCCATTAAAATTGCTACACCACGAAGATGACGTGCTACAGACGCGAAATTTAACCGACAGGAAGAATATGCTGTGATATGCAAATGATTAGCTTTTCAGAGCATTCACACAAGGTTGGCTCTGGGCGACACCTCCAACGTGCAGACATGAGGAAAGTTTCCAACCGATTTCTCATACACAAACAGCAGTTGACCGGCGTTGCCTCTTGAAATGTTATGTTGATGCCTCGTGCGAGGAGGAGAGATGCGTACCATCACGTTTCCGACTTTGATAAAGGTCGGATGTAGCCTATCGCGATTGCGGTTTATCGTATCGCGACGTTGCTGCTCGCATTGGTCGAGATCCAATGGCTCTTAGCAGAATACGTTATCGGTGGGTTCAGGAGGGTAATACGGAACGCCGTGCTGGATCCCAACGACCTCATATCACTAACAGTCGAGATGACAGGCATCTTATCTGCATGGCTGTAACGGATCGTGCAGCCACATCTCGATCCCTGAGTCAACAGATGGGGACGTTTGCAAGACAACAACCATCTGCATGAACAGTTCGACGACGTTTGCAGCAGCATGGACTATCAGCTCGGAGACCATGGCTGTGGTTACCCTTGACGCAGCATCACAGACAGGAGCGCCTGCGATGGTGTACTCAACGACGAACCTGGGTGCACGCATAGCGAAACGTAATTTTTTCGGATGAATCCAGGTTCGTGAATTCATTGTCCCAGGAAGGGGAAACTTTATTGACACATTCCTGGGGTCAGATACATCACATGATCACACTGACAGAACCACAGGCACATAGACACGGGCAACAGAGCATGCACAATGTCGGCACTAGTACAGTGTATATCCACCTTTCGCAGCAATGCAGGCTGCTATTCTCCCATGGAGACGATCGTAGAGATGCTGGATGTAGTCCTGTGGAACGGCTTGCCATGCCATTTCCACCTGGCGCCTCAGTTGGACCAGCGTTCGTGCTGGACGTGCAGACCGCGTGAGACGACGCTTCATCCAGTCCCAAACATGCTCAATGGGGGACAGATCCGGAGATCTTGCTGGCCAGGGTAGTTGACTTACACCTTCTAGAGCACGTTGGGTGGCACGGGATACATGCGGACGTGCATTGTCCTGTTGGAACAGCAAGTTCCCTTGCCGGTCTAGGAATGGTAGAACGATGGGTTCGATGACGGTTTGGATGTACCGTGCACTATTCAGTGTCCCCTCGACGATCACCAGTGGTGTACGGCCAGTGTAGGAGATCGCTCCCCACACCATGATGCCGGGTGTTGGCCCTGTGTGCCTCGGTCGTATGCAGTCCTGATTGTGGCGCTCACCTGCACGGCGCCAAACACGCATACGACCATCATTGGCACCAAGGCAGAAGCGACTCTCATCGCTGAAGACGACACGTCTCCATTCGTCCCTCCATTCACGCCTGTCGCGACACCACTGGAGGCGGGCTGCACGATGTTGGGGCGTGAGCGGAAGACGGCCTAACGGTGTGCGGGACCGTAGCCCAGCTTCATGGAGACGGTTGCGAATGGTCCTCGCCGATACCCCAGGAGCAACAGTGTCCCTAATTTGCTGGGAAGTGGCGGTGCGGTCCCCTACGGCACTGCGTAGGATCCTACGGTCTTGGCGTGCATCCGTGCGTTGCTGCGGTCCGGTCCCAGGTCGACGGGCACGTGCACCTTCCGCCGACCACTTGTGACAACATCGATGTACTGCGGAGACCTCACGCCCCACGTGTTGAGCAATTCGGCGGTACGTCCACCCGGCCTCCCGCATGCCCACTATACGCCCTCGCTCAAAGTCCGTCAACTGCACATACGGTTCACGTCCACGCTGTCGCGGCATGCTACCAGTGTTAAAGACTGCGATGGAGCTCCGTATGCCACGGCAAACTGGCTGACACTGACGGCGGCGGTGCACAAATGCTGCGCAGCTAGCGCCATTCGACGGCCAACACCGCGGTTCCTGGTGTGTCCGCTGTGCCGTGCTTGTGATCATTGCTTGTACAGCCCTCTCGCAGTGTCCGGAGCAAGTATGGTGGGTCTGACACACCGGTGTCAATGTGTTCTTTTTTCCATTACCAGGAGTGTATATAAAGAGTAATTTAAATCAAAGAGCGTGTAATAACCATTTAAGTTGCTTATGATGACTCTTGCTAAAGTAGACTTGCTGGTGTCATTGAACTGAACCTTTTTATATGAATGCAGGAGACGAAGAATCCCTCAGAGAAAGTTGTTGGGACTGCTGAGCTTTTGACGATGGGTAGCATACCACTGTGCACAAGTGCCTCATCCACCAGCCAGTCACATGAATCGTGCAGCGGTGTTCACCAGGCTGAAGACCAAGCAAGTGATTGTCAGGGATCCAGCGCCATTCTGCCTCCAGTCACCACCACTGCAACTGTCACCACCACCACCGCCCCCACCACCACCTCTACCTGCAGCTTCACCACCACCAACTATTGACAACCCACGACTGTCGCCCCCGGTATTCACAACAGCCCCTCCACAACAATCCTGCACTATGGACCAGTCCCATGTTTCTCCACAGACGCATTCTCCCCACCAGAGCCGCAACACCATGCTGTCTCCAGCGACACAAATACTGCCTGCTTCCGCACCACCACCACCACCGCCACCACTGTCTCTGCCTGCATCCCCAGCTACTGAAGATCCACGGCTGTCGCCCACAGTATTCGCAGCAGTCGCTCAAAAGCAGCCATACACCATGGACTGGTCCCACATTTCTCTGGAGAAGCATCCCGCAGGTGAGCAGTTGCCTCAACTACAAAAGCGGCAACAGGAGCGCTCTAAAGAGCCAGGCTCAGCGTCGCAGGGACAAGGGGACCCGAACGCAGCTTGCATCTCGAGTTACTCGACACCAGCTGACGTCCACATACCAAATGCACCAGGCCTAATGGCTGTCTCGCCAGTCGACAGCTTTCAGCGTCATGCAGTATCAGTCATCGAGCTCCATGACACAGGCAATATCTGCATCACCAACCCAACCATCCCTCCAGCTGAGAAGTTTCATGGATTGTTTGTGAAGCCAGATGACCAGGGTGACCTCATCCACCATCCACCGCAGTCAAGGGTTGCATGGGAAACGCAGTCGTATTTCTTCCCCTTGCAACAGCAGGTTAGTGACAATCACCTACATCACTTACTCATTGTCCACTAAGGACCTGTACCCTTCACTGCAATCTATTACAGTTAACAGGAAATAATTCGTAACTCAATAACAGATGTTTCGTTTCGTCATGTTATCTTACTGCTCTTCTCTTTCTGCTCTTCTTCACAATTTTAGCCATTTCAGACCCAAATTTTTTCTGCAGAACAGAACATTTTACATTATGTGGTACTACTCTTAGGAGATGTTTATTTTCGAAACTTACTTTGTACACTTTATTTGGACTAAAATAACTAATTAAGAAATATTCTCTTTTCTATTAAAAAGGAAAATGATCATTCAATAATTAAATAATTACCTTGAAAAATAGCAATAAAGATATTCAGTTATACAGTGGAATACAGCGAACCAACCAGATCTTTGTATCTGGTGGTCAGGAGCTGCTGCGCACTGGTACACTGATTGATGATATTTTAATATTGATGCATGATAAAACGGTTGAACAGTAACAAATGTGTACCTCAGGTTTCCACTGGGAAAAAATACAACTGTGCAGCTAAGACACAGTAGAAGTTAATTTCACAGTTGAAAACGGAGGGTCAGAAAGGGTTGATCTACGGTACTTCTCTCCCGTGACCATTTGTAACTCACATCGATATAACTACCTGAAATAATTTACATTCTGAAATGTTTAGAAAAAGAAACTTATCTGTTAAATTCTACATGACACGTAGAAGGGTTTATGAATAGATGCAGCAGTTTCGTGTTTGCAATTAAATTTATTGACTGCATTAGAGACTAAACAGAGAAAAACTTTCCTCAATGTACATATAATTTTATGGTAGTTCACTTTCAAATAACCGTAATTTCATTCAAAGGTAGGTGAATTCTGCGAGTTGACTATTGACATTGGGTACACACGAAGTGTCGTAAGTATATGACACAAGGGTTTTACTGAACTGTAAACTGGTTCACAAAACCACACACAATAAAATCTAGAACATATTGTTGCCTTATGTTACCAAATAAACGTGTGGGAAAAGTTACTTCTGTAAACCCCTAACAGAAAAGAGAGACTTTCAAAGCACATAAATTACTACGTTCGGGATAGCTAATTTAGCAATAGAAGGAACAGTAAACCTTAATCATTGCAAAAGATCAAAAATACTTGAATGTACAGCACAGTTTTTTAAGACCGTTTGGTATAGGACAGGAGAAGATACACAGAAATATGCTCTGAAGGAAAGGTAGAACATAAAGGCGTTAAGTAAGTAAACGTCCCTAGGTCAAGAAAACAACTAGTTCACATTTGGTACCTAAGGCACACGGGAAAAACAATTAAATAATCTAGACAACGGAAAACAATTTTAAACTAACTAGAAACGGATAACAAATGTCTCCTTCCTCAGTTTCTCTGAACTAAATTTACGAAAAGTCTCTTTCCTCTCTGCAAGAACATGATATGGCACGGAAAAGGTACTCTCTGTAAACAGCAGGCTATCATTACAGCAAATAAGATTGAAGACGATTTCAGTTTTTTCTTAAATCGTAGCTTGTGTGGTGGTGTCATGCATATCTTTTTAGTTCGAATGTTTGTAACACTATAGCGCAATAAATCTCTAAATCTTTCAGACAATTTGGTCTGATATCTTGAATTGAGTATTGATGTTTTGCAGCAGGTAAGTTTGTGGCCATAGACATATTTTTCTTTCAGCACGACATTTTTCAACGAAATATTTTCCCGTATCTTACATTGAAATGACGTTACCATCTCGTAATGAAACGAAAGAACGTGACCCCTAAACTCGACGAACGTGTACAGTCAGTAATTGATGACGCAGCCAGTGAGGTCAGGAGACATCAGAAGCAATTAGTGATCCATAAATATGTAATGTTGAACATTTAGGTAATAACAGTAGTAAATGATTCGAATGGAGCTCTGTTCTGCTACCAGTGAATGTTTGAACTCGTACACAAAATTTGTTTTAGCTAAAGGCGTCCGCTTACCTTGCTCTATATCCAGCTCCCAGCCATGCCTTGTAGCAAATAATACACGCTAAGACAAAAAAAAAAAAAGACGCACCAGGAGAGAATTACCCGAACAGGACGAATATCGATAGAAGTGAGGTACATATACTGACAATGAAATGATCAAAATTTCAGAAATATTGCGTAATTTATTTAAGAGAAAGAGCTTTATTTGTCGAACAACTTTGTAACGAGTTGGTCCACCTCTGACTCCTAAGCAACCAGCTGTTACTAATTAGTAATGGTTTAATTTTATCATTTGTAATTATAATAGATGAAAGCATGTGGATTTAAAGCACCTGCTAGTTAATGCCTGTTAAAACATTAACTAGTACTTTTACTAATGTTGTAAGGATAAACAGACAAATAAAAGTTACTGAGGAATTACAAGCACGTATCTAAAATAGGTTTTCCACAGTATTTTTATGATATAGATTTGTATCTGCACATGTTGGTCTTTCGGTTACGCTGTTTCGGATATAGGAATTGAGTTATTTATCAATAAATGAATGCTTGGCATTGTCCTGCTATACGCGTCTAAATAAGAAACCAAATTTATAGAAAACTGTTCCCATCTTGAGATCCTTGAGCACTAAATATTACTTTCCGATTAATATTTTATTCTGATGCACGAGAAAAAAGAAAATTTAACTAGCTATAATCTGATGTGAAAATACTGTGCCAATCTCTGATGAACTAGTAATTAAAACTCTTGTGATTGGTGCTCGATTCGGTACAAAGTACTTTATGAAGAAGACTAGGGTTGGCCTAATCTTATTTATTGCAGTGTGAGTACCTAACTGCATTGTTCACATGACAAACTTTTTCTGTTACTGAATACGGTGTGAGACTGTAGTTGGTAGTAATACGAGAAAACCGTGCCGCCTACTAGAAACAGGAGCTAACTGACTGTGAAAATGTTCCACTCACCAGCACTGGAAATATTGCGAAGATGGGCATTGGATTCACAAAATATCTTTGCTTCCACCAGTGAAGTGCACTAAAAGTTGTGGAACTGCTGATGAGCAACACACAGACCCGGAATTTTACGAAGATCAACGCTGACTATTTACGTAATAGCCGCAGTGTTGGCAGCAGTATACAAATTTTTCCAACCACTTTGAGAATAAAAAAGACTAAAAACACCCTAAAAGAAGTAGATTTTTAATTTTTAATCAGCAACGTAGAAATGACAACGGAACGCCATTGATTTGCAGAACTTAGCTAAAGCTGCATAGGAACGTCGTCTTCTTCGTTACCTTCATCCTCCACATGGGAAAGAGGTAGAATTTAATGGGCTCGACTTAAGTGCTTCAATTATCCCAGTTGTTTTCAGAACTGACGCACCGATTCTTTCTGCGAAGACTTATACGAATACCGAATATGGCGTTTACCAATTCCGTACACATTCGACTCCTTTCCTTCGTTTTCACGAGATTCAACTCGCTAAATATTTTTCTTTCTCGCCATTGAACCAAGGAAGTATGAGCATAGATAATGCAAATTCTACAAAGCTCTTTGAGAGGATTTTCACCGCTGGCGTCATGATAACTGGAAACCTCACAACATATATCGACAGTATTGTTAACGTTATGTCTTTGGACGATGATCAGTTTTTGCCTCTGTAATACAATTCTTGCAAATGTGTCACTATATAATTCAAACAATTGAGAGCTTTCTAGTAGGGCAGTTAAGGATTCTTTTATCACTAGGAGAACATCTGAAATTGCAAAGAGACAATAATGCTTCAATGTTATCAAGCAATCTTTGCTGTAATTGTTTGACAAGTGAACACACAAGTTTATCATATCCTTGTCTAATATTTTTTTTCTTGTCCTTCGGTTATTTTGTTCCTAATTTATGAAATTCATTCTTCAGACGAGTGTCCAAAATATAGCTTTGTATTTAGGTGATTTTCGAAATCATCGTCAAGATGTTTTCTCTTAACTGGAAAGGTGGTAATGATAACTTGGTTAAGAAGAGATTGAATAAGAACTATCAGTTCATCTAACAACTTGAATGGATCTATACCATTCGACTCGAATTCCTTATTGATTTCTGAAGGTATTATATGGTAGGTTTCAAAAATAGCAAATATACTAACTGAAGGACTTCGAATAGAGCATTTCAGTTGTGTATAATTCTACGCACCGCAGGTTCTATAGATAAATATCTAGTGTCACAAGCTTGGGGAATTTTCAATGGTTCCTCTCCATCATTTAGGACTGAGAAAATCTGGCGGTAAAAGAGCTGTGGGATGAATATCGAGAAAGCCAGTTGTAACTTCCCCTAATCAAAAAGTCCACATTTCTTGGAAGAGATTTTCCTGTTGCTGCAGAGATTGCCAACTGAGTGGAATGACAGATACACCTCACAATAATCAAGTGTGGACCCCCCTTCTAAGTATTTCAACACACCGTTATTAAGGCTATCAAACCAGCGTTTTCTGATCCAATTTTCCGCAATTTCTTTAAATCTAAGTAAACTTCTTTCAACGCCCATTTATTAGTGAGTGATACAATAGAATCAGTACTGAATTTTCCAAGCGTAAGAAATGTCAGTACACATTTGCGAGATGTTTTACTATGATAAGTTATAGGTATTGCTAGAAGTGTGACGCTAATGTCAGTTGATTCGTTAGTCAAAATAGTTCTCAGACCATTCCCAAAATAGGTCTTAAGGACATTCTTGATAATAACATTGTACTTTGTACGATGTAACTTGATCTGGCGTACGGTAACACTATATATGAACCTGTTTTTACACATTTCTCCTAAGTGATCACAAAACATTACAGCAGACTGCGCGGACAGAAATGGGCATGTCACCATTCAGCTTCGTTACGTCCTTCGGAATCCTGTCTTTGGGTGGATAAGTAAGAAACTGCAGATTTATGTTTCTTTGCTTCTGCGTGATTTTCTATATTCTCTAATCGAGTTCTTACAGTACAGTGACACACTATACAGCATACTTTTGCGTTATCTCCAACCACTGAACAAATTTCGGATTTTTCAACCACTCTTCCCTAAACATTTGGGTTTATTGGATTCATCTTCACCCATTTCAGCCGAATTGTAATCAGAATCAGTCACTATGACGAGAAGCAAAATTACAATAACTGAATAATATAAAGCAGCATTCGCGAATTTGTGTCTGGTTCAACTGCTCGGTCCCCGAGCATGGAAATACAATGATTATAACAGAAATATTACATCACTCATTACTGAAGTTTGTTAAATAATTGTTTCAAACTTTCAATTAGCATTTTTCCAGAAATCTGAATATTTCACTTACACCTTTAAATAATACAAAATAAAGTCTAATAGTTCCGTACTTATGTACTTCTTGCTCTCGTTATTTACACTTTTGAGTACCAGTAGCAATTGATCTTATGTTTCTTAACAGATTTTGTAGTACAACCACTTGCAGGAAACTAATTTTTTCTGTCACATGTCCAGAGCAAGTTGAAGGTATGCAAATGTGTGACTAGGGCCTCCACTCGTGTAGACCGTTCGCCGGCTGCATGTCTTTCGATTTGATGCCACGTCGGCGACTTGCGTGTCGATGGGGATGAAATACAACAAAAAGCTTTAGGAAGGATCAAAACAAATCTTTCGAAGAATGTGTTGTTAAAAGGACTAAAAGTCCACCAGACAGCTCTTTAAAAAGGTTAAATTTGCCATTAGCAACCAGATCTTAAATTTGCAATTAGATGGCCTTTCAAAAAAATTAGATGTATTAGGAAAACAACTAATGTGGCAACACTGAACGACTGACGTGAAGACGTGATGCAACAGATACGTGCAATTACAGAGGAGTGTGGTATACGTTCTGTTGTTATCCACCTCATGATACTAACGCCTGGATTCTTAAGCTTTAACGAACTTATAAATGGTGTAGAGTACTTGGCAAAATGGTACGCAGGGACACAAGATGCTGTGCCTGTGATTAACTGCTTTCAGATTGATCCTAAACGAATAAAGACAATATAGAAGCCATCTATTTTCGTATAGATAATATGTGTTAGGGCTAAAGTTGTCATAGGTGCGAAATGAAAGTACGGCATCACGACAAATTCACGAGAATTCTAAATTAATTTTAATGTAAAATAATATTATTTTTGTGAATCAGAAAAAATTAAATCACTGCTAAAATAAACTTTTGTTTTTGCACACGCTTGTAATTCGGGTGTGCAGCTGTTCGGATTCGCGAATACGTATATTAATGTTTCGCGTATTATACCAAACATGGACATCTGCATGACTCTCAGGACAGGATGTACTGAGAGTTCTGGAGGTATCCTGTCCGCTGATTCTGAAACCCTTTCCTCGATGGTCCTATATTCCGATGATTGATCCCATGTCGTCATCTAGTTGAGTCTGCAGTTCTTCGCTGTATGTCTGCTACAATGCGAGCTTCGTGAATTCATCCCAGTTAAAATTTAAGAATTTTTTTTTAAATTTAAATCTCTTTTAAAAAGATGATCATAAACAATGAGGTACTTGGGTGATTGTGTTAAGGTACTGAGTGAACAGGAGACTTAACTAAATTACTACTTGTGATCGTCATATGACTAACATTCTCCTAATAAAAACAAGAACTTGTGGTAAGTAAGGATAAAGGTTGAAGGTCCTGCGTTAAATTTCTGTTCTTGGGATTTTCCTTATCACTTCATCCAAATGAGTGGACAAAAAGCGATTAAGCCCCTGTGCGAATTATATAATTCAAGACATTTATGTGGGAGGATCTGCTATTCTAAAACGAAAATTTATAATATACCTATCCCACTAAATGCTCGTGAAGTGCGAAACTTGCAATTTAGTGACAAGTGACGTATAGTTGATTTAAGCACTGAAACATCACCATTCCCATGTCTCAGTCAAGGGGTCAGTGTAGTGGCACGATGACTTTTATCTCAGCCTATGCAATTTATGTGAATGGACTGTGACTTTTTATGGAACAGAAAACAATACATTTCAGACGACAAAGAAACTCGTATAGTTTTTTGACATGAGTGTTCAATTACATTGTTCATTTTTTCACCTATTTAACCTTTTGTTAGCATAAATAAAATAGTTTCACTGTCAATATCCTTTGCCTTGCATTTTTCACTCTTCCCTTCTTATATGCCCTCGGCGTTGTAAATATGTGGTCCATGTAAGTTAAGCTTTTCTTCAACAGTGCCTTGAGAACAGAGTAGAATCCATTGTATTCTGGTCTCATTCCTTTTAATCACAGTATCGCATTTTAACAGCTCATCTTAAGGAAGAAACGGTGAGTTTTTGTAATGGGATTGGCAGGCTTGGTCGTGAGCTGTTCACCCGTCATTGTTCTCATCTCACTGAGATAATAATCAGTTATATTTGTCACACAATACCTGCATAATTTATCTGACGAAGTATGATGCACAAGCGTGAATAGAAATCGGGGCATATGTAATTTTAAATTTCGCGATATTAAAATTCTTTAAAACAAGCCCTTTAATTCCAAAGAAATGTTTCGTTGTTTTTGTTCTTCAACGAACTTCAGAGGGACATCTATTTAATAATGGCCATTTTATTATTATTGTGGAGTTTCTTAACTCAGATTATGTCTCTCCGATCTAACGGTCTTCTTATGTGATCTAAAACGACAGTTCGCTGTTTAACCAGCCTGACTTTGGACGTTGTTTGAATGTAAATCATTTAGTTTCAGTACGATGGATGTTGAGAAATTATGGGCGATGTTTGAACGGATTGTAAACATACTCTGGAAAAGTGCGTGCCAGGTAAGTGGATTACGGACGGAAAAGACCCACCGTGGTTTTAACAACGAAATTCGAAAAGTGCTGAGGAAGCTAGGGCTGTTACACTCTCCGTTCGAAAAAAGAGAATGCCCAAATGATTACAGGCAAAAGCTAACAGAAATTCATGCGTCTGTAAACAGATCGATGCATACCACTGTCGTAATTTAGTAATAGACCTCGTAGAGAATCTGAGAAAATTCTGGTCCAACGTCAAATCTTCAAGTAAGTCGAAGCCTTTTGTCCATTCACTCGTTGACTAGTCTGATATGAAAGTAGAAGATAACAAAAGTAAAACCGCCGTTTTAAATTTCGCATTTAAGAAATCGTTCACGGAGGAGAATCGTACAACCATATCATCCTTTGCCCATCGCACAGTCCCCCTTATGGATGACATCGTAATAAGCATCCCTGGTGGAGAGAAACAACCAAAAGAGTTGAAAATAAATATGTCGCCTGCTCCGGATGGAATTCTATTTCGGTTATACAAAAGGTAGTCTACAGCTTTGGTCTCTTACATAGTTTGTATTTATCACCAGTCTTATCTACCGCAAAGTCCGAAGCGACTAGGAAGAAAAGCGCAGGTCACTTATGTAAATAAGAAGGTTAAAAAAACGGACCCGCAAAGTTGCAGACCAATATCTTTGATATCGGTTTCCTGTGGAATCCTTCAACATATTCTTACTCCCAGCGTAAAAAATTCTCCTTGAGGGAAATAGGTTTCTGTCCACAAATCAAATCGGTTTTAGAAAGCAACCTCCGTGCGAAATTAAGCATGCCCCTTTCTCACGTGAGATTCTGCGAAACACGGGTAAACGACAACAGGTTGATTCCATATTCCTCGTTTCCGTAAAGCACTTTACACGGTGCCACACTGCCGACTGTTAACGAAGGTAAAAGCATACGGATTAGGTTCTCCAGTATTTGACTGGCTAGATGACTTCTTCAGTAACGGAACCCATTATGTTCTCCTCGACAGCGAGCGTTCATCAGAGACAAAGGTTTTATCAGGAGTACCCCGTGGAAGTGTGATAGGACCGCTGTTACATTCTATACACATAAATGACCTGGTGAACGAGGTAATCAGTAGTGGTGGTGGTGGTGGTGGTTAGTGTTTAACGTCCCGTCGACAACGAGGTCATTAGAGACGGAGCGCAAGCTCGGGTTAGGGAAGGATTGGGAAGGAAATCGGCCGTGCCCTTTCACAGGAACCATCCCGGCATTTGCCTGATACGATTTAGGGAAATCACGGAAAACCTAAATCAGGATGGCCGGAGACGGGATTGAACCGTCGTCCTCCCGAATGCGAGTCCAGTGTGCTAACCACTGCGCCACCTCGCTCGGTGGTAATCAGTAGTCTGTGGTTGTTTGCTGACGCTGTGCGTATGAAGAGGTGACGTCGTTGAGTTGCTGTAGAAGGGTACAAGATGATTTAGACAAAATTTTTAGCTGGTGTGATGAATGGAAGCTACCTCTAAATGTAGAAGAATCTAAGTCAATGCAGATGAACAGAAGAAAACAAACCCATAATGTTGGAATATGGTTTAGTGGTGTGCTTCTTCAAATAGTCACATCAGAAAAATATCAAGACGTAACGCTCCAAAGCAAAATGCGATAAAATGAGCATGCAAGGACTGTAGTATAAAGCAAATGCTCGACTTCGGTTTATTGGGAGAATTTTTGGGAAACTGTAGTTTATCTGCAAAGGAAACCGCATACAAGACACTACTGCGGCCCATTGATAACTACTGACCAAGTGTTAGGTACCTGCACCAGGTTGCATTAAAAGAAGACATCGACACATTTCAGAGGTGGGCTGCCAGATTTGTTACCGGTAAGTTCGAGCAACATACAGTTATTACGGACACGGTCAGGACGTCAAATGGGAATAACTGGAGGGAGGCCAACGTTCTTTGCGAAGAGCTGTAATGATAAAATTTAGGAAACAAGTATTTGAGGCTGATTCTAGAACGACCGGCAACGTACATTTCACGTTAAAGATTATGAAGGTAAGATTAGAGGGATGTACTAGTCATCTCGCATATAAGTGCTTTTAGAACTATGAAATTGACTTTTGATGAATTTTGCAACGTAAATAGGGAGCTGAGGCTCTCTAATACGTTGACAGACTGTGTTTCCTGTAATCAACTACCAAATAACACGAATACCTAAATGAAATACGCCAAGTAAAAACAAACACACACAGCATAGCCAAAGAACAAGCTAATTGTTTAAAGATCATTGTAGGAAGGAAGAAAGACAAGTAGTGATGTAATTGTGTACCCAGTTGTAGCATTTCGACTGCACATTGTTGTACTGGACTTAGAGAACCTACATTCAGCACAACATGAGCACGAGTGGAGGAAAGTAACCGAGACGAAACACAGCCAAATGGTGCAACAAGACATAATAGAAAAGTTTGTCCCTCAGAAACGTAGCATTTGCCACAAAATAAACGTAGTTACTGTAATAAACAACGATTTCAAGTACCAGTTCACCCACATGCACACACAGGTTGCTTATCATACTACGCAAGTATAATTACAGATATCTGATTATAGGGAAAAATTCACTCTTCGTAGCAAAATAAAATAACTTCTGAAAATATAGAAAACTTGTGAAAAAATATTACACTACTGTCGTAATTTGATTCTTCTATAAGAATGAAAAAAATCGCTTAGGTGTTGACACTACTCATAAAACTTACACGTCAACCAGTTCTTGCTGATGAGCAATGTTCAATTCTTGTACTACACTTCACAACATCAGTGGAATATCATTTTGAATATTTCCACACCTCTGTGTATTACTTATTAAACTACATGTGCCTCCTTTAGTGGCGCCACTGAAATAAATTTTAGTTTAGGAGACGGTCAAAGGTCTAAACACGATATCTGTATTAAATAATTCAAACTTCGCAGGATTGATTCTACAAGATATGAACACTACTGCCGATCTAATTTACAGATAAAACTGCAAGATGAGAATTACCAACATAAGCAATGTTACTGCCACATCTAAATTAATCAAAAATTCGTCTCTAAAACTAATATTAAGGTCAGTGAAACTGATAGTGGCCCTGCGCTATGGCGTTAACTTCATCTTGCAGTTCCAAACATTTGTCGTATTCCGCTGTTACACAGAGGAAACTAAAGGACAGTTTGGAAAATAGCTTACTGAACAGTTGTAATACATATTTATATAGATAAAGTTACTGTGGTTTCAGAGCATCCAAACATTATGGTGACTCCATGCTAGGGTATCAAATTCATCTTACAGCACACAACTTTTGTCTTATTATGCTGATAATGCTATGCAGCCAAGGCAGGGATAGCTGATACAGAAACAAATAAGCGTTCTGAACTGAAATGATATTCCGCTGAGTGACTACAATCACCGACGTAAGATGCGTACACGCCTTAGCACAGCCTCCATTACACCACCCTGCAAAACACGAATACTTCCAAACAAATTCAAGTATTTCCGACTATTTCCGACGAACCCAAAGACCACATTTTCATGTTACGGCAAACCTGTGGGTCACTGATATTACCCCTGGATACTTTAGGGTAGGACACTGCAGGTCAGTTGACAATGTGATGGCCTTTATCCACAGATACTGTTACAAGGGTCAGTGATCAGTTGACAAGGTGACTATAATTATCCTTCACATACATTTATATCGTCTCAGTAAAATGTGACGAATTTCGAGATTGAAGCAAAGTGCATGGACAGACATCAATAAGCCAGACATGATGTTAACTAAGCATGTTGAGACCTGTTCCAAAAAGCAAAAGTGAATAGTTTGTAAGCTGAAACTGATCAAGTCAAGACTTTTCTCACAGTACACTAGGTCATCTAGATGATTTTAAATAGCGTTTTGATAGCGCAGTGGGTGTCAGCTACTTAGGGAAGAGTGAGCTACTTGGGCTATCACCTACTAAGGAGACGTCAGATTCTTGTGGAGTTGTCAGCTGCTGGGCAGATGTCAGGTGCTAGGGGTGACAGCCACTCTAGAGACAACAGTCTTTTTATCACTTCTGCAGCACATTGTAATGCTGTTGCCTGATTAAAGTAATAATTACATGAAGATATAGAAATAGGCAGACAGAGAGAGAGACTGGCGGACAGAGAGAAAGAAGAAATTTCCCGAGGTGCGTAAATCAGAGAGATGATTATGGTGAGGGATATGTGAAAATATTATCAATCATTTTTTACACTTCATACGTACCTAAACTATATCATCCTGTTCCAAAACATTAACTAGTTAACTTGTTTTCTTGCATTTCAAGCACCTTGGCGCAAGCTCAGCAACTGAAGTTTTTATTTTCAGTAAATTGCCAGCCGCTGTATACTTTGCCTTTGATTTTGAACACCACCATTGATTTTGGACTTGAGAGAACACAATAGATATGTAGATATCCAGCGATAACAGGCCCGGAAGACCACACGTTGCTTCCACAAATTGCCTCCATTCCTTCCTGTTTTGTGCCCAGTTTCTCCACTTGTCTCCAATCCTAGGGCTGCTAGGTCCTTCACCAGATCGTCCATCCAGCATTGCCTTGGTCGTCCAATGGGGCGTTTGGTGTTTGGTTTCCCCGCTAGTGCCATCTTCGCCTGTCTTCCATCTGGCATACGGGCTACATGGCCCACACAAACTTGAGAGAAGAAAGAATGATTTGTTGTTATGTCATGACACGTGACATATACCACTGGATAATAGCTTTTGGAATACTAAACCAATCGTGGTTTTCAAAATAAAATGTGGAGTTTAACTGGGGATGGCATTTATCAACTTACACCTGAAACTTTATCAAATTGTCCTGCAACTTCATCATGTTACATCTAAACAGTACTTATTTGCTCTGAATCTGTATGAACCTTCTCTCAGAGCTATAACAGCTTGACCCCTAAACTTTAACGGCTTGCCCCAAAACTCTATCAACTTGTCCCCCAAAACTGTAAGAACTTGCTGTGAAACTGTACCGACTTGCCCTAAAACTGTATCAAGTTGCCTCAAGAAACTGTATTAACTTGCCTGTCAAAACTATATCAATTTTTTCCTCACAACTATATCAGCTTCTTCTCCAAAGGTGTAATGTCTTAACCCCAGGAAATGTAACAAGTTACCATTCAACTGTAACAGCTTGCACTGCAACTGTAAGAATTTGCATCACAACTGTTACAACCTGCCCCAACATTTGTAGCACTTTACCCCACAACAGTTACAACCTGTCCTCAAACTGTAGCAAACTGATCATCATTGTGCAACACAATATTATGAGGTCTGTTTCAAGGTAGCTTGTTACTGTTTCAAGGCATTTTGTGTCAGTTGTAGGGGAAGTTGTTACAGTTGCTGGAAGCAAGTTTTACTGTTACAGGACATGTTATTACACTTGCTGTACACATTGTTACAGTTGCCAGGCAAATTGTTACACTTTTGACACAAACTAATACAGCTATGGAGCAAGTCGTCGCTGATGTGAGCCAAACTTTGACAGTTAGGGGGAAACTTCTTACTTCTTCTTGGCGAGTTGTTACAGTTGTGAAGCAGCTTATTAGAGGTGTGGGGCTAAGTTGCCTAGTTTTGAGGAACGTTGTTGCAGTTGTGGGACAAATTGTAGCACTTGGAAAGCAAGTTGTTACAGTTCTAGGATAATTTGTTAAGTCTCATTGCCAGTTGTTACAGTTGTGGGCAAATTGGTAAGGGTGTGGAGGAGCAAATTGTTACAGTGGCAAGGCAAGTTCTCACAGCTTCAAGGGGCAGTTTCAGGGATAAGGCGTTACAGTTGTGCGGCACATTGTTACAATAGTGGGGCAAGCTAATACAGTTGCAGGGGTTAAGTGGTTCCAGTTTCAGGGTAAGCTGCTTGCAGGGGTTAAGTGGTTCCAGTTTCAGGGTAAGCTGCTACAGTTGTAACAACAGTTGTCACAGTTTTAGGGGAAAGTTGTTATATAGTTTCGAGGGAGTTTGATACAGATTCAGGGGGTGAGATGATGCAGTCTTGATGCAAGCTGATACAGTTTCACAGCAAACTGATAACAATTTTGGGGAAGCTGATATACTTTTGTGACACATTGGTGTAGTTTATGTGTGTACACATTGCAAAAAGTTACGTACAGCATGTCCACATCTGCCTCATCATCATCATCTCTCTGAGTTACGTATCTCAGTAATTTTCCTATCTCTCACTCTCTGTCTCTCTATCTCCCTCTCACTGTCTCTCTATCTCTCTCTGTAGTGCTTACTTTCATGAGGCAACAACAGCACAGTATTTTGGGAAGGAATGAAAGGAATTTGTTTTGCTCAGTATCCGACACCCCAGTAACTAACACCTTCCACACCTTCTAATACCCCTAGTAGCTAACGCCCCTCGCCATAGCTGAGACACCACCCACTAGCTGACACTGCCAGTAGCTCATACCTCCTCAAGTAGCTGATACTCACTGCACCTACAGAATACCATTTTATATCCAGTAGCTGACAGCTACTGTGTTTTTGGGAAAAGGCTTGATTTCGTAAGTCTCAGCTTGCTGATGATTCAATTTTACTAGTTGGAAAAAGTTTCAGATTGCCAGAAAAAGTATCAGGTTGCTTAACTAACGTCATTATTAGACTTGGTGACATCTGTGAATCTACTCTGATATAATCTCCAAGCATCTCGTATTTTAGCAAGTCGAGACAAACGCACTTGTGGGGTAATGACTTTCACCTTGTCTACTGACCATGTTTGGGCGTCTTCATGGTACCTGGAGGCAGTGGCCATCAACTTTTTAACAGACCTTCATTGCCCCACCAAATTGTATCCAAGAGTAATGGCAATTAGCCACAGTTTTGCTTTAACATGGAGATTTGGCTTCTTGGAGCTAGTTAGAAGCAGTCAAAACAACTTGGGTATATTCGGAAATTTCGGTACTTGCTTGATGACGTAATGGAATCTGTGGTAAGACATAATTGTATACTTAGCCAGGATGGTGATAGTCACTCTGTAGAATACTATTTGAGTTTAGAATGCTTATTTGTCTGTGTCGTATATGACTGCATTGCGTTCTTAGCATTATCAACATAAGGTGACAAACGTTTCGTACTGCAAGGTAAAATTAGTAATCTAGCATGGAGTTGTTATAAAGCCTAGGTCACTTTGAAACCGCAGGAAGCTTTGTTGATTATCCATATTAATGTGTATCACTGCTGTTCAGTGTACTATGCCTTCCAAGTGTTATGTACTCACCACTACGTGACCGCACATGTTAGCATTACTAACAGAATATGACGAACGTTTTGTTCTGCAAGCTAAAATTAATACCCTTGCATGGTGTCGCCATAGGTTTTAGATAACTTTGAAACGAAAACAACACTAGTTTCTTACCTACATCTATTTATAGTACTACTTTCAGTATACTACTATATCGAAGTGAAATTTACCTTCCCCTGACAAGTGTTTTCTTCTGCTGAGTGAGTTAGTATCCATGTTTCATTTGTGTCGTGTTCCACCATCAGCTTTGCCCATGTTGTGATGAACGTAAACTTTGCAGTAGTTCTCTTTGTATATTAAGAAAATATGCAGTTTAAGTGGTACATCACAATAATAATCATATCAAAAGATTTACTTCCTTCATTCCCTAAATGATGTTTTGGGCATTTCATTTGTACTTACGTTCCGTTACGCACGCGCACAAGCGCGCGCATGTGTGTGCGTGTGTGTGTGTGTGTGTGTGTGTGTGTGTGTGTTTTTCCATCGTCTATTCTGATTCGAGTTAGCGATATTTAATAACTGCTTACAGGAACAGGACCGACTCTAGGATAGGGCGGGGTGAACTGCGTCACCGATCAGGGATATAGGTTTTTGGGGCCGGAAAAATTTTATAATTCAGTTTAATTACAAGAAGATGAACTTAAGGAGACAATGAAGGTTTAGCATAAATGAAGGCATGTGAGAATAATTCTGAAATGCACATCGTTCATAAAATATATTGTTGTTGTTGTTGTGGTCTTCAGTCCTGAGACTGGTTTGATGCAGCTCTCCATGCTACTCTGTCCTGTGCAAGCTTCTTCATCTCCCAGTACCTACTGCAACCTACATCCTTCTGAATCTGCTTAGTGTATTCATCTCTTGGTCTCCCTCTACCATTTTACCCTCCACGCTGCCCTCCAATGCTAAATTTGTGATCCCTTGATGCCTCAAAACATGTCCTACCAACCGATCCCTTCTTCTAGTCAAGTTGTGCCACAAACTTCTCTTCTCCCCAATCCTATTCAATACCTCCTCAGCTGGCCGAAGTGGCCGTGCGGTTAAAGGCGCTGCAGTCTGGAACCGCAGGACCGCTACGGTCGCAGGTTCGAATCCTGCCTCGGGCATGGATGTTTGTGATGTCCTTAGGTTAGTTAGGTTTAACTAGTTCTAAGTTCTAGGGGACTAATGACCTCAGCAGTTGAGTCCCATAGTGCTCAGAGCCATTTGAACCATTTGAACCAACCAATACCTCCTCATTAGTTACGTGATCTACCCACCTTATCTTCAGCATTCTTCTGTAGCACCACATTTCGAAAGCTTCTCTTCTCTTCTTGTCCATACTAGTTATCGTCCATGTTTCACTTCCATACATGGCTACACTCCATAAAAATACTTTCAGAAACGACTTCCTGACACTTAAATCTATACCCGATATTAACAAATTTCTCCTCTTCAGAAACGATTTCCTTGCCATTGCCAGTCTACATTTTATATCCTCTCTACTTCGACCATCATCAGCTATTTTACTCCCTAAATAGCAAAACTCCTTTACTACTTTAAGTGTCTCATTTCCTAATCTAATCCCCTCAGCATCACCCGATTTAATTTTACATTCCATTATCCTCGTTTTGCTTTTGTTGATGTTCATCTTATATCCTCCTTTCAAGACACTGTCCATTCCGTTCAACTGTTCTTCCAAGTCCTTTGCTGTCTCTGACAGAATTACAATGTCATCGGCGAACCTCAAAGTTTTTACTTCTTCTCCATGAATTTTAATACCTACTCCGAATTTTTCTTTTGTTTCCTTTACTGCTTGCTCAATATACAGATTGAATAACATTGGGGAGAGGCTACAACCCTGTCTCACTCCCTTCCTAACCACTGCTTCACTTTCATGCCCCTCGACTCTTATAACTGCCATCTGGTTTCTGTACAAATTGTAAATAGCCTTTCACTCCCTGTATTTTACCCCTGCCACCTTTAGAATGTGAAAGAGAGTATTCCAGTCAACATTGTCAAAAGCTTTCTCTAAGTCTACAAATGCTAGAAACGTAGGTTCGCCTTTTCTTAATCTTTCTTCTAAGGTAAATCGTAAGGTTAGTATTGCCTCACGTGTTCCAACATTTCTACGGAATCCAAACTGATCTTCCCCGAGGTCCGCTTCTATCAGTTTTTCCATTCGTCTGTAAAGAATTCGCGTTAGTATTTTGCAGCTGTGAATTATTAAACTGATAGTTCGGTAATTTTCACATCTGTCAACACCTGCTTTCTTTGGGATTGGAATTATTATATTCTTCTTGAAGTCTGATGGTATTTCACCTGTCTCATACACCTTGCTCACCAGATGGTAGAGTATTGTCAGGACTGGCTCTCCCAAGGCCGTCAGTAGTTCTAATTGAATGTTGTCTACTCCCGGGGCCTTGTTTCGACTCAGGTCTTTCAGTGCTCTGTCAAACTCTTCACGCAGTATCTTATCTCCCATTTCATCTTCATCTACATCCTCTTCCATTTCCATAATATTGTCCTCAAGTACATCGCCCTTGTATAAACCCTCTATATACTCGTTCCACCTTTCTGCCTTCCCTTCTTTGCTTAGAACTGGGTTGCCATCTGAGCTCTTGATATTCATACAAGTGGTTCTCTTCTCTCCAAAGGTCTCTTTAACTTTCCTGTAGGCAGTATCTGTCTTACCCCTAGTGAGACAAGCCTCTACATCCTTACATTTGTTCTCTAGCCATCCCTGCTTAGCCATTTTGCACTTCCTGTCGATCTCATTTTTGAGACGTTTGTATTCCTTTTTGCCTGTTTCATTTACTGCATTTTTATATTTTCTCCTTTCATCAATTTAATTCAATATTTCTTCTGTTACCCAAGGATTTCTATTAGCCTTCGTCTTTTTACCTACTTGATCGTCTGCTGCTTTCACTACTTCATCCCTCAGAGCTACCCATTCTTCTTCTACTGTATTCCTTATATTATTTACTGGAAACTATCCACGATACTTTGGAGCAGACAACAATTTAAGCAATAGACTTTCTCATCTTTGCTGCATATTTCAACATAGTAAAGTTTGTGATTGCCGTCATGACACCTCATTACCAACCATACGGCTACACGGCTGTAAACCTGAAAGCTCCAAAAGAAGTGTAAAATTTTGTAATACATAAATAAAAATAAATGTACGTATGATGAACTAACAGTTAATATACACCAACCTCAAACACCTATAGCAGCATCACCGAGAAAAACACTTTGTAATAAATAAATAAAAAATAAGTGAAATGTGCAGAGTGCCATCACTTGTCACCTGACGTTCTAAGTGAGATGTGTTCGCAATTGTGTGACAGTTTTAGACATCGACTTTTAAAGGTGAACTGAAGCTGATATCAACACTGCTAAACCCCAGTAGCGCACCAAGTGAAACTCTGAAACTCATACAGAGAGTTGGATTTAAGCGCAGCGTAAGAATAGCCTTAATGAGTTTTGAGAACACAACTGGTGACAGTGGAAAGTGGTAGAAAAAGTTTTCCTAAACTTAATGTGATTAATACGTACCAGTGATCAACAATAGGATAGGTACTACTGTGTGGGCTACCAAGGTGTCGACTGAAGATGAGCTTGCTGAATGATTGGATTTCAACGAAATAATACAGAAGTTTGATAATACCAAGGCATGAAAAATACCTTAACATATGGTGATCGTGTAAAAAACACGTTTATCGTTAATTTTAGTTTTGGTTTATTTATGTATGTCGTACACTTTCATTCATTTACTTAATAAAGATTTATTATGGGATAGCCCTACTTATGTTTTAATGTAAATGCGAAATAGGTTTGCCAACTTTCACCCGCCTGTCCGACCACATTGTGGGAGATGATATTCCGCGTTCTGTTTACCTTTCCTTGTTCGCTGAGACACATTTCTGCTCGGAACTCGTTGACATAATTTGGGACGTTTCGTGCCTTTTGCAACTTCTACCAAAGTTTTCGACTCCTATTCAGGGCTGCAGTGAACAGCACATCAGTGCACTGTGGAAGGTGTGTGTTTCCTTGTCTTTGTGGTGTGCTACAAATATATACCACATCTGCAGATAAACAAGTATGTAAATTCGCGGTATCACGAAACCGGTGTCTCCTGTGCTTAGTTTACACCACAGCAAGCAATGTCTGAAGCACAGACCCTGAATGTTGGAAGTACTGCGAGAATTACTTCCGCTTGTACCGAGTGAGGTGGCGCAGTGTCTAGCACACTGGACTCGCATTCGAGAGGACGACGGTTCTATCCCGCGTCCGGCCATACTGATTTAGGTTTTTCGTGATTTCCCTTAATCGTTCCAGGAAAATGCAAGGATGGTTCGTTTGAAAGGCACGGCCGACTTCCGTCCCCGTCCTTCCCTAATCCGATGAGACCGATGACCTCGCTGTCTGGTCTCCTTCCCCAAACAACCCAACCCAACTTCAGCTTGTTGCTCTCCCAGCTGCGGCTTTGATGTTACTCCTCCACATCGCATGTTCCCCTCTGCTCAGGCATCGAGAAAAAGGGAGCGATTTTACAGTTATACGCTCCACAAGTAAATGACTTTATTCTGGTTGACACAACTAATTTTCGAGCTAGAACCCGAGATATATTATGCTGTAAACGTTACATTTCTGCTTCACTGACTTGTACTCGACACCTGGCTCTGGTCTTACGAATGTATTAACGTCAGAAAGACGTATGAGTAAGTGTGATATGGCAAAATAATACGCCATGGATGAGCGACGTTGTGACACAGTTTGACTACGTAAGGATTCTGGGAGGTGGAGAGAAACGGCGCTTAAAATTTTCTCACGAGACAGCAAAACCCCTGGAGACGGTTCTGTATAGGAAGTGAACTCTCTAAATATTTTAGAAAGCCTTCGCACCATAGTTGCAGTCAATATGCATTGCTGCTTTCTTCGATAGTTTATTCTGTATCTTCCAGTAGATTTAATTCATATGAAAATAAAAAAGCAATATTAGGCTGTTAATAACATCGATTATGTTTCCACGTGTAGAAAAAGACGCATTATCTTCATCCCTTTAGAATGACGAGGATTTTTGTAAAAACGCTTGCTGATAACAGTTTATTCTAAGAACCACCAACAACACATCTACAGATCAACATCACAACACTCTTCACATATTTTAAGCATGGAGATAGCGTAGTAGTACTTTGATGAAGTGTCGTAGAACCACACAGATAAGGAAACATTTAATTGGAGGGTTCACTGTGTCTTACACAGACTGTAGGAATAAATTATGGAATTCATTACATTGTTATAGTAGCTGGTAATAATTCAAAAAGACAGTTCATTTGCTTACTTGTCGGCTTACCATAGTGTTAAAGCAACACGTGTATTCTCCAGTTGTAAGCTTCGTCCACGTACCTTTACTTCATCGTCTAACTTAAACTTGAATCTGTAATTTAGCTGCTTCTTTAGCGTGTTATTTTTAGCCACATGTATTTAGGCAGCAAAATAGAATTGAGGCACTTAATCTGAGAATTCACAATCATCCTTTAGGCCTTACATTTTCACTACTGCTGCTTAAGCTGTAAATTCTTGGGATACACATCGCTTACGGGCGCGCGCGCGCGCTCCTGTCTGTGTGTGTGTGTGTGTGTCTTGCTCTAATGAAGTATTATAGATCTGGAAATACTGCAAGATCCTTCGCGTAATTTTTAGTACAAATTCCGCGCGCGCGCTCCTGTCTGTGTGTGTGTGTGTGTGTGTGTGTGTGTGTGTGTCTTGCTCTAATGAAGTATTATAGATCTGGAAATACTGCAAGATCCTTCGCGTAATTTTTAGTACAAATTCTTTTGAAAATGGTGCAGAGAAAATATACGTCATTCAAAAGGTTTTGGTCACAGCCAACATGTCTGCTGCAGACTACATTGTCATCTCATTTGAATGTGGACTACAATAATATGCTACTATAGGGCTTTTCGTTTCAATTCTGTGCTGATGTTGGCTGGATTTGGACTTGGGATAAGGGACTTGGGATAAGGGAGGGTGAGGACATAAGGGGAGGGCTTGAAAAGGGCTGGGGCGTGCCTTGCCACGTTATGATGGTGACGTCACTTGTAAGGAACTTGTGGTTTCTCACGCGATAGATATAATTTCAGCTCAGCGTCTGAAGGGGGCAAACGGTGGCTCAATGTATATGTTTTATAACCTTTAGAAAATGGTTGAAGGTCAAAGTGATCCACTTTGTTGAGATATATAGTACCTGTAAAGTTTTTAAACCGTTTGTTAACTGAACGAGTAAAGTGTCACGTGTTCAAAATCAGAAGGCAGGAAAAGAATAGTTTGATGTATTAGTTATAGCACACGACTATGAAATGCCTATACAAAAATTGTTTGTAAGTAAAAGCCTATGTGGTTATGTTTACTTCACACATAGATCACAATTTAAATTATTCCATTGCTAAATTCCCTGTTGCTATAATCCATTAATAATTTCTGACTGTGAACAATTTTGTAGTGGAAAAGATACCAATTCCTTCTGATGTGTGGGGCGGGAGAGGATTTCTCTGGGAAGAGGTTGGTGCCAAGTATAATCTTTTATTTAACAGGAATATCAGGCTTTATTGATATTTGCCTTCGACTCACATGTTATGTCCTTAGCCTGAAGACCTTAATAAAATCCGAACGAACAGCAATAATGAATGACTACACTTTTTAGAGTGTAGCAAAGCTCCAAATGACAGTAACAACTTTCATCAACATTTCTTTAAGTGCAATTTAAATTATACTTCAGCAACCTCAGCTGTGACATTGGCAATTAAATACTAATGAGCAGTCACCGATAAAACTTAGCTGTGGGATACAATATATAACCAAAATGAAAAAAAATTACTTTTAATAAAATTTTCCTTAAAGCAGGTTAGAAAGTGCTTCAGGAAACTCAGGAGCGACATATCGGCTTAAATACTAATGAGTATTTAATGTTAAGTTAAACTGTGGAATACAACGGAGCGTCAAAAGGATAATTTTCCTTGAGGCAGGTTAAACAGTACTTCGACGACATCAACAGTGACGTATAATGAGTAATGAGCGTTAAATAACGAAAGGCAGACACAGCGCTAAAATGACAACAATAATAATTTTTGAAAAGCATATTTGCTTAAGTGAGTTTACATTAAATACGAAATCAACTTATTTCTGGCGTAATTTATCACGTACATACTGCTGATTCATTACAGGTAAAGCGCTCAGTAGGCCATGGCATCAAATTACCAATAACATGTTTTAATAATCGTTTTTAAACTTCATTAAATACCAATGAATAAACCTGTAAATGACCTTAGGGCGTACAATTACATACGGCTAAATGATGACTAGATAATGCTATATCTTACAAGGGAACCTCCCCATCGCACCCCCCTCAGATTTAGTTATAAGTTAGCACAGTGGATAGGCCTTGATAAACTGAACACAGATCAATTGAGAAAACAGGAAGAAGTTGTGTGGAACTGTGAAAAAATAAGCAAAATATACAAACTGAGTAGTTCATGGCAACATAAGCAACTTTAAGGAAAACGGAAATGCAGGAGCGCCGTGGTCTCGTGGTAACGTGAGCAGCTGCGGAACGAAAGGTCCTAGGTTCAAATCTTCCATCGAGTGAAGAGTTTAATTTTTTATTTTCAGTTTATGTGACAAACTCTTATGTTTTCATCACTTTTTCGGGAGTGATTATCACATCCACAAGAAAACCTAAATTGGGAAAGGTAGAAGAATCTTTTTACCCATTCGCCAAGTGTACAAGTTGAGTGGGTCGACAAGATATTCATGTCATGTGACGCACATGCCGTCACCAGTGTCGTATAGAATATATCATATGTGTTTTCCTGTGGAGGAATCGGTTGACCTATGACCTTGCGATCAAATGTTTTCGGTTCCCATTGGAGAGGCAAGTCCTTTCGTCTGCTAATCGCACGGTTTTGCGATGCGGTCGCAAAACACAGACACTAAACTTATTACAGTGAACAGAGACGTCAATGAACGAACGGACAGATAATACCTATGCAAAAAGAAAGCAAAATTTTCACTCGAAAGAAGACTTGAACCAAGGACCTCTCGTTCTGCAGCTGCTCACGCTACCACTGGACCACGGCGCTCCTGGGCTTACATTGTCCATGATGTTGCTTATGTAGCCCATTGACTACTCAGTTTGTATATTTTGCTTATTTTTTCACAGTTCCACACAACTTCTTCCTGTTTTCTCAATTGATCTGTGTTCAGTTTATCAAGGCCTATCCACTGTGCTAACTTATAACTAAATCTGAGGGGGGTGCGATGGGGAGGTTCCCTTGTTAGTATCAAAATTAAGATGAGCTAATACATAAGTACTGACCAACAGCCCCTCATGATTTACACATTCTCGTCACATCTGGCTGAGGGCGACTTCCATCGCGGCTCAACCAACCCCCCCCCCCCCAAAACAGCTGCATTCCTAAATTCCTTTAACACTGGCGGCTACTACAGCACATAAATCCATCATTAGGTACAACGCAAATATTCAGTCTGAATCAGTACTACAACCGAAACATTTGGAGGGCAGCTAGTGAAAGTTGATGGAGAAACAGATTTAGGAAGTGCAAATATCGTTATATTGAAATGTTGAAACTCGTCCACCGTTTGACTAAGAACGTTCTTCATGGCAGAGCATTAAAATTAAAAGACGACAATCACTTCAACCCATACGAGAATGGAGCCTCCTGACAATAGAGAAAATATTCACACTCCGATAACACGTCAAGCATTCAGCTTTTACTCACTGTAAGATTGCTCTCGTCGCCACAGGTGCCGTACAGGCAACGAAAGTTAGCCAGTTAAAAGAAGTCAGCTGTCTCCTTTCTCAAGGAATGGGGCTATGTTATCATTCCACTTATTATTGCTTCAATATCTATTACAAGAGGCAAAATGAGTCGCTTTTTATACAGACTGAACAGAATGATAACTAAATCTGATTTTGAGGAAAAACTATTGTATCGGTACAAAATGGTTTCCCTGGATAGAAGGGTGATGACGCCGCATTGTTGTGCAGGTTAATCTGGGAGAAGGTGGTCACCCACTGAAGGAGCCCACCCGTAAACGGCTGAGCAAGCTACCATCGGCAGAAGCGGGCGACAACGAGCGCGAGCAGCAGCAGCGCCTGCCAGCCGCCCCAGACACGAAGGGCAGGCGCCGCCCGAGGCCGGTAGAGTCCAACCACCGCCCTGGAGCCCTCAGTCGGTGCCACAGGGCCAGCAGTTGGAGGACGTCTGGCAGATGGAGCGGCCACCCGTCCACGCCAGCAGCCCGCCGCGCGTCCTCACCGAGCTGCTACCTTCAAAGACCAGTCCCCAGCCTACAATCAACGTGTCGTTCGCCATGTCTTTCAGAGTAGACGGGCAGCAGGATAGCCGGTGCGCGGAACTAAAGAATGAACACAACGTGAACTCCACCTATACAAGGAGCAACGAATCACCGCTGCATTTACAGCAGGCGGTACTGCCCAATGATCAGAAGCGACTACTTCCCAAGGAGAACGCTCTAAGCCACGGCAAAGAACATATTTGCAAAACATGCTCCAAGAAGTTCGCCACACGATATTCTCTTAAGGTAAGTTGGCGTTGTGGTTTTCAGTCCGAAGACTTGGTTTTATGCTGGAATGAGATTTTTCACTCTGTAGTGGAGTGTGCGCTGATATGAAACTTCCTGGCAGATTAAAACTGTGTGCCGGACCGAGCTCGAACTCGGGACCTTTGCCTTTCGCGGGCAAGTGCTCTACCAACTGAGCTATCCTAGCACGACTCACAACTCGTCCTTACAGCTATAATTCCGACAGTCCCTCGTCTCCTACTTTCCTAACGTCACAGAAGCCCTCCTGCATACCTTGCAGAACTAGCACTCCCGGAAGAAAGGATATTGCGGAGACATGGCTTAGCCACAGCCTGGGGGATGTTTCAAGAACAAGATTTTCACTCCGCAGCGGAGTGTGCGCTGTTATGAAACGTCCTGGCAGACGAGTGTACTGGCGGAATTAAAGATGTGAGGACGGGTCGTGAGTCGTGCTTCGATAGCTCAGTTGGCAGAGCACTTGCCCGCGACGGGCATAGGTCTCGAATTCGAGTCTCGGTCCGGCACATAGTTTTAATCTGATTTTATGCTGTTGTCCGCGATAGGCTATCTCTTGTAAGGCTCTTCATCTCCAAATAACTACTGCTGCCTACAACCATTTGAATATCTACATCTATATCAGCATCTACACTCCTGGAAATTGAAATAAGAACACCGTGAATTCATTGTCCCAGGAAGGGGAAACTTTATTGACACATTCCTGGGGTCAGATACATCACATGATCACACTGACAGAACCACAGGCACATAGACATAGGCAACAGAGCATGCACAATGTCGGCACTAGTACAGTGTATATCCACCTTTCGCAGCAATGCAGGCTGCTATTCTCCCATGGAGACGATCGTAGAGATGCTGGATGTAGTCCCGTGGAACGGCTTGCCATGCCATTTCCACCTGGCGCCTCAATTGGACCAGCGTTCGTGCTGGACGTGCAGACCGCGTGAGACGACACTTCATCCAGTCCCAAACATGCTCAATGGGGGACAGATCCGGAGATCTTGCTGGCCAGGGTAGTTGACTTACACCTTCTAGAGCACGTTGGGTGGCACGGGATACATGCGGACGTGCATTGTCATGTTGGAACAGCAAGTTCCCTTGCCGGTCTAGGAATGGTAGAACGATGGGTTCGATGACGGTTTGGATGTACCGTGCACTATTCAGTGTCCCCTCGACGATCACCAGTGGTGTACGGCCAGTGTAGGAGATCGCTCCCCACACCATGATGCCGGGTGTTGGCCCTGTGTGCCTCGGTCGTATGCAGTCCTGATTGTGGCGCTCACCTGCACGGCGCCAAACACGCATACGACCATCATTGGCACCAAGGCAGAAGCGACTCTCATCGCTGAAGACGACACGTCTCCATTCGTCCCTCCATTCACGCCTGTCGCGACACCACTGGAGGCGGGCTGCACGATGTTGGGGCGTGAGCGGAAGACGGCCTAACGGTGTGCGGGACCATAGCCCAGCTTCATGGAGACGGTTGCGAATGGTCCTCGCCGATACCCCAGGAGCAACAGTGTCCCTAATTTGCTGGGAAGTGGCGGTGCGGTCCCCTACGGCACTGCGTAGGATCCTACGGTCTTGGCGTGCATCCGTGCGTCGCTGCGGTCCGGTCCCAGGTCGACGGGCACGTGCACCTTCCGCCGACCACTGGCGACAACATCGATGTACTGTGGAGACCTCACGCCCCACGTGTTGAGCAATTCGGCGGTATGTCCACCCGGCCTCCCGCATGCCCACTATACGCCCTCGCTCAAAGTCCGTCAACTGCACATACGGTTCACGTCCACGCTGTCGCGGCATGCTACCAGTGTTAAAGACTGCGATGGAGCTCCGTATGCCACGGCAAATTGGCTGACACTGACGGCGGCGGTGCACAAATGCTGCGCAGCTAGCGCCATTCGACGGCCAACACCGCGGTTCCTGGTGTGTCCGCTGTGCCGTGCGTGTGATCATTGCTTGTACAGCCCTCTCGCAGTGTCCGGAGCAAGTATGGTGGGTCTGACACACCGGTGTCAATGTGTTCTTTTTTCCATTTCCAGGAGTGTATATACACGCTCGACAAGCCGCTGTAGAGTGCATGGTGAAGTGTACCGTGCTTTACTAGTAGTCATTTCCTTTCCTCTTCCGCTCGGAAATGGAAGAAGAAACGACTGTCTGTGTGTCTCCAAACGACCCTTAAGTCATCTTGTCACATCTTTATTGTCCTTACGTTTAACTTATGTAGGCAGCAGTAGAATCGTTATTCAACAAGCCTCAAAACGCGGTGTCAAAATTTCCTCATTAGTGTCCGTACAAGAGAATATCGCCTTCCCTCTATGGATTCCCATTTGAGTTCCTGAAGTGTCTCCATAATATTTGCGTGTTGTTCGAAACTACAAGTAACTCATCAGATAGCAACCAGTCTTTCATTTGCTTCGATGTCTTTCTTCAGTTTGACCAGCCGAGAATATCAGTCACTGAGCAGTTTTCACGAATGGGTCACCCTAGTATCCAATATGCGGCCTCCTTTACAGTCGAACCACAATTTCCTAAAATTCTTCAAATAAACCATAGTGGAACATTCGCCTCCCGTACCACAATCCTTACATGTCTGTCCCATTTGACATCGTTTTGCAACATAACGCCAAGATATTTAAGCGAAGAGACTGTGTCAAGCAGCACAGTACTAATGTTGAATTCAAACAAATGTTGAATTGAAACATTACGCCTTACCTTTTCCTGCTCATACGCATAAACTTACGTTATTTTACATTTAGATCGAACTGCCACTCACCACACCAACTAGAAATTATATTTCATCCTTCCGAATGTACTCAGTGACGACATCTTTCTGTACACCACAGCATCTTCAGCAAACAACCGCAGATTGTGGAGAGAGAGAGAATAACAGTGGTCCTGGCACACCTCCGTCGGGCACTCCCAACGCTACCCTTTTCTTTGATGAACATAGGCCGCCTTGCGCCTCATACTGCGTTCTATAGTGGGGGACAATTAAAAGTGACTCAGACGAGTTAATACGTTTAAAAGACCAAATGCGGCAGCATTAGCGATGGCGGAAAAGACCTACAATTACTTCCAACAGTATGGAGAAATTGACCATTCAGTCAGCCGAACCTTAAAGCACATTTACAGATCTTCACGTCTGACAGAGTTATTAGCAGAGGTCAGTCTTGTCACGGCATAGCTGACCACCCAGGTCACCTGATCCGCCAGTGTGCGATTTCTTGGAGTGGAGAGCCCACAAGTTTAACGTGTATCGCAACAATCCTCATAGTCTTCAGGAAGTGAAGCAGAACATTTGGGATGAGACTGCAGCAATTCCAGCAGTCCAGGTTCGATCTACCGTCAGCAATTTGTTGACCAAGGCCCAAAAGTCCCAAGAGATGAATGGTGGTCACTTGCAACATCTGATATAGTCAAATTAGTACTGTAGTTCATTTCCTTTGGTATATTCCTTTCTATCCTGGAACTCTGTTCTCTGGGCCACTTTTATTTCTCCCACCTCGTATTACTTATGAACTCTTCGAGCCACTCATGTATCTGGAAACCTATTCTGTATACTTGTACCTTCGTTAACAGTTTAGAGAGGGATAAGCTGCCAAATGTTTTTCGAAAACCTAGAAATATTTTGTATAGAACCTCCCTGATGGCCTTCATCCATAGTTCGCAAGGCATAATGTGAGAAAAGGGCAAACCGAGTTTCGCATGAGCGGTGCTTTCTAAAACTGTGCTGATTCGTGGGTAGAGGCTTCTCTCTTTCAAGGACATTTGTTGTATTCGAACTGTGAATATGTTCAAGAATTCTGCAGCTGCCGATGTTAACGATATTGATCTGTGATTCTGCGTGTCCGTTCTTTCAACCTTGCTACATGCATGAGCCTTTTTGCTGGTCGCTGGGCGAGAGATTCACGGCAAACAAAACCCACGTATAAGACCAATGCTGTGGAGTAGTCTTTGTAAAACCGAACTGTGATTCCATCGGATCTATGTCCTCAGTTACTATCTTCCACTGCCACACCAGTTTGTTCGACGAGTGAATGGATACAAGCCTTAGAAATGCTTATGCATTTTGCGTAGAATCAAAATTTTCTCGTGTTTCCGGCAAGACCTTTTGCTAAGGTATGACGCTAGTAGTCTTATGCTTCGCTCATAGATTCTTTTACTGGCGCCACAATTTCCACTAAATTTTGACTGTCGTCATTTGGGCATTCTCTTTTGAGAACGATGGTGGTGGCATCAACGTAAATGAGAATTCAGATTTATTTTTAATCATTCATTTCAGTCAAAGGTACAAAACATTCTGATTAAACTGCAAATATTTTTGATCAGCTTCCAAAGTGGCAATCATGGCGCATTTCATTTGAGGCAAGAAATTGCTGAGCGCCTTTTACATACAGAATATCTACATTTTTTACCCTTATCAGTGTGTTATCTGTGGACAGATCTCTCACAGAAAGAACACCATCAATTTTTTAATAATTTGTGGTACTGATAACAGTTCTGAGAACTAGTATCGTTTCGTTTTCTAACAATGAGTAGCCCTCCTAGTTCTATCATGAATGCCCATCACTTTCAGCTAGTCCTTTCTGCCCAGACCAGTGTAATATATTGTCATATTCTAAATATATTCAGTGTACTAATATCAGTCATGTTCGAAAACGGCATCATAGGCCACTTTCTGTTCATACAATTTGTAGTGTACATTCTAACCAGCTTGTTGTGTCTATGCCTGGTTTTTGTTTCATTATACTCCAGAAACATTAGTGGCTTGAATTCTTAACACTTTCAACAACGCCCTCTTTACACCCGGCACTTGCCTGTGAACTGGTACATTTAATGGATGTTTGAAGTTAGATTGCAAAGAACAGAAAAATGATAGGAATATGTTTCTTGCATCATTTAAAAGGAAAAGGAAGAGCTTTACATGAATGTAAGTTTATTTTACAATATAAAATACAAATGGCTGTTATAATTAAAAAACAGAAAACACGAAAATGTCGTGGATAAAAAAGTTTTCAATGATGTCTCTCTTGAGTAATGCCATTATTACTGTATCTAATTTTAAAAAAATTATCACTGGCTTGTTTAACTGCAGGTACCTGTAAACTAGAGTATTTTAATAGTTCAGATGTAGTTAGCCTTTGTGTGAAAATTCTGGAAACACTGTGGGACGCAAAGGCCAACGCCACAGTCCATGCACCAGCATCCTTCCTCATGCACTTACCCGTCTCTTTCTTCCCCCTGGCTGAGCATACTTCGCAATACCTAGTAGTATTAACCTTGTCTGTAGTGGGTGGGACCTTCTCTGGAAACTGCCTTGCAAATGTCCTCTCAATTTGTGAGGATGAAGTGGCTTGTTGCTGAAAAACATTTCCGCCCTTCTCAGCCAATTTCTTCCCCACTTTGTGAATAACGTCTAGTAGGGATACATTCTTCCTAGTCTTCTCTTTATATAAAATAAAGCTGTTGACAGTTGACGCGATAAACAAGTGGAAAAACAGCTTTTTCCACCACTTCAAAGTTTTTCAGGCAAACGGGTAATAGCTGGAGAACTGATGTGCTCTGTCAACCCCAGCTTTATTCTTATTGTAATCAATAATAACGTCTGGCTTTACAATTTCTGCTATTCGACTCTTGGCCCTCACTTGAATACTAGTGCTGGTAGACTTATGTTTTGTGGAAAGACAATGAACATCTCGTTTTGACTTCCACTTCACAGCCAAGAAATGGTGTTTCCTTTGAAAAACTATCCTTTTTCTTAGTTTTAGTGTTTTGAATATTCGTCACAAACCTTTCCTGTTTTTCATTACATTTCCCGCTCCAAGAGCTTTATTTTCCCACAACATGTCCAAAAGAGATGGCCTATCCATATAACTGCAATGTCCTTTGCCAAAGTACTGTGAACACAACCTTTTTACAAGGCCCTGGATACTATTGTCAGCACTGCCTGCAGAACCTGTATGTACATCACAGTTTAGCATATAACCTGTTGATGAATCGCAGAGAGCATACAACTTTATTCCATATTTATTGGGTTTGTTTTTCATGTATACTCTTAAGCTTGTTCTACCACGAAAGGGACACATTGCCTCATCTATTGTCAGATTCATGCCTGGACGAAAAGTAATTTTGCTTTTATTCACAAAGAAATCAAACAAAGGCCTCACTTTATGAAGTGGGTCGTGCTTTTCTTCGCCTCTGCTAACTTATTGTCATTCAAGTGTAACATCGACAATGTAGTGTAAAATCGGTCGCGACTCAACAATGTACTCGCAAATCCTGTCTGCGAAAACGGGTCTGCTGACCAATAATCACTGATTTTCGGGAATTTGACGAAGCACATATAGAAAATAATACTGAGAGACCAGTAAATCTCTTGCAATTTTACTGCAGACCATTTATGCCAAACAGAATTTATTTTCAGGCTACCTTTGCGTTTCATTGCCGTAATAACGTTACCAGCGTACCGATTCGTTTCACTTTTGATAAGCCAAATAAGGTCGTCATAAAAGAAATAACTAAAATATTGAATCTCCTCAGTGGAATCTGAAAAATGTGATGCTACGCCGACTACTTCCTGGAAATCCGGCAGTACTGGCTGATCGTCTAGTTCCGACCAGTCTTGCTCTTTGTGCTCAGTGAGCCACACACGACCAGGTACCACAGATGGTGACTGATAGTCTGTACCACTGTCTGCATAGAAAAAAAATAATGCTAAGATTGGTACTAAGAGGTAGTAAGTGAAGTAATGAACACTACTCACAATACAAAATGCGGCAATGAACTCTTCACTTTATAAACAATTGAGACATATACACTCCTGGAAATGGAAAAAAGAACACATTGACACCGGTGTGTCAGACCCACCATACTTGCTCCGGACACTGCGAGAGGGCTGTACAAGCAATGACACACGCACGGCACAGCGGACACACCAGGAACCGCGGTGTTGGCCGTCGAATGGCGCTAGCTGCGCAGCATTTGTGCACCGCCGCCGTCAGTGTCAGCCAGTTTGCCGTGGCATACGGAGCTCCATCGCAGTCTTTAACACTGGTAGCATGCCGCGACAGCGTGGACGTGAACCGTATGTGCAGTTGACGTACTTTGAGCGAGGGCGTATAGTGGGCATGCGGGAGGCCGGGTGGACGTACCGCCGAATTGCTCAACACGTGGGGCGTGAGGTCTCCACAGTACATCGATGTTGTCGCCAGTGGTCGGCGGAAGGTGCACGTGCCCGTCGACCTGGGACCGGACCGCAGCGACGCACGGATGCACGCCAAGACCGTAGGATCCTACGCAGTGCCGTAGGGGACCGCACCGCCACTTCCCAGCAAATTAGGGACACTGTTGCTCCTGGGGTATCGGCGAGGACCATTCGCAACCGTCTCCATGAAGCTGGGCTACGGTCCCGCACACCGTTACGCCGTCTTCCGCTCACGCCCCAACATTGTGCAGCCCGCCTCCAGTGGTGTCGCGACAGGCGTGAATGGAGGGACGAATGGAGACGTGTCGTCTTCAGCGATGAGAGTCGCTTCTGCCTTGGTGCCAATGATGGTCGTATGCGTGTTTGGCGCCGTGCAGGTGAGCGCCACAATCAGGACTGCATACGACCGAGGCACACAGGGCCAACACCCGGCATCATGGTGTGGGGAGCGATCTCCTACACTGGCCGTACACCACTGGTGATCGTCGAGGGGACACTGAATAGTGCACGGTACATCCAAACCGTCATCGAACCCATCGTTCTACCATTCCTAGACCGGCAAGGGAACTTACTGTTCCAACAGGACAATGCACGTCCGCATGTATCCCGTGCCACCCAACGTGCTCTAGAAGGTGTAAGTCAACTGCCCTGGCCAGCAAGATCTCCGGATCTGTCTCCCATTGAGCATGTTTGGGACTGGATGAAGCGTCGTCTCACGCGGTCTGCACGTCCAGCACGAACGCTTATTTCAATTTCCAGGAGTGTATATACCTGAATCATCACTTGTACTTTCGTCTGGAGAGAACGAATCCTCTTTGTCAGTATCGTCAATTTCACATTCTGCATCTCCATAAAGAATATCTAAGATCTCTGGCTCTGTCAACTCGCTCCGCGATATTTTCACGATCGTAAACACCTGTGAATGAACTGCAGGTAACTTCGTCTTTGCAGTGCTCTCAACCGCTCCCAGGATGAGATAGCCGATAAGTACTTGCCTCTTGCGGAAGAAGAATGAAATACCTCCACATTAGTTGACGAAACTGCTTCGGAGACCCGCTAAACGCGCTCACGGAGCCGAATAAAAGGCTCGCCCGTACGGTATAAGGGCGCCGTCGCCAACGTTAGGGCCACACCGGCCGGCAAACGAAAATGTATTTTATATTGTAAAATAAACTTACATTCATGTAAAGCTCTTACTTTTCCTTTTAAATGATGCAAGAAACATATTCCTATCATTTTTCTGTTCTTTGCAATCTAACACATTAGTGGCCGGCATCCACTTAGCATTCCAGCTGCTAATGGGATATGAAATGTTACAGGTGGAATCAAATATTCATTAATGTTTTGATTCCAAGAGCATGTGTCAGTTGTTTCGTACTGTGCAATAAAGGGCACAAATGTAACTTTCTTTAGTACAATGGGTTCAAGGATAGAACTGGTAGATCATTAACACTTACAGCACTGTGCCCGTACGCCATACGGCGTGGCCGTGCGCTTCAGTCTGGAACCACGCGACCGCTACGGTCGAATCCTGCCTCGGACATCGATGTGTATGACGTCGTTAGGCTAGTTAGGTTTAAGTAGTTCTACGGGTGATGACCTCAGATGTTAAGTCCCATATTGCTAAGAGCCAGTTTGAGCTAAATGGATACTAAACTGTTACATTCAATTAATGGTCTATTTATTCATTTGTTGGTGATCCATCCTGCTTTTCCAAGATATTCATACCTGTTTCTCATATGGAAACATGTGTTTTAAGGATATGTACTATGCCTACATTTCTCGTACCATCAGTCTGAAGATTATTCCGTTCATAATTATCTTATTTCTTGAAATGGGAAAATGGAGGGATTTAGTGTTCGAGGTGACATTTTTGTAAGTTCTCCGTCTGTTTATACATATTTCTGTCCACAATATGGGACACTGTTGCGTGAAATTTTCGAAACGACCTGGTGCTTACTATTTTTTATTTGATATGCTGTACAATGTATATCATGCTAACCATTACTGAGAGCAAATCGTATATTTATATAAGAAGTTTCCACACTTTTGTACAGAAAAAAAACTAACAACAGTACAAATTACAAATCAGAAATAAAAGCAACATATTATTCACTATGTTCACTACAAAGATATTTAATACATAGTCTGACATTTCATATCATGAAATTAATATATCTAATGTCCAAAAGTACATCCCAACACATTATCTTCCTTTGATATTCACAATCAGGTGGTTTATTCAATCAAAACTGAGTTTATCTGTTACAGTACTGCAAATCGTGGTTTGACCAGGTCCTGTCAAGCACACCATCAGTAAAAAATTACATAAGAGACTCTACTTCCATTGTCTTGCCAGAACATCCAGGTACTGTGTGCGGTAATACCCTATAAGTGATCGAAAAGAGTCCTGTGGCATTTGCTGTTATGGATATCAGTTCCACCCATTTGGTTGTTGAACTTGGTCATGGCAGAGTATCAAGGAATTTCAGTGCATTTCCTTGGCCACTAAGAATAACTTTTAACATTAGTCAACTTTGTTCATCTTGGCATTATTTGATGCTGAGAAAATAATAGGATAACAATGAAATTTATACCGAAACATACCATTTTCCTTTTGAATTGCAAGATGAATGGTACCCCTTTCATCCGGCACAATTCAAGGGAGTGGATAGAAAGATACAATTTTCTCTCACACTCCCAGTGCCCCCAAAACCTTGTTAACTAAGAAAAATTACAGAGTAAAAGTTATTTTTAAGTTGTCAAAATAGAAATGAAATGGAAGCGACTTATTTCTGAAAAAGGATTTTCAATCATTTTCATGACAGACACAGATGCTTTGCAAAAATATTGCACTGTTTCGGGATCCTGAACAGTTGATCAGTTGTGATACACACTGAAGTCTACTTGTAGGGAAGCAGCCTACTCACGCCTTATAAAATTCACATCAGTCTTTCCATTTTGTGCCAGCCAGTCCGCTGTAACTAGCTCTGACGTCATAAATGTTGCGCAATACTTTAAAAATCAAGTAAATAACCTGAAACGTTTCTAGCAGGTCAGGAGTAATACTAAATATGTGTTGAATATCAGTTCAGTAACTTTCACCCTTTTCGAAATTTGGACGTTTTTCTGTAAAAATCATTGGCGCAACAGAAAAGAGCTAGAGACTTAAAAATTTATATTTAGATTCCTTTTTCATAACAATTTAGTAGAAACAGTGTTCTGGATCTCACAAATTAAAATTTTTGTTGAAATTCATAATTTTCTGGTTTTTGTCTTAGAAATTAAGGAAGCAAGATAGATTCAGTAGGAGAATAAATAAGGCTAGGATGTTTAAATTTAAGTAGAAGGGAGATTTGCTATAATCAAAAGATGTGAAAAGTTTCAATTGAATAACTATAAAACTATAGCGATAGCGTATCTCCAAAGGGCAAGTTCAGAGCTCGTCTACTGCGTGTAGTGTAATTAAATTAATTCTCTCGCCCAAAATATTTGACTTAGCCACTTCAGACTTTTATTATGATTACTTACCTGTGTGCTGAATGCACATTTAAATTGAGAGCTTCATCGGCCATCAGCAGAGGAAGCGATGATTTATTCAATAACTTAATGTGGTGCATTACTAGCCATTGGCTATTCGGGAGAACCGATTTGATCAGGCGTTCCCTTAGCCGTCCGCACCGCGGCTTTATATATAAGAACGCTGTGCGCTGATTAGCACACCTCCTGTGTCGGGAGTCGCGCCGCGTCGGTATCATTGCTATAAACAGCCTCGGATGCCGTAATAAATTGCTCGGGATACGCGTAACCATGAAATCGTTTTCGAGTGAAGTGTTAATTCTGGGATGACTTTAATGATCCATCTTCAGTTTGCGTAGGTCGTATTTTCACGTGCCGCCGTGGGACAGACATTCCACCATTATTTAGCGTGGCGTTTGATGAACATTATCATCAAATTATGGCGAGCATTCACTTAAACATTTAATTTGGACAGTTATAGTTGCATCAGCGCATTAGACTCTGAACTGCTCTGGTAGTTGGATTGTGTGGATTCCTTTTTATGATCTGTGACTTTCAGAATATAGCGAACGTTTTTACAGGATCGTTTTCGATTATGAATCCCAGACAATATCCTAATTCCTCAGAGCTATAAGCTGTAGCTATAAGTGTATTTCTCAGATTAAGTGGGCACTAGGAATTCTAATTACAGGCTTCACATTTTGCTAATCACTTTCTGGTTGCCAATATTGTAGTTAGAGAGCCAGTGTGAAGAACGGCAAAAGACAGCATAAATAATAGGAACATTTATATAACAATTAATTCAACCCGCCGCCCCACATATGGTTAAATGGCCGGGAAATGCATCTTTTCTACATTACATGCTACATTATTAGCAACATAATTCCACCAGCCGCCCCACAATTGGTGCATCGGCCAGGAAATGCATAATTTCTACATTACACTCTGCATTTAAACAACATTTTATATAATCAAATAATTCCACCGCCGCGCAACAATTGGTGCATCTTTTCTACATTACATTCTACATTTTAAATATATGAACATAAATTCCACCCGCCTCCCCACAATTGGTGCATTGGCCGGGAAACAAACTGAGTAAAAGTGAAAGTTATTTTTAAATATTCGGATTCGGGAGTGAAATGCGACACGCAACTGAGTAATAAAACAGTGATAGTGACGTGTGCATGTGGACGACGCAATTGGATTAACAATGCATCTGGATTGACGGAGCTGGCATTGAGTCTAACGGCACTGCCGGCATCGTGAGAAGCCAGTTTTGCCTCACCACAGTTGTCCGCCGGAGCAACCGGAGCCGCGCCTGCAGTTGCGGGCCACGCAAACACACAGCAGCCGTCGAAGTGCCGTCTGCAGTTCAATGCACCGCGTCGCATCAGTAATCCTGGTACGCCGCGTCGGCAACGCCATACGTCGTGCAGAAGGAACTAAGTTAAGTGAAAAGCTGTTAAAATATTTATTAACCTGCACTAAAAGACTGTCGGAGATGGAACTGCCAGAAGAAACTGACTTTAAACTTAAATCAGAACCTATGTCTGTTGAGGGAACTGTAAATCCAGACAACGATTCTGTTGTGGCGTAACAAGACAGCCACGCCACTCGGAAGTAGCCGAAAGGCACGCGTTAACTCACGCAGGCTAGTAGATAGGTCTGAAACAGGATACGTAATGAATGCTATAAAGAAAAGTACATAGCTCCTGGAATACTTAACTTTAATCCATCCTTGTGGTACATCGCTCTTGACGATACAAGTGAGACTCTTTAGATACTAGCTATGTAATGCTAATGGCGCCTTGCTAGGTCGTAGCCATTGACTTAGCTGAAGGCTATTCTAACTATCTGCTCTGCAAATGAGCGAGGCTTCGACATTGTGCATCGCTAGCTAAGTCGTCCGTACAACTGGGGCGAGTGCTAGTCCGTCTCTCGAGACCTGCCGTGTGGTGGCGCTCGGTCTGCGATCACTGACAGTGGCGACACACGGGTCCGACATGTACTAATGGACCGCGGCCGATTTAAAGCTACCACTTAGCAAGTGTGGTGTCTGGTGGTGACACCACAGATTCATGTGTAAATATACATGAAAGTAGTAATGTTAAAGTGAAATATGACTGTAGTGTGAAAAGGGGCAATGATTCAATAATAGAGACCCCTGTAGTAAAGCAGAAATCAGAAATTGTTAATTCATTGGATGATAGTTTCTCTGGTGAATTAAAAATGAAACAGTCATCAGAGATGGTAGAGTTTAAGAAGGAGAGGTTAGGTATGACTGATTAATCAGAAGTTTCATTTAGTTTTGATGATTCGGGTGTTGGAGCTAGTTTTTCGTCACCTAAGTGTGATAAAAAGCCAGCTAGTGAGCAACCCAAAGATACTGGGGCTATTGATTTAAATGTTATATTACAAGCAATAGCTACCACTAATGCCGAATTAAAATCTGAAATAACTGAGGTCAAAAGCAGTCATGCAAAAATGTCAGCTAGTAATGCTAGAATGAATGCTGAATTAAAGTATGAGATTGTGGCCAGCCAAACTAATTTTAATAAACGATTGGAGGTAATGGACAATACCTTCAAGGCTGGTTGCAATGAGTTGAAAGAGGATCTGGACAGTTTAAATTATAAAATTGATTACAACCATGAGGATATTAAGAAAAAGGTTGCTCAACAATTTTCTGAAATGTATAAAACAGTAAAATCCGAAGTTGCTGAGGTTCGCAAAGACTTCCAAATGGAAGATGCGAAGCTGGAGCACAAGTTAACAGAAAATATCGAGGCGGAATCTGAACTGTGTTCAGATACGTTTAAAGATGTTAATATAAAAGTAAACATATGTCAAGTAGAAGTAGATACAATCAAAACTGATACTACTCATATTGTGCAAAGAGTAGATAATGTTGAAATGAGAGTAGAAAAAATTAGTACTAACATTGCTAACATTGAGAGTAAAGTAGCTTCAGTAACTTCTGGTAATAGTAGCATGCAACAAGTTGTAGCTGCAAACGCCGCTTTTATCGGGTGTCGGCAGTTCTTGCGGTTCGATCCAGATAAAAATATCCACCCGCTAGATTTCTGGAACGATTTTGTAGATGTGATTCCACCAACTTGGTCTGAAGGAGAGAAAATCTCATTTATTAGAAGCCAATTAGCAGGTGACGCTAAATGTTGGTCAGCTGATGTTATGTTGAAATGTAAAACATTAGCAGAATTTAAAACAGCTTTCATTAATGAGTATTGGTCTAGCAATAAGCAAAATGAAGTGTTGAGAGAATTTTGTAGTGGAAAACGCTTCAATGCAGGCAAGGAATTTATTAAAGAGTTTGCTAGGTCATGGAATTCACGTGTGTCACATTTGGCGGAAAACCTAAAACCTGAAATGATAATACTAGGTCTTGAAACCAAACTGCCATGGTATTGGCAAACTAGAATTATATCTAACTTCCTGGCAGATTAAAACTGTGTGCCCGACCGAGACTAGCACTTCTTTCAGGAGTGCTAGTTCTGCAAGGTTCGCAGGAGATCTTCTGTAAAGTTTGGAAGGTAGGAGACGAGGTACTGGCAGAAGTAAAGCTGTGAGTACCGTGCGTGAGTCGTGCTTCGGTAGCTCAGTTGGTGGAGCACTTGCCCACGAAAGGCAAAGGTCCCGAGTTCGAGCCTCGGTCGGGCACACAGTTTTAATCTGCCAGGAAGTTTTATATCAGCGGACACTCCGCTGCAGAGTGAAAATCTCATTCTAGAATTATATCTGCTCCTAGAGACAATCTTGATCGTTTCATTGAGTATTTGGAACGTGTAGAGCGTGTGGCTGCCAATGAGGAGCAAGCACGTAATAACAGAAATGCTAATAACACTAGTAGTAATTTTAAGAACTAGCAGAATGGCAATGTAAACATCAGAACAGTAGGTGGTGGTGGTGGTGGTGGTTAGTGTTTAACGTCCCGTCGACAACGAGGTCATTAGAGACGGAGCGCAAGCTCGGGTTAGGGAAGGATTGGGAAGGAAATCGGCCGTGCCCTTTCAAAGGAACCATCCCGGCATTTGCCTGAAACGATTTAGGGAAATCACGGAAAGCCTAAATCAGGATGGCTGGAGACGGGATTGAACCGTCGTCCTCCCGAATGCGAGTCCAGTGTGCTAACCACTGCGCCACCTCGCTCGGTAGAACAGTAGGTGTTCGCCATCCTAAGGGAGGTAGGAATTGAAGAAATAATTATCAGAACCAACAATGGCATCCAAATGATAGTAATTTTGTTCCAAACAAAATTATGCAAGTAAACAACAGTGCGGAAAGCAATGCTGTGCCAGTTAACTGTAATGAAAATAAAGGAAACAGTAGTAGGCAGAGGCACGAAAACTAGTTCCCGTCTATGAGGACACTGGCGCTCACCAGGCGGTTACTTTTCCTAAGCCAGTAATTACAGTAATTGATAAGACAGATCGGAATACTCAGACTGAACATGTGTATGAGGGGTCGGTAGCATCTAAGGATACAGAAGAAATATTAGATCACTCACAGTATTTGATAGATACCGTGTTAGAGACGCTTTCTAAGTGGGAAGGGAAAGAGAAGGCGCGGCAGTGTCATGGTAGGGAAGAGCTAAAAAATACTGAATTGTCAGGTCAAGAAGCAGAAGAAATTCATGCTTATATTTACGATGAGGATGATGTGCTCTTATCTAAAGTGCCTGTGCAGGATGTTGATACTGTACTAATAGATTTAGGAAAGGAGGTATGTGAGAATGTAGAGGATAGCCTGTTGGGGGTCGATGAACCTAGTAGATGTGAGCAGTTGTCACTTGAGAAGGAACCCGACGATAATAGTGAAAGTGGTTTAGCTGTAACTAGTGTTATGCCCGGTCTGGAGGCGCAGAATCGCTCAGACTACAGTAATTTGGGTCATGTTCAGCAAACTCAATGTAATGAAGTCGTGCGGTGTTTCGATTTGAAATTAATAGACCGACTGGAAAAGGCAGCTGAAAATGTAATTCAGGAAACCCCTACACACTTTGACCTAAATGTAATGAAGACAGATGTCGATCACTTTAGTTGGAGACAAATCCAAAAGGAACTATGGGATGAGTTTGAGGAACCACCTGTACAACCTTGAATAAGCCACCCTATAATAATAGTGAATATGTTGGGTATCAATGTACGTTGTCTCTTAGACAGTGAGGTGAGTGCGATATCTCAGTCCTTCTTTGAAGCATTACCTGGTAAAGACAAGCTTACAGTAATGAGGGTATCAGGACTAAGAATAATTGGTGCTACTGGCAAGGGGTCAAAAACGGTAAAGCAAGAAGCTTTGCTGCCCTTTAACATTAATGGTAATTTAATTGATCATCCATGCTTAATTATAAACAATCTCAGTATTGAGGTTTTAATTGGCATAGATTTCTTGTCAAAATATCAGAGTGTTGTTAACTTTGAAAGAAGCCAGTTAAAAATGGTCTTGCCAATAACTGGAGTAATTACGGTACCTTTTATTGATAAACATGTAGTAACTAATGATGAAACTTGGGAGATGCCTATACGAGTTCTGAAAAATAGGAGATATTGGGACGAAGGTGTTAATCTTAGTAAATACCAAGGACCTTTCAGGATCATAGGAAAACCACATGCCAATGCATATGGGCTAGGGTACCCTAAGAGTAAAAAGCTATTAGGTCTCAGGAACGTGAACGACCTAAAGAAGTTCATAGGTAGTGAATGGATTCTGTAGGGAGGAGGTTGTTCTGTAACCTCTACACAGTGTGGCAGCTGTGCAGTCCCAGCTGTGTGAGATCTTCATTCCATTTCAGGTCTCACTCATTCTTCATCTTTCCTATCTACAAAAATTTCGACCCCTTCTCTCCAATATGAAAAGTTTCTGAAACCTATGAATTCTATAGCGAGGAGGTTGTTCTGTAACCTCTACACAGTGTGGCAGCTGTGCAGTCCCAGCTGTGTGAGATCTTCTTTCCCATTTCAGATTTCACTCTATCTTCATCTTTCCTATTCACAAAAGTTTCCACTCCTTCTTTGCAATACAAAAATTTTCCGCCATGGCTATCAAGCCATGAGTTCTGTAACCATTCTATCCACAGATTAGTGAAGAAATACCTAATGTGACAAACCTAACAGTGACATAAACAACAGAGAAGTATGATGTAATTAAGATACAAATGTATTTGAGTAACAAGTATGTATAGAACCCTGGTAATATTGTAAGTACAAAGTGTTGTTTTATTGGAAATGGTCCCGCAATAATATTTAAAAAGGTATACAAATTCGTGTTCAAGCAGGATCTGAAGTGGTAGTGAAACCTATTGTATGCTGTAGAGCTAACTAATTAATAGTAAAAGAGATCGCTTAGTGTTATGAAAAATATGCGGATAAGTTGTAAAAATGAACTCACCTTGTGTAGCAAGGAATGGCTGTGTAATAGAATTGAACAGTGTTTGTGGTTGAGACGTGAAGGACACGTCACTGAAGTATTTATAAGGTTGGAGATGGTCATTATTTTGGTGTAGTGTGTGACAGGACACACTTACACGTATTGAGGTTATGAGTTGGAGGCGTGAATGTGACCATAGGTACCCTTATGTTAGATGAGACAGAGCAGCTCATGGTGTCCTATAGGATTAAGGAATTTAGCATTACGCTCGTCCATAATTACTTAATGCACTTTAGTAGTAGGTCGAGTAAGACTACCTGTGGTTTCAGCGTCCGATAGAGTGGAAATGGATTGCCATGTGAGCAAACTGATCAGCTGCAATACACTATAGATATGAAATAAATGTGCTGTCCTATGCTTTAAATGTTAATAGAGTGAGTGTTAAATAAGTATATACACTAGCAACATAATTGAGTAACATAATGGCAGATGTGAAACATTATTTACAGCTCAGCATAAATACACTTCGATAAAGTAAGTACATAATTGCAGATGTGGAACTGACACAGCAGCAGAGGGCCAATAAGTGGATTTAGTAGTCGACTAAACGTAGTGTGTTTTGAACACTCAGAACTGTACTATTACCACAAGTTACTCTCATGTACAAAGAAGCTGAGAAGACAACTACTAATCAAATATACTCATACTATATCTAAGAATAAGGTAATCGAAGATGAGTCAGCTAAGTGAATAAAATATAAATGTATCAGGAATGTACCGAGCATTGGTTCAGTGTTCCGGCCCAGAAATAATAAATTGAAATTAAATAGTATTTATGATTGTATGCCTTGAGCATAAATTTTCTCTAGTACGTGACTAACGGCGTTTTCAGCCATTTGTTTACCGATTTTATGACAGTTAAGTAACCGCGAGAGTAAAATTGAAAAAGTTCTGTTAACTTTGTTCCAGTAACAATATTGAGAGAAAAAATGTATATATCCCCATTTCATTGTGACCCACCCTTAGATATTAACTGAACAGAGTCTGAGGCACTCTTTTTGTTTGTTCTACAGGATAAACCACATAATGGCAGCCTGGTAGCTACGTGAAAGCGTGGAGTGACTTGGATACAACTCACAGTGACCCCTCCCCTTTCCCCATGTTATTTAGAGTGAACGTGAAGGACGCACACCATAGCAACTTCCCCTGCTCTACCCTTGCGAATGGAAGTGTAGAACGCCAGCCAAAGTGGCTACAACCACGTGTGTAAAAATAAAATTGTCATGATTTGTGAAATTTTCTTTCAGGTTTAGAAAAGACTGCTAAGATATAATTATCTGTTTATGCATCATGAATAACTGTGTTATTTTCTTTGAATTTATGTATGTAAAATGTATTTAATGGATTTAAGATTTTCATAATTTTACATATTTTATGTGTTTTTCTGCCTAAGGCAATATGTATGCCAAAGTGTTTCATTGATTTTGCTTAAATTTTGAGGGATAATGTTGCTTAAGAGGCAGTCAACATGACGGCAATTTAAATAATTGAAGTAGGTAATCAGTTTTCTTTTAATATTTCTATATGTTTTGATTTAAATTTTAATTTTTCATAGGGAGTTAAGCTGTACTCTTGCTTCCCTTTTTGTAATAAATTTTTTTCGTTCATTAACATTCAAAAAAGAATAAAATTTAAGTAGAGGGTCATGTAGGGAAGCAGTCTACTCACGCGTTATAAAATTCACATCAGTCTTTCCATTGTGTGCCAGCCAGTCTGCTGTAACTAGCTCTGACATCATAAATGTTGCGCAATACTTTAAAAATCAAGTAAATAACCTGAAACGTTTCTAGCAGGTCAGGAGTAATACTAAATCAATATGTGTTGAATATCAGTTCAATAACTTTCACCCTTTTCGAAATTTGGACGTTTTTCTGTAAAAATCATTGGCGCAACAGAAAAGAGCTAGAGACTTAAAAATTTATATTTAGATTCGTTTTTCATAACAATTTAGTAGCAATAGTGTTCTGGATCTCACAAATTAAGATTTTTGTTGAAATTCATAATTTTCTGGTTTTTGTCTTAGAAATTAAGGAAGCAAGATAGATTAAGTAGGAGAATAAATAAGTCTAGAATGTTTAAATTTAAGTACAAAGGAGATTCGCTATACTCATAAAGATGTGCAAAGTTTCAGTTGAATAACTATAAAACTATAGCGATAGCGTATCTCCAAAGGGCAAATTCAGAGCTCGTCTACTGCGTGTAGTGTAATTAAATTAATTCTCTCGCCCAAAATATTTGACTTAGCCACGTCAGACTTTTATTATGATTACTTGCCTGTGTGCTGAATGCACATTTAAATTGAGAGCTTCATCGGCCATCAGCAGAGGAAGCGATAATTAATTCAATAACTTAATGTGGTGCATTACTAGCCAGTGGCTAGTGGGGAGAGCCCATTTGATCAGGCGTTCCCTTAGCCGTCCGCACCGCCACTTTATGTATAAGAACGCTGTGCGAGAGAGTAAAGGCCCCAGTTCTCTCCAGATGCTGATTAGCACACCACTTGTGTCGGGAGGCGCGTCGCGTGGGTATCATTGCTATAAACAGCCTCGGATGCCGTAATAAATTGCTCGGGATACGCGTAACCATGAAATCGTTTTCGAGTGAAGTGTTAATTCTGGGATGACTTTAATGATCCATCTTCAGTTTGCGTAGGTCGTATTTTCACGTGCCGCCGCGGGACAGACATTCTACCATTATTTAGCGTGGTGTTTGATGAACATTATCATCAAATTATGGCGAGCATTCACTTAAACATTTAATTTGGACAGTTATAGTTGCATCAGCGCATTAGACTCTGAACTGCTCTGGTAGTTGGATTGTGTGGATTCCTTTTTATGATCTGCGACTTTCAGAATATAGCGAACGTTTTTACAGGATCGTTTTCGATTATGAATCCCAGACAATATCCTAATTCCTCAGAGCTATAAGCTGTAGCTATAAGTGTATTTCTCAGATTAAGTGGGCACTAGGTATTCTAATTACAGGCTTCACGTTTTGCTAATCACTTTCTGGTTGCCAATATTGTAGTTAGAGAGCCAGTGTTGAGAACGGCAAAAGACAGCATAAATAATAGGAAAATTTATATAACAATTAATTCCACCCGCCGCCCCACATATGGTTAAATGGCCGGGAAATGCATCTTTTCTACATTACATGTTACATTATTAACAACATAATTCCACCAGCCGCCCCACACACTTGATAACAGAAGGTGTAATCAGTGACCAGACTTCGTATATAGAGCTAACTGGTTTACCTCAAATATATTTTTGAATGTTACGCCTTCCAAAATACCTCACTACAATTTCACAACTGGACAAATTCTTTGAGGCCAAAATATTTGTTAACTTGTCTCTCCCTATACCCACTAAGAACTACAACGTCTAACAAACACTTCACTTCCTCACAGGTAATAGTAGGAGCATAATAGTCCTTAGATGAGGCATGCCTGTTTGTTTTTGTGGTTATGATATCAATAACTTCATCATCAAAGAATACCTCAAACGACTCAACAGAGATATTGATACCTTGTCTCTGGACAAGAGACATGTCAAATTGTCTGGAGTTCAAGATCTCCATCAGTCCAGGTGGCCATATTATCACAATGCATATGGATTAGATTAGATTAGATATGCTTTTCTCTCCAACTGGTATGCAGTGAGGAGATCTTCTGTGATATGGACTACACAATAAATATTTACAAAATGAGAACATATGTGCTAATGCACCTTCCACAGATAACAAATGAAATTACCCTTGTGGATGTTGAATCAGTGAAAAATAAAATCTTAAGCATAATTATATCTATAAGGATATAAAACTTGTCACACAGTATTAAATTTTTAATAGACTTAGGTGCATACAATAATTCTTAGGATCTTGATGCCACACATCATCATAAAAAATAAAATAAAAGAGTAAATATTTTAGAGTACTTATTTACAATGATCATATTACTGCACAAAATTCGTTCAGAAGTCAGATTGTATGTAATATTCCCATTATGTGACATTTTTAATAACATACATGCATCATTTTCATTTCATTCTGCTACGAAATTCATCAGTGGAGTTGGAGGAGATGGTCACCAATATATCTTTTACACTCTTTTCAAACTGAACTTCATTAATAATTAAACTTTTTTGGCTGCTGGCATCTTATTGAAAATGTGTCTTGCTGAATAATGGACATATTTCTGAGCCAAAGGAAATGACTTTAAATCCTTGTGGAAGTTATTCTCATATCTAGTATTTATTCCATGCACTGTTCTGTTACTTTGAAAAAATATATGTCTTTAATGACAAATTTCACTAACAAATAAATATATTGGGAACCAGCAGTCAGCTTCCCCAATTCCTTAAACAGCCTTTTTCAGGATGTTCTTGAGATCACACCACAAATAATTAGTACTTCACGTTTTTGGGCTCAGGAAACTTCAAATTGGCTTAGTGATTTACCCCAAAATGTAATCCCATATGACTTTATGGAATGGAAGTAAGCATAGTACAGTATCCTTTTTAGTTTTATGTCACCTACATCTGACAAAAGATGCATAGCAAATAGATAGTTCAGCAGTTCTGTGGTATTCTCCTCCCAGAAACATTTATTACTGAGCTGTAATCCCAAGGATTTAAAATTATCAACGTCTTCTGTCTGCTTGTCATCATATTTTAGGTACATATTGGCAGGAACCTTTTACAAGTTCTGAACTGTTGCTTCAAGGTTTAGAGACAGAGAAATACCTAGGAACCATTTATTAATGGCCATGAAAATCTTATTAGCTGACTCTTACAGGGCTGTACTTGATTTATTATTTCTTGGATTGTTGGTATTACATGCAGACAAAACAAACTTAGCATCTGGTGATGTTACTGATGAAATGTCACTGATATACAAAATAAAAAGTAAGCGCCTTCAGATGGTACTTGAAGGTCACCACATATTGTTGGCTCCCAGGTCGATGATGCCTGATGGCTTAATACACATGTCTTTCTTATTGACATCTTTTGTTTTCTGTCAGATATATAGGATTTGAACCATTTTGCGGCATTTCCTGTTACACTGTGGTATTCTAATTTACATAAAATGATAGTGTGATCTACATAGTCAAATGTTTCTCAAAATATGTCAGTATCCTATAATTTACTGTCTAATGCATTAAGCACATTTTCACTGTATGTGTAGATAGCCTACTCGATATTTGAACACTTCAGAAATCACAATTGTGACCGATAATATTTTATTTGTGTTTCCGAAATTGTTTGACAACACAGGAAAAAGTGAAACTGGTGTAGGTTCAAAGGTATTTATTTATCTCTTTTCCTACACAAAGGCTTAACTTTGACATATTTCACCCATTCAGGAAATGTTCCACTGACTAAAAATTGATTACAGAAGTAACTTAAAATGTCAGTAAACTAAAAGGTACAGAGTTTAAGCAACATTGTTGATATATTGTCATTGCCATTACACATTTCTTTATTTTAAGGATTTTATGGTGGATAGTGCTTCTCCAGGTACTGTCAGGGTCATATTCATGTTACTTAACATATTTCTAGTGACTGGTTTGAGATATTCCATGCAAACATCTACTGAACCAGATAATCCCATCTTTTCTGCAACAATTATGAATTGCTTATTTAAAAGTTCTGCAACACTGCAAACATCTTTTACCTGGGTATCATGCTATGTCCTCTTCATCTCTGGTTCTACCAGTCTCTTCTTTCACTATATCATATATTGTCTTTATTTTCTTTTCTGATATAACTATATTTTTCTGATAATACATTATATTTGATTTCCTTATTACTATCTTCAGTATTGTGCAGTATGTTTTGTAATAGTCTATAGCATTTACAGCAGAGTTGTTTATGACTGACACCTATATTTCCTTATCGTTTCACAGGATACCATCACTCCTTAAGTAATCCATGGCTATTTGTAGACTTTGGTCTTATCTGGTTTAGTTTTGGGGGAAAAATAGTTAAGGATATTATTAATAAAATTGCCGTAATTCTCATTCATGCTATGAACATTGTACACATCACTCCAGTTCACATGTTTAAGGATTTTCGTAAAACATTCCACTTCGGCTTACTGACTACACTCATGAACTAATATTTAGTAGACTTTATACCCTGATCAGTAATAAGGTTTAGCAAAAGGAACTACATGTCATTGTCTAGGAGGTTACTTATTATTGGTTTTATAGTGTAATTTTGTTTATTATACATTTCCATAAAGATATTATCAATGACTGTCTTTGAGCCCTTGGCTTCTCTAGTAGGAAAATTAACAATATAAATTAAGTTGAATTACAATGCTACTGATTGGAAGGGTTTTGGAAACATCTACATTAAAATCACCAGCAACCAGTAATTCTCACTTTTTTTGTTAAATAGACCCATAGAGCCACAAAGTAGTACTGCAAATTATCTGCTGGTACTCAGTAGTCACTTACTATTATGAATATTTTATTATGAAATTCTGCTTCTGCTGTACTTGCTTCCATATGCTGCTCTAGGAAAAATTTATGAGTGTCTATGTCATTAAACTTATGGCAGTTTCTGTTGAAAGTGGCAGCTACTCCATTTACACCCTACAAAAATCAGATGCTAACCTAAATCTTGGAACACTTAAAACTTTGATACCAGTGGTCACTTGTCCTGAAGTGTTCTAAGATATTGCGGGACCTATAGTGTACTGGGACAGATATTTTCACTGGTGTATCAAATAGGCTCACATCAGTTTGAAAGTTTCCTGTTTGTGCATCCTGTGACTGAGATAATATCCCTTTCCCATGTGATGTTCTAACTTCAGCATCAGCAAGATATTGTATTCAGCTAAGTTTTCCAGGAATTCTGCTTCTTTATCCCCAGAATAATCATCACTCAGGAGGTTTGACTTATATGGGGCAATAAAAATGTCTTGTGCATAATGTTCATATCCAGATATTAGAGACCTGCGTACAATTTCCTCTAGTTTCTTTTTATGGAAACTGTCTGAATATCCTCTATTACTGAACACTGCGTGATACACTTGGACTATCAAAGCTTAACTAGAGTACCTTCATACATCTCACTGTCATTGCAGACTGAGAGGAAGGGATGATACTAGTGAATTTCACTATACTAAATTAACTTACACCATAATTTACTACAGTTCAGTGCTCTTTCCATATGATAATGTACTACAAGACTGGAGTTATAATGTGTACAAATTGCTGTTCGATTTGTATACAAGGTTTCATACTTGATAACATGAAAATCTTTTTGAAGGAAGCTTTCAGTCTATGGCACCCATTGTGGTGAAAGACTCAACAGAATGGATCTATAAAATCACATACTATTGATGCTCATTTATAATTTGAAGCATTAGAAAATTCCCTCCACAACACTGCAGCATATACATTAATATTACATAACTGCATTGTGAATTAATCACCACTCAAATGAGTAGTAGAAAGACTAGCACAAATGCACGGATGTAGCTACATATTGAAAGTACTTCACAATAGCATTTCAAAGTGTAAAAGCCATTGCCAACACCCATGGACTCTATGAAAAATGTGATAAATTCATTATAAATAATGTAGCGCTTGTTTATGGAAATCTGTGTGATTTGTTATTACCACCATCAGAACAAAAGTTATATCACAAAAGGCAATCGAAGCTGTGCAATGTATCCAAACATGAGAAATTCCAGTATGTTTAACATATAATTTAAAAAAACTGAAATTATCCATGAATAATCTACACATGCGTGCTACCAACGATCAGGACGTCTGACTACGATATACTTGTTTAATTGACAGTTGATTGTTTTATAAATGCATACTGTATATGAAAACGCCTCAGTATGGAATCTAGGGGTCATATAGATGTGCACCATTCTGCCTTTAGAAGAAAATAAAAAACTCCACATATGATTCAAAAAATTACTGTGAAACAATAAACGATTTTTTAAAAAGAATAATAGTGTGTATATTACATTTCACCCTAAGTTGTATCTCCACATCCTGGAAGAGCTAGTCAGCACTCATGAGCCAGAGCCCTGTGCCCTGATACAGATTTCAAATAACTCCATAGCAAACGCTGGTCTTCATTCACATTACAGGCTTGTACAGTCTATAGTATGTAAAGGGGTTGGTTTCGTAATTAATTTATCATTATCATAGCGAAATGGAAGAATAGCAGGACCACCACAGCTAGCTGCTGCAGCAGTCACCGAATACAGCATAAGTACTGAAAAATCTTACAATCTGTGTTAATATTGGCATACATACTAAAGATTTCAAGATGTAATACATTTTATGTAAGTCATATATATATATTGTTACAGATGATGACTGGATATGTGCATCCATGTGTCAATAGCACCAACATTAGAAGGTAGTGTCTGAGCATAGCTATTGAAATATTTATTATATTTGTGTGCATGTGTGTGCATGTGTGTGTGTGTGTGTGTGTGTGTGTGTGTGTGTGTGTGTGTGTGTGTGTGTTTGGGTGGGTGGGTGGTTGGGTGGATGGGTGGGTGTGTTTGTCTCAGTGTATGTGTGCTCTTGATCTATGAATTCTGTTCCTATATTGCAGATGGGATAGTACATATGGCCAGCCCATCAGCACTCCTCAACTGTATGTAGTTTGCTGTAGATGAAGGTGTCTGTAACAGTTCATAAATGTTTCAATATTTTACACTATAATATATGATAATTCTTTTCTTTTCTATACATGACTGAGAAGACGACGCATTTGAATGCATGAGGAACCAGCTCATCAAGCATCTACAGACTTACTACAACAGCAGATGACTGATTGTATACACGATATTTTAGTAAGTATTGACTAGTGAGTAACTACTATTACGTTTGTATTTATCTCGAATTATATGCTATGACAGCGCTAATATTTGTAAGTGATCCCATATGAGCAGTGGAAAGGATGCACTTTAGTCAGCCACCATCATAACTTAATTTGAGTTGATGCACAAATATGGTCCTATACACATTGTTCCTAGAAAGAAAAGTTACATTTATACATTGGTTATTTGGTGGTTCCTTTTATCTTTTCTAGAGGAACTTGATGATGAATCAACAAATAAGTGGCCCACCATCACCTCGATTCAGACGTGTATGGTAATGAGCATAGCCAAGTACGCCATAAGTAGCAATTCATACTCATCTCTCACCACATGAAAAAAGCCTTACACTTACACAGTAGATAAATGTTCATATTTTTCTCAAAAATGTGGTCAGTGAACTCATACCATGGGCTCCAAAACTCATGTCCATCTCACTTTATGTGTTCTGGACTTGACACACACACCCAATCACGAGCTGGCATAGACTATTTTGGGAACCAAGTGAATACCAGGTATCTCAAGCCACAAAGTTAATGTTTATAGTGTTTCAGGGTGCTCATAGAAATAAGATATTCCATGTAAGAAACGAAAATTTGATTAGGACCATGAGGTGCATTCCTGTGCCTGAATGTGTGTCACCATGATTAAGAACAGGGTATTGCTATTACCCTTAATGATCTGTATTATCTCATAATAAAATGGTACACTACCTTATACTGTGAGATTTCTGTCATGAAATATGCTTCAGCCTCCAGACATAGGTGGGGGCAAACTGGGGCGATGTCAGGCTTTTTGATTATTATAAAAAAATCAATCAAAACTGGGATAGAAAACCGATACTTTGAACCTGAAGAATGCGTCTCGAGGAAATATCTAGTTCTTTTTGTTTTACATTCATATGTATGATTATAGCCTGCCACATGGAAATTGGTCCTAGATCGCTACTCCAGGCTCCCTATGCTGCCTGGCGATGAAGATATACACCAAAAACTGGTAGAATAGGGCAGTAACGAACACCACAAGGGTCTGGCTTGTTGTAACACTGGTGTTTTCGTTCTTTTTTAATGGTTATTAAACAAGGACCCTTAAGGCCAGGGATTAGCAGAATATTGATACATTTGACTTTTGGTACACACACAGGATTCTGGGCCTAAAATGGCTCGGTTGTCTTCATCATTGAGTTACTCAGTATTTGAAGGCTCCTTTATTCTCGTATCAACCAAAGTATTGTCCAGTTCATTGTCCATATTATGAGAAGAGTCAGAGTAAATCTAGAGAAAATAATTGTGAAAGAGCAGCTCGAGGGCATTAGACCAAAGGGGAGTGCAGAGAGCAGATAGATTGTTCAAATAAAAGAGATAAAAAGTTCTCATGTTTACATCTTCAATAGAAGCTGGTAACCACATAGCAAAGGAGACACTTGATTCAGGAAGTCAGAACAATCAACAGTGAGCACAAAAACTTATACTGATGATGATATTGCTGTTGTCAAGAGAAATAAGTAAACTGCTGAGTCTCTCTGACACTGCATTAATGGTACACTTATCAATACTGAACTGTGTGAACTGCTAAGTCTCATAATCACTTATCATCTATGTTCTCAAGGAAATCATTTTTCATGTGCGTGTATTAACTGCTGAGTCTTTGCAATATAGCAACAACTGGATTCATATCAAAATTGAAACGTGGGGATGGTTATGTCTTATAAGTATCCATCGTCTCTGTTTTCAAGGGAAATGTATAAACTGCAAAGTCTCTCAGACATAACAACAAAAGAATCTAATTTTATACTAAACTGTACAAACTCTAACTGTTTAATATAAAACACGAAGCAACTTATAAGTTTCATTTCATTAGTACATAAATTTTGAAATTATTAAAAGTATTTTTGACTTTAAGATGTATTTGCTTTCTGTGGTCTTTGAACTGAACATAACTGTTAAACATTCAGTGTGTGTTATTCCCTTCTACAGCTACCTCACTCAGCTTCTTGAAATATGGCATAAAGAATTTTTTTATGTGCTGTGACACAGTTTAACACTCTCACACATTATTCTGCATCTTTCAGAATTTAGGGAGACACACAAGGCCTGGGTAGACTCCATATGGAAGTTTGAAAATAAGGATCTTGATGTAGTTCATTCACCTTTTCCCTCGTCTGACAAGATGAATACTCGCCTTGTGCCCACGTCCTGCCTCAGTTACATGACTCACAAACATTTTGTTGAAGACAGTCCCATACATTTGCGTGAGATATCACTAATTGCAGGTAGCATAGATAAATCCTGTTCTGGGCTAAGGACGGAGGGGGGAGATGGCGATACAAAGAGTAGTTGGCCGGGCTCTACGCTAACATTGCCAAATCCAGGCTAACATGCCGATTCTGTGAAGACATGGGATAAAAGCAATGAAAAATGGAATTGAATATTTATGTGCAGTAGACCCAGCTTCCCACATGTCCAGAGCTATAGTAGCTTAACAGTTCAAGTCTGTGGAACTAATACCATCAGCATATAATAACCTATCTACTAATTCTTTATTATTATTCTGCATTTTCAAAAATGTCTTTACATGCGGTCACCAAAGACTTAGCTGTTAAGACATTAATTTTGTATATGATGGTGCAAGAAAAAGGATGTTGGTAGATCTCCTAAATTCATATGATCTGATGCATACTGCGTTTTTTCCAACTAGGACGCTGGGGAACAGTAGTACAGCCATAGATAATATGTTTATTCATTCTTCATTACTTGAGTGGCATTCTGTTAGTAAAATCGTGAATGGCCTTTTAGGCCATGATGCACAAATTTGAACACTAAAAGGCTTTTGTACTCAGACCAATGTCATATTTAATTACAAACTATGTAGGAAAGTTAATCCAACAGCAATAGAGAGTTTTTTAAACCTTGCAGAGGAACAAGTATGGCAGGATGTATATAGTGCTGATAACGCAGGTGATAAATACAGTGCTTTCCTTAACATATTTCTCATGCTCTTTGAGACTTTCTTTCCATTATAATGTTCTAAATGGGGTACTAGCAGTAACAGGCAGCCCGGGTGGCTGGCTAGTGGGATAAGGATATCTTGTAGAACAAAGCGGGAATTATTTCAGAATGTTGGAAGTAGTCACAACCAAGCTACAGTAGCCCATTAAACAGTATTTTAAAGTGCTTAAAATGTTATTAGGAAGGCGAAGATTATGTGGTAGGCAAATAGAACAGCTAATTCACAGGATAAAAGTAAAACAATATGGTCAGTTGTGAAGGAAGTGTCTGGTCAGGAGCACAAAGTCGACAATATAAAGTCAGTTCACAGTAAAAATAGTTCTGTTACTGATAAATCATATATATATATACAGTATTTAACAACCATTTTCTGAGTATTGCTGGCGAATTAAATAAAAATTTAGTTTCCACAGGAAATCATATAGCATCCTTGGCAAATGCCTTTCCAAGATTGATGTCTGAAAAACACCTCTGTGATACAGACAAGAGGGAGATTGAGTCAGTAATTAAATCACTGAAGACTAAGGACCCTCACAGTTATAATGCAGTGTCTAGCAGAATATTAAAGTATTGTGCTGTACATGTTAGAGCTGCATTTAGCCATATGTGTAATTTTTCCTTTAGGAATGGTCACTTTGGCTCAAAATGGCTCTGAGCACTATAAGACATAACTTCTAAGGTCATCAGTCCCCTAGAAGTTAGAACTACTTAAACCTAAGGACAACACACACATCCATGCCCGAGGCAGGATTCAAACCTGCGACCGCAGCGGTCGCGTGGTTCCAGACTGTAGCGCCTAGAACCGCTCGGCAATGGTCGCTTTCCTGAGCGATTAAAGTACTCAGTAGTGAAGCCGCTTTATAAAAAGGGACAAAGGGATAATGTAGATACTTTTAGACTTATTTGTATGCCATCAGTGTTTGCAAAAGTTATTGAAAAGGCTGTGAATGTGAGGATAATTGATCATTTTATATCACTCGATTTGCTATCAAACCTACAGTTCGGCTTTAGAAGTCGTACAACAACTCAAAATGCTATATTTTATTTTCTCTGTGAGGTACTGGATAGGCTAAACAATAGGTTTCGAACGCTTGGCATATTTTTTTATTTAACTAAGGCATTTACGGAATACGGGAATGGACCATTACGGAATACAGGGAGTAGCTCTCAATTGGTTCGCCTATTACCTTAGCAACAGGCAGCAAAGGGTCATTATTCACAAAGTTGGTAACGGCTGTGATGTGGGGTTTGAGTGGGGTACTGTCAAGTGCGGGGGTGGGGGGGGGGGTGGGGGGGGGATCAGTGTTGGGGCCACTCCTGTTCCTTATTTATTTAAATGATATGTCCTCTAATAGTATGGGTAACTCTAAAATATTTCTGTTTGCTGTTGACATTAGCTTGGTAGTAAAAGATGTTGTGTGCAACATTGGCTCGGTTTCAAATAGTGCAGTACATGACCTAAGTTCATGGCTTGTAGAAAATAAAGTAACGCTAAATCACAGGAAGACACACATTTTGCAGTTTCTGACACACAGTTCAACAAAACCTGATGTTTTAACTTCACAGAACGGGCATATGATTAGTGAATCGGAACAGTTCAAATTTCTAGGTGTTCAGATAGACAGTAAGTTGTCATGGAAAGCCGACGTTCAGAATCTTGTTCAAAGACTTAATGCTACGATTTTTTCTATTCGAACAGTATCAGAAGTAAGAGATCGATCGACACGAAAATTAGTCTACTTTGCTTATTTTCATTCGCTTATGTCGTATGGTATTATATTTAGGGGTAACTCACTACGATGGCGTGTGCCGTCATGGCGAGGATCCAGAGAGTCGCCAGTCGCTTGGGTCGTGGAAATGGGTTGCAGTCTGGGGCGGTGATTGTTTCCACGGTGATGCTTCCCGGCGCAGTTCTGTTGATGTGGGCCACCATCTGCTGGCACTCTTCCAATATGTTGGTGGCAGTCCTTCTAACAGGATATTGTAGGCTCAGAAACGGGTGGTTCGGGAAATAATTGGTGTAAGTTCACGATCCTCTTGTCGACTCCTGTTCACGAGTCTGGGTATTTTGACTTTGCCCTGTCAATATATATATTCCTTACTGTCATATCTTGTTAACAATATTAGCTTATTCCCAAGAATAAGCAGCTTTCTCTCGGTTAATACTCGGCAGAAATCAAACCTGCATTTGGATCGGACTTCGCTAACTCTTGTGCAAAATGGTGTGCAGTATGCTGCTGCATCCATTTTCAAGAAGCTACCTCTCTAATTCAAAAATCTTAGCAGTAATCTACGCGCTTTCAAATCGGATCTGAAGAGTTTCCTCATGGGTCACTCTTTCTATTCTGTCGAGAAGTTCCTTCAAAAATTAAGCTGATTCTTATTATATTGTTGATTGCTTTTACTTAAACTTATCGACTGACTTTTTTCGGGTTCATGAACTTTTTTATCTGTAATTACTTTTATGTTGTAATTTCATGTACTGACACGCTCCACGACCTTGGAGATTTGCTCCTCAATTTGGTTCTATGGAACTTGACGTGTAAATAAAATAAAAAAATACACTTCAACCCACAAGATGTCAATTGGCATGTAACAACAAACAGAAGTCTGAAAGTAATTGCTTATACTTGCTAACTGACGAGTGTTATACACACAATTACAGCCTCTTTCCAGGTGTCACTTGTCAGAGTGGGCCCTGCTATCGCTCAATTGCACTGACTCTGTAGCACATGCCAGCAACCGTGGCAGGGGAGGTGGTGGCAGTACCAAGGATTTTGGGCGTGTTTGTATGTGGTAATGGGCTATTGATAATTGAAGTATGTTGAAACACATCAATTTTTAAAAAAAATTGACGTGACTCAATCTCACAATCTTCCTGGTCAATCACATAGTCCTTCTCACAAGTGGGCTGTTTCCATCACACCAAATTTGGGGTTGGGGCGAAGTGTAGGTGTGAGACATTCTTTTGTTGGGCTGAGGTGTGGGGTATAATTAGGTCAACCACTTGTGGCATGCACAAGGGTACACAAAAAAGTTTATGGCGAAGTAATTGTGATTGTGATGTTAAGAATTGCCACTCACTTTAGTATGAAATATTGTCATAGCACAGATTTAATTCAAATTGTGATGTTGCCTCTATGTTTTGGGCGTTACTGCGGAAAATATCTGTTTAGCTGCTGCAGTTCAAGAAGGCAGAGCGAGCCAGCATGTGCTAAATTGTCAGCATGCCAACTGCAGCAACAGAGCTGTTTATGCAATGTGAGGCAGACTAAGCCATGAACTGCATTCCTAAAAATGCAGATGGAAGACAGTACTGTTGCAAGTTAAGGAAAGCTCCAATTTGCTGTTCCATATATGTCTGGAAGCTGTGGATCAGCACAACAGGTAGACCATTATCCATACAAATAAGCATCTACTTTTGCAGAGGTGTCAGCAGTCAGCAATGCCTACTACGGTGATAGTCCCATACCAGGCACCAGAGAAATATAGGATAGGAAGCAGGGAAGCAGCCAAGATCATCTTGTTGTGCCAAGTCCTCTTACCAAGACTTGGTGCCTCTTCAGATCTGCTCCACCTCCAGTCTGCCTCCACCAATAGTCAGATTCCTGCTCTGGAGGGTAGCTGAGCCAGTGCAGGGCTGTTCAACTGCTCACCCTCCTGCACAAGTACAGGCGCCTAGGGGCAATTCTTCACCACTCGCAGAGGTGACATTCAACACTACGGACTGGCATCCAGCAGTCTTCCACGCCCTGTAAAGAAGTGAGCATTTTTTTTTTTTTTTTTTTTTTACAGCAAGTATCATGGAGAGTCAATGGGTCTTCTGCGAAATGTGTAATTGTATCTCTTGTTCGGAAAGTGGCATGTAGTCGCAGACACTGTTCTGCAGGTTTGGAAATGAGAATTTTAGTTTTGCAATATGTGTTATCAAGAGCAAGGCGTGTGACGCATTGTTGAGGGGCATACAAGATGTAACCATTTGTAGCGATTAAGGAGATGAAGCCGAGTGCTGTCAATGAATATTCATTGTTTGTCAGAACATAAATTAATTATTACGAGTAACCATTCACAATAATTAATTTAAGGTAAAAAGTACGATACTAGTTTTATGGTTAGTTTCCTTTGTCGCAATTTTATTTAGTTTTGCGCTTTTATTTTATTCAGTGAATGGAGTTTTCACGATGCCTAATTCTGAGAATTGTAGGAAAAGTCTATTAGTTAGCGTCATTTGAAACAGGCAGTGATAGTGGGCAAGAAATTTGGCTCACTGTGTAAATGTGTAAAGAAATGAGATGTTTTGGGAAAGTCACTATCTTTAAGTGTCTTTTTCATGAGAGTCAAAGATAATACAGTGGGCATGATCATTACGGCGGTAGTGGTGTTACGAAATACGTTTCCCAGTATTTATAATGTTGTAAACCACTACTGAGCATGCATGGATTCGTGGATAATGACAAGCAATACACGAAAAAAGTGGATGGTGACATTCCAAGCAGATTGTGATGATAGCAGCTGTAAATTGGGGTGTAGGATTTCATGAGGACTGTTTGTCTGTTAAAACCGAGAGCGGAAGATGTAACCTATTAGTTTTAAGGGAAATCTTGGGAGAACAGTGGAACATATACGAATTTGCTACCAGAAGTCTAAATGTGTAGTGTACATTCACATCTTCTGAACCTTGCTATTCAATCAACATAGTATTTAAGAAAAAAATATAGATATTATATATTGTTGTCCATTTATACTCAGTTTGTGTTGCAGACCAGACCAAAGTAGAGACTTGGGGTTCAGGTCACCCAACGGTGGGAGGTCTCGTTGCAACACCATTGTGTTTGGGGCAGTACTGCAGAAATTAGCACCTCAGTCCCAGAAGTTCAAAAGCAGCCATAGACAGCCAGTGGACGCTATGGTGCAAGAGTACTGTTTATGCATTAGGAGGCAAACTAGAGGAAGCATGGTTAACATGGCGATCTTGCAGGTTTAGCGAAGCTCTTCCTGCGTGGCCAGGCTGTTCCGAATGTGGATGGAAGCCATGTGTTGACACAATGGGTAAGCAATCGCCAGTATAAATGACAGACAACTTTGGAAGAGGTATGAGCAGTCCAGCAGTGCCCATCTCGATGAGAGGTCTACTCCAAGTGCTGGAGTAACATAGGACAGCAAACAGACGCCACGAGTTGAGCTCTCTCTATCACACTATCTTCTAGCACCAGGCTCTTAAAGAGAGTCACGATCAGTCGCAATCAGAGTCATGGGAAAATAAGTTTGGATTGAAGGTGTCGTCTGTTCTGTATGACCTGGTTCTGGTCTTACTTATTAATCCCTTCTCGGGCAAAGCAGCGGAGTACGTGACAGTTTCCGTTAAGGGTGTTAGGGACGCTGCAGAAGGAGATGGGAGGTCACATGAGGTAACCCTACATGCGTTCGGCGCGGGATGACAAAGCGTATCTTGTCCAGGACAGGGCGTTTCCGGAGCGGGCCGTTGGATTGTACCAGTGGTACCAAAAGCAGGAAAATGCGCGATTTTTTCGGGAGAAATTAAGTACGTTGTTGATACAGCGCAACGAGCCTCTGAAAGCAATCTCGGAAAGAAGCTGTAAGTTAAATGTAAAGTCATACGTACAGAATCAGGATGCAGGAGGTAATAGGGTACTGTTACAGGAGGCAGAAGATAGAGCTTGGGATGCTTTTTTGCCTAGTAAACCTGCTGGAATGTCTTGGATGGCACGGGTGGAAAACCCAGAGAACTTATAGTCAGCTCTTAGGATCGCAACACTTATATAGAGGAGGTGGGCATGGCTACAAAGCATAGAGTGGGCCATTGCATGTGCGTTTCTGAAGTCATGTGTCACGGATTTAGTCTGGAGGGACATGTAAGGAGGCACTGTAAGCAGCTCGAGTAAGCATGTCACATAATGGGCCACGGGTCATTTGAGTGTAGGGTAGGAATGGTGGAAAGCACCGGCAAGGGAGAAAGCCGTTAAATGAAAATGGGATTGCATCAACCATTGGACGACAGTCACGATAAACTGTAGCACAGTGCAAGTCAGTGCACGGAAGGAATATAGATTAGTGGACTTAGTGGGTTGCTAGAAACAGAGATTATCCAGAATGAGATTTTCACTCTGCAGTGGAGTGTGCACTGATGTGAAACTTCCTGGCAGGTTAAAACTGTGTGCCCAACACAGACTCAAACTCAGGACCTTTGCATTTCGTGGGCAAGTGCTCTACCAACTTAGCTACCAAAGCACGACTCATGCCCTGTCCTCACAGCTTTACTTAGGTAACATTTCTTGTGAATGATATACCATAGGCTAATCCCACATGGCAACAGTATATTGTTACAGGGGGTTGTAATATGTCAGAACGACTGTGCAGTATGGAGAGAGGGGTGATTCACGCCTAAGTGTGCAGAGAAACATCGGCAAGGGTGTCATTTGCTTTATTGCCACGAAGGTACACAGGCAGACTTTTGCTGATCCCTGTGATGGCGCTGCCTGGCATATGTATTTGGAACCCTCACCAGTGCCAGTGCTGGAATGTACTGCGTCAGCTTCCAGTCAGTATTGGGGCCAGGCCAGGTCTACTTCACAGGGTAATCCAAAAGTTCCATTACAATGACGTCATCCAAGATGGCGGCGATGTCACCCCCACCCCAGGCTGGTTCGACCCAACAGAGTGCCCCCAAAGTTCCGTATGATGACATCATTGAAGATGGCAGTGACGATGTCACCTTCACCCCAGGCCAGTTCTACCCCACAGGGAGCCCCAAAAGTACCGTCACGATGTTGGCATCCAAGATGGCGGCGATGACGACACCCCCACCTAAGGGGGACACTGTAACCTCCCCCTGTCACTTATCGACCCTAATGACAGTGAAAAATTAAACCGTGTGTACCTAATGGAAATTTGGGAAAAGCAAATGTCACCGAAGTTAATCTGTCGGTAAAGAAGGTGGAAGGGTTACATCTACATGAAAGGAAAAATGCAAATAAAATCGGTGGAAATTAATTTTGAAAGTTAATAAAGGAAGTAAATGTGTGGTAGTTACATTAACAATTAACTGGCGTTAATTAGATATCTGAGATTTGGGGAAAATTATGGTCGCCAGTCCTATGGACAACTACTATAATAACCGAAAAAAAGGTTAATGCACATATAATTAGCACTAAAAGTGTGGCAACTCAAGGTTGTCACGTGTTGTACGAAAACTGAATGTTTGTCAGAAGTAATAAATTTCGCCACATTCTGACTTAATTTAGCAAAACAATTAATAAAACCGGAAAATTGAAAGTTAATTTAGTGACTGAAATTAATAGTGAACTTTGTTTCTGAAGCACTACAAAATTAAATAAAACAAGGTTAGTCTTGGGCTACCTCAACAATCATCTCAAAAGCAACTTGAATCTACGCAGTTTAGAAATAAGAGATTTAAGTTTGAACTTGAATTAAATGATTTTGAACAATTAACAACAGTAAAATTAAGTACATACCAAGCTGAGCTGCAGTCACAGGTAAGCTACAATATGGTAACAAAACTCGCATTCTTAATTTGTGCTTGTGTAATCTAAATATAGTTCTATTTGTTTATCGTAGCCAGCTATGAATACTTTAACTGAACTTCGAAATTAAAGCAGTGAAATGGAATGGTATTACTATAATGCTGGTGTTTGAATTTCAACAACACTCTAAATCATTTCGGAAAAGGAAGGGACCCTGCTTGGTAATGCAGTCGGGACAATGAGCAACAAAGGCTCATGCTAAGTTGCTATATTTTAGTGATGCAAATGGAACAGTTTGAAAAGCTGAGGCCTGCCATAAAGTTCTAAAATCTGCAATACAGTTCTAAAACTTTACGTGCTTTCAGTCTTCCTTGTTGGTTGATTGAAGCTTTGAAGTCGTCGATCGAGGAGGTGACGACAATCACTTATTATCAGCTGTCGCTGTTGCAGAAGCTGGATTTTGGCGCGCCTTCTTCTCGACACGGTCACCAGGCGGAACGGGCTCTTGATGTGTGCCATCTAATGTTTCCCGTCCACAACACCGTGCCAGAAACTATCATAGCAAGTCGAGTGCAATTACATGGTGCCAAACCCTGAAAGCACGGCAACTCATGGGAGCGTCACTCAACACAGCCTGCTCCACCACCCTACTTCAGCCAGACTTGCTCTGCCTGCTCTCCACGCAGCAGCTAGAACTACCAATACAAATAAAAATAATATTTACATAAATGCATATATATATATATATATATATATATATATATATATATATATACAAATTGTAAAACAATTACAATATATAAAGACACAGAAATGTCATACCTTCAAGTAACAAAATAAGGAAAAAATTTATAGTGCAATAGATGAAAATAGGAGGATGTGCATTACACGTGCCCCACATTGTTTGAGGATGGTCGTGTAAGCTAAACATACTCAGAAAATGCCCCCCCCCCAAAAAAAAGAACCTGCGGAAATGCATATGCTCAAAACATCAAGAAAATTTAGCTTTAGGCTAATTAACCATAAATCATTTTTTAGGCCATAATAATTGAGTGGAGACACTCCTAATCTTATTCCACTCCGTCACCTTGCACAAAAGAAAACAGGTTGACAACATATTAAAATTCATAGATAACAGAAAACGGTTTAGCTGTTGTAAAATCATCAAAATTCCTAACAGTATCAAGAAATGAAATACTATTTACAAAATTAATCAGACAACATGGCCATAAAAACAGATAGATCAAAATATGCAAATTAATAATTAATTACATAGAATACACATTTTATATAACCTTTTTCATAATTAATATTCCCTCCATGAGGGTGCACTTAACGCTAAACAAAAAATAATATACAGCAGATCGATAAAAAAATATTGATAGCAGATTTCTAAACATCAGCTGTCCTGGAAGACAAACAACTCCTCCTTCCGTACTCGCAAGTACAAAGAATGCCGACAGCGGCACAAGAGCTGACAGCGGCTCCGCCTCGCCAGTAAAATTGCGCCCGTCTGTGCGGCACGCTTGATCTCACTCGCTTGTGCAACGGCGTTTCCTGAACGCCCATTTCACTGAATTCTTTCGGAAAAACTCACTCCCGAGTAATCTCAAGGAAACCATTAACACTATCACAGTGGATAACTCAACACTGTCCATCATCACACGCATGTACTAGCCTCGAACTTAAAATAGCGTCTAAGTACATCGGCAATGACTAGTAAAACACATATTCATGAAATCTTACAGCTAGTTACAAATCATATTTACATTCCTTAATCTACTGTGACTCAGCTGAAAACTTAAACTAGCAGCTTGGATTTTTGAATTGATTAATAATCAGTTACTCTTAAATCATTTAATCAAAATTAATTACTTATTAATTACAGCTTCTTTAATGACCTCTTGGTCAGGCAAAAGCATGACAACATGGCAAAGCCTTAAATCTTACACTCTATATTTACATACTGTACAAATTACCCATTCTGTGGTATTCCTCAATCCTTGGTTGGTACAATTTCAAGTCTACAGTGTTCTGTATACCTAACAGTTTTCCAGAGCTTGGATACTCTAAGCGATAAGTATTTGTGTGAGGTGTACCAATGAATTTATATGGTCCATTATAAACAAACTTAAATTTAGAGATTTCATTGTCCATCTCACTCGATTTCTCATTTCTTACAAGTACTAAGTGTCTGATTGCAAACTTAGCAAAACGCGCTTTAGCTTCATGACGATGTATGCGAGCATCGGCTTTTAGCTTCATTATTTCTCGCAAACGATCTTTTTTCACACCAATACTAATGTCAATCCGTGGAGGGAATTTGATTATCTCTTCCACTAAACTTTTACTTCTGTCGTCTATCAGGTCACAATGGTCATGCCAAGTGGCATTGGCCAACAATAGGTCGTCAACATATAAAGTTAATCTTTAACTCAAAGCCGGGCTTAGCACTTTAACTAGGGCCCTGATGAACACGGACACAGATATATAGGTCCAAATGGCAGTACTCTATACTGATAACACTTGCCCACAAACAAGAAGCCGGTGTGTGGCCTAGATTCTTCTTCGAGTTCTATTTGCCAGTAACTATCCGTCAGATCGAGGCTAGTCATGAACTTAGCGTCATGAAAACGTTGCAAAATCTCCTCCATACTCTTTGGGCTGTCTGTTCCGAGTTGAACGACCTTTTTCAACGTGCGTGTGTCAATCACAATACGCACACTACCATCCCGTTTTGCTACAATGACCAAACCATTATTGTATGGACTCGACTTCTTTCAATCACTCCCCATTCGATCATCTGATCTATCTCCCGTTGCACTGCTTCCTTTTTGGACAGCGGTATAGCATACGATCTCACAAGAATGGTTCGTACGGAATTACATGTAACTTACATATATATCCTTCCACAAGTCCCAGTTTGTCTGGAAACACACTCTTATTCCTCATTATTACTTCATACAGGCCTCGTCTTTGTTTGTGTGTTACGCTTGACACACCGTCTACAATACTTTCCAATTCACTTTCTACGCTATTGTCAATGCCAAGATTCCTCACGTTGCAGTAGTTCAAATTCATGCGTACGTAAATGGCATCCAGCCAGTTAACAATGTGTATAGGCTGGTATTGCCTATGCACACCGTCTCCTGCCTCGTCCAATCTAACTGCTATTGTTTTATCTTGTGACGTACGTGTCAAAGGTTTGGTTTTGCAATTAATCACTGCACAGTACTTTAATAGCTAATCCAAGCCGATAATTACTTCCGTAATTAAGTCTGGCACAACGACGAACACTTGTTCAAATCGTGCCCCACAATCTCGAAGTTGACAAAAACCTGTTTTGTGACCGGTTTACTGGCCTTCCCAGTAGCACCGATAATTTTCACTCCTGTTACTGGCATAACTACGATAGCAGGTCTGTCTTTCAGTAACTCAAATATTTTCCCAGATACAGCACTCAATTCTGCGCCAGTGTCAATCAACACGTTTAGTTGTAGGTCGTGCATATTAACAGACACTACTGTCTGTCTACACTTGTCCTCGACTGTTTATTTTCCCACAATAAATCCTCGTCTATATCCAGGCCATTCCAGAAAAAACCAACCGGCTTTGATCCTAAATTCGGCTTATTTGGCGGCTATTTCAGCCTCTGTTCACATACAGTTTTAATTTCAACACGTTTGTCCTGAGGCATAGTCTGTAGCTTCACCTCCAATACCGAAACCTTTTCCTGTAACTCGTTAACTAGTGAGTGTTGCTTTGCTATCAGTTCACTAATTGTCACCTTCGTTGATTCCTCTCTGGCCAGATTGATCTCATTTGCCAATATACCTGGAGGAATGTGCCCAGTATTGCCTGAAATTACTTCCTCTGGATCTGCGCAACCCACAATGCCACCGTCCGACCGTATAACGTCAGCTCTAACCTCATACACGCTGTAATCTACGTGCTTTTCTGCCAATCGTGTCCGGCTATCACTAAAATTCTCGTAATCTTTCTCCTTAATACTTTCGGAATGTTTAAAGTGGAGTTTTACGTCGGATGGGTTGGCTTCTTCTACCACTATAACTTTCGGTAGAGTCTGCCGGTTAGGGCCAGAACTTTCCGTTACTACTTCAACATCCAACACCGGCGGGACGAAACACGACGAATCTTGCTCGTGCTTCGCATTAACATCAACTATTTCTGGTAAAGTCTGCCGGTTAGGGTCAGACCTTTCTATCACTTCACAAACACTATCTTCCTGCGGGACGAAACGAGGCAAATCCTGCCCGCGCTCCCCATAAACACTTCTCCCATATAGGCCCCTATAATCTCTTGGTTCGTCGTATAAGAGACCGAACTGCCTTAACCAGACATCATCCCTCTTTGCATTCCTTCGCTCGATGACGGACGTGTTATCCGTCATCTGATCTTCTCTCAACACTTGCGAATCATTCTTAAACTCAATCTCCGGTTCCGCTGTGGGTGTTACAGCTGCCACTTTATATCGATTTCCGGAACACTACTTAAATTGTTCTCACTGACAGTGAATGTAATTTCTACTGCCGTGTCTACAACTGATCTACTACTTGTGGGCGCACTCCTTTCTCCTCACACTGACACACTCTCCCAGCGTTGATTATTCCATACGGAATTTTCATAACGACGATACCTCGGTTTTCTCCTGTTATTGAGCCGCCGAAATTTCTCCACGCCCGGTCGGCCCCTCAGCGGCGCGGCTAATGGTTTCCCTGTCTCGTCCCAGCAGATCTGCTCCCCGGATGCTGCTGAGGCGTCTGATCACACCCTCTGGCGTTATTACTATTCTGCGAAGCCCGTATCACTCATACTGTTTCCGTCATTCCTGTTATTATTGACACTGTACCGATTGTCATTACGGTCCAAATCATTATTGTTATTGCTGCCATGGTTGCGGTATGCATTATTCCCATGGTTATTGTTGTTGTGGTTGTTGTGTTACCCGTTGTTGTTACCACAACTTCTACCATTGTCGCGATTATTGCTCCAATTGTCCTCGTCCTCAACTCTTTCCAGGAAATCATTGATTGTCCTGTAATTGCTTCCTATGTAGCGTTTTGTATTATCTGGAAGCTTCTTGTAGAGTTCCCAGACTATTTAGGATTCCGTGCGGCAATCACGCAAATATTCCAACTTGCGGATCCAGCCCTCACAAAACTCCTTCATCGAGCAACGAGAATTCGCATCGAAAGGCCTCGATACGACAAATTCGCGCCATACATTTCGTTGTTTTTGCTATGACCAGTATTCAGCCAGGAACAACTTTTTAAACTCTTCGAAAGTCAGGTTCGTGATGTTGAGGTTCAAACCCTAATGCTTGGCATCACCAGCCAATACGTCAATAACCGCATTAATTTTTCTCTCATTAGTCCATGATCTGGGAGTTCACAATTTTTAATGAAATCGATCGCGTGTATACCGCCTTGTTTCAAGGGGTCGAACCGCTCCTCTTTCCTCAACAATTCCGAACTATGTGCACAGATTGGCACATAGCTCTGTTTCTTATCTAATTCCGACACTCTCGTAATTACTTGGCAAGTGGTTGTCGCAGGAATTTCCACTTCCATCTTTTTGTCTTCCCAGGTATTACCCTGTTTCCCCACTTTCGTATCTACCTCGGATACGAAACCATTTAAAGTTTCCACCTTCTGTTGATCCTCTTTTTTCACTAATTGAATTTGTTCCATCTCCTTATTCTCGATGATTGGAGCCACTGCTTCTCCACACTTTTGTCGATTCTGCTAATTTCGGAGTCAAAACGAGTATTTATGCTCGCAATTTCCGCCTGAACTATCATTTCCTGTTTAAGATTCCCCACTTCGGTATTAATCACAACAATATCTTCTTTGATTTTATCAACTTTTGTGTTAACAACTCCAACATTGTTGTTAACAACATTAATAGCTTTGTTCTGATTGTTTAGCTTCCTGTCAATTTTTTCTGAGCGTCTTGCTTGGCAGACTGAGTGTGGTGTCACCGTGAGACACCACACTTGCTAGGTGGTAGCCTTTAAATCGGCCGCGGTCCATTAGTATACGTCGGACCCGCGTGTCGCCACTGTCAGTGATCGCAGACCGAGCGCCGCCACTCGGCAGGTCTAGAGAGACTTACTAGCACTCGCCCCAGTTGTACAGCCGACGTTCATAGCAATGCTATACTGACAATTACGCTCTCATTTGCGGAGACGATAGTTAGCATAGCCTTCAGCTACGTCATTTGCTACGACCTAGCAAGGCGCCATTACCAGTTTACATTCAGTGTAATAATGTCTAAACAAGAGCGATGTTCTCCAATTGTGGATTAAAGTTAAGTATTCCAAGAACTACGTTCTTTTCTTTATAGGATAATTACTTTACCTTGTTCCAGACCTCACGCCAATCTGCGTGAGCTTAATAAGTGCCTTTCGGCTACCTCCGAGTGGCTTGGCTGTCTTGCTACGCCACTACAGTTGACGACGAGCTAAATCGCGTTTGTACCAATTGATCTTGGCTTACTTTACTTGTGTCATGGCTTCGCCACAATCTCCAGATGTACTGTCCGAATTTTATCGCTTACAGAATCAGCAGACGCAGGCGTTATTGGATGCCCTTGGACAGCTCGTCCAGGGTCAACGTGCAATGCAAAACGATGCGGCTGCCGCCGCTCCACCGCTACCGCAGCCACAACATGCAGTTGCACCACCTTTTCGTCCTTTTGATGCGGCACTGGAAAGCTGGATGGAGTGGTCACGCCAATTTGGATTCCATCTCGCCGCCTACAGAATTCAAGGTAACGAGCGGCAGCCTTTTTTGTTAGCATCCGTCGGGGTGCACACGTACCGTATGATAGTGAAATTGTTTGCCCGACGCGACGTAGCAACTCTGTCCTACGACGAAATTTTGTCTGCATTAGATGCATATTTCAAAGAATCAGTCCATGTAGTTGCCAAACGGTATACGTTCTTTCGTACAAAACGTACGGCCGGTCAGACTAATCGGAAGTGGGTTGCAACTTTGCGAGTCCTTACTAGGGATTGTGCTTTTGAGTGCAATGTGGACTCCCTTATTCAGATACTATGGTGCGTGATGCAATTGCACAGAACGTTTCTGATGTTCGTATAAGGGAACAGATTTTGAAACTAGTCAATCCCTCCCTTCAACAAGTGGTGGACATATTGGATAGGCAAGACACATTTGACTTTGCTCAGGAATCATTTGAAACTTCGCCAGCTGTGTCTCACATTAACCGGCCCACCGGGCGAGCTGCACGGAACAGTAAACAGCCCTCGCGCTCGTCTGCGCAGCTGCCGCCAAGCTCTCCGCTCCGTTTGCCGCGCCAGCGAGCAAATGCAGTGCTTAAGTCATGCCCGCAGTTTGCTACTAGACATTCGCATGAGAATTGCCCATCACGCCAAGCTATTTGCTTTTTCTGTAATAAAAAAGGACATATACAAAGACAGTAACTTGTTCTCGAAAGAACAGTTATTGTTGATGACCGTGCAGCTTTTCCCTGAAATAAATGATGACTAACTGACAACCTCAGCTGCTGACAGGTGTTGTTGTTATACCTCGATGTGGACAGCTGAAAATGTGTGCCCCGACCGGGACTCGAACCCGGGATCTCCTGCTTACATGGCAGACGCTCCATCCATCTGAGCCACCGAGGACACAGATGAATAGCGCGACTGCAGGGACTTATCCCTTGCACGCTTCCCGTGAGACTCACATTCCCAACTGTCCACAATTCTACATATGTATTGTACCTTATAGACATTTGCCCACCCACTCATTACTCGCGCACGCGCTGGCGATTCCCGTAAGAGTTTGGGCAACCTGTGCGCATTCGCACAGACAAAGGTCTATGGCTGGGTAGCCTTTAACTATATATACAAAGACAGTAACTTGTTCTCGAAAGAACAGTTATTGTTGATGACCGTGCAGCTTTTCCCTGAAATAAATGATGACTAACTGACAACCTCAGCTGCTGACAGGTGTTGTTGTTATACCTCGATGTGGACAGCTGAAAATGTGTGCCCCGACCGGGACTCGAACCCGGGATCTCCTGCTTACATGGCAGACGCTCTATCCGTCTGAGCCACCGAGGACACAGATGAATAGCGCGACTGCAGGGACTTATCCCTTGCACGCTTCCCGTGAGATTCACATTCCCAACTGTCCACAATTCTACATATGTATTGTACCTTATAGACATTTGCCCACCCACTCATTACTCGCGCACGCGCTGGCGATTCCCGTAAGAGTTTGGGCAACCTGTGCGCATTCGCACAGACAAAGGTCTATGGCTGGGTAGCCTTTAACTATATATACAAAGACAGTAACTTGTTCTCGAAAGAACAGTTATTGTTGATGACCGTGCAGCTTTTCCCTGAAATAAATGATGACTAACTGACAACCTCAGCTGCTGACAGGTGTTGTTGTTATACCTCGATGTGGACAGCTGAAAATGTGTGCCCCGACCGGGACTCGAACCCGGGATCTCCTGCTTACATGGCAGACGCTCCATCCATCTGAGCCACCGAGGACACAGATGAATAGCGCGACTGCAGGGACTTATCCCTTGCACGCTTCCCGTGAGACTCACATTCCCAACTGTCCACAATTCTACATATGTATTGTACCTTATAGACATTTGCCCACCCACTCATTACTCGCGCACGCGCTGGCGATTCCCGTAAGAGTTTGGGCAACCTGTGCGCATTCGCACAGACAAAGGTCTATGGCTGGGTAGCCTTTAACTATATATACAAAGACAGTAACTTGTTCTCGAAAGAACAGTTATTGTTGATGACCGTGCAGCTTTTCCCTGAAATAAATGATGACTAACTGACAACCTCAGCTGCTGACAGGTGTTGTTGTTATACCTCGATGTGGACAGCTGAAAATGTGTGCCCCGACCGGGACTCGAACCCGGGATCTCCTGCTTACATGGCAGACGCTCTATCCGTCTGAGCCACCGAGGACACAGATGAATAGCGCGACTGCAGGGACTTATCCCTTGCACGCTTCCCGTGAGATTCACATTCCCAACTGTCCACAATTCTACATATGTATTGTACCTTATAGACATTTGCCCACCCACTCATTACTCGCGCACGCGCTGGCGATTCCCGTAAGAGTTTGGGCAACCTGTGCGCATTCGCACAGACAAAGGTCTATGGCTGGGTAGCCTTTAACTATATATACAAAGACAGTAACTTGTTCTCGAAAGAACAGTTATTGTTGATGACCGTGCAGCTTTTCCCTGAAATAAATGATGACTAACTGACAACCTCAGCTGCTGACAGGTGTTGTTGTTATACCTCGATGTGGACAGCTGAAAATGTGTGCCTCGACCGGGACTCGAACCCGGGATCTCCTGCTTACATGGCAGACGCTCTATCCATCTGAGCCACCGAGGACACAGATGAATAGCGCGACTGCAGGGACTTATCCCTTGCACGCTTCCCGTGAGACTCACATTCCCAACTGTCCACAATTCTACATATGTATTGTACCTTATAGACATTTGCCCACCCACTCATTACTCGCGCACGCACTCGCGATTCCCGTAAGAGTTTGGGCAACCTGTGCGCATTCGCACAGACAAAGGTCTATGGCTGGGTAGCCTTTAACTATATATACAAAGACAGTAACTTGTTCTCGAAAGAACAGTTATTGTTGATGACCGTGCAGCTTTTCCCTGAAATAAATGATGACTAACTGACAACCTCAGCTGCTGACAGGTGTTGTTGTTATACCTCGATGTGGACAGCTGAAAATGTGTGCCCCGACCGGGACTCGAACCCGGGATCTCCTGCTTACATGGCAGACGCTCTATCCATCTGAGCCACCGAGGACACAGATGAATAGCGCGACTGCAGGGACTTATCCCTTGCACGCTTCCCGTGAGCCTCACATTCCCAACTGTCCACAATTCTACATATGTATTCTACCTTATAGACATTTGCCCACCCACTCATTACTCGCGCACGCGCTGGCGATTCCCGTAAGAGTTTGGGCAACCTGTGCGCATTCGCACAGACAAAGGTCTATGGCTGGGTAGCCTTTAACTATATATACAAAGACAGTAACTTGTTCTCGAAAGAACAGTTATTGTTGATGACCGTGCAGCTTTTCCCTGAAATAAATGATGACTAACTGACAACCTCAGCTGCTGACAGGTGTTGTTGTTATACCTCGAGAACAAGTTACTGTCTTTGTATATATAGTTGTAGGCTACCCAGCCATAGACCTTTGTCTGTGCGAATGCGCACAGGTTGCCCAAACTCTTACGGGAATCGCCAGCGCGTGCGCGAGTAATGAGTGGGTGGGCAAATGTCTATAAGGTACAATACATATGTAGAATTGTGGACAGTTGGGAATGTGAGTCTCACGGGAAGCGTGCAAGGGATAAGTCCCTGCAGTCGCGCTATTCATCTGTGTCCTCGGTGGCTCAGATGGATAGAGCGTCTGCCATGTAAGCAGGAGATCCCGGGTTCGAGTCCCGGTCGGGGCACACATTTTCAGCTGTCCACATCGAGGTATAACAACAACACCTGTCAGCAGCTGAGGTTGTCAGTTAGTCATCATTTATTTCAGGGAAAAGCTGCACGGTCATCAACAATAACTGTTCTTTCGAGATCAAGTTACTGTCTTTGTATATATAGTTAAAGGCTACCCAGCCATAGACCTTTGTCTGTGCGAATGCGCACAGGTTGCCCAAACTCTTACGGGAATCGCCAGCGCGTGCGCGAGTAATGAGTGGGTGGGCAAATGTCTATAAGGTACAATACATATGTAGAATTGTGGACAGTTGGGAATGTGAGTCTCACGGGAAGCGTGCAAGGGATAAGTCCCTGCAGTCGCGCTATTCATCTGTGTCCTCGGTGGCTCAGATGGATAGAGCGTCTGCCATGTAAGCAGGAGATCCCGGGTTCGAGTCCCGGTCGGGGCACACATTTTCAGCTGACCACATCGAGGTATAACAACAACACCTGTCAGCAGCTGAGGTTGTCAGTTAGTCATCATTTATTTCAGGGAAAAGCTGCACGGTCATCAACAATAACTGTTCTTTCGAGAACAAGTTACTGTCTTTGTATATATAGTTAAAGGCTACCCAGCCATAGACCTTTGTCTGTGCGAATGCGCACAGGTTGCCCAAACTCTTACGGGAATCGCGAGTGCGTGCGCGAGTAATGAGTGGGTGGGCAAATGTCTATAAGGTACAATGCATATGTAGAATTGTGGACAGTTGGGAATGTGAGTCTCACGGGAAGCGTGCAAGGGATAAGTCCCTGCAGTCGCGCTATTCATTTGTGTCCTCGGTGGCTCAGATGGATAGAGCGTCTGCCATGTAAGCAGGAGATCCCGGGTTCGAGTCCCGGTCGGGGCACACATTTTCAGCTGTCCACATCGAGGTATAACAACGACACCTGTCAGCAGCTGAGGTTGTCAGTTAGTCATCAAAAAAGGACATGTTCAAAGTGTTTGCCAGAAAAAGCTAAGATCGGACACTAACAACCATTCCAGGATCTTTGCTTCGCGCCAGAATCGGAATCGAACCAAGACTACTCAGGCTCGTGACCCTTCGCCCATGGAAATTCATGTAGTTAATTCCACTCCGCCCAGTGCCACTCTCTCTAACAGTGACTGTGTTCGTCCCACGAAAAGTGTGCGTCGACGTCGCCGGAAATCACGTCAATTAGCAAGTGATTCTGTACCAGTGTCTGTTCACGTTGCACGAGACAGTCGCTCTTGTCGTCAGCAGGACAATAAACTTTTTGTAGACTTGGACATTCATGGCCACGTGATACCATTCCAGCTCAATACCGGAGCTGCAGTTTCATTGATCAATAACGACACGTACAAACAATTGGGCAAACCTCCGTTGCGTGCCGCAAATGTTAAGCTAACTACATATTCAGGACAAGCTATACCTGTGTTAGGACAGTGCAGCCTTCTTGCAACATACAAGGGACAAACAAAACGTGTGTCATTTTACGTACTTCGTTCTTCTGCTGCAGTGAACTTGTTTGGTTTAGATTTATTTCAGTTGTTTAACTTGTCTATAGTCAATCAGGTCCATCAGTGAATCAGACTGTGCCTTCAGCCAGTGTTTCTCGTCTATGTGAAGAATTTGCTGAGATTTTTGCACCTGGCCTTGGTTGCGCTAAGAACTATGAAGCACATTTGGAACTGAAAGTAAACGCGCAACCGAAATTTTTCCGAGCGCGCAATGTTCTCCACGCATTGCGTGATGAGATCACAAGAACATTACACGATTTGGAGTCACAGGGTGTGATTGAACGTGTGCAGGCTTCTCTCTGGGCATCACCCTTAGTAATTTTGCCAAAACCTTCCGGAAAATTGAGACTTTGTGTGGACTTCAAGGTAACAGTGAATCCACAACTGGTGATTGCAACTTATCCTTTACCCCGCCCGGAAGATGTTTTTGACAAACTGTGCCCGGGTAAATATTTTTCGAAGTAGGACCTCGCAGATGCGTATTTGCAAATACCGGTGGACGAAGAATCCCAGCGCGTTTTGGTGGTTAACACGAATATTGGTTTGTATCGCTTCAAAAGGCTGCCATTCGGGTGTGCATCCGCCCCTGCATTGTTTCAGCAGTATCTGCAAACAGTTTGTGCGTCGGTCCCTACTGCAGCAAACTATCTGGACGATATTGTGATCTCCGGAAAGACTGAAGAAGAACATTTAGGCAGACTCAGAACATTATTTCAGGTCTTGCGACAAAATGGTCTTCGCTTGCGGAAGGACAAATGTGTGTTTTTTTTTGCTCGTGACTTACCCTATCTGGGACATTTAATCAGTGCCCAAGGCATACATCCCAGTCCAGAGCACCTCTGTGCCACACAAGACTTACCTTCGCCGCGGAATTTGAAGCAGCTACAGAGTGTGCTGGGAAAAATTAATTATTACAACAGATACGTTCGCCACGCCTCTTCCATTTCAGCTCCGCTTCATCGCTTACGCCGTAAAGGTGTCCCGTTCGTCTGGACGACCGAATGCGAACGCGCCTTTCGCCAGTTGAAATCGGCGTTGCTTTCCAATACTTGCCTTACGCCATTCGATCTCCAGAAACCCCTTTTGTTGATGGTAGATGCATCGGATTTAGGGATCGGTGCTGTTCTTGTGCACAAAGATGGATCGCATGATCGCCCTATTGCCTTTGCGTCCAAATTGCTCTAGTCTGCGCAATTATTCACAGATAGAGAAAGAAGCTTTGGCTCTCGTCTTTGGTGTTACTAAGTTTCATGATTTCTTGTATGGTCGTCACTTTACCATCATCACAGACCACCAACCTTTGACATCGCTTTTTCATCCGACCATGCCTGTACCTCCACGTACAGTGCAGAAATTCATTCGCTGGTCTATTTTCCTCTCGCAGTACCGCTACGATATCTTGTATCGGTCCACTGCTAAGCACGGAAACGCCGATGCGTTGTCCCGTTTGCCTGTTGCTAAGGATAGAGCATTCGATTCTTCCGAACTTGCTTGCATGTTCATTGATGTGGAATCCGATGACGTGGTCGAATCGTTTCCGATTGATTTTCATCTTGTAGCTACAGCCACAGCTGCTGACCCTGTCCTTGCTACCGATTTGCGTTTTGTTGCTACACAATGGCTGTTGTCAAAGTCACGGATCGAGGATCCGTTGGTTCGCCGATTTTTTGCTCACAAGGAGAGACTTTTTGTTCGACGTGGTGTTTTGCTGTTGCGTTCTGATAATGATCGGTCCAGGGTCGTGGTCCCACGTTCGTTACAGTCCTCTGTCTTACGGCTTCTCCACCAAGGCCATTGGGGTATAGTGCGAACGAAACAACTTGCTCGTCAGCACTGTACTTGGTTCGGAATCGATGCTGCGATTACGAATATGTGCTCTTCTTGCATGACGTGTGCCGAACAACAATCTGCACCACCGGGCAAATTCTTTGCATGGCCCAAAGCCACTTCCCCTTGGCAACGCTTACACATCGATTTTGCTGGTCCCTTCTGGAATGCTCGATGGTTGGTTGTGGTAGATTCATTCAGTAATTTTCCTTTTGTTGTCCGGATGTCTTCCACGACGTCATCTGCCACCATCCAAGCGTTATCCGCTATCTATTGTATTGAAGGTCTTCCGCAGACTATTGTTTCCGACAATGGCCCACAATTCATGTCCACAGAATTTCAGGCATTCTGCAAGGCCAATAGTATTCAACATCTGACATCCGCGCCGTTTTCGCCTCAGTCAAACGGTGCCACTGAACGATTGGTCCGGACTTTCAAATAACAGATGTTGAAGTTGAAAGAGTCGCATTCTCGGGAGGACGCGTTATTGCTCTTCTTGTCCTCGTATCGCTCTCAGGCCCGAGATGGTCGCTCGCCGGCTGAGTTGCTCCCCGGTCGTCCTCATCGAACCTTGATGTCTTTGCTAAATCCGTCGCATAAGGTTCCTGTGCAGCGGCAGCCACCTGTTTTTGCTCCAGGCGATGTTGTATACTATCGCAACTATCGAGGTTCACGGCGTTGGCTCGCAGGGCGCATTCTTCGCTGCCTCGGCCGCGCTATGTATCTGGTTTTGGGGGCCTCTGGTGAGGTGCGTCGGCATATCAATCAGCTGCGCCTCTGTCGTCGCACGGGTTCTGCCGCTCCCCGTCTGCTTTCAGCGACGGAGCCGTCCGGTCAGTGCCCTGGGGACCCATCTACTGGCTCGCCTCATCCCCAGGTGTTACCGACGATGCCTTCCATTTTGCCCCATGGCGACGCGCCGCCGTCGGTCCTCCCGCCGGCGCCGCCCGCAGTGGACGCTTCGCTGCAGCCGCCGGGCGCCTCCCTGGGTCACGCGCCGCCGATCGCTTCCCGTGACCAGCTGTCCTCCGCCATGGAACTCTTGCCCGGTCCGGACCAGATGTCGTCTTCGCCCGTCGGGTACCCCGACACGATGGAGGTCGACCCTTCGGCACCTCCTGTCTCTCTACGGGCGCATACACCGCATGTTGGCGTGCACCCTGGACTAGGTTTTCAGGCGTTTCCTAGCTCCCCTCGGACCGAATGGCCGGGTGCGGGTGGCACAGCCTCGCCTGTTGTTAGGCTCCCCACCTCGTCGCATACGTCAACATGGGGTCCTCCCCACGGCGGGCGGAAGCCTTATAACACAACCGTACGCCGATTTGCGGGGGAGGAATGTGGTGTCACCGCCAGACACCACACTTGCTAGGTGGTAGCCTTTAAATCAGCCGCGGTCCATTAGTATACGTCGGACCCGCGTGTTGCCACTGTCAGTGATCGCAGACTGAGCGCCGCCACACGGCAGGTCTAGAGAGACTTACTAGCACTCGCCCCAGTTGTACAGCCGACGTTCAAAGCAATGCTACACTGACAATTCGCTCTCATTTGCCGAGACGATAGTTAGCATAGCCTTCAGCTACATCATTTGCTACGAGCTAGCAAGGCGCCATTACCAGTTTATATTCAGTGTAATAATGTCTAAACAAGAGCGATGTTCTCCAATTGTGGATTAAAGTATTCCAAGAACTGCGTTCTTTTCTTTATAGGATAATTACTTTACCTTGTTCCAGACCTCACGCCAGTCTGCGTGAGCTTAACGCGTGCCTTTCGGCTACCTCCGAGTGGCTTGGCTGTCTTGCTACGCCAGTACACTGAGCTTTCATTTCTGCCGATTGAGTTTCTACCTTGCAAGACTGAGCCTCAATTTTGCTCGACTGAACCTTGATTTCGTTAATCAAGACGTTCAATTAATCAGTTAAATCCCCGGAAACTACCGGTTTTACTTACGTAGCGGGTTCCTCTTTAATTGTCCCCCCGTATTCGTCATCAAGGGGTTCAGATTTGATTTTTACTTCCGATTCCGAAACATTTTCTAAAGTTTGGAATTCCATTTCTGCTCTTTGTTGCGTTTCGGCGGTCGCGTCTTTCATGCTAGCCGCCTGCCCCTGAACAATGGGTTCCGCGGTGCGCGTTTCCCACTGTTCGACCGTCTACCAAATTTTGGTAATTGTTGCCTTCACTCATTTTACTAATTTTCAATATAAATGCCAAACCTCAAATCTAATTAGGATTCCTCCCACTACTCATTCTCGCTGACGTAACGACCTGTTCATAACCAGTACTTTATTACGAGATTTGCACAATGAAAAATTCGTGTCAGGACCATCCTCAAATCCGAAGATTGTCCTGTCACCAGGTCGCCACGTGTAACCTCCCTCTGTCACTTATCGACCTTCATGACAGTGAAAAATTAAACTGCGTGTACCTAACGGAAATTTGGGAAAAACAATAGTCACTGAAGTTAATCTGTCGGTAAAGAAGGAGGGTTACATCTACATGAAAGGGAAAATGCAATTGAAATTGGTCGAAATTAATTTTGAAAAAGGATGAAGTTAATAAAAACACGGGCTCTTGATGTGTGCTAGGTAATGTACCCGTCCGCGATAACGTTCCAGAAACTATCACAGAAAATCGAGCGCAATTACATGTTGCCAAACCCCAAATGCGTGGCAACTCGCGGAAGCATCACTCAACACACCTGCTCCACCCCCCTACTCCAGACAGACTCTGCTCTGCCTGCGCTCTACCCGGCAGAGCTAACACTACCAAAGATCTTAAACACTTTGGTTCTCCACACAACCTATCGATGTAATCGTTCGATAGCACAGTTTTCTCTAGGCAAGACCCAACGTAAAAATACAAATAATATTTACAAAACAAACCAATTATACATCGACATAAATGCATAAATATGTATATAGAAATTGTAAAACAATTACAATATATAAATACACAGAAATGTCATACCTTCAGGTAACAAAATAAGGAAAAAAATTACAGTACAATAGATGGAAGTAGGAGGATACACATTTCCGGCGTTACAACACTACCCAATAAGGTGCCCCAAAACGTCTGTCAAGATGACATAATCCAAGATGGCGACTATGACGTCGTCCAAGATGGAGGATTTTGGTGGGAAGATAGGTTAACTGGGCTACCTCCCCTAACCTAACTCCCCCTCCCCTCCCCTTCCCCTAAAAGAGTCGGGAAGTTCAAATTCTATCAGGACAATGCACACTCTGCTAACCTAATAAAATGGTGGGAAAGAAATGTTACTTGGGTTACCTCCACTAACCTAAGTCATCTGACCACCACCTCATCCTAAGGATTGGTGAAAAGTTTAAATTTTGGTGGTAAAGAAACGCCACTTGGGCTATCTCTACTAAACTGAGAAATTGGTGGGAATGAAAGGTCACCTGGGTTACCTCCACTAACCTAAGTCATCTGACTGCTACCTCATCCTAGGAAATGGTGGGAAAAGGAATCATTCTGTGCTAGGCATAAGTGTTTATTATTTTTCGTGCACTATTTATTTAAACAATTAAAGACAGCACTTCCATACAGTGTTTTCACCACTAGTTCCGGACTCCAACTGTCCTAGTACACAGTACTACCGCTAGAGGGCGCTGTTGTCCATTCCATGACGTAATTCAGTATGGCAGCCATGATGTCAGCTGATGACAGAAGTACTGTTATCCAAGATAGCGGATTTTGACGGGGAGAAGTGTGCTCATCATGAGGTCTGGACCTAGTGTACAGTACATTCACCAGAGGGTGCTGTCATGCATTCTGTGATGTTATCCAAGATCGCAGCCATGACGTAAGCTGATGATGCAAGTACCATTATCCAAGATGTGGGGAAACCGTGTGTTCACCACGAGGTGTGGACCTAGTACACAGTACTGCCACCAGAGAGTGCTGTCGTCTGTTCTGTGACATAACCCAAGACGGTGGGGGAATAAGGTGGGAAACAGTGTGGTGACCATGAGATCTGGACCTAGTACACAGTACTGTCACCAGAGAGCACTGTCGTCTTTTCTGTGACATAACCTGAGATGACTGTCTCGAGAGGGGGATGACTCAGCTTGCACTGGGCTGCTGGCGGCAGGAAGGAGTGTACTTCATTTATTTTGGAACACTTTGTTTAGGGATGAATTTGGGACAGTATATTTATCACACTCATACAAAACAAGCGCTCTGACATGAATGGGGTCATGCCACACAGCCTACAGACCTGTAAACTACTTCTAAATAACGCACTACAAACAACTTCTAAATTACCGAAATAATTTCAGTACAGACATGCAAAATCCTCCAAAATATTGCAGTACACTGATGTGCAGACACGAAATCAACTCGTAAACCATTCAAATAATGCATAGTACTGCCTACAGACCTGCTCACAAAATAATGCAACAGACACATTAACAACGTATGCAGACTCCGCCCGCTGCCCCCTGTCCATTGGACCACACAGGAAGCTATTGCACACACTTCCAGAAGTCGGGATGCACTGGCTAACGCCCACTAAGTTATGCACAGGTGCCCATTTGGGTTCCACAAGGCGGCGACGTCCGTTTCATACTTGACAACTGAGAAATTCCTCTTGAAATTTGTGTTCACCTAGGCACCATTGCTGACATCATCAGACAGGAGCGAAGACATCTTTGCACAGCGAACCGACGCGAGCCACCACTGGACGCTAGCCAGCATGAGTCACCACTCTCACACCACTGCTACCTGCAACAAGCAGGTGAAAGTTGCTTCTATTTTCAGGTATACATTTAGAGTTCTCCAAGTGTTATACTGACGCCACAGAACTCAAAAACGCGCTCCTGCTGGTCCCATTTGCGAGACACCTCTGGGCAGCACATGCGATTTACCATTGCTGATGCGATACCTGGGGATACTGACATCACCGAACAGCACATGGTGCATTGTTCCTAGCACATCATGAGAGACACTTCTAACTGTGCTTAAATGCCTAGCGTGACTGACACAATGCTGCAAAGTGTGTGAGCGTAGCTACAAACCATGGCAAGGGTAGCTAACTAGGTTCTAAATCTTATACTGATGTCACATGGCTATGTAAAATTAGAACCAAGTCGACCTCTCAGAAACTGTATGTTGTCCCAGAAATAGTTAACACTCGCTTTCTTGATGTCTCAGCTTGTATGCACAGAAATTCTTGCCCTAATAGAATCTGTTTACGAAAATAACGCAGAATAACCTCAAATTCATTCTTCCTCATGGTCCTAAAGTAGTACTCCGTCCATCTTGTGCTACCATTCTTGCTTGCAACATAAGCAAACGTTCTCACCGCTATGTGGAGACTCCTATACCCCAGAAAAAGAGATGTTATGTGAATAAATCGAGCATTATGATTGGCTCTTAATTGAGCCTCCGAATTATTGATGACACTGGTGTGGAATCACCAACTGCTCAAAAATGGATCTGAGCACTATGGGACTTAACATCTGTGGTCATTAGTCCCCTAGAACTTAGAACTACTTAAACCTTACTAACCTAAGGATATCACACACATCCATGCCCGAGGCAGGATTCGAACCTGCGACCAACTGCCTTTCCTTTCTTTATACAGACGATACTGTAAGTGGGGGAAAAACTATTTTACACAGATCGCCATATTGCAGGGACAATTAAACCCTGCAAAGTGCCCCTACATATCGCCAAATACTGAAAGGCTCCTACTCCATTACATTGCTCTCCCACTGAGGATAGGAGCTTGAATATTAGAGTGTGAAACCGATCTCCAACACAGCAACATATGAAAAAAATGTGTGTGAAATCTTATGGGACTAAACTGCTAAGGTCATAAGTCCATAAGCTTACACACTACTTAACCTAAATTATCCTATGAACAAACACACACACCCATGCCCAAGGGAGGAATCAAACCTCCACCGGGACCAGCTGCACAGTCCGTGACTGCAGCGCCTTAGACCGCTCGGCTAATCCCGCGCAGCAGCAATATATCACCGCATACCATGTCGATGTAGTAAACATACAATTCCTATTCTGTGCCTTACAATATCATCCCTTTTACATCATTTATAGATATACTGCCCAGACAGACAGCATCGTATATACCATTCGCAGCACTAGATATTTCCCTGCTAGGTCGGCAGTCATCTACTCCTGACAGGTGACCAAAATGCTCTCAGTGGATTGAATTCACTCTCAGAACTGCTCTACAAATTCAGGCTCGCTTCCCCTCGCCCCAAATACATTACTGTTTCTGGTCTGTACCTGAATGCTTGCTCAGTTTTCTGTACCTACCTCCAGACTCTGGTATTACATCAACGCATGTATTTTCGCATGGGTTGCTAGAATATCACACTATTTTCGCGGTATTTCTCGACATCAAGCACACAGCTGTACCCTACCGATTACTTGTGCAGCATAATTCCAAAGATATAGACTGGAAATTATTTCTCACCTTAGAAAGGTGGAGAATGCTCTAGACAACTGAGTAACTAGAAACTTGTCCTGTGTAGTGGGTGTGCGGGCAGTAGGTCTGTTGGTTCTGACCAGGGAGGATATCTAGTTTTGGAGCAGTCATCTGGTGATCCGTAAGCAGTGTCGGAGCGTGTGTGGAGCTGCCTGATCACTACGAGCTTCATGGCTCACCTACCATGGACGTCAAAGTTGAGTGGTGTCTTTAAGTACCCAAGCCACGACTGTTCAAGTTGTGTCGTTCGTTTCGGTGGTTTGCTGTTGGGAAGTTTTTTATGTGAGCAACACTGAGTGTCTGTATTGGTGAAATCGAGCCGCCATGCAGTGGAATTAACTATATTGGTTCACTACAATTCAAGTGCACCACGGGAATTTTCTGCCTTGTGGCCATTAGTGTTCTGGTTACCTGCTCTGGCCACTAGGGTAAATTCAGGCAATGTTCTTTTACCGTAGAGTTAACTATATTACCTTATTTCAAATTCAAGTGTATCAGCAGAATTTTCTGCTTTGCGGCCGTTAGTGTTTGTCCTGCCCAGTAACACAATTTCAAGCAGTGTCCTTTCCTCACCTGTTGTCGGTGTCCAACACAGCGTGTAGTTTTGACAGCTTAATACATATTTCATTGTGGATAATCATCTCCGTAACAGTTTGGTCTTTGAGTTGTCATGTACCAATTGTTGGCTAGCAAGTCGTTTGGTCAGGTGGTGCGTGACTGTCTCTTGGTTTTGTGACTGACGGATCATGTGTAGTTGGGCCCATCACCTGTCTCACCTAATTGAACGTTAATATTTTGAGAGCATGCCAACTGCCCACCCCTCCCTGGAGGCATCTGAATGTCGTTGCCTATACTGTCCTTTTCATGGGTGTTTATGGTCTGTTGGTAACCTATTATAGCCAATGCTGTAAAGGAAAAAAAAATTTGTTTTATGTAAATCAAGTGCCTTCAGCCCATATAAGTAAGTTTGAATTCTGGGAAGTGGATATTTTGCTGAAAGTTACTGTTGTTGTACTATCTTTTGATTTAGTGCGCTGTTAGCCACTTAGAGGTTTAAGGTATTTTGAATTTTTGGAAAATCAGTTGTGGGTCTTCGGCCAGTTAAGGCCTTATTCTTAAAATTTCCCCTTAAGCGAAGATATTGCGGCCTTTTCCCTTAAACGATTATGGTAATATATTTTGAAATTTTGAAAGTTAATTGTGGCCTTCAGCTGGTGGTATGGCTCCTTGTTTATGTTTGTTCTATCCATTTTGGCCTTGAAGCTTTCAGCGTAGCTGTGATATATACACATATATATTTTAATTATTTTATTTGCGATTTTAATTGCGTCTTCAGTCACTTGAAATTTATCTTGTAGATTTTTAAGATTTCTTGTTTGGAGGCCGTTAGCCGTGAAAGAATTGGATTTTGAAACTCGTAGTTACCATTTTGGTATAAGTGCGTTATTGAATTACAATAAATTACAATTTTGAGTGAAACTGACCGCCGCCTTATTTGGCCCTTTCCACAACCCTAATTACCTTTTGTGCCCTGCGGGATTAGCGGACGTATCACTGGGAACAGAGCGTCGTTACGCTTGTGCTTAGGAACCTAGTTGCAGTCAGTTTCACTCTTGTTTCGATTGTGTCTGTTGCATCATATTATGTGGCTTGTTATTGTTTAAGGTGTTATGATAATGGCAGTCAGACAGTGTCCGGGGATTGGCCTGCTGAGAAAAGACATCTCTTTCACGAGTTGGCAGTAAGGCGTCAACCGATGGAGGCAGTATTCCAGAATTAGTAGCCAGTTTGCGCGCTCCAGTGCTGCAGCCGGTTGACGTCACCTCGGCAGCGATTGGTGAGACAGGTGCGGCCATCCACCTTCTTGGTGAGGCCCTTAGACCTTGAGGATACTTCTGGTCTCCTAGAAGGAATCCAACCTAGTGACAGTCAGTTGGGTCGGGTGCGGGCACAGTTGGCGCATTTAACTACTCGTAATTTGGTGGCTGATTTGAGTACGTTGGAGTTGGGAGAGCATCAATAAAATCGGCCGATGAATTAGTAACTCTGGTGAGCGTGTTGCAGTTTAAGCTTACATGCTTGGCTTTGGATGGGAGGAAGTTCGAACATAGTGACTTGCGCTGTCAGGGGGAACATGGGGGCCAGGCTGGGGGTGGCATTGTTCCAGCGGCTGTTAAGCTAGATGTCGTGTTTGCTAAGTTGGCTAACCCTCTGGCTTTTTCTTTCAGGGTATGACCGAATTGATTGTAGAGCGAATTGATCAAGTAGAAAATTTATTGTTCTTGTTGCTTCGTCTCGAACAGCATGTGGCTACTTTTCGCATTCCGCGCCACGTGATCCTGTCGTTGCTATAGTCGCTAGCTAGAGGCGAGTTGCAGAACATCTCCTCACGAGCCATGGCCGAAGAGTTTACCTTGCAACAATTAAGGGGACTCGTAATTAGTCAAAGATTAACTACTAGCGTTCGCCGGCCGAAGTGTCCGTGCGGTTAAAGGCGCTGCAGTCTGGAACCGCAGGACCGCTACGGTCGCAGGCTCGAATCCTGCCTCGGGCATGGATGTTTGTGATGTCCTTAGGTTAGTTAGGTTTAACTAGTTCTAAGTTCTAGGGGACTAATGACCTCAAAAGTTGAGTCCCATAGTGCTCAGAGCCATTTGAACCATTACTAGCGTTCGGAAACAACGAGTGCCGCCACATTTGGGAAGTGCAGCTGGGTGACGAGCAGCTATATCAGTATGTCGATAGAGTCCACACAGCCTCCTTGGCATTGCTGATTGAATTACCTGAACGCGAATTAGTTTCTATAGTTCTCAAGGGAATGCATGCGGCGGATAAGCCGCATTTTGTTTTCGGTAAGCGGCCTGAGACCTGGGGAGAACTCCGCGATGTGGTTATAGCAGCATCCGCATTACCTCTTGAGTGCCACGGACGTCGGGAGCTGGCAGGGCGCGACATAGGGGCCGATTCCGGATTATCCACATCCGTTGAAGTTAACAGAAGGCAACCCAGGCGTTGTTTCAGATGCAGCTGTACAGCTCATTTGGTATGCTCTTGTGATCAGCCTCGTGCTCTTAGAGCTAATAGATGACGCCTGTTTGGCATGCAATCCCGGGTTCGAACCTTTAGGCGTGGTGTACTCGCGTGGTCATCCCCGCATCATCCCCTTTGCCTTATGTTTGTTCTTGGGTAGGTGGCGAGCCTGTTTGCGCTCTCTTTGATTCCGGTAGTTCCTAGTCATCATTGAGTTTTGAGTGGTTTTTGGAATTTGGACATCTTATTAGACTTCGTCTGGTCCCGTCCCCGCTGCAGAGATGTCGGGTGGCCAATGGCCATGTGTTACCTTTGCAGGGTTGGGTCCGGGGGATTGTATCGGTAGCCGATTTTTCCTGGCCTGTATCTTTAGCCTTGGTTAAGGGACTGCCTGTTAATCTAATATTGGGGTTTGATTTCGTTTATAAAACCGGGCTCATCTTGCATTATTCTGGGCACACCTTTTCCTTTAAGTTCTCTCCTGGTGAGAAGTTTGGTCTTTGCGAGTGCGCTAAACATGGTGTATGGCGAACTGCCGGGACTTTCGGCGTAGAGGTTGCAGCTAATGAATGTGATCTGGCCCGTCTCTTACCCAATCAGACGTATCAGCTACGCGATTTGTTGCACAGTTTTTCTTAACTGCTTAGCGATAACCTGGGTATGACCAGTGTTTCTGAATATCATATCCGTTTGTCCGACGACACCCCCGTTAGGCAATCTCCATTCCGCCTATCACCCCCGAAGGTTAAGATACTCAGGGCTAAGAAATCTCAGATGCTGCCTCTACTTCTGCTTATGCTTCTCCAATTTTTCTTGTCCCTAAGGATCAGGGGTGGAATTTCAGACCTGTCGTTGACTACCGGGGTTTGAACGCCTAGGTTGTACTCGAATCAATACCTTTGCCGGATTTGCATAATTCTTTTACTTGGTTTGCCGGCGCTAATTGGTTTACTGTTCTTGATTTGAACCAGGCGTATTATCAAATTCTGTTGGCTGAAGAATGTAAACATGTCACTGCCTTTTGTAATGACTGGAACTTGTACGAGTTTAACAGAGTCCCCTTTGGGTTAGCTACCGGAGCGGCGGTGCTTACTCGGTTATTGGATAATATTCTTGGGGACTTGACGCTAGTCTGTGTCTATTATTATTTGGACGACTTGGTTATCTATAGTCGTTCGTTTGAGAATCATTTGGAGCATATCCGGCAAGTTCTTTTGAGGTTACAACGCGCTGGTCTAACTGTTAAACCTAGTAAAATTACGCTAGCTAGGCGGGAGGTATCTTTCTTAATCCATATAGACTCGGGTAAGAGTATTCGCATTGGCCAAGAGCGGACGAAAGCCCTGCGGGCATTGCCTCCTCCTGTTGATAAGCGGGCAGTCTTTAGATTTATAGGCATGGCAAATTACTTTAGGCGTTTTGGACCCAATTTTGCTCAGTTGGCGGCACCCTTCAATCATTTACGCCGTAAAGGCGTGCGTTTTGAATGGGGACCTGCCCAGGAGGCTGCTTTTGAGCATATTAAGACAGCGATAGCCAACCCGCCTGTTCTTGGGGTACCCATTTTAGCAAAAGGTTTATCTTGCAGACTGATGCTTCTAATGGCGGTATTTCAGCTGTTCTCCTCCAGGAATTTGAGGGGCAGAGACAACCATTAGCTTATACGTCTCTGCGGTTAACAGATGCCGAGCTTAAGAACTCTATGAGTGCGAGGCTTGGCCGTTTTGTTTGCATTAGAGAAGTATCGGTTCTACCTTGGGAATCGGGTTTTCCAATTGGAAACCGACAATCAAGCGTTGAGCAGCGTAAGACTGGCCATATTGACGAATGGGCAGTACGTATTTCGGCATTTCATTTCGAAGTTAAACATGTTAAAGGTTCTGAAAATGTCTTGTCGGATGTTCTCAGCCGGATGTTTACCGAAGACTGTCGAGTCAGGTAAGGGAGCAGGTAGAAGGCGATAATCTTAATTGTATGGTGTTAGGAGAATTTCCCCGTTTGTTTTAATACATTCCGCACCATCAGGCTCAGGACCCTGTGTGGGCTGGTATTAAGCAACATGTGTTGGCAGGAAATCTCTCGGAAGAATATGAGATTAAGAGGGGTATTCATCGGAGGAAGGTGGGCAATGCTAAGCAGTCTAAGATCTGTTTGCTTGCTATCTTGGTGCGTCCCGTCTTCCGTTATTTTCATGATTCATTGGTGGGTGGCCATTTAGGGACTTATAAGACACTCTAAAAGATCAAGGAGCATCCCTATGGACCAGGATGTTAGACAAATGATAGCTCAATGTCGCTTGTGTAACGTAGCCAAACACAACAATGCTCTTCAACAAGGCTGGCTAAGTTCTGAACGAGAGTCCTTTCCCATGTACAAGCTCTATATTTATTATTTGGGGCCTTTACCACGCACTAAAAGGGGTCATCGATATGTACTCGTTATGATTCATGCATGTTCTAGGATTACTTTGCTCCTACCGAGCTGTAACGTTACCACTACCACCACGATTAATTACTTGACTAGTGTCTTTAGTGTTTTCGGGCCACCTAAGAAGCTGGTTAGTGATAACGGTCCTGCCTTTCTTTCGAGCCCCTTTAAGGCCTTCTGCTTTCAGAATGATGTTAAGCATGTCACCACCACCCTGTATTATCCCCAGGGGTCCTTTTCGGAAAGGATTAATCGGAATCTTATGTCCGCTTTGATTATTTATCATCAGAAAACACCCAGCAAATGGGGCTCCAGTCTTCCCTGGCTCAGCTTTGCCTTTAATGCCGCCATTCGTGATGCCTTGCGAGCTACACCTGCATCTTTGATCTAATCCTACCAACTCCACTTTTTGTAACTTGCGGGGAATTCAGGATCTTATTCCACCTGACGTTAATCTGCGGGTCATCAAGGAAAACTGGAACCGGGCCAGGCATTATATACTAGAGCTCCTAATGAGCAAACCGAGTATTATAATCGTAATCGGGAAACCTTTAAGGGCAGGGCGGGGGACCAAGTTTATTTCCGCAGTTTCCAATGGAGGCAGGTGCGCGGCGGTAACCTTAGTAAATTTACTCCTCGTTTTCTGTGGCAGTGCACTGTTATATCTATATTAGGCCCGGTAAGTCTCTTGGTTAAGGAGGACAGCTCAGGGAAGCAATATCGGGTTCACCTTAATGAAGTTAGGTTCAATCAGCTCAGGGTCTGAATCAACCCCTTCCTGGGTTAAGTTTGGGGGGGGGGGGGGGGGGGTGAGTGAGCCGTACTCGCACCGAACTATGCGTTTCCTTGAACTTGTCTGTCTATTTGTGTTTGGTTTCCCGCAGTTGTTGCAGTTATGCCATGGTTCTTCCTCCTCCTACGTGTGACAGCAGCAATGTGTATCGATATTTGCACCATGAACCATCTTTGGTCTTGTACATATAATTTCCGGCTAGGAGGTGTGCGGGCATTCGGTCGGTTGCTGCGGACCAGGGAGGATATCTCTGAGCAGTCGGCTGAGTCTGCTGGCATTCATTGCGCATTGTCAGAAGGTGCGTGTGGAGCTGTCCAATGGCTACGAGCTTCGTGGCTCACCGACCAAGGGCATCAAAGTTGAGTAGTGTCGTAAGTACCCAAGCCACGTCCGTTGATGTTGTGTCGTTCGTTTCGGTGGTTCGCTGTTGTGGAGCTATCCCTGTGAGCAACACCGAGTGTTTGTAGTGGGTAAATCGAGCCGACATGCGGTGGAATTAACTATATTGGTTCACTACAATTCAAGAGCACCACCGGAATTTTCTGCCCTGTGACCTTAGGTGTTCCGGTTACCTGCCCTGGCCACTAACGTAATTTCAGCCAGTGTCTTTTCCTCACCTGTTGTCGGTGTCCCACACAGTGTGTAGTTTTGACAGCTTAATATATATTTAATTGTGGATAATCACGTCCGTAACAGTTTAGTCTTGGTGGCTAGTAAGTCGTTTGGTCGGTCGGTCCGTGACTGTCTCTTGGTTGTGTTACTGACGGATCATGTGTAGTTGGGCCCACCACCTGCTCACCTAAGTGAACGTTAATGTTTCGAGGGCAGGCCCACACCGTTCCCCCTCCCCCCCCCCCTCCTTCCCTCTGGAGGCGTCTGAGTGCTGTTGTCTATACTGTCCTTTTCATGGGTGTTTATGGTCTGTTGGTAATCTGTTATAGTCAATGCCTTAAACGAAAAAAATTTATTGTGTTTTATGTAAATCAAGGTCCTTCAGCCTGTATAAGTAAGTTTGAATTCTGGCAAGTGGATATTTTGCTGAAAGTTACTGTTGTTGTGCTATCTTTTGATTTAGTGCGCTGTCAGCCACTTGAAACTTAAAGGTTTAAGGGGCTCCGGAAAAGCTCAAAATCATGAAAAGTTCAATTTTTACTTTTTTGCGTTTTCTGAATCTGCAGACTATTACCTTTTAATAGATATGTAATTTATTCAATTCCGAAGACTACAACTATTTTTAAATTTTTTTTGAAATGTGTTCTACATGGGCGTGACCCACTGTGGCGCTGTTAAACTGCTGTCAAATGGTGTTATTATTAACGTCCGTGTTCATCAGGTACATTTTAGTGATGTGAGATAAAGTATGTGTTGTGGCTAACCTGTGATGGTTCAATATATATCGCTGGTGTGATCGTCGATTGTTTCATGTTTATTTACTCTGTCGTTATCTCGAAAATATTCGTAATTAATTCTGTTTCTTGAGTCTCTGTTTTGTTGAAGTATAATAATGAGTAAAAGTAAAGTTATTAGAAATCCTCTGAAGGCTTTTAAGAAAAGGAGAAATGTTGGAAAGCCAAAGGTATGTGTTATTACTGTAAACAATAAAGGCGATGAAAATCCCCAACATAGCTTGTGTCCCAAAGAAGAAGACAGTTGGTGTAAATATAACAAAGGATTGCTAACTGGTGAAGTGTACACTCATAAGCATAGTCTGCCTCATGCAGTAATGGAGGTGATAAAACCTATTTTCAGAGACTTAGCAGCACCTGAACTGTTGAAAAAGTGTATTCACGGAAAAACTCAAAACCCCAATGAAAGTGTAAATAGTGTTATATGGTCGAGAATCCCCAAGACTGTATTTGTTGGAATGGAAACACTTCACTTTGGTGTGTATGATGCTGTTGCGACTTTCAATGATGGCAACATTGTAAGGTGCAAGGTATTTAGAAATATGGGAATGAAGATAGGTTCTAACATGGTACGAGCGATGCTTGCTTTAGACAAGGAACGCCTTCGGGCTGCAGACAGGGCTGTAAAGAGTCTAGAAATACAAGCAAGAGTAAACAGGAGGAGGAACAAGAGGAAGCTGGAGGAGGAGTTTGCAGAGGATGAAGATAATCCATCCTATGGACCTGGAATGCACTAAAAAGTTAATCCAATCTTTGTCGCTCGATTCCCAAAACTTTTATTTTCTCATACTAATTACATGTTTTCTAAGGATCTTCCAAACATATTTGTTTCAAACTTTCAGTAAATGTTACACAGTACCTTCTGCATAATTTAACACAGCCTTTTTCCAAAAAACTGTATATTTTAGAATATATAAATAAAAAATTGCAAAAAAAAGTTGTGAATTTTCATTACAATTGAAAAAAAATCATCTTTAATAACTGAACTAAAATTTTGTAAAATCCCTGTGTTAAGTTGTAGCCCATATTCCAATAAATAATCTGTAAAAAGTTCATCTTCCTACCTCAAATACTTTGTGAGGAAAGATGTAATTTATAAGCGTTATTTTAACATTGCAAGTATAGGGCGTTACGGAGCCCCTTAAGGTATTTTGAATTTTTGGAAAATCAACTGTGGGCCTTCAGCCGCTTAGAGTCATTTTCTTAAAATTTCCCCTTAATCGGAAACATTGCGGCCTTTTGCCTTAAAAGATTATGGTAATATATTTTAAAATTTTGAAATTTAATTGTGGCCTTCAGCTGTTGGTAATGCACCTTGTTTATGTTCGTTCTAGCCACTTTGGCCTTGAGACTTTCAGCCCAGCTGTGATGTATACATATAAATTTCAATTATTTCATTTGAAATTTTAAGTGTGTGTTTTCAGTCACTTGAAATTTATCTTGTTGATTTTTAAGATTTCTTGTTTGGAGGCCTTCAGCCATGAATGAATTGGATTTGGAAACTCGTAGTTGTAAAGGTTCAGCTACGTGCCGTTTTCGTTTAAATGTGTTATTAAATTACAATTTTGAAGTGAAACTGACCGCCACCTCATTTTACCCCCTCCACAAGCCAAATCACCTGTTGTGCCCATCGGGACTAGGAGGCGTATCACGCAATGACCGAAGTATTGGAAATACACCCTGCTGACAGCTGTGGCTCCAGAAATAAAAATATCAGTGGACAGGATACATTACAAATACTATAGAAATATGTAGCTGAGGCAGTGTGTGGAAGTTGCAGATAGCAGTTTCATAACACGTACCTTAGCCGAATCACTTTCAAAATTTTGCAATATTATCACGAGGTTGCATCATGGGTTACATGTAACAGAAGTGCCGGTCTGATAATATATGCTCCTACGATCACCATCTCCGTATTCGTTTAGAACAAAAAAAAATAAAAAATTCATTCGGAAGTAATTCCATACCTCGATTTATTAAGCCAGTATAGCTTTTAACATGGATGCTCCCTCTGACCCTGTGTCGTTGTTTGGAGCATTGTTTTTTTCTGCTGTAACACGCTTTGTACACTTCATCTGATATAGTACTCACCTAGGCACCGATGCTGGTACGATGATGCATAGTTGCGGTGGTGGTCCAGTGCGGAGAGAGAGAAATCGTAATGCTTCCCAGAATATCACAGGGTACATTCCTCCTAGCATTCCTAACAGGATACCCTGTCCGTCACTGGATTTACCCATCAGACTACTGCTGCTGCTGTCAGTGTGGAACGATCCTATTAAATATACAGCTTTCTATCCATGGCAGAGGCCAGTTTAAAGTTTCATCACCTGTACTGTAGGAGGATGATAGCATGCCATGGACTATACTGTAAATCGCAAAAGACATTCCCTGTGACCCTGTGTCCTTGTTTGAAACATTCTTTTTTCGCCTGTAACACGCTTTGTACATTGCCATATATTTTCTTTTTCCGCCACGACTTCGAGGTCTGTGCCTGGTTGTAAACTGACATTAACACGCAGAAAACTAGTTGTTCCGCGGTGTAAATCAAGTTTTTACTGCACCTACCATAACACGCTGCACACACTGGATGATTTTAAATAAAAGAGAGTTACAACATAAGGAAACTGGAAGAATTTTACGGCGTTGGCGTGGGTTTCCAAACTACATTTAAGCTCATCTGTCATAGTGACCGAATAGCTGATGACTTTACGGTCTATTTCGACTAATTCCCCAGCATAGTGCTTAATTTGCGATCTATCTCTCTGTGTATGGGAGTCACACAGCATTTTCGCTGTCTTACGGTAAAATTAGAGAGTGAGACACCCCCATCACACTGTCATGAGATATGCGCACCCATCGTTGATTTTTGGACAGTATTATTTTGTATCATAGGCAATCAGCTATTTATGAAATATTACACTTAGTAGTAGTAGGGGATGTGTGATAGGTTCACCTTGAGCATCAGGCTCATAAAATATGTGTTGGTGTTCCTACATACGCAGAGGAAATGGCTGTGGAGTACTGTGAAAGCAGAGGGAAAAGTATGTCAAATCATAAGAATGGCACTGATATTTTTATTTCTGGAGCCACAGCCGTCAGCAGGGCGTATTTCCCATTCTTCGGTCACTGACGAATGTCATTCAACTGAAACTAATATCCTAACACTTAATTCTAAGTATAGCAATCAAATATATATGTGAACGATTCCGTAGGATGATTCTGTCTATGCGTGGTCTGTTTTGGGCCTGATTCACATCTCCCATTAACGGGAGGAGTTGTCCAATTGCAAAGGTCTGTTGGTAGGCAGGAATGTAGCTGCGTTAACTGGGCTGTCGTCTAGACGACCGAATAGCTAACTAATACTTGGTATTTGTTGGATAGGTTTCGTGATCGAGTGAAAATTTGAGAAGATTCAGTATGGATGCTTGTTTGTGCTGAGTCATTATTCCTGCCCATGTAAATTGTTCAGTTGACTGCTTCTTCACATTTCGTGTCTTTATTTAGTTGAGAGAACATTGGTTGTGGTGTATGCATCTAGCCGGTGGGAGAGACTTTTGCAGGTTCTCTACACATGAGAAACACATTATTTGACTTTGTAAATTGTAGGGATGAATGGAATCTGTTACATCACTGACATCTGTATTAGCGAGTAGAAATATAAGTTTACTCTATCTTTCTTTTGTCGAGTTTTTTTTTTCACATAAAGGTCTTCGCAGATGGGACAAGTTTATAGTTACTCAGTCGTGTAGGGCATGCTCCACCTCACTTAAGTTTGGGTTTTGTAGAGAAATAATTTCCAGTCTGTATCTTCGGAAGTATGTTGCGCGAGCGATTGGTATGATACAGCTGTGTGCTTGATATCGAGAAGTACTTCGAAAATAGTGTGATATTCTAGCAACCCATGTGAAAATACATGTGTTCTTGTAATCACAGAGTCTAGAGATGGGTGTAGAAAAGTGAGCAAGCAAGCAGGTCCAGACCAGAAACAGCAACGTGTTTGTGGAGAGGGGAAGCGAGCTCGAATTTGTGGAACAGTTCTGAGAGTGACTTCGATCCGCTGAGAGCACTCTGGTCACCAAGCAGGGGTGGATGACCGCCGACCTAGCAGGGAAATATCTAGTGTTGTGAAGGGTATATACGATGCTGTCTGTCTTGGCCGTATATGTACAAATGATGTAAAAGGGATGGTACCGTATGGCACAGAATAGAAATTGTATGTTTACTACATCGACATGGTATGTGGTGATATATTGCTTGGTTGGAGATCGGATTCACGCTCTAATATTCAAGCTCCTGTCCTTGGTGGGAGAACAGTATAATTGAGTAAGAGCCTCTCAGTATTTGACGATATGTAGGGACACTTTGCAGGGATTAATTGTCAGTGCAGTATGGCAATCTGTGTAAAATAGTTTTTCTCCCACTTAAAGTCTCGTCTGCAGAAAGAAAGAAAAGGTTGTTGGTGCTTCTACATAGATGACATCCATAATTTGGAGGCAAATTCTATAAGAGTCAATCATAATGCTCGATTCATTCACATAACGTCTTTCGTGCTGGGATATAGGAGTCTCTACATAGTGTTGAAAGCGGGAATAGTAACACATGATGGATGGGGTGCTACTTTAGGACCATGAGAAAGATTGAATTTGAGGTTATTCTGCGCTATTTTCGTAAACAGATTCTATTAGGGCAAGAATTTCTGTGCATACAAGCTAAGACATCAAGAAAGCGAGCATTAACTATTTCTGGGACAACATACAATTTCTGAGAGGTCGACTCAGTTCTTATTTTACATAGTTATGTGATATCAATATAAGACTGAGTATCTTGTTGGATGTTTGCGATAGTTTATAGCTATCTGCATGCACTTCCTGGCATTGCATTAGTCTTGCTATGCAGATAAGCATGATTAGACATGTCTCTCATGTCACGCTAGGAACAATATGCCCTGTGCTATTCAGTGTCATCAGTATCCCCAGGTATCGGATCAGAAATGGTAAAACACATAAGCTGCCCAGAGGTGTCTCACATATGGGGCCGGCATCAGTGCACGTTAGAGTTCTGTGATGTCAGTATAACAGTTGGACTGTACACCCGAAAATAGCAGCAATTTGCACCTCCTCGCTGCAGGCTTTGCATCATGGCATTGTTGGTGCACTCTACAATAGGTTTTGCTCCCGTCTGGCCGCATCAGCGACAGTGCCTAGGTGAACACGTATTTCAAGAGGAATTTCTCAGGTGTCAAGTATGGAAGGGATGCTGACACCTCATGCTGGTGATACCCGAATGGCCACCTGTGCGTAACTTAGTGGGGGGTGCCAGTGCATCCCGACTTCTTGGAATGTGTCCAATAGCCTCCTGTGTGCACCAGTGGACAGGGGGTGGTGGGCAGAGTCTGCGTATGTTGTTTGAGTGTCTGTTGCATTATTTTGTGAGCAGGTCTGTAGGCTGTGCTATGCATTATTTGGACAGTTTACGAGTTGATTTCGTGTCTGTACATCAGTGTATTGTATTATTTAGGAGGAGTTTGCGTGTCAGTACTGAAATTATTTCGGTAATTTATGAGTTGTCTGTAGTGCATTATTTAGAAGTAGTTTACAGATCTGTAGGCTGTGTGGCGTGACCCCATGCATGTCAGAGCGCTTGTTTTGTATGAGTGTGATAAATATACTGTTCCAAATTTATCCCTAAACAAATTGTTCCAAAATAAATGAAGTACACTCCTTTCTGCCTCCAGCAGCCCAGTGTAAGCTGAGTTATCCCCCTCTCGAGACAGTCATCTCGGGTTATGTCACAGAAAAGACGACAGTGCTCTCTGGTGACAGTACTGTGTACTAGGTCCAGACCTCATGGTCACCACCCTGTTTCCCACCTTATTCCCCCACCGCCTTGGGTTATGTCACAGAACGGACGACAGCATCTCTGGTGGCAGTACTGTGTACTAGGTCCAGACCTCGTGGTGAACACATGGTTTCCTGACATCTTGGATAATGGTACTTGCGTCATCAGCGATGTCATAGCCGCCACCTCAGATCATGTCACAGAACGGATGACAGTGCCCTCTGTTGGTGGTGGCTGTGTACTAGGACATTTGGAGTCTGGACCTCATGGTGAACACCCTGTATGGTGGTACTGTCTCTAACTGTTTAAATAAATAGTGCATGAAAATAATTAAGACTTATGCCTAGCACAGGATGAGTCCTTTTCCCCCCATTTCCTAGGATGAGGTAGCAGTCAGATGGCTTAGGTTAGTGGAGGTAACCCAAGTGACCTTTCATTCCCACTATTTTCTTAGGTTAGTAGAGATAGCCCAAGTGGCCTTTCCTTACCACCAAAATTCAAACTTTTCGCCAATCCCTAGGATGAGGTGGTGGTTGGATGACTTAGGTTAGTGGAGGTAACCCAAGTGACCTTCCTTTCCCACTGTTTTCTTAGGTTAATAGAGGTTGCAGTGTCCTGATGGAATTTGACATTCCCACCATTTTCTGGGTGGGGATGGGGGAGGTGGAGTTAGGAGGTTAGTGGAGGTAGTCCAATTGACCTATCTTCATTCCAAAATCATAAATCTAGCAAGATGTCAGTGGCGCCATCTTGGATTACGTCGTCTTTACTGAACTTTTGCAGCAACCTGGGGGTAGTGCCCCCTTGGGTGGGGTGACGTCATCACCACCATCTTGGATGCCGTCACTGTGACAGAACTTTTGGGACACCCTTGGGGGAAGAACCGGCCTTGCCTCAATTGTCCGATCGCCCAGGCTTGCAGTCGTAGCACTCCTACTCACACCACGTCACCACGGGTAAGTGGACGTAGCATATACTGGCTGGTAGCCCATGACATGGCACACTGTTCCCTCAAACGCAATTCGTTGATTCCAAGTAGACTACCAAAGGGAAACAACCATGTGCCATCAGTGTAATGAGGCTTAGCAGCTCGGTCAGCGGCAGAGACAGCTCTACACCAAGGAAGCTGGGAGTTCGTGCACCAGCCCTGCCCCAGCGGAGACCAGCTTGCAGTCAACTGAACATTGTTACCCAGAGTGCGCACACCAGCAGTCTCCTAACTCCTCACGCTGACGTGGCTCCCAGGTGTAGCTCGCCCTGCCATAGGGCAGGAGAAGATGGCAGTAGTTTCAGCGAGCTCGTTAGCTGCCAATATCCATCACCAGAGGTCGCTGCGGTTGCTGGCAACTTGAATAATCGTCATTCTCTCTGGTTCTCGATATGGACAGAATGGTGACGTGACTGCCTGATTTAAGCCTCTTGGTTTCTCTCATTTATATATATATTATACTGGAGACCGATACATTCATCAACAATACTTTGTGCTCTTCTTATTTCCAGAAATGGTGTGCATGCTGTCACATTTGTTCCATCGAAATTCCCCTGCGCTATGACTTTATTAATCTGTTCCAGGGCTACGTGATCTTTGAACTGCGTGTGTCATTGAAGCACATTAAATTTGAAACGAGTAATATCCTCAGAGAACTTTCTGGCCAATATAATGTATTCCATGACAATGTCACAATAGTTGAGCCTGTAAGCCTGGCAGGAACTGTATAGAAGTGTGAAGTAATCAAGACAGCACAGGGCACTGACCTGCTGTGTAGAACCCACATGTTGCAGTTACAACAGCGCCTAGTAACCTGTGTTTAGGGGCCAAAGCTGGCTGAGGGAAGCTGACGTTGTAATTATTAAAGAGCAATCCACTTGTGCCCTCCAGAGGAACTACATTAGAGGAATAGAGAAAAGATATAGAAATGAGTGAGCCCAGAGGCTTAAATCAGGCAGTCATGTCACTATTCTGTCTGCGTCTAGAACCAGAGAGAATGACGATTGTTTAAGTTGCCGGCCACCACGACGACCTCTGGTGTTGGATATCAGCAGCTAACCAGCCTGCTGAAACTACTGCCAACTTCACCTGCACCGAAGTGCCTTAGCTGTGGCAGGGTGGGTTGCACCTTGGAGCTGCATCAGTGGAGGAGTGAGGGAGCTGCTGGTCTGCACTCTCTGGGCGACATTGTCCGGTGGACTGCAAGGTGCTGTCCGTAGTCGCAGGGCCACGGTGCAAACTCGCGGCTTCCTGGGTGCCAAGCTGTCTGTGGCCACTGACCGAGCTGCTAAGGTTCACTACCCTGACTGCAGACGGCTGTTTCCCTTCGGCAGTCTCCTTGGGTTCAACGAACTGCGTTTGGGGCAACCGTCAGCCGTGTCTTGGGCTACCAGTCACCACATGCGGCGTCCACTTAGCTGTAGAATGAGTAGAAGAGCTACGTCTGCACAGCTGGGCGGCCAGACGCCGATACAGCACATTCCAGCATTGTAACTGGCGCTGACCCAAGCATGCATCCCATGCTGCGCCTTCACTGGGATCAGTGAAAGGTCGCCTCTGTACCTTCGATGTAATAAAGTCAATGAAACGCTTGCCAGTGTTTCTCTGCACACTTAGGCGTGAGTCACCCCTCTCGCCATACCACTTGGTCGTTCTGTCCGATTACAACCCTGGAGCTCAGTGGATTGTAACAATATGCTCTTTCCATATGGGATTAGCCTACAGCATATCGTCTACAAGAAATGTCATGTAACCTAACAGTTCCTACCCCAGTACTCTTACAAATGAAACAGAGAAATGTTTCATTCACAAGGGGATACTGTATATTAGTAGTACATTCCATACTGCAAAAAGGCCATATACTTGCGAGTTCTTTTTGCCAAAGGCAGGATCTAATATCCACATGTTATATTCATTGAAGTGAGGTACTTGAACACTCGGAATTTTTACAGTAGCTTGTCCATATTTTGGGAGCATTCACTCGCTCTCATTTCTATTTCGTTTAGTCGGTGGGTATTCAACACAGATTTGACGTTTCTTTTAGATTTAGGAAACGCAAGGGGATCATTAAATTCACTTACTGCCTGTTCAATCATCCTCCCTCGCCAAATCTGACATACATTGGATTCCGCTCTTTACTGCCTCCATCCGTGATACATGTATCAGATAAGGCTTCTTTTTGTAAAATTATTAACCAGGTTACAAATTTAAATGATATTCATACCCTTTTATGGCAGCTGGCTTATTCTTATTTGATAACACATCAATGCCAATTCATACATATGCACCTATGTCTGACACAATTCAAGAAGAATGATCTACAATAGTCTCTCTTACACATAAGTGTACCAAAGCTTCTTGCTTCATATCCCAGAAACTTTTCCTGTATCACTTACTGTTGTTAAACCAGATATTCGCATTACAATTATCTTGCTCCTGTTAGGAACGGAATCAAAGAAAGTCTAGGACAGCACATTTGCTTCCCTGCCTCTGTTCAGAAGATAGCGCACCATTATTCCTGAAATATTTAATTATATAATAGTGTGGTTTATTCTACTTTGTACAGGTATCTTATGATATTTGTCAAGCTACGATTTCAGTTTGCCACTACCTAAAATAATGTCTGTCAGCAGAAATTACTTTTACACTTACATAAATGGGGTCATCAATAACCACATTTTCAGCTGCCATTTCTAACCTGTTCATCAATTTCCAATCAAAGCATTGGGCTTCCTCTTCTAACTTCGTTTGCTGCACATTACCTAAGCTTTATGAGTACCTACATTCTTTCGCATCATTGATATGTAAATTACCATCTGCTTCTACTTGTTTTGACAAGTTATCACAGCCCATAGGCCAACTTTATTTCACTTGCTACCTCCCTTCTTCTGTAAACTCCTCTTTTAAATACTGCAGTACTGAATCTACGTCCTCCAGATGAATTGCAGTCTGCAGACTTCCATCATTATCATAAATTTAAGCACTTACCTCCTCTTTGTTAGTACCTGTTACATATGAATTACTTTTTTATCCCTATTATTTACACCGTTTCCTTTTTCTAGAGAATTACACCTTTCTTGTGTGCCGAAAACGTGTTGTATTAGATAATCAGTATGTTTGAGCAAATTATCGATACTGGAAGTTGATACTGAAACACCATCTGTCTCATTGGTTTGGGTGCGTTGGTTTACTCTGATCTATTTGTCAGTTACTGCCTGCGCTAGTGTCTCCATCTGGAGACTCACAACTAGCTTAACCCAAAGTGGCCTTTTAATTTCATTAACAGATTTTTCATATTGGATCGGTTTTTTACTCTCTGTAACCTCAACAGTACGTTTTCTACTTGTCTGTTTTTGTCATAACTCTGAAAACGTATCGGTTGTCGATCCCCTCTTCCCCTACCTATGCTACGAAAATTAGCGTCCGTATTTCGAACGTCTATGCTCCATAAATTATCTTTCCTCTTCCATCGTGTCTGTTGTACACAGTCATATCAGGGAGCCTAGTACCCATTCCTCATTATATTACACTTTCTTTACTCGTTCAAAGTATTTAACAAACCTGTCACCATTATTTTCAGGAGTGGAAATGGGTTTTTTCTGCGTATAACAAATTTATTTCCTAATCCTATTACTGGTTCCATCTTTGATGTTCCATCTTTGATGTCAGACGCTACAGACGTGAAATCCTTTATCCTAAAGAATCCTTTAATATACCTTCGACTAGGAGTGTTACTTTTCAGCACTCCAAAATCCGTTTAAAAATAGATTTTTTAATTGAATGACCGATACTGATTCAATAAGACAAATTTGTATTCTGAGAGTGCTGTACACATTTTCATGACATCAGCAGACCAACGGAAAGCATTTCTGGACAAATGAGTTGTAATACGCGATCAAAATCCCAGAACTCTAAAGAGGGTACTTGCTTGTCTGTATCAAAAGACAGATATTGCCGACATACAATGAAAACATAATCAACAGAAACAATATATTGTACAGCAGTGTTTCCCAACCTACAAGGGGTTGTTTTTGTGCCAGTTCGGGACTCGAACCCGGATTTCCCCCTATCATGAGCGGTGCCGTATCACCTACGCTGTCTGAACATGCTCCTTGGGCTGTCCCAAAATTCCATAGATCATGCATCTATCAGTCTCCTCTGAGGGTTTTAGCACTGGTCTAGCAAAGATAACCTAACGACATGGCATTGTGATTAGCACACTGGACTCACATTCGGGATGATGATGGAGGGTTTCCGTTATTTCTCCAGCCACACAGCGGAATAGTTCCTCTGAAAGGGCAGAGTTGTTTTACTTCCCCACCCTTGAAACATACCGAGCTTGTGCGCCATCTCTAAAGACCCGATGTCAATATGGGACATTAAACCGTAAGCTTTTTTCCTTCCCTCAGCACAAATTTTCATGTGTAGTTTTACGTAGTATGTCTATACCTTTTATAATTAATATAAATTACAGGAATAAAATTCGGTATTAGAAACTGTGGTTCATCATGAAATCCATACATGTTATGAAAATTGAAGTCTGTATATTTGTATACTTTTATTTTATTTACACGTCTAGTTCTGTAGGACCAAATTGAGGAGCTAACCTCCAAGATCATTTAACATGTTAGTACATGGAATTACAACATAAAAGCAATAACAGATAAAATAAAATGTTTATGAACCGAAAAAATTCCAACTCCTCAACAGTATAGAAAGGGTGACCCATGAGGGAACTCTTCAGTTTCGATCTGAAAGCGCATGGATTACTGCTAAGATTTCTTAATTCTTGTGGTAGCTTATTGAAAATGGATGCAGCAGTAGACTGCACGCTTTTCTGCACAAGAGTTAAGGAAGTGCGACTGGGAGGAAGATTGGATTTCTGCCGAGTATTAACTGAGTGAAAGCAGCTAATTCTTGGGAATAAGCTGCTGTTGTTAACAAGAGATGACAGTAAAGAAAATGTATATTGAGAGGAAAATATCAAAATAACCAGACTGGTGAACATGAGTCGACAAGAGGTTCGCGAACGCCACTTTGTGCTAAAACTGCCCATTTCTGAGCCAAAAATATCCTTTCAGAATGGGAAGAGGTACACCAAAATATTGTACCATATGACATAAGTGAATGAAAATAAGCAAAGTACACTAATTTTCGTGTCGAACGATCACTTACTTCAGATACCGTTCGAATAGTAAAAATGGCAGCATTAAGTCTTTGAACAAGATCCTGAACGTGGACTTTCCATGACAGTTTACTATCTGAACACCCAGAAATTTGAACTGTTCAATTTCACTAATCACATGCCCAATCTCTGACATTAAAACGTCGGGTTTTGTTGAATTGTGTGTTAGACTCTGTAAAAACTGAGTCTTACTGTGATTTTGCATTATTTTATTTTCTACAAGCCATGTAATTATGTCATGAACTGCACCTGTTTGAAACAGAGCCAATGTTGCATACATCCTTTACTACCAAACTAGTGTCATCAGTAAACAGAAATATTTCACAATTACTTGTAATACTAGAGGGAACATTATTTATATAAATAAGAAACAAGAGTGGCCCGAACACTGATCCCAAGGGCACCCCCCCCCCCCCCCCTCGGAAATTTGACCATACTCCACGCAGACCCCACATCACAGCCATTCTCAACACTCTGAATTATGACCTTTCGCTGCCTATTGGTAAAGTATGAGTTGAACCAATTGTGAGCTACTCCCGTATTCTGTACTGGTCCAACTTCTGGAGCAATATTTAGTGGTCAACACAATCAAATGCTTTAGTTAAACCAAAAAATATGCTTAGAGCTCGAAACCTTTTGTTTAATCCACCCAGTACCTCACATAGAAAAGAGAATATAGCATTTTCAGTTGTTAAAAGATTTCTAAAGCCGAATTGAACATTTGATAGCAAATCGTGTGATATAAAATGATCAATTATCCTTACATACACGGCCTTTTCAATAACATTACGAAACACTGATGGCATAGAAACAGGTCTAAAATTGTCTACATTATCCCTTTCTCCCTTTTTATAAAGTGGCTTTACTACTGAGTACTTTAATTGTTCATGAAATTGACCATTCTTAAAGGAAACATTACACATATGGCTATGTATAGGGCTAACATGTGCAGCACAGTACTTTAATATTCTGCTAGGCGCTTCATCATATCCAGAGTTAGAAAACTGCGGTGGAAGCAAAGGGAACTTCACAGCAAACATAAACATAGCCAAAGCCTTGCAGACAAACAAAAATTACGCGAAGCGAAATGTAGTGTGAGGAGGGCTATGCGAGAGGCGTTCAATGAATTCGAAAGTAAAGTTCTATGTACTGACTTGGCAGAAAATCCTAAGAAATTTTGGTCTTATGCCAAAGCGGTAGGTGGATCAAAACAAAATGTCCAGACACTCTTGAGACCACAATGGTACTGAAACAGAGGATGACAGACTAAAGGCCGAAATACTAAATGTCTTTTTCCAAAGCTCTTTCACAGAGGAACACTGCACTGTAGTTCCTTCTCTAGATTGTCGTACAGATGACAAAATGGTAGATATCGAAATAGACAACAGAGGGATAGAGAAACAATTAAAATCGCTCAAAAGAGGAAAGGCCGCTACACCTGATGGGGTACCAGTTCGATTTTACCCGGAGTACGCGAAGGAACTTGCTCCCCTTCTTGCAGCGGTGTACCGTAGGTCTCTAGAAGAGCGTAGCGTTCCAAAGGATTGGAAAAGGGCACAGGTCATCCCCGTTTTCAAGTAGGGACGTCGAACAGATGTGCAGAACTATAGACCTATATCTCTAACGTCGATCAGTTGTAGAATTTTGGAACACGCATTATGTTCGAGTATAATGACTTTCCTGGAGACTAGAAATCTACTCTGTAGGAATCAGCATGGGTTTCGAAAAAGTCGGTCGTGTGAAACCCAGCTCGCGCTATTCGTCCACGAGGCTCAGAGGGCCATAGACACGGGTTCACAGGTAGATGCCGTGTTTCTTCACTTCTGCAAGGCATTCGATATAGTTCCCCACAGTCGTTTAATGAACAAAGTAAGAGCATATAGACTATCAGACCAATTGTGTGATTGGATTGAAGAATTCCTAGATAACAGAACGCAGCATGTCATTCTCAATGGAGAGAAGTCTTCCGAAGTAAGAGTGATTTCAGGTGTGCCGCAATGGAGTGTCGTAGGACAGTTGCTATTCACAATATACATAAATGACCTTGTGGATGACATCGGAAGTTCACTGAGGCTTTTTTCGGATGATACTGTGGTATATCGAGAGGTTGCAACAATGGAAAATTGTACTGAAATGCAGGAGGATCTGCAGCGAATTGACGCATGGTGCAGGGAATGGCAATTGAATCTCAATGTAGACAAGTGTAATGTGCTGCGAATACACAGAAAGAAAGATCCCTTATCATTTAGCTACAATATAGCAGGTCAGCAATTGGAAGCAATTAATGCCATAAATTATCTGGGAGTACGCATTAGGAGTGATTTAAAATGGAATGATCATATAAAGTTGATCGTCGGTAAAGCAGATGCCAGACTGAGATTCATTGGAAGAATCCTAAGGAAATGCAATCCGAAAACAAAGGAAGTAGGTTACAGTACGCCTGTTGGCCCGCTACTTGAATACTGCTCAGCAGTGTGGGATTTGTACCAGATAGGGTTGATAGAAGAGATAGAGAAGATCCAATGGAGAGCAGCGCGCTTCGTTACAGGATAATTTATTAATCGCGAATGCGTTACGGAGGTGATAGACAAACTCCAGTGGAAGACTCTGCAGGAGAGACGCTCAGTAGCTCGGTACAGGCTTTTGTTGAAGTTTCGAGAACATACCTTCACCGAAGAGTCAAGCAGTATATTGCTCCCTCCTACGTATATCTCGCGAAGAGACCATGTGGATAAAATCAGAGAGATCAGAGCCCACACAGAGGCATACCGAAAATCCTTCTTTCCACGAACGATACGAGACTGGAATAGAATGGAGAACCGATAGAGGTACTCAAGGTATCCTACGCCACACACCGCCAGGTGGCTTGCGGAGAATGGATGTAGATGTAGATAGTCCTTAGGTTTCATTGATTTAATTATTGACTCAATCTCCCCCTTGTCAGTATCACAAAGGAGTATTTCAGACATCAGTTTCGGAATGGCATTTTCCAAGAGAGTTATATGATTCGATGTAGAAACTAAGTATTTATTTAATTCACCAGCCATGCTCTGCAAATGATTCCTAAATATTGTACATATATCTGATTTATCAGTAACAAATATTTCTTCTATGAACCGACTTTATATTGTTGACCTTGTGGTACTGGTCAGACACTTCTCACATACTCTTTGCCTTCCTAATAACATTTTTAGGCACTGTACAATACTGTTTGTAATGGGCTACTGTAGCTTCATTGTGACTACTTCCAAATTTTTGTATAGTTCCAGCTTTGATCTACGTGAATCCTTATCCCACCAGTTAGCCACCCAGGGTCCCTTTCATTGCTACTACAACGTTTAGAACATTCTAATTGAAAGCGACGATTAAAGAGCATGAGAAATGTGATGAGGAAAACATTATATTTGTCATATACTTTTATGTTATTGGCACTGTAAACATCCTGCCCCTCTTGTTCCTAGACAAGGTTTAAATAACTCTCTATTGCTATGGCATTAACTTTCCTACATAGTTTGTAATTATATGTGACATTTGTTTGAGTACAGAAGTCTTTTAGTGTTAAAAATTTGTGCTTATGGTCTGAAAGGCTATTCACTCTTTTAATAACAGACTGCTCATCTAGTAATGAAGAATGAATAAAAATATTGTGTAGGGCTGTGCTAGTGTTCCTCTGCACATTAGTTGGAAAACCCACAGCCTGCATCAGATCATTTGAGTTTAGGAGATGTACCAACATCCTTTTTCTGGAACAATTGTATACGAAATTAATATTTAAGTCACCAAATGTAACAAATTTCTCGTACATCCTATAGACTGAACCAAGAACTCTTTGTAGCTTGAGCGGAAATGTCCTGAAGATAGAGTTAGGGGACCTATAAACAACAACAATTAAAGTTTAGTTTCACTAAATTCAACTGCCCCCTGTACAGCATTCAAATATCTGTTCAGTGCAGTGCTGTAATACATCTATGGACTCATACGGAGTACTGTTCTTTACGTACATGGCCACTTCCCACTCTGCAAGGATCTCCTTGAGAAACAGTCAGCTAATCTGTATCCTGGTGAAGGAAGCCTCTGAATTGTCAAATTATTTTATGGTGCTCCGATATACCAATAATGTCAGAGTCAACATCTGTAAGCCGTTCACTAATTTTATACCTCTTATGTTTTGATGAAATTTACTAATCCGTTCTCTGCTTGGATACCAGAGCTCCTCTGAAGGTGATTCCTTAGTGAGAGGAATTTCCTTTAAGCAGGTATACCTATCAGCTGACTTCAGTCTAGAAAAGGTGCTGCTGTGATTCCTTAGTGAGAGGAATTTCCTTTAAGCAGGTATACCTATCAGCTGACTTCAGTCTAGAAAAGGTGCAGCTCTAACACCAACAGGAATTTTTCCATGAGTCATGCCACCACCACCCGTTACCTATAAGCTTTGCCAGCCTCACCTTCCCATACCTATTGTGGTGGATGCCATGCCTAGTGAAACATGATCTACTGATAGACTCAGCTGGACCACTGCAATGTGACCCATGCTCTGTGCCATCAGTGCCTTCTCCAGCCCCATGTTAACACGCCTAACAGCCAATTACGATGAGGCCTATCGTGGTGCTGAAACAGTTGCACGAAATGCTCATTAGTGCCACCAGTTTGAGTAGCTATCTTTACCAGGACACCACCTAAATCATATTCCCTGTCCCTATCAAGACTATTCCCTGCTTCACATACAATCACTACTTGATACTCTTTCGTAAAATTCCTACATAACTTCCCTATGCTATCAGTCACATGAGCCAACCCTGCACTAGGCTTCACAATGCTCGTGACCTGGTACTAACTCTCTAACACTTCCTGCAACTGCTGGTCCACGCCTCTACCATGCGAAATACCTAACAGCAGAACCTTATTATTTCTGTTAGACTTTGCAACATACTTAGGGCTCGTAACTGCTGAGGACTGCTGCATGTTTCCTACACCTACAGCTACAAGAGGCTGCTCTCCACTCAACTCTGACAGTTGGTCAAATCTATTGCATATACACAAAGTAAAACTGTCTGAATACCTCCTCGTCCTCCTCCCCCTAGTTACCTTCTTGTCAACTGTCAGTTCCCATTCCCCAGCACCCTTCACCCTCCTCAACCTATCTAGTTCCTCCTTTGCGTATTGTAACTGCACCTGAAGGGCACAGATCTTACGCTCTTGCTTCTCTATCAACATTTTTCTACTACAGATTCTGCATTCCCAGTAGAGGATCTCGCTAGAGTGCCTACTGGCTCGCCCAGTGCATTCCCACCAATGAAAATACTCTGAACATATCCCACACCGTAACCCACTACTCACGAATCTACGACAAAGCCCACACTTCTCATTCATGGTAAAATTTTACATTTACTGAAAAACTAAACGTCTACGTTATCTAAGTTCAGTTACACCAGTAGAAGTATTTATAGAATTAACAATAATGGTCTCTAAATTCTCTCCCTACTAAGAAGCCAACAACTTTTATCAATACTAGTAAACCACAATTAACACCAATACCAACAAAACTTCACACAATTTAGTAGCTAAAACCAAAAATGTAAGCGGCCACTGGAACACTCAACGGAGTTAAAAGAGTGAATGAAAATTTTACTGAAATATTTCACTAGAAACAATGAAAGGTGGCTACACTGAGCCACAGCGCCAGAGATCGCTAGAGAGCATTGTTCCGCCGCCTCCACTGGCAGTGATTATTGAGATGTCGTGTGGGCAGTGCTTGTCCAGGACTCGTGGTAGTCAGTTCGTGTTCAGATGTGCTAGTAGGGAGTGCTTGCTGAGATGTGATACTGAAAAGTTCTTGTTGAGATGTGGTAATAGCGAGTCGGTGTGGAGATATATTGTAATGATTAGAGTGATTTTGGTCAATATATGAAGGTAACGAAACTTGATTTATTTTTCATTATTTCCATGTTTTAAATAATGCGTCATTACAGGTTCAGTCAACAAAGCATCTGGCTTGTGTTCTTGGATTAGAGTGTAATTCTGGTTCTCTTGAGTAATTATGGTATTTTTATTTTCTTTAATTAATTCAGTATAAATGATATTTAAAATTTCTTGTGTTGTTGAAGAAGAACCGTGCCAGATGCGTACGTTGAGTCATACTTCCACACACAGAACAGTTATACTTGTGCTTTGATTTCGTAGGTTTTATAGTTGCTGGGGACTTAATTAATTAATTGTGTTAATGAAAATTTCCATTTCATTCTTTGTTGTTGTTCTAGCAGTCAGATTGCGTAATAATACTAGTCAGGGCCAACCGTTACGAGAGTTCGTAACCGAACAGACAGTTACTAAAACAAAAAATTAAAATTATTTGCATTTTATATTTTAGTTAAGCCCCCATGCACGTGGCGACCGCTGCTTCGGATCGTCCCTTGGAATCTTCTGATTGTAGAAATAGTAGACAGTAGGATTGTTGTAGTAATTTGTAGTTTAGTAATTGTAGTCTATATTGCATGTGTAGATCTGGTAATTGTCATTCTTCTAATGGTATTTTTTTTTTTTTGGAAAATTTCATTTCTGTTGTCTTGTCTACGGGTTTGACAATTAGTGCAATTATTTCAATTGTTCGATGATCGTGTTTGAGGGAAACATCTCGTGTGAATGATATTGTTGATGATAAAGTGTCATTGTGCGTAATTTTTTTATAGTGACGAGTTTTGGATATTTTGTAAATGATCACGCGATCAATGAAAGAGGCAAAAATGATGGATAGTGAGAATGACGAAATTGTTAACATGGCGAACTCGCCAACAGAGGAAAACAGTATGATGGATAATGAAGTGGAAAACAATGTAATAAGTCGGGAAAATAGTCCGGAACCATTTCAAAATTTTTCTCAATCAGAAAATTCACAGAATACGAGATTAACGACAGAAGATTCTGTAATAGTATCGAACACAGATAGCTTTACAGCTATGACGAAGGAAACTGGTTTTGCGAGAAATGTTAGGGGCGAAAAGAATTTCGAACCAGATCATACGGAGCAGTTGATGAGTGCAATATTAAATTTGGGATCACAGTTACGATCTGAATTAAAAACAGAGATGGGAACTTTGGCAACACGGTTAGACTCACAAATGGCAACACGGATGGGAACAATGGAAACTCGGTTAGGATCTGAATTAAAATAGTGGCAACACGTTTAGAAACAGAGTTGGAAACAATGGAAACACGGTTAGACTCACGAATAGGGACATGTTTCAAAAATATGAAAGATGAGTTAAAGAAAGAAATCAGAGAAGAAGTACAACCGATTTTGAATTCTCACAATAATAGATTAATTGCAGTAGAGATTAGACAAAGGGAACAGGATAGAGAACAGGAAGAAAGAGATCGCGTGATAGTACAAAAATTTTCAGAGTTAAATTTACAACGTGCACACGATAAGAAAGAAATATTTGAGAGAATCGAGGAATCCGTACCAAATGACAGAATAAATAATCTAACACAACAATATGAACAGTTAACTACCAAATGTGTCAACACTGAAACCCGAGTCGCGACACTTACGGAAGACGTAAATAAACAGAAAGAAAAAATAGGTGACTTATCGGAAAGAGTTGAGGAGATTTCAGATAAATTGACAAATCTTAGTTTACATGGGGACAGAGATTCAGATGATACAGCACCATTGCCATTTGCAGAAATCGAAGAGTATCAGAACATAAATAAGCATGTTGAAAATCAGGGAAAATTTAATGAACGCGTTAAAAGGGAAGTTGAGGCATTACGAAAGCAAGTCAAACAAATTGAAGGCGAAATCGTAGGAAAAGACAGCAGAAGAAATTTAGAATCACAGATAGCAGAGGGCTTTGAAGAAGATAATTTGTTTCATTTACGGGACGCAACAAGAGAGCGCCAGGCGCGCGAACTTGACAATAATCGACATTCAAACTGGGACAGACGCGGTAGGTCTTTGTCGCCACGAGGCGAAAACTTTGACTATAAACACTTTTTGACTGTTCGGAAATTTAAGATCTTTCGTAATTCTAAGAATGACATACATCCATGTTCATGGCTAGATCAATTTACGTACGCACTTCCGCCAAATTTGCCACTAAGTCACAAACTGAAATTTATGTGCAGTTATTAATGTCCTCAGGGGATTCACTATACTAAGTGAATATGTGTCGTAGCGTTCACAGGGCCCCGAGCTGTAGTGGTGCTATTTCCCTTTTAGTTTTCTGCACCGCTGCCTACTCTTTCACTATTCTTTGTATCTATAAAAACAACTCTTCTACTATCCATCTATCTAGACAGTAGGTAAAGAATAACCGGATTTGACTGTTTTACCCAAAAGTGATCTCGGAAATTACCGTTTGGACTTACTATATTTTCTGCAGCATTCATTCGTAGTTTAAACGAAATCTTACCTGTTTATCTTCGTGACAATATTACTTCATATGTTGATGATATTCTTATTGCTAAACGTTCTTGGAGTGAGCACAACAAAATTTTGGATTCATTATTACGTATTTTTGCACGAGTTGGCATGACAGTGAACTTGGAGAAATCTGAATTTGGTCGTTCTCAGGTGAAATTTCTCGGTCACATTATTTCTACAGAAGGTATTCTTCCTGATCCAGAGAAACTAGATGCTATTCGTAATTATGCTGTTCCTTCCACAAAACGTGATGTTCGTATTTTCCTTGGTGTCTGTAATTTTCTTAGACGCTTTGTTAGATTGAATGATTTGGCCACACCTCGTTTACACATTTCAGTTATGCACATTTTGGTCCCAGATAATGCTTTCATAAATTACGAGCAAATTGCTACTTCAGTAATATGGAAAAACGTATTCGATCTGTTCTTGCCAAATGCAGATTATGTCAACAGGCAACGTTAAAATTTTTGTGGAATGACATACTTGTGAGAAACTAACAGCTACGTAAACACACGGAGAATGCAAGGATACCGCGCTGTGTTTTGGCGGCGGCACATACTCAAAGCAACAGTCAGTCTGCGCGCCGCACAAGGCAGTCGTTGACCGCAAACAATCACTTTCTACGTCACGCGTCGACAGCTGATCGAGCGCTCAGTGCGAATGCACTGACGGCCGTAAACAAATACACAGTCTAAATTCTCCGAATAAATTCTGTATAAAGCTATGGTGACTTTATAAATTATGTTATTAACGTTCAGTATTTTTCAGGATACGGTTGTATAAAATATTTAAGACCTTCAGGTAAATTCTGTGCGTGTCCGACGTTAAGAGGACTTGCTATCGAGAAATTTTCAGGAAGAATGCAATTTCAAAAAAAAAAAAAAAAAAAAAAGAAGAAAAAACCAAAAAGGTAACGATTAATTAAGTTTATTTTTCAGGTAACATATTTCCAATTAGGCACGTACTTTAGACGTAATTTGCTGCTTGCGATTACGTGATTCATACTTTGTTCTAAATCTCATGTTCTATGAATTTACTTGTGAAGCGACGTGCTTGTGTACATTTACTGATTATGACAATTGATTAAAGAACAGTGTTATTACTTGTGTATATTATGCATCGCTTGGCTGCTATGCTTTTTCACTGATGTCATATTTTTTAATTATGTGCCTGCTGTGCTTATTTATTTAAATTATAATTGTCACCCTATTAGTTGTGCTGTTATGTATGTAGGTTACACTTTGTGATTTATCTGCTTGCGCCTTCATGTTTACTTATTAAGATTACATACGAACATTTATTTGCTTATGCTGATATGATGCTAATGACTTGTTTATTACGTAAGATATATGTTTGCTGCTTTTTGTATGGATTGCATATTTACACATTTCTGTTTTGTTGTCATAACTACTCTTCAATTTAGAATATAGCAATGATGATGTACAGTGTACGAACATAGAGTTTAGGTTACACTGTGGTATTAATTATAGATTGATCGCTTGGCAGAGCCTCGTTGTAAGAATTGTGCTGCATCCACTTGTTGACATTCTGTTCTCTACTGGTATATTTACTCGCTATTGCATGTTTTGCTTACGCTCAGTGCCTTATATTTTTAAGATAAGAAAATGAACTGCAGTAATTCGACATAAACGACATTAGTACAAGAAACTTCATAGAAGTCACATGAGCTGGAGGTTTTATGAAAGCTGTATAAATGTATGCTAATAGGAAGGAAGATAACGACATGACATACCAAAACTCGGTTTAGACCATTGACAGTTATTACACTGCATTTTTCGTGAGCAATTGAAACAGGAAGTGACACTTGACACAAAAAATACTCCACATGTTTGCTTCTGCTATGATTCTTGAAGTGGTGTACACACTGTGAAATATTATGATCATTCACACTCCGTAATCGTACTTAATTACTGAGAGTTATTCGAACTAAGTCTGTTAGAGGTCATGTATGCATTTCTTTTATTTAATGATGGACAAGGAACCAAAATGTATCTTATAATTTATAATGAGTAGAAAATTTGGGTCAGATGGATTACACAGAGGTTGTGTGTAGACACTGTGTCTTCGGATTGTATGGGATGATGAATTGAAGTTGCACTAGGATTTTGTCTGTACTTGTTCGAGGAGACTGACTAGAGGAAAGAGTTGTTATGGAAGTGAAATGATATTGGTGCTGGGGTTTATATATATCGACATAGTGAAGAGGTATTATTGAAGCATTAAGATTAAGTGATGATTATTGGAGTTTTCGTGGACAAGAGGTAAGGTAAATGATATTGATGATAAGATTTATATGTATCGACGTATTGAAGAGGTATTAGTGAAGTATTGAGATTATGCTGACGATTATTGGAGTTTTGGTGGATAAGAGGTAAAGTAAGTGAGGAGCATATTTTTTTTGTTGGTCCATATGGAACAAGGAGGATGAAGATGGCAGACTAGAACACTCAAGTAGAAGGAAGATTGTCTACACACACACTTTGTCAAATCACAAAGCAGTATATACTTTTTTTTTTTTGAGAGAGGAAGCATTTGCATATCTTGGTACACTGACAGTTGTTCAGCAACCGTACATTTTGATCTGGCTTGGCAAACATTGGTCTTGACATGATGACTATGACGTTGACTTAACTATTATTGACTGTTATACATTGCTGCCACTACTACTTGGTACACATGATGAACATCAAATCTTGGACAGAGTTACATTTACACAGTTAACACTACTCAATTACACAGTAGTACTTAATGTGGATGAAAGATGAGTGAGTGTGTTTTGTGTGTTTTCCTTTCCTAATCCTACCCACCTATCTCCTAAATATTATTTTATTTGTTGGTAGTGGCTTGCACTGACACCCATAAATGTTATAGATTTACTGGTATTTGTGTATTGTAATAGTTAATAGGACAATTATCTGATATCATTTGTGTGTTTGTTATGATTTGTATGTTTAGTGTAAAAGCATTGTATGTGTATTCAAACTATTGTTCATGCCTGAACTGTCTGATTAGTGATGGTGATGCACTTTTCAACATGATGCGTGACATTTAGTCATGTTTAATTTCTGCTGATGAACTGTGTGATCAGTGATTGTAAAAAATTATGGACTGTTACTTGTACCTTTTCTACATGATTGGTGCCGCTAGGACATGTTTAATTTCTGCTTATAAACTCTGATGAACAGTGTGATCAGTGCTAGGGAATTTTATGGAACTGCTTCTGCTGAGAAATGTGACTTGTTGATGTCTGCACCTGCTCAACATTGCTGGGTGCCACTGGTGGACTGTTTCTACTGAAAAGATGTCACCTGTTGATATCTGTACCTGCTCAACATTGCTGGTGCCACTAATGGAACTGCTTCTACTGAAATGGTGTTACTTGTTGATGTCTGCACCTGCTCAACATTGCTGGGTACCACTGATGGACTGCTTCTACTGAAATGGTGTCACTTGTTGGTGTCTGCACCTGTTTAACATTACTGGGTGCCACTGATGGACTTTTTCTACTAAAAAAATGTCACTTGTTGGTTTTTGCACCTGTTGACCATTGCTGGGTGCTACTGCTGGAACTGTCAACTGCTTATTCTTGGGCTATGGAAAGCGTTTATGTGAATATTTGTATAAACTGATTTTTTGTGTATTACTGGTTGTGAAAAGTTATGAGACTCTTACCTGCACATATTCGTCATTGCTGACGCTATTGATTGAATTGTTTAACCACATAATACTTGTGTAAACTATTATGTAAAGTCACATGTATGAAAGAATTTGTATTGCTTACTGTATTCTATATAATAGGTTATTGAAAGGTCAGTGCAAAGCCAAAATTTTATCTAGTTATATGATATTTACGTATTAATATTATCTTTTATTTTTGTCTGTATTTTTTTGACGAATTTGGTGGTATTTTCACCACCAATGCTGGCAAAAATACCATCAAATTGTAGCCGTGGAGGAAGGGCATATGAAAGGTGGCTACACTGAGCCACAGCGCCAGAGATCGCTAGAGAGCATTGTTCTGCCGCCTCCACTGGCAGTGATTATTGAGATGTCGTGTGGGCAGTGCTTGTCCAGGACTCGTGGTAGTCAGTTCGTGTTCAGATGTGCTAGTAGGGAGTGCTTGCTGAGATGTGATACTGAAAAGTTCTTGATGAGATGTGGTAATAGCGAGTCGGTGTGGAGATATATTGTAATGATTAGAGTGATTTTGGTCAATATATGAAGGTAACGAAACTTGATTTATTTTTCATTATTTCCATGTTTTAAATAATGCGTCATTACAGGTTCAGTCAACAAAGCATCTGGCTTGTGTTCTTGGATTAGAGTGTAATTCTGGTTCTCTTGAGTAATTATGGTATTTTTATTTTCTTTAATTAATTCAGTATAAATGATATTTAAAATTTCTTGTGTTGTTGAAGAAGAACCGTGCCAGATGCGTACGTTGAGTCATACTTCCACACACAGAACAGTTATACTTGTGCTTTGATTTCGTAGGTTTTATAGTTGCTGGGGACTTAATTAATTAATTGTGTTAATGAAAATTTCCATTTCATTCTTTGTTGTTGTTCTAGCAGTCAGATTGCGTAATAATACTAGTCAGGGCCAACCGTTACGAGACTTCGTAACCGAACAGACAGTTACTGAAACAAAAAATTAAAATTATTTGCATTTTATATTTTTGTTAAGCCCCCATGCAACAATAAGAAACGTCAGCTGAAAACTAACGCACGAAATTTACTAAACGACTTCAGTGCACAGGAAACTCTAAAAAACACAGTGAGAGAGCGTTTCCAAAAGTTTATTGAACCGTTATTTCCTCACAAACAGCGCGAGACACCGTTGGAAACTACTACATTTAATAACTGTATAACAGTGCAGAAACAACATTGTCAGAACTTAAGAATCGTCACAGCTGGAACTGAACGCTGTGAAATGTTAACTCACTGCTGTAGCAAGAGACTTTAATGAACGAAGTAAGCACACTCACGAATAACAGTCCACTCGAGTCAATAACACAGAAAGAAATACTGAAATGAATGAAAGTCCACTTCTAAGCTACTTTTACAGCCAATATTAAGGCAAATAAACTTTAAAATAAGTAACTGAAGACTAAAACTGTGTAAAATACTGACGAACAATTTCAACAGCACTCCTGCACACATGCGGTCACACGAAATATCCTATATATAACTATGTTACACAACGTCTCCTGAACTACTCGGCTATTATAACAGTCACCATACTTCGCCTCAATTTTGCTGCCTACTGCGCCAGCAGCGCGTCAAGCGGCCAGTAAGTTAAACTGTTGAGATCGGTGCGATCGTGAAAGCGAAAGCGAATAGTAGTTGTCTATTTTGGTTTGTGCAATGGTTTTTAGAAATTGGAGCGTAGCGTAGCGCAGTAAACTGTAGCAACAACAAGAAGAAGATATCACATCTGTCCATTTTTAGGTTTCGTAAGGGTTCTTACAGGAATATACCATCATTTTACTAAACTGCATCGTCAGCATTCGCTAGCAAACTACGTGTGTATTGATGATTGAAGTTTCGTTTTAGGAGAAGAAAATGGCTAGTGTATACTAGACGAGAAGACCTTATGAAAGAAGACCCTCTTTATCTTTATAATAATATTTTGTCCTCTACACATCGAACAAAACCAATTCATGAATGCAAACAATAATAAACTCGCGAGGAATGCAGTTAACCACGTTGTTTGACATTCCAAATAAGTCATCTCAACTGGCAATGAAGAGGAAACTGCCACAAAGTTTCAACAGTCCGTCTGAAGCTGTAAAACGCTCTATGACATTGAAGCAGTCAGTTCAACTCCCCATATATCAGTGCCAGATTCATCTCAATCGTCAACACCGTCCTGCTTTGACGATGAAGTGATAAAATTAAGTGCAGTTATTCTTGTCTAGAAAAAGCATATGCCATTGAATGAAAAGTCTCTGATGTCAAATTTAACATATGACAGCACTTGTGACAGTGTTATTGGCTTTGAGGATTTGGGGTTTACACTCACAGTATACTTCTCCCACATTGTGGCAGTTCTTTGTCCAACTTAGAATAATATAAAGATGAAGGTCGTACTTATGGCAACGGGCGGCAATGCCCAACACACAGTTATCCCTACTTGCGCGCATTTCAGAATCATTTTTAGAAACGTCTATGCCTTCTGATATTACACAAACTTCAAATATTTGGTAAATCATGTAGGAAAGGGATCCAAACCAGCGCACCTGAGGTTCTCCTTTCTCGCCGCTTGGAGCGCTAGTGTCGCTCCAGCTGTCAAACAGTAACAACTTTAACAGTAGTGCCGCCACTGCTAGGTTAGACTGTGACTGATTCCAACCAAACTTGATTTATATATCACTTACTGTTTACAAGAAAGCAGTGCGGGTGTAAGAACATATGAACTATTTACATATCATATGGTTCGGGCTGGGGGTGAAGAAACAGTGCAGATCACGACACAGAAATACTCGTAATTTAGTTATCCAGTATTTGAGAATGAGAGCACTTAATGACTTGTAGCAAACTTTACACATAATTTCAGCCTCTTACAAAAAAGGGCCGTTCAGAAAGTAACCTCCGGTTGATTTAAAAAAATACACCAAGTTAAATAAAAATATTTTAATATATACATCTTACAACTACACCTTTGCACTATTTTTCTACATAGTCTCCATAGCGATTGAGGCACTTATCGTATCTCTTCACAAGCTTTGAAATTCCTTCTGCATAAAAATCACCCGCTTGTGCCTGGAGCCAGCCTGTGACCGCATCTTTGAGCTCTTCGTCATCATCAAACCGCTGTGACCCGAGCCATTTCTTCAAATGCATGAAGAGGTGATAATCACTTGGCGCCAGGTCTGGGCTGTAAGGTGGATGGTTGATAACGTCCCACTTGAAGGACTCAAGAAGGGCCGTTGTTCTGCAAGCAGAGTGAGGACGGGCGTTATCGTGCAAAAAAACGATACCGGAAGTCAGCATACCACGGCGTTTGTTCTGTATAGCCCGTCGTAACTTTTTTATTGTTTCACAGTACACGTATTGATTAATGGTCGTACCACGTTCCATGAATTCAACCAACAACACCCCTTTGGCATCCCAAAACACCGTTGCCATCAGTTTTCTGGCAGAAAAATCTTACGAGGCTTTTCTTGGTTTGGTAGGCGAATTTGAATGTGCCCACATCTTTGATTGTTCTTTTGTCTCAGGGCTCACGTACTTAATCCAGGTTTCGTCACCGGTCACGATTCTGTTTAACAATGGTTCTCCTTCGTCCTCATAACGTGACAGAAAGTCTAATGCAGAGGCCATTCTTTGAGTTTTGTGGTGGTCGGTAAGAATTTTGGGCACTCATCGTGCACAGAACTTATGGTAACCCAATCTTGCTGTCACTATCTCGTACAAGAGAGTCTTAGAAATCTGTGGAAAACCAGTAGACAACTCCGACATTGAGAAACGTCGATTTTCACGAACTTTTGCATCAACTGTCTGAACGAGTTCGTCAGTCACCAATGATGGTCTACCACTCCTCTCTTCATCATGAACGTTTTCTCGTCCACTTTTAAATAAACGTACCCATTCACGGACAACTCCTTCACTCATAACTCTTGGTCCGTACATGGCACAAAGCTCACGATGAATAGCTGCTGCAGAATATCCTTTGGCTGTAAAAAACCTTATGACAGCACGCACTTCACATTTGGCGGGGTTTTCTATTGCAGCACACATTTCAAACTGCCACAAAAACTAAACTAGCGCAGGTACGACGTTCACTCGACCACGGCTTGATGCCGACTGACATGTTGAGTGCGTGAACGCACAGATGGCGGTGTTACTCCCCCCACAACCCGCACTGTGACCAATCGGAGGTTACTTTCTGAACCGCCCTCTTATTATCTCTGACATTTCCCAAATAATAATGATAGGAAAAACGTTAATTGCTTAATACATTTTCACCATGCAGAAAAATTGCCATACGGAACACGACGTTATAATTTACTACTTCTTCACTACTAGCCAAATACGCGACTTGGACGTTCATATTACTTGTTATTTTATTTGTTTATTCTTCATAATTACAGCCTATTGTCTAAAAAGCTAAAATAGGCCATGCAAATCACATTTCCTTGGATAGTTATAGGTTATGTATTAATTATTTACTTCTGATACTTAATATTTTTTTAGAAAAAAGAGAGATTAGAAAAGAAAAAAGCTACAGTTACATTTACTATTACAAAACTACATTAAAACCCTTAACAAGTGACCCAGTTACTAATCTACTACAAACAATGGAATTTGTTCTCCGTTTCTTCATTTATTTTGATGCATTTAAATTGTACTCAGTTGTTTCCACTAATGGATCCACCCCCATGGTACCCGGGTCAACAGCCATACTCTGCTGGATTCCTTGGGCGTCGGGCAGCACGTTAGCAGCGTTTCCACTGTAGCGAGTGGTTACACCCATCACTGTCACTTGGTAAAGTCTGCACTTCCATGGTCAATCGTACAACGCAAAATACACTCCTGGAAATGGAAAAAAGAACACATTGACACCGGTGTGTCAGACCCACCATACTTGCTCCGGACACTGCGAGAGGGCTGTACAAGCAATGATCACACGCACGGCACAGCGGACACACCAGGAACCGCGGTTTGGCCGTCGAATGGCGCTAGCTGCGCAGCATTTGTGCACCGCCGCCGTCAGTGTCAGCCAGTTTGCCGTGGCATACGGAGCTCCATCGCAGTCTTTAACACTGGTAGCATGCCGCGACAGCGTGGACGTGAACCGTATGTGCAGTTGATGAACTTTGAGCGAGGGCGTATAGTGGGCATGCGGGAGGCCGGGTGGACGTACCGCCGAATTGCTCAACACGTGGGGCGTGAGGTCTCCACAGTACATCGATGTTGTCGCCAGTGGTCGGCGGAAGGTGCACGTGCCCGTCGACCTGGGACCGGACCACAGCGACGCACGGATGCACGCCAAGACCGTAGGATCCTACGCAGTGCCGTAGGGGACCACACCGCCACTTCCCAGCAAATTAGGGACACTGTTGCTCCTGGGATATCGGCGAGGACCATTCGCAACCGTCTCCATGAAGCTGGGCTACGGTCCCGCACACCGTTAGGCCGTCTTCCGCTCACGCCCCAACATCGTGCAGCCCGCCTCCAGTGGTGTCGCGACAGGCGTGAATGGAGGGACGAATGGAGACGTGTCGTCTTCAGCGATGAGAGTCGCTTCTGCCTTGGTGCCAATGATGGTCGTATGCGTGTTTGGCGCCGTGCAGGTGAGCGCCACAATCAGGACTGCATACGACCGAGGCACACAGGGCCAACACCCGGCATCATGGTGTGGGGAGCGATCTCCTACACTGGCCGTACACCACTGGTGATCGTCGAGGGGACACTGAATAGTGCACGGTACATCCAAACCGTCATCGAACCCATCGTTCTACCATTCCTAGACCGGCAAGGGAACTTGCTGTTCCAAAAGGACAATGCACGTCCGCATGTATCCCGTGCCACCCAACGTGCTCTAGAAGGTGTAAGTCAACTACCCTGGCCAGCAAGATCTCCGGATCTGTCCCCCATTGAGCATGTTTGGGACTGGATGAAGCGACGTCTCACGCGGTCTGCACGTCCAGCACGAACGCTGGTCCAACTGAGGCGCCAGGTGGAAATGGCATGGCAAGCCGTTCCACAGGACTACATCCAGCATCTCTACGATCGTCTCCATGGGAGAATAGCAGCCTGCATTGCTGCGAAAGGTGGATATACACTGTACTAGTGCCGACATTGTGCATGCTCTGTTGCCTGTGTCTATGTGCCTGTGGTTCTGTCAGTGTGATCATGTGATGTATCTGACCCCAGGAATGTGTCAATAAAGTTTCCCCTTCCTGGGACAATGAATTCACGGTGTTCTTATTTCAATTTCCAGGAGTGTAGATTCTTGGGATAGTATTTCACTCGGTAGTTATCAACATCAGTCATCTTCTCATCTGCCTGGACAGAATCATGATGACTTATAGCTGAATGCCTGCTGAAATCTTCCTTGGCCTTTCTGGATTCTGCGGCTGTAGCATCGTCCAAGATGCACCAGGTCGACTCGCTCCTTAGTGCATCTTTGAGAACCAACATCCTTAATACCTGACGTCCATTACCCACTTCATCTTCATAGAGTGTGCAGTCCCTCAATATGTGTTCTGGTGTGTCCACACTGCCGCAGGTGCAGCTATCATTCATCTGTCTTCTGATTTTGTATAGATACGTGGCATAAGGGCCATGGCCAGTCAGGTAATGTATCAATTCACTTGATGGGTTAAGAAATCTCATTTGTAATCTCTCCCTTCTGTTAGGGAGAAATTCATATGTTACCCTGCCAGTCCTGAAGTATCCCATTCATTTTGCCACAGTTGTAATTACCTTCTTCGCACTGGCCTCAGTTCCATGCACCCTTCGTGCCTCCATTTGATTGCCTTTTCTTAACCAGTAAAAGTCTTCAATTTTCCTAATTTCCTAGTGCACTGGAATTACTAACAAAGCTTAAGACATTCATAAATACCACTGAATGTACCAGAAAAATTGTATCATTGTAGGACACACAGTTCAGAAGATATGACGTAAGATAAACAGTATGGTAATGGCGGGCTAACTCTAATTATGGTATCACATTAATTAACTTCATCATTTCACTACCCCACCCCTAACCCCATCACAAGATTACGCCATTTGTTTTCCCAAGCCAGCAAGTGGGTCCCCAATCCGTCCTCCTCCCCACTACTCCTTATCCCCATCCCTTGCCTAGACTACTGACAGGATTTTCGAATTTTGGTGGGAAATTAAAAAAATTGTCGGAATTTAATAAATTACATTGCTGATGTCCCATCCCACTCCCCCCCCCCCCCCACCCAGGAACTGGTAGGAAATTCATAACAGCATATGCCCTTTCTTGAATTCGAACCCCATTAATTCTGGGCGAAAATCCCAGGGAATCTGTCCAAATACAGGACAGGAAGATTAGGTTAGTGTACTTTATTTATTTTGGGTGGGAAACTGAAATAAATATTGGTCCTAAATACATAATTAAAGGTGGGCCTAATTACACAATATGCATACCACAACACAAGGAGTGCCTAAAATCGAAATACAGCTGAAAAAATTGACAATGTCATAGAAATGGTGTTATCGCTCTGGGGAAAATATTCACAATACCACTCAAAGCTAGTGACAGACGTACTCATACTCTACATAAAATGACCCCTTCACCTACAAGATGGCGGCAAAAAGGCTGGAGTGGAAGGTATATCTTTATTTTTGGTGGGAATTGTGTTCAGCTGATGAGATGTTGGTGTTAGACAGAGAGGTCTTTAAAAATGTATTACCTGTTAACTGAACACTATGTATCGCTGTTTGACATCAGAGTTCACTACTGATGCCTCACGATGCAATGGTCGACAACCACTGTGCAGTCCTGGTGATCGAAATTCAATAAGGTCAATGCACACTCCCACAACTGTAGGAAATTGCTTCTTTGTTCTAATTCCACATCAAAATTGTCCCAAACAGTGAGTAATAATGCAAGATATGTACTGTGGATTGGGAAAAGTCATTGTAACAACACAACAACCGCAGAAACTGACGCCAAAAGTTGCTCCACCACGAGAGAGGGGCGGCACTTGCATGTGAGTTCTCCTTGATATGTGGTCATGTAATAACCAAATTACCAGTCTTACCTCCCCCCCCCCTCCTACCACACCTCACTCCTCACCCTCCTCACTGTAGGCCTGTTTATCTTGTCACTGAAGGTCCTTATAGAGATCCCTCTGGTAGCAGTGATATACTGTCTTTGGAAATCAATCACAGATAGACGAAAGACACCAGAACAGGACGCTTTCTGCTCTCTGTTAAATGTATTTCTGAGAAACACCGGCCCAACTGGAACACCAATGAAATTCTGGAGAACTCTCCAGAACAATTTTTCAAATGTCCACTGCTATTGCTTCTGCATGAAGTGCACGGTGTACCCTAGCAGGTAGGCATGCCTACCGTAACCACAGATCCAAATGATCTATATGGTTGATCAGTGCTACTGATGCCAACATACACAGTAGACCATGACGCCGGTGGGCCACATAACAAAGCAAGATAATGAAGGCTTTCCTCACCACGAGCTGTTTATCTAAAATTGCAGCTGCATCACACTGTCCCTGCCACAACCGATTGCATCCGCTGGCGCACACCGTTCTGTGAGGCAAGACATCTCACTGTAACACCTACATTTAACATCAGCACATCTCTTATAAGCGAGCATCTCCACTGAAGAGCCAAAGAAACTGATACACTTGGTTAATATTGTGAAGGGTTCCCGTGAGCACGTACAAGTGCCACAACTCGATGTGGCATGGACTGGACGAACATCAGAAGTAATGCTGAAGGGAACTGACACCATGAATCCCGCAGGGCTGTCCATAAATCCGTAAGAGAATGAGAAGGTGGAGACTTCTGAACAGCATCTTGTAAGACATCTCAGATATGCTCAATAATGTTCATGTCGGAGGAGTTTGGTAGCCAGCGGAAGTGTTTAAACTCAAAAGAGTGTTCATGGAGCCACCATGTAGCTATTCTGGAGGTGTGGGGTGTCGCATTGTCCTGCTGGAATGCACAATGGTCATGAATGGATGCAGGTGATCAGACAGGATACTTACGTACATGTCACCTATCAGAATCGTATCTAGATGTATCAGGGGTTCCATATCACTCCAGCTGCAAACGCCCCACACCATTACAGAGCGTCCACCAGCCTTTACAGTCACCAGCTGACACGCAAGTTCCATGGATTCATGAGGTTGTCTCCATACCCATACACATCCATCCGCTCAATACAGTTTGAAACGAGACCAGTCATCAAAGGTACACGAGAGGGCCTTTGGCTCCAAAAGCCCATATCGATGATTTTTGATTGAAAGGTTCACACGCTGACAGTTGTTGATGGTCCAGCACTGAAATCTGCTGCGATTTGAGGATTGCACTTCTGTCACATTGAACGATTTCCTTCAGTCGTCTTTGGCCCCGTTCTTGCAGGATCTCGTGGAATGGTCATATGGGAAAAATCCCCACTTCGTCGCTTCCTCCGAGATGCTGTGTCCCACCGCTCGTGCGCCGACTATAACAGCATGTTCAAACTCACTTAAATCTTGATAACCTGCCAATGTAGCAGCAGTAACCGGTGTGACAACTGCTCCAGACACTTGTCTTGTATAGGCGTTACCGACCGCAGCGCCGTATTCTGCCGGTTTACATATCTCTGTATTTGAATACACACGTCTATACTAGTTTCTTTGGCCCTTGAGTGTACTACAAAGCACAATCGCGAAGGTAATAAATGTCCTGTTCCCATGAAAATAGGCGCAGTGTATAATCTTTTAGTTTTATAATAAAAATTGTTGTCCTTTTTTTATGTTCGACTGCATCTATCTCTCCCTCCGCCTCACGTTATTTTGCGACATCCATCGATGTGAAAAGAAAACTACAGGGCTGCAGCTGATTACAGATGACCAAACTGCAGATGACCAAACTACAGCAATTCATCTGACAGATGTATTAACTTATCTCACATCTCTTATATACGCCCACCCAGCATAAAAGCGAAAAAACTTTCACTGTTTTGTTGCGAAAACTACCGATCACTGCAGAACGCCGTCATTATTTCAAAACTGTCATCAGAGTAAAGCAAAAGCGAGAATTTAAACTCCAAAGAAATAAAAAACATCATGTTAAGCGATTTCTTTTAGTTTTATGGACAAAATTACATGGTTGGAGTACATCCCTAATGTACAAATCAGTGTATAAATAAATTATCAAATACGTCTGTATTACAAACATTTCAGACAAGTGAAATACAACTACAGAATATAGCCTTTCACTCCATTTGCTCACACGTTAGAAAAAAGACAATCATTATACGTTTGCCAACAACAAGCACTGTTGTTTTGTACACTACGGCACGTTCCGTTTTACCAATGCAATACTGTATCGCAGAGGAGTTTGTAAAACATAAAAAACAAATTGTGAGAGCAAGCCTTGTAATACAATCTCATAATGGCACCTAGTAGAGAACGCTATCAGATTCCATCTCTACATCGGAAACCCATAATTTGCAAGGAGCGTGTCAGAACTCTCCGTGACACTGAAAACACTATAGTCAACGCTGTTATTTGCATTGAGTAAACACTCAGATATCGATAATAACAATCTGAGGGTGAAACACCGGAGGACGATTCTAAGCATTGTTGTGAGATGAGGTCTGCCTGCGAGAGTAGAAGGAGTAGTGTCAATCGAGGGTTCGGAGACAGAAGACGTGTCATGCTGCCCTCACGTCGGTGATGGCAGAACATACGACACTCAAGGCCTGATTTCATTTATATAGCGAGGAGGGATTTAGATTGCTTAACTACACTTGAAGAATTCAAGGTAAAATTCGCAAGCATAGCGCAAAAGCAATTGCAGTGTTAGGCTCGTGATTGCTAGTCCGAGTTTGCCATAATCCCATGTTTTGCTTGTCAGTTAAAGAAGCCTCCTTATCCTCCAAATAATAATAATTATTCTCCACATCCCGTTAATACATAACTGCCGTGGTTATTAAATGTTAGTGTAACTCTGAAATTGAAATAATTTGTTAATCTGGTACTCAGCCATTATTGACACACTTGTCATTGTCATGTCATTGTTAATACTTGATGATGATTCTGCAGTTTTTAAATAGACTTAATTCATGAAATCCCTTCTCACAAGTTATTTAGCAGTTAAGAGGACCCAAGCAAACCCCTCTTTATTAAATTCATTCTTAGTAACAGCAAGTTTTACCCGCAGCTGGTGCTACATGTTGCTGCGAATTGCTGTAAACCACATGGAAAAAGGCAGTCATCTAAAGAGGTGAGTTGTAATATTGTTGGATTGTCTCTGCGACTACAAGGCCTGACGAAAAGAAAAAAAAAACAAAAAACAAAAAACCGTGTCTCTTAAGAGTTTGTGCTTCCAAAGGCACTTCAGGTTTACACCTAATTCGAAGTCTTGTTATTCTTTTCTTTTTACTATAGTTACTCTTTTCTCAGATTTAGCTCTTTTATTTTCTCTCTGTTAATTACGTTGTTATTTTGAAGACATAATCAACGTGGCTTTATTGACGTGATGAACAGTTCATTTTCAAGTTTCCAGCAGGGAAACTGGGGAGCTTGGTTTTCCCTATCGTGCTATTGCACACAACAAATCTTAATTGAATTCACGGTTCGCGGAAAATAAGCACAGCCTGTCAACAACTTAAGTGTCACGACCATCCATACGTACAGTCTGTACGTATCAAGCACTCAATGAGCCCGTAAAATTCGCTTCTCTAATGGGTAAGATAGGAAGGTATGGATGCTGATTGGAGGAAAACACAATAGAATTTAATAGAGTGAAGAAATTTGAAGACTCATGTCAATGACATATGAAATGACGAGCTTAATCAAAATTATTCATCACCACCTTACTTTTTCATGAGAAATAGTTAGTCGAATTAAATCGATGCAGTAGTATCAGTCTCGTCTGATCGAGCTGTCTAGGCATTTCTCTATACATATCTAAAATTACTTAAAGCATGCCTTAGCAGTGGACAGAGTCTGTTGGCTACCTTCTGTTCTACGTATTCGTAAAATTGGTTTCTTAAAACACTGGTAATATCACGAAGAATTTACATAGATAATTCTAGTACTAAATTGGTTTACTCACAGCTGATCTCCCTAAGTAAGTCAGCTGCACCGCGCTGTAGAAAATTCTTATGAACGCATACTGTTTTCTCCGTGCAGTAACAAAAAATTTAAGTTGCGTATTTCTTTCCTGTTACCTGGATCTTTATCGACTTATTGATTCTTACTTGCTACGTTGCTGCAGTTGTTTGCTGCGTTTCACAAATGGTCTTATAGAAATTGTTGTCAAACACGCGTTATTCATAACATTAACCTCGTTTGAGTAAGCAACCATAATTAATTTTCATTTATGAGCAGTCATTCTGCTCCGAATGATCAATTTAATTTACCTCATTCACTATTTTTCTGTGTTGCTGCTTTTTTCTTTCACATACTCATAAATACCATTTTTCTGTGTGCGGCGTTTCTCTCTCTCTCTCTCTCTCTATATATATATATATATAAAAACCGCGACACGGAAAAATATTTAATGTAGAGTAACGGAATTTAGGAGTACTTTAAAATATGTATATACAAAATATGTATATACAATCACAGTTTCACACATAACAGACTGGCAGAGAGTTTGTTGAACCACCTCCACAATAATTCTCCGTTATTTCACAACAGCGCAGAAAGAACGAACACCTATATATTTGTGTACAAGCTCTGTTTTCCGTTATTTTACTATGATGTTCGCTTCTCCCTATGTAAGTCGGTGCCAACAAAATATTTTCAATATTCGGAGGACGAAGCTGGTGGTTGAGATTTCATGAGAAGATGCCGCCGCAACGAGAAACGCCTTTGGGTTAGTGATGTCCAATCCCAATCTGGTGTCATGTCAATGACACTCTATTCCTTATTTCGCGGTAACACAAAACGTGCTGTTCCTCTTTGAATGTTCTCGGTGTACTCCGTTAATCCTATGTGGTAAAGATCCCAGACTGCACAGCAGTACTCCAAAAGAGGACGGACAAGCTTTGTGTAGACAGTCTCTTTACATTCTCTATGTGTTCTGCCAATAAAACGTAGTCTTTGGGTTACCTTCCCCTCAACATTTTCTATCTGTTCTTTCCAATTTAAATTGTTCGTAATTGTAATTCCTAGATATTTAGTTGAATTTACGGCGTTTGGATTTGACTGATTTATCGTGTAGCCCAAGTTTCACTGATTTCTTTTGGCACTCATATGTATGACCTCACACTTTTCGTTATTTACGATCAGCTTCCAATTTACGTACCAGGATCGTTTTGCAACGTATTTTGATCTTCTGATGACTTTCCTAGACGATAAACGACAGCATCATCTGCGAAAAACCTAAGACGGCTGCTCAGATTGTCTCCTAAATCGTTTAAATACGAGGAACACAGAGTGCTAACTTGAGGAACGTCAGAAATCACTTCTAATTTACTCGTTGAGTTTATGCCAATTATTGCGAACTGTGATATCTCTGACATATAACTGAGATAATATTCCAAAAGCACTCGATTTGATTACAAGCCGCTTGTGAGATACAGCGTGAAAAGCCTTTTAGAAATCTATAATTACGGTATCACTTCGAAATCCCATGTCAATAGCATTCAACACTTCGAATGGGTAAAGAGGTAATTGTGTTTTATAAGAACGATGGTTTCTAAATTCGTGTTTGAGATATTTCATAATGTTCGTACACAATATATGTTCCAAAATTCCGCTGCATATTGACGTTAATGATACGGATTACTCCTATTGGCTTTTTTGAATATTGGTGTAGCCTGTGCAACTTTCCAGTCTTTGGTTACGGATCTTTCGTGGAGTGAGCAATTGTAAATGATTCTCAAATATGATGCTATTGCACCAGCATTCTCTGAAAGGAACCTCGTTGGAATAGAGTCTGGATCGGAAGACTTCCTTTTATTAAGTGATTTAAGTTGCTTCACTATTCCGAGGATATCTGTTTCTAAGTTACTCATGTTGTCAGCTGTTCTTGATTCGAATTCTGGAGAATTTACTTCGTCTTTCTTGGTGAATTCATTTCGGAAGGCGGTGTTTAGTAACTCTGCTTTAGCAGCTCTGTCATTGCTAGTTTTCCATTGCTATCACACAGAGAAGGTGTTGATTGTTACTTGCCGATAGCATACTTTACATATGACCAGAATCTGTTTGGAGTTTCTGTCAGATTTTGAGACAACGTTTCGTTGTGGAAACTATTATAAGCATCTCGCATTGTAGTCCGTGCTAAATTTCGAGCTTCTGTAAAAGGTCGCCAATCTTGGAGATTTTGCGTTCGTTTAAATTTGGCATGCTTTTTTCTTGTTCCTGCAACAGTGTTCTGATCCGTTTTGTGTACCAAGGAAGATCATCTCTGTCGTTTGTTAATTAATGTGGTATAAATCTCTCAATTGCTGTCGATACTACTTCTTTGAATTCAAGCCATATCTGTTCTAGACGTGTATCGTTAATTTGGAGGGAGTGGAGATTGCCTCTCAGGAATGCGCAAAGTGAATTTTGGTCTGTTTCTTTCTTTAATAGTATATTTTTCGTTTATTTTTTGAAGCTTTGGAACTTACAGTGTTTAGTCTCGCTACCACAGCCTTGTGTCCACTAATCCCTGTACACGTTATGATGCTCGTTATTAGTTCAGAAGTACTTGTTGCTAAGACGTCAAATGTCAAGTTTTCAGATAATGCGTTTAACACAAGTTAGGATGATATTTTACGCGTACCTCTGGATTTAAACATGTATTTTCGTCAATATATCGAGGGTAAATTGAAGTCATCACCAGCTCTAATTGTTTGAGACAGGTATGTGATTGAAATTAGACTCAAGTTTTCTTTCAACCTTTCAGCAATTGTATTATCTGAGTTGGGAGGTTGGTAAAAGGATCCAACTATTGTTTTACTCCGGTTGCCAAGAATGACCTCTATCCACAATAACTCACAGGGACTATCTATTTCATTTTCGCTACAATTTAAACTACTTCTAACAGCAACAAACAAGCCACCACCAACTATTTTTAGCCAATCCTTTCTGTACGTCATTAGTTCTTTCGCAAGAATTTCGGATGAACTTTTCTCTGTCTTTAGCCAACTTTCAGTGTCGATAACGATTTAAGCTTCAGAGCTTTCTATTAGCGCCTGGAGCTCTGATACTTTCCCAGCAAAACTGCGACAATTTACGACGGTTATACCAATGGTTCCTAGATCTAACGTCTTCCTGTGTTCGACATGCACCCTTTGAGACTGAAGTCCCTTTTGTGGCGCCTTAAATTCTTGGATTCTTTCAAAGCTGTTTGAATTTGATTTTTATCGATAATTTCCACTTCTTCCGATTGCGCATTCATAAGAAATCTTCGTGATTCATCAAGCATGCTTCCGCTTGACAGTGATCGACTTATAGTTTCCGATGATAGACCTCGACAGTTTTTATAATTTTGTATACTTCAGTCACAACTTCTCCTAGTTCGTTCAAAATGTTGTCAAATATAAACATGTCTTTTTATTTATTGGCATGAAGCACTCATTTTCATATTACTTTTGATGGTCTCCTACATCAGTCTTGCGTTTAGCATTCACTGGTCTATTTTGATTACCTTGTTTAGGTTTTTCTGGAGGCCTCTGTATTTAAGTCTGTGTCAATGTTTCGCATTTCTTATGTAAGCTGTTCTGCTTAGAGTCTGAATCGCGGACTTCCCTGTTTTTGAAGGCATGGAGTTTCTTTACTGCTGTTCAAATATTACTTGTATTTTCTGTCGAGGTCGTTAAATTCCATTTCTCACAACTTTTCTGTTGGTTGTTAAAAAAATGGACCATCAACTGTCTTCTGTGGTTTTTCGTATGTTGTCCAAAATGTCCAATGAATGGATGGTTTTCTGTGGACTTCATTCTTGTCTCTCTGTTGCCAGGTATTTACGAAACAGTAGTAGTTTCTGAACTTTTTGGTGTCGTAGACATTCATTCAACTATTCTAGCTTTTCATTGGTTGAAGTTGAAATAGAATGTAACATAACGCTATGGAAAAGCATCCACAAGTCCTCAGTTTCTGAAGTGATGTAGAAATAATAATCTCTGTGTAAAATTTTGTTGTTTTTACGTTTTACCTGATTTCTCCTTGTATCGCTTCTTTTCTAGAGCCTCTCCTGTCTGCAGGAAAAGCGGAAGGTTACACTACTAATCGATGTGCAACCTCTTACGTATGATACGAAGCTGAATAACTTTTGTTTAACATTAATCCAGTCCTAATCTTACCTTTAGTTGTGTTTTTTCATTACTGTAATCGGTGAGCGAAAAATTACGTTCGTGTTAGAATTATGGTGATCGGCCTCCATTGCTGCAGCCTTGCATTATCAATAAAAGAACTTACATTAATAAAAAATGTATTTCGCGAATCTGATCTGTTTAAAAGAAACACTGCTATTTTTGAGAGAAGAAAATTAACGGAACTTTGATTGAGAATTACGACCCGGCACTGATTACGGTAGTGAGAACAGATTTATTTTCATCTTTCAAGCGCACACATCTTTTGTCATTAAGATCTTCATTACAAGCAAGAACATTTTTAACTATATTTTATTATGTAACAAATTTTTCTGGTAGCGAGATGAACATTCTAGTAACATACTCCATGTAATGACAAAGCCACGTTACGTTGCTATATACTCGAGCGTCATTCAAGATTTAGATAAAAGTGAATGTTAATCTCTGTTACCAGGTAGATACTTTCTTATATTATAATTCTCTCAAAATGGTTTTGCTTAACCCATGTGTCCACAATGGGATATCCGGGTAACCAATATAACTATCATTGCTAATTTATCAGGTGCAGTGAAGCTATTGTGCACAAATCTCAGCTTACTCCTCCTTTGCATCCTTGCAAATGTCATAATACAATCAAAATTCAAATACCTACAAAAAAGAGCATTTAAAATGACAAGGAATATAATGCACTCTCTTATCTACTTTCAAGTTATCTACGTAACCACCTATCTCAATTAGAACACGTGTAAAGTTCGCAAATGAAATACTTCATTTTATATAATACATTCGAACGAGGGTAAGTCAATTATTATCCGCAAAGTAGTTATAAAATTTTATTGTAATCAAATAGGAAACTTAGAAGAACATCATTTCTCAACATAGTCTCCTTGCCTTTCAACGCTCTTGGTCCATCGATGTACAAGTTTCCTGATTCCCTCATAAAAGAAGGTTTTCGGTTGAGCTGCGAGCCAGGAATGCACCGCTTCTTTCACTGCTTCGTCCGAGGCAAATCGACGGCCTCTTAATGCCTGTTTGAGTGGAGCAAACAAGTGATAGAAGGGGCAAGATCGGGACTATATGGAGGATGATCCACTATTTCAAATTTGAGTTTCTGGAGCGTTTCAGCAGTGTGGGCAGCAGTATGGGGACGGGCATAGACGTGCAACAACACAACACCTTTTGACAGCAATCATCGGCGTTATGCTTTGAATTGCATTCTTTAGCCTGGCAGTAAGCATCGCACTGTATCTGTGTGTGTGTGAAATCTTATGGGACTGAACTGTTGAGGTCATCAGTCTCTAAGCTTACACACTACTTAACCTAAATTATCCTAAGGACAAACACACACATCCATGCCCGAGGGAGGACTCGAACCTCGGCCGGGACCAGCCGCACAGATCCATGACTGCAGCGCCTTAGACCGCACGGCGCACTGTATCGTACACTGTTTATTGTTGTGCGCCTTTCCCCATAATGTTCCAGTACTGGACCTTGTGTATCCCAAAAATCCGTAAGCATCAGTTTTCCTGCGGACGGTTGGATCTTGAACTTTTTCTTGCACGACGAATTTGGATGTTTGCCGTTTACTCTCCGGCTCCATGTTTCGTAACAAGTAATGATCCTGTCTAAGAAGTTGTCCCCTTCGTTACCATAGCTATCCAAATGTTTTTTGCAGATCTCCTACTGTGTTTGTTTATGCAACTGTGTGAGTTGGTTCAAATGGCTCTGAGCACTATGCGACTTAAATTCTGGAGTCATCAGTCGCCTGGAAATTAGAATTAATTAAACCTAACTAACCTAAGGAGATCACACACATCCATGCCCGAGGCAGGATTCGAACCTGCGACCGGAGCGGTCGCTCGGCTCCAGACTGTAGCGCCTAGAACCGTACGGCCACTCCGTCCGGCTGTGTGAGTTGTTTTGGGTCCCATCTTGCACAAAATTCATGAAACCCGTCTGTTGTGGACGATTTCGTAGGCAGAATCGTGACTAATTTGCAGACTATGAGTCACTTCGTCAATAGTTAATCGTCTGTCTAAGAGCATCATTTCACGCTAACGCTCAATCGTTTCTTCATTTGTGGCGGTAAACGGTCGTCCGGCTCATTCATCGTGCCTAACACTTGTGCGACCATTTAGGAATTTTTCAATTCATTCGTAGACACTCCGTTGTGGCAAAACACTGTTCCCATACTGTAACGAAAGTCAACGATGAATTTCTGTCTCTGATACGCCTTCCGACCACAAAAAACGTATCACTGAATGTTGTTCTTCTTTGATGCAAATAGACAGCGGAACAGCCATGATTAAAGGCACGGCAGGGATAACAAAACTAACCTAGCAGATTGAAAATTGCGAAGATATAACAACAAATAAACAAATCACGCGTCATCAATGGATACGACAGTACTATCAAAATAAACAAAAACGTAACTAAATTACGTGTATTAATTGACTTACTCTCGTAGTTTTATTATTTGTTAGGCAACTGAGTAGCAATACAACATATACATCCACAAACTTGTGCACAGCAAATTACATAATATTTTTAGCTACTAAACTTTGCTGCTCGTTGCAGTGGAAAGAAAAACTAGGAATTCTGGTTTATTTCCAAAGTCCACACACTGTTATTGTAATATGACGGTGATCAAAATTCTTCTTTTTACTCTTAATGCAACTTTTTTTTGTTTTCTTCTTCCTTCTGTTTGAGATTTGCATATGAAACAGTCACAACTATTTTCATCCCTCCAGAATCACCCCTTTTTAGCTTAGCTTCCATTCGTTCAGGAACCAAAATTAGAAATCCTGTCATGCGCTCAGTACCCGACTTCACAGAAAATTTTCTCAAGTAACTGGAAGTTGATGATCTAGAGATAATATGAATTGCTTATTTCAATAGTGGTACAAGTCCATTTTTGTTCATTTTGAGATACAGAGTCCTAAAGATAAATTAGCGCTGAAAAATCAGCAGTTGAGATACCAGAAATATTCAAGCTTATGGCTTCCTGCTAGAGATGTACCTTTCTTTCTGTTTGTTTGGATTATTAATTTGACTATTCTTTTGTGCGTAAATAATACATGCCACGAAGCATATAATATCCGTAATGCTGTAAAAATTCTGGGAACCATCTCTGTGTCCTCCATTTTTAAACTGTTATGAGAACTTTTCCATGTTATCAACGCCCCCATTTGTGCCGTTATAATAACATCTGGCTTTGAAGAGGGACAGAAGTGGAAGCATTATAATGCACTGTGGATAACATTAGAATTGCTTTCACTTTCTTTGGAACATATGGAAACAGAGAAAAGTTATCCTCACTAAACCATATACAGACGACAGTTCTTGCCATGAAGAGGAAGGCTCCATTGATGGCGATATGTAGGTCGTGTTTCTTTTCCCAGTACCAACATTCATGTCTGTCCTGGAGGGTGTGTTTAGGTGTCTATCCTGGGGGAAAAACGTATCAAGATGAAAAACGTCTACGTCCATTACCACCAGCGGCGTACGTCGGCCCCACATAGCGCCACCCCAAAACAGCAGGTACCCTTCTCCTTGCTGTACTCGCTGGACGGTGTCTAAGGTGTTCATGCTGACCGGGTGGCCTCCAAACACTTCTCCGAGTATGGTCTGGTTGAAGGCATATGCGAAACTCATCGGTGAAGAGAACTTGGTGCCAGTCCTGAGCGGTCCATTCGGCATATTGTTGGGCCCATCTGTACCGCGCTGCATGGGTCGTTGTTGCAAAGATGGACCTCGCTGTGGACGTCGGGAGTGGAGTTGCACATCATGCAGCCTATTGCGCACAGTTTGAGTCCTAACACAACGTCCTGTGTCTGCTCGAGAAGCATTATTCAACATGGTGGCGTTGCCGTCAGGGTTCTTCTGAGCCATGATCCGATGGTAGCGGTCATCCACTGCAGTAGTAGCCCTTGGGCGGCCTGAGAGAGGCAGGTCATCGACAGTTCCTGTCTCTCTGTATCTCCTCCATGTCCGAACAACTTCGCTTTGGTTCAATCTGAGACGCCTGGACACTTACCTTGTTGACAGCCGTTCCTGACACAATGTAAAAATCAGAACGCGATCGAAACGCAGTACTGACTGTGTAGGCATGGTTGAACTACAGACAACACGACCCTTGTACCTCCTTCCTGGTGGAATGACTGGAACTCATCGGTTGTCGGACCCACTCCGTCTAATAAGTCCTGCTCATGCGTGATTGTTTATATCTTTGGGCAGGTTTAGTGCTATCTGGCTCTGAGCACTATGGGACTTGAAATCTATGGTCATCAGTCCCCAAGAACTTAGAACTACTTAAACCTAACTAACCTAAGGACAGCACACAACACCCAGCCATTACGAGGCAGAGAAAATCCCTGACCCCCCGGGAATCGAACCCGGGAACCCGGGCGTGGGAAGCGAGAACACTACCGCACGACCACGAGATGCGGGCATTTAGTGATATCTCTGAACAGTTAAAGGGACTGTGTCTGTGATACAATATCCACAGTCAACGTCTGTCTTCAGGAGTTCTGGGAACCGGGGTGATGCAAGACTTAATTTGATGTGTGTATAGTCTGTAAACTGAGTGTCCTTACAAAATTTGAAAAGGGAGGTTTATGGCACATGTATGACAACATAAGGGCTCGAACTTATTGCAACAAGCCGCGCAAATCGACTCCGAATCTATCAGAGGGCAATAGAAAGAGCAATACTTGGAGAACGAAGGTATAAAGTAAAGAACGAGGGCCTGGCGTCGAGCACGGGCTGAGCATTATTAGTATCTATGCTCTAGTCACTTAATCTAGATACAGAATTGTAAATAAGACTCACTGGCACATACATTGTATTTCTGGCCAACGCCAGCCGTGTCTGAGATACAATCTGCAGTCAGTAGCCCTCTCAGGGAACTCATCGACTGTTTCCCTTCCTGCTGGTAGTATAAGTGAATCTTGGCAAAGACTAAAAGAATGTTTCACAACTCGGTGTCTGATGAGCTACTTCCTAGTTAGCACATAATTATCCTACTACATTCACTCGATATTTCGTGTCATTCCCATTAAATAATCAAAGTGATTTTCACTTAAAGTGTGACACAATGTTGTCAAATCAGGAAAACTGTTCCATGCAGAAATTAAAGCTAATCTTGTGTTTTAAATTGGATTTTATCTGCCATAACCACGACTGGGACAAAAGGAGAGAGGCAAATACGACAACTCTTTGCTTGCTCTGAGGTAACGTGTTCGCACGTCAAGTGGGGACTGCCTTTCTCGCTTTATCAGTCTCACGCAGATATAAAACAGATAAAGCGCAAAAGCAACAATATAAATCGTGTCACTCATCAGTAGCGTAGCGATAAAATCGTGTAGCTGGCAAACAAACCAAATCATCTGTAACCAAATGGTTCAAATGGTTCTGAGCACTATGGGACTTAACATCTGAGGTCATCAGTCCCCTAGAATTTAGAACTAAACCTAACTAACCTAAGGACATCACACACATCCATGCCCGAGGCAGGATTCGAACCCGCGACCGTAACGGTCACGCAGTTCCAGACTGAAGCGCCTATAACCGCTCGGTCACCCCGGCCGGCCGTCTGTAATCTCTCAGAAAGTACTTTAAATAAAGAATGTATTTTCAAGTAAACCGAAATGATGCATTAAAGTCACATTAGCAGTATATGTTCTAAGTATGTAAGCCTTATAGTCGTTAGGTAATCGTGCAACGAACAAGCAAGGGTCTATACACAATGACAGTGTCGTCTGTTCACTACAAAAATGCATTCGTAATTACTGTTTAAATAAGTTCCCTAGGTTCTTGACTGGTTTGTTAACTTCAAAACATTGTTGCTTGTTAACAGTTTGCAAAAGTGACAGAGCCTACTAATAATGTGAAGTGAAAAATTTTGTGGCAGAGACTAAGTTAAAAAGCAGATTATTCTCTATAAATGGTTTTACAAGTAATATGTGGTGTAATCCTGTACTCTTCCTAGTATGCAGAGTTTCGAAAGAATTTGTGACTCAAGTGTTTCTTCTTATGTGACAATGAATGACCTTTAATGAGAACTTTCTGACCAATATGTAGTTTCCTTGTATTTGCTTTACCGTGCCGTTTTCTCCTTTATATTTTTCTCCTTTATATTTTTAATAGCCAAATCAATTATGTCTTTGTGTCGAAATTTACGTGTATTCGGAAAAGGTACAAGCTCTCTGATTCTGTTCGGTGGTTCCTCATTCTTCAGTTCAAGAATAGCTGGTAAAGCAGTGGAGTCATGAGGCATTTCATTCAGCATGTTTTGAAATAAGTGTAAATATCTGTCCCAATATCGATGCTTTCTCTGACAATGAAGTCTGCAAAGCTTATTGATTTCTTTCATACTCCGTTCAGATGGGTTACAATGTGGTGAATACACTGAAATAAAAACAGGTTTGATTTTACGATTCCGAAGCATGCGTGTCCAAACAGCAGATCAGAATTGTGGTCCGTTATCTGAAATTACTTTAGGAACGTGTCCAACTTCACGTAAGAAATTTTTAACAAAGACGTTGGATACAGACTGTCCAGTGGCTTTACTTAACGGTGTGAAAGAAACAAATTTTGAAGGAAGTTCAACAGCGATTAAAACTTACGAAAATCCATTCGATGTTCTGACAAGGGGCCCAAAGAGATCAACAGTAGCAAATTCTTTTAATTTGGAAGGAATGATAGGAAACAACGTTAGCATGGTGTGAGATGGAAGATGGTTTAGCTTTTTGAGAAAGTTTACAAATAGACAAGACTATCCGAATTCTCTTCTTCATATTGTTAAAATAACAAATCTTCTGAAGAATATGATAACATTTTCGTGGACCAAAATGTGCGTAGCTGAAATGAATTTACCAGATGAGCTTATTAACAAAATCGTCAGGAATGCAAAGTATCCATAGATTGTCTTCAACAGTGCAAAGTTTGAAGAGTATATTGTTTCTAACCAGATAATAATGCCGAATCTGTGTGTCTTTTCATGCCATTTACTTTGGATGTCTTTCCAAATCGGAACTTTACCTTGTTTATGAGCAATGTCCTTTGAAGATGTGGTGATGAAGTTTTCAAAGGCGACTTTCTGAATGTAAAGAATACTGAAATTTTTCTCGAGGTTGCCTACTTTTCTCAAACCTAGCAGGTGCACGTGATAGTGTATCCGCAACAATGTTCTCCTTGCGTGAATGTAGGCTATTGTGAAGTGGAATTCTTGCAGAAACAGTGCCCAACGTTTTAAGCTGTCATGATTTAATTTTGAAGACATAATAAATTTTAATGCACGATGATCACTGTATACTTTTACGTGTTTACCAGAAAGGAAGAAACGGAATTTGTTAAATGCCCATATGATAGCTAAAGCTTCTAATTCAGTAACGGAATAATTTTTTTTCAGATTTTGTTAGCATGCGGCTAGCAAAAGCAATGGTTTTCTGATCAGTAGTGTCATTTTCTACCGCTTCTTGAAATAAATTGGCACCAAGACGGACTTTAGAAGAAACGTTGCTAAGGAAGAAATCTTGTGACAGATGTGGATGAGCTAGTATTGGCGCGTTAAGTAGGGCTTCTTTCAAAGAATTGAATTCCAACTGTGCCTGATCGTCCCAGTTCCAAGTTGTATTTTTTCCAGTGAGAGAACAAAGTTTTGGTGTTACTAGAATTAGCACATTCAGAAAACGACGGTAAAAATTTACGAGACCTAGAACACTGCGGACTTGTTTTTTTTGTGTATGGAACTGGAATGGCTCTGATTGCTTCTAACTTTTCATAATCCAGCCGAATGCCTTCAGAAGAAATAATGTGTCCCAAAAATCTCACCTTTGTCCTACCGAATTCAGACTTTTCCAAGTTAATTGTAATTCCCGATTCTGCAAAATACGTAAAACACTTGAGGATGCGATTATGTTGTTCCCATGAGGCTTCTGCTATTGGAATATCGTCCACATATAAGGTGATGTGAGGTTTTAAGAACTCAGGTGATATGGAATTTAGCATAGGATTGTGTGCTGCTGAAGAAATGTTCAAACCAAAAGGAAATTTTCCGAAACTGATAAGAAAGGCCGAAAAAGAAAAGCAGTGTATTTTCTACATTCAGGATGAAGTTCGATCTGATAAGAGCTGGATCTGAGATCAATAGAAGACAACACTTTTACACCATTAAAATTTTGAAGAAGTTCTTCCAACGCTTGCAGACTGTCTGTTTCAGGAATGCTGATAGTTTTGATTTGTCTCGAACCTCAGAGAAGCCTGATCGATCCATTTTGCTTCTCAACAACATGTAATGGATTGTTGTATGAGCTTACTGCAGGATTAATAATGCCCTCGACAAGCATAGATTGTATTTCTGTTCTAACACGGTCCCTATAATGTGCCGGAATTACGTATAGCCTAACAAAATATGTAGTATGTGCACGAACACGAAACTGGTATTGAAATTCCTTGATTGTTCCTGTTTTGTGAGTAAAAACTGTGGAATGTGCTTGTAAAATGTCAAAAAGATCCTGCCTATAAGTGTCATTACAGTTCTCATTTGTTTGAATTTTATTCTGAATTAAGCTTTGATGTCTTCATTTAATGTGACAGTTCAGATCCCAAACACTCGACCAGTATTCAGCAATCGGTCGCACTAGTGTCCTATATGCGGTCTTCTTTGCTAGTTGTAGGACAAGGGGACCACCACCCCACGCTGAATTGTTGCCAGGTTTGTTCAAGATGGCGAATCCAAAAATGCTAACATACATGTGGCAATTTCACAATGACGTCATGATGGGAAGATTAAATTTTAGTGGGAAAATAGATTAACTGGGCTACCTCCGATAACCTAAGAAAATGGTGAGAAAAGTTTGGTGGGAATTTCAAATTTTAGCATGAAAATGGTTAATTGGTCTGCCTCCACTAACCTAACTCATTCAACCACCTCCTCCTTCTTGGAACTGGTGGGAAACATTCAGTGTCCGTTCAGCTGCAGGAGAGGAAGGAGTGTACCTTATTTTCAGTTGGAGAGCTGCAACAATTTATTTAGGGTGCATATTTCTCGTGTTTATTTATTACGATGATGCAAAACACTCGCCCTGGCATGCTTGGTGTCCCAATATGTAGCCTACAGACCTGAAATAATGCAATATACGTCTGTACAAACACGCAAACAACTCGTGAATTATAAAAATAATGCATGTAAAACGCTCTGCAAACATGCTCACTAAGTGCAAACTGTCGAAAGAATGCATTGCACAGCTTACAGACATGCTCACAAAATAATGCAGTAAACTGATGTATAGACACAATCACTACGTACCAAATTGTCAAACTTTAGCAATGTGTAGTGAGTTGGAACGTTCTGTAAACCACTGAGAACTAGAAACGTAGCTTGTCTGCGAGGATCAGTACGTGAAAACTCGAAAAAAAAAATAGAAAACATAATTCCAGTCGCGAATACCGATTTCGGTGGTATAACTGGTTCCAAATCATCCTTACAATTCACAAAGTCAAGTAAGGTGTTTCTTATATCTAGAGAACCAGGAAACATGTCTTCCATCCAACTTTCACCTGCTAGATGCACACAACACACACCACAGGCGATGTTCTGTCAACCAAATAAAGATGAAAAGTATGCAGAAGCAGCCAACCGGACAATTTACATGGGAGGGAATAATGGTCCAGCACAAACACATATCCATCTTGAACCTTCTCAAATTTTCAAGGAGAACACACACAATCCTGAAGGCTATCCAACACATGCTATTAGTTAGCTATTCAGCTGTTAAAAGGATTGCACTATTAGGTCAGCTACATTCGTGTACTCCAGGTGGCCTTTCCATTCAGATGGCTCCCACTGTAAACTGCAAGTGTGAAACGCTGCCACCATAGGCCACTGCCGCCACGTACTCCTTGCACACAAGGCAGAATCGCCCTAGAAAACCACCCACATATCAGTTATTTGGTCATTTCATCATTTTTTACGTTTTTCTGTCAGGATGCATAATTAGTTTGAGATAGCCTGCGTTTGACTCTTATACAATCACGTGTTCTGTGTGTGGCTTAGAGCACTGTCTACTTGCAATCGTTAACAACAGACCACAACAGTTGCACTAAACATAGAAACTTTATTTATCAACATACAGTATTACCACAAGGATGCAAAACAGTCAAAACTTTGACCTCCTTTGTTTAACCTTAAATCGGCTGAAGGCCACACTCAAAATCCAAGACCCAAGGCCTCAGCAAGAAACTGAAATACAAGGTTCTTCTGGTGGTTTCACCCAAAAATATCTTCTTAATATTCAATCTACACAGGCTGAAGGCCTTAGCAATTTAATTTTAATGGAACATGGCTGGAGGCCACATATTAAGCAATATGAAGAGATTCGATTAAAAGGCAGAAGGCCTTATCTTAAAAAATTCGGCTGAAGGCCCCTTTAATAAATAACAGTCTCATGCTTTTAAGGGCAAGACAAGAACATTAATGTAAGAAATATTGATACTCGGCTGAAGGCCACATATCAACAAAATATGTTTAACGGCTTAAGGCCTAGAAAAAGAGTTTCAATTTAAAAGGCAGAAGGCCTTATCCTAAAACATCTCATGTAAAATTCGGCCGAAGGCCCCATTTAAAAGAATAACAATCTCATGCCTTAAGGGCAAGACAAGAACATTAATTTAAGAGATATTGATACTCGGTTGAAGGCCACACATCAACCAAATAACTAAAACCCAAACAGGGAAATTACTATATAACACACAAGGAACGGCGCTCAGAAGTTTCCAAGGGTCGGCCTGGAATTGTAACACTAACGCCTAATTAGGTGACAAGCAGACTGTCCAACGACTTCTTAATCTGAAGGCAACCCAACCGACAGACAGCCGACAGACCAATCAACAAATCAGTTCCGCTCCACGCAACCAGCAAAACATCCACAAGATTTCAATACAACAACACACAGAATATTGTATCCCACAACGACCAACAACACCTCAGCTATCGAACTACACACTGTGCTGGACAGCAACAACACGACGAGGAAAATACAGTGTCGAAAATTATGTAAACGACCAGGGCAGGTAACCGGAATGTCAACTGCCACAAGGCAGAAAATAGCGCTGGTGAACTTCAGTAACAGGGAATAAATTAAGTTAAACTCCACGGGAAGACGGCTGGAATCTTGGCCGACTTGAATACACACACGTTGTTGCTCGCAAGAATGTCCCAAAAGCGACCACCAAGCTCAAATGAAGAAATACGTATAAACAGATGAAGCTCGACAGTAGGTTAAATGAGGACTCAACTTTCATGTCCAAGATCGGTGGGCGACGAACTTCGTAGCGCTCGCAAGCAGCACCTCACACTCCAACTCTGCGTACACACCGCAGGCGGCCCTGGCCAGAGTACACGCAGCGGAGACTTCCTTGCTGCTGCAAGCCAACCGACCAACCCTGAGGCCCGGAAATGGTGAAAGGACCAAATATACGTTGGCCGCTGAGACGGCCAACCGAACGACCAACCGACGCTCGTCCCGCTCCAATTTCCCTCCGTCGGACAGCGCATGTTGTGTTGCCAGGGGCCGGCGAGCACTGGCTGTCCCCGCTTCACCGGCGCTCCGTCCCCGACTTGACTGCTGCTGCGTCCGGACTGCACTGCTGGTCCATCTCCCACTGACTGCCAGATGTTTTTTTTTTCTTTATTGATTGTCAGCGGGCTGGCAGCAGCTTACTACGCTGCTCTACAGCCTACAGACTTTTTTTAAATAAAGGAAGAAAAAAGAAACAAGGTAAAACAGGCGATAAAATGGTGAGTTATAGAGTAAAATGGCGGAAAAATGCGGAAAGTTAAAACAGAAAGCAAAAGGGGTTGGCAATGTAGATAAAATACACAGGAATCAGACAAGTAACATAGTAGACACACAAAAAACACGGCGACAGTCTGGTTTCTGTTCACAAGAGATAAAAGGCACACCCAGCGACAGTGTGATGGCCGTTCGCAACAAATCCCAAAAAACACAACACGGAACACTCACTGTAAAACACGCACTGTAGGACACTCACTGGAGAACACTGCACGATAGTGGCAGCACAAAGATGACACTCCCGAGCCAAAGGCAAATGGGGGGGGGACCTGTAGGAGGGGGAAAAACAAGGAGGGAGGAGAGGAAAAAAAACGAAAAATGGGGGGGAACCAAGGAGGGAGAGGACTAATAAAGGGGGAGAAGGGGGAGAGGGAATGAGAGGAGGGAAATGTAAAAGGACGCGGGGGAGAGAAGGGGGCAAAGAGAGGGGAGGCGGGGAAGAAAGAGGATGGGAGGGGGGGAGAGGGAGCCCGGGAAAAGGACAGAGGAAAGGAGGGGGAGTGAGGATCAGAGTTGATAGGAGGGATAAATGGAGGGAGAGAGGGAATCATCCGGGAGGGGGAGTTGATGGAAGCCACCTTGGGAAAGGAGATGTAGGGTGTAGAGATGGAGGGTAGGGGGGACACAACGGTGAAGACATGGCAGGGGGCGGGGATTGGAGAGGAGAGGAGCAACCAGGGGGTGAGGGGGTTCAAGACGGCGGGAGGTGTAGAGGATGCGGATATGTTCGAGGAATAGGAGCAGATGGGGGAAAGGAATGAGATCATAGAGGATCCGCGTGGGGGACGGGAGGTGTATATGGAAGGCGAGGCGGAGTGCATGATGCTCAAGGATCTGGAGGGACTTATAGAATTTGGGGGGGGGGGGCAGATATCCAGGCAGGACTGGCATAACAGAGGATGGGACGGATTAAGGATTTGTAGGTGTGGAGGATGGTAGAGGGGTGCAACCCTCAAGTCCGGCCGGAGAGGAGTTTGAGAAGTCGGAGGCGGTTGTGGGCTTGGATGGAGCGGAGATGAGGGATCCAGGTGAGGTGACGGTGAATGGTGAGGCCAAGGTAGGTGAGGGTGGGGGTGAGGCGGACAGGACGGGCGCAGACAGTAAGGGAGAAATCCTGGAGCCGGAAGGAGCGAGTGGTACGACCTACGATGATTGCCTGGGTCTTGGAAGGGTTGAGTTTCAGGAGCCACTGGTTACACCATGCAGCAAAAAGGTCAAGGTGATTCTGGAGAAGGCGTTGGGACCGTTGGAGGGTAGGAGCGAGGGCGAGGAATGCGGTGTCATCAGCATATTGCAAGAGGTGTACTGGAGGGGGGGGGGTTGGGGCATATCTGCCGTGTACAGAAGGTAGAGGAGAGGGGAGAGGACAGAGCCCTGCGGCACACCTGCAGAGGGGTAAAAGGTGTAGGAACTGGCATTATGGATGGTAACATAGGAGGGGCGGTGGGAGAGGAAGGAGGCCATCAGACGGATGTAGTTGATAGGTAGGGCGTAGGTTTGGAGTTTAAACAGGAGACCGGGATGCCAGACACGGTCGTAGGCCTTTTCGAGGTCAAGGGAGACAAAAATGGCGGAGCGACGGGAGTTAAGCTGGAGGGAGAGACTGCCAGATAAACGACGACCCTGAAATACTATCGGTCGCTCCAGAGATGGTATGACAGTGCACTTATCGATGCGCGCTGCTGCTGCCGCTCACGAGCAAGTAACGCAGGAAGTTAGTGACGCCAGTAAATTGAATAAGCGAGGCGGCAGTACCGTAATAGAAAATGACAAACAATAAACGGCATGAACACGAGCCGTGCACATCTCAAAACCCTTCGGTCATCATCTCATGTCTGACGAAACGTGACCATCTTATTTCGACACATTCCTCTAAACGAAGATTTATGTGACGTACTGCATTCCCCTGTCGCATCTTGTGTGTAGCTCAAACGGTTCAAATGGCTCTGAGCACTATGTTACTTAACTTCTAAGGACATCAGTCCCCTAGAACTTAGAACTACTTAAACATAACTAACCTAAGGACATCACAACATCCATGCCCGAGGCAGAATTCCAACCTGCGACCGTAGCGGTCGCGAGGTTCCAAACTGTAGCTCCTTGAACCGCCCGGCCACTACAGCCGGCGTGTGTGTAGCCTTCAGTTTCATAACTACGGTGATTCTAAGATAGTTACAGGTATATGTGAGGTACTGAAATCCCCGGGTATACATCTGCTTCACAAACGTCCTTTATACAGAATTGGTGATTGCATTATCTGTAATGTAACATGTCGAACGCCGCTGATATGCGTTAGTCAGTTTCCTTGTAAGAGGTGTTCTCCGTTACTACCAATCATTTTCTATAGGAATGATGCGAGCATAGTATGATTTTTGAACCGTATCCAATGTGAACAGTGGACGCTATACATCTCTGGAAAACTTTGTTGTTCATGCATCACAGAGAATCGATGTTTTAAGAAAGTAGTTTTTTCCTTTTAAGTTTGTCACCATAGTTTGTTGTAGAGAAACCAACAAGAAGGATGTACGTCATGCGCTGGAAATAGGGTATTTCTTACATTGGAATATTAACAGCTTTGCATTCCACATGACTAATTGGCTGAAAACGGCAACGATTTAGCATTATAGCCTATTTTAAGTGCAGAGCCTTGCAGCCTTAGAAGTGCCTGTGATTATGTTCTCTCTTACCAATACCTTCTTGGTACTGACCCCAGCGTAGTTGATTTACGTAAAATGCTTCGAACTCCGTCCATCTGGAGCTCCGTCATGCATAAAAACCAACTCTTTTTTCCTCTTCTCAACCGTCTGCTATTACATCACAACACTTTCATATCTACTGCTATATACCGTTAAGGGGTGATAATCTCCTCGACATGAGTACATCTGGAGAAATCTCGTGCACTTGGATGAGTGCGGAACAGCAGTTACGGACCCAGCACACGCTTTTCCTTCGCGAGATGCAGAATGTAGACGTCTATTTCTGGTCAGCTGCAGATTAAATCAGTGACAGGACTGCGGAGCAAGCTGGTCAGAGACATTGTGAGAAGATCTTTCAGTATCTGACTTTATCCTATGAATGCGATAATGCCCTGTGACTTCCATCCGCATTGACAACGACAGTAAATTATGCACTACGCTCTAAGTGCTAGAAATATGTAGATAGCTTTCTGGTATACTTTGCTGTATATGTTTGAGAATTAACGATGAATGGACATACCACACAAGCATCTATCTACATTCGCAATGTTATTCACAAATTAGAGGAGGGGTGGTTTAGCGACGATACAGAATCTGGGAAGCATGCTGCTGCTTCATTGGTCAGTGTTGAAATTACAGTAAAAGTGCTAAAGTTGTTCACTCTATCAGCTGTGATGCTTATTATTACAGTACGTCGGTGACGTCTTTTCCATCCCAACCGTTCATGGGTACGCTGTTGATTACCACATAATGAATGACTGAGATCACTTGTTTGACATGGAGGGGCAGCACCTTCTGAGGATGGCTAGTACCGAAACAGTGATCCCATGCATGCCTACTATCCGAGGAATCCATCGAAATGGAACACTCAGCTATCAGCTATTCTGTCAGTGTAACAGATGACATTAAATGTAGAGGCCGTCAATCACCTGTGGACGGCAAGTTGGAAACGCTCCACAACGATGCAAAACTCATCCACTTTCCATATGTTGTGACTGTCTCTTATTTAAAATCATCCAGTATGTGTGTATTGTGGTAGCAGCAGCAACTACAAGATTTACACTGTGTTACATCTATGTTTCTGTGAGAGGCAATGGATCAAAACGAGCTAATGTCAGTTTAGAACCTGACACGAATCTTGAAGTCATGGCGGAAAAAAACAAAATACACTCCTGGAAATTGAAATAAGAACACCGTGAATTCATTGTCCCAGGAAGGGGAAACTTTATTGACTCATTCCTGGGGTCAGATACATCACATGATCACACTGACAGAACCACAGGCACATAGACACAGGCAACAGAGCATGCACAATGTCGGCACTAGTACACTGTATATCCACCTTTCGCAGCAATGCAGGCTGCTATTCTCCCATGGAGACGATCGTGGAGATGCTGGATGTAGTCCTGTGGAACGGCTTGCCATGCCATTTCCACCTGGCGCCTCAGTTGGACCAGCGTTCGTGCTGGACGTGCAGACCGCGTGAGACGACGCTTCATCCAGTCCCAAACATGCTCAATGGGGGACAGATCCGGAGATCTTGCTGGCCAGGGTAGTTGACTTACACCTTCTAGAGCACGTTGGGTGGCACGGGATACATGCGGACGTGCATTGTCCTGTTGGAACAGCAAGTTCCCTTGCCGGTCTAGGAATGGTAGAACGATGGGTTCGATGACGGTTTGGATGTACCGTGCACTATTCAGTGTCCCCTCGACGATCACCAGTGGTGTACGACCAGTGTAGGAGATCGCTCCCCACACCATGATGCCGGGTGTTGGCCCTGTGTGCCTCGGTCGTATGCAGTCCTGATTGTGGCGCTCACCTGCACGGCGCCAAACACGCATACGACCATCATTGGCGCCAAGGCAGAAGTGACTCTCATCGCTGAATACGACACGTCTCCATTCGTCCCTCCATTCACGCCTGTCGCGACACCACTGGAGGCGGGCTGCACGATGTTGGGGCGTGAGCGGAAGACGGCCTAACGGTGTGCGGGACCGTAGCCCAGCTTCATGGAGACGGTTGCGAATGGTCCTCGCCGATACCCCAGGAGCAACAGTGTCCCTAATTTGCTGGGAAGTGGCGGTGCGGTCCCCTACGGCACTGCGTAGGATCCTACGGTCTTGGCGTGCATCCGTGCGTCGCTGCGGTCCGGTCCCAGGTCGACGGGCACGTGCACCTTCCGCCGACCACTGGCGACAACATCGATGTACTGTGGAGACCTCACGCCCCACGTGTTGAGCAATTCGGCGGTACGTCCACCCGGCCTCCCGCATGCCCACTATACGGCCTCGCTCAATGTCCGTCAACTGCGATGGAGCTCCGTATCCCACGGCAAACTGGCTGACACTGACGGCGGCGGTGCACAAATGCTGCGCAGCTAGCGCCATTCGACGGCCAACACCGCGGTTCCTGGTGTGTCCGCTGTGCCGTGCGTGTGATCATTGCTTGTACAGCCCTCTCGCAGTGTCCGGAGCAAGTATGGTGGGTCTGACACACCGGTGTCAATGTGTTCTTGTTTCTATTTCCAGGAGTGTATATGCCAGTGTACAAAGCGTGTTACAGCAGAGAAAAGCAGGGACTCTCTCCTGTGACTGATGGTCTGTGGGATATGGTCCTCCTACAGTACAGGCGATAAAACTTTACACTGGTCTGTGCAAGCGACTGGCCACCTGCTCCCATGCATCAATAACAGGATCGCCACGTATGCTCCATGCAGCCATGGAGACTGTTTCCTTGTTTTGTTTGATATATCAGAAGAGAGAGATGCGGTAAAAATCTTGTAGAATTCTCTATCGGATGAAGTTAGTGGAGTGTTTATAATTCATAATTTTTCTCTATGCGATGGTACAGAATAACGATGATAAAATGTTTGGGTGATAGACGTGAATGAACTGTGACGTTTGTGGATGTGCTTCGGACTGCAGTACCTGTGTGATGTTGAGTCCTAATTTACCCAATAAGAGACAACACCATAACTGTGCGTATTGTCTTTTATACTACCTTATTTTGCACGAGCAGGCTTGGTTTGGCGCTGGCATTACACATGGAACACAGTTGGCGAAGCTACGACAAAAAGTTCCCATTTCCACCGAGTGGTCAAAACTTGATCCTATCACATTAACTCAGCTCAGTCTATTTCTAAATGGTTCAAATGGCTCTGAGCACTATGGGACTCAACATCTTAGGTCATAAGTCGCCTAGAACTTAGAACTACTTAAACCTAACTAACCTAAGGACATCACACACACCCTTGCCCGAGGCAGGATTCGAACGTGCAACTGTAGCAGTCCTGCGGTTCCGGACTGCAGTGCCAGAACCGCTAGACCACCGCGGCCGGCTAGTCTATTTCTACATGGGTTCCTAAATGTGCTAGATACAGCTGGCTCAGATTCTGCTGAGCTCCGACTTTAATTGGAACTGTCACGTGCGCAAAGCTGCCAGGATGGCAGGGCACAGTCTGAGGAGCAATTACAAGATGCCTAGGGACTACCTAAAATCACGTTGTAATTTTTTCTTTAACAAATAGGTTCAAAAAATGTGCCTCGTTTCGAGATATGAAAGTGCCATGAATGTGATTCACTAGAGGCTACAATCATTAAAAGGCTTTCTCATAGGTTCCAATGCTTGTGTGTGGTGGAATGGAGAGACCTGATTCCAAATTAGTATTTCTATGGGAAAGCAGAACAGTAGAGACCTGAAAAGCCAGTGTACATTTCTTACGACCTCAATCAGCGCACCATCTACTGTATGTGATATTTCTCAATCAACCATCGCCATAACCCAGTAGACATATTGCAGAACCGACGAAGTCGTATCGAAACAAAATTCGTTACAAATACTGGGGGAATATCTAGTGGCAGCAAGAGGGAGTTGGAAAAACCGGCTTCATACCACGTTCCTTAGACGAATCTCCTTCTAAATATGGTGATTTTATTACGAGTTTACACTGTCGGCGACGTGTAACTGCACTTTCGGCCGGTTAATACACACTCCGGCGATCACCATCTATATTCAGTGTCGCGGTATTTGTGTGGAGAAACCACTTCATTTGGAGGTAACTCCATACCTCGATTTAAGAGGCTTTTACAGTTTTTAACATGGATATCGTTAGAGATACTTGGGTGCATCTAGAAACAAGACCGCTTGTGACAGTAACATGGCTGCTGCAATGTCCTTTTAACATCTGGCTGCTTGTAAGACGATTACGCCTCCCTTTCTAAGACATAGTGGTACCATTCGCAAGAAGAACTTGTGAGACATGTCCACCCATTGCTGATGTTCGATCAGGTATTGTTTCGTGTCGCCAACATTCAGTTACTGGACAAGTATTCTGTTTAGTAGTAGAGATAGACTCTGCTTGAGCACCAGGCTTACGTTTGTGTGTTCTGACATGTGCCAAGAGAATGTCTATGTCCTTTTATAAAGGAAGGTAAGGTTTTGATATGCAAAACTGCGATGGCCACAAAGGGAATGAAAGATATTTGTACTTGGAAAATTATGTCCAGTCATAAGAATGGTACAGATACTTCTCTTTCCAGAGCATCAGACATCAGCAGGAAGTATTTCCGATACTTTTCTCATTGTCGAATGCCGATCAGTTGAGACTGCAATCGTAATATTTAAATGTACGTACAGTGATAAAATGTATGTAGCCAGTTTCCTAGGACGATTCTGCCGGTGTGCGAGGAGTACGTGGTGGCCGTGGTCTGTAGCGGGAACGACTGACTCTTCTGGTTTACGGCAGGAGCTGTCTGAACGGGAAGGCCAACTGAGGTACAGGACTGTGGCTGACCGAAACGTGTCGCCCTCTAGATGGCTGAATAGCGAACTAATACTCGGTATGTGTTGGGGATAGCCTTCGTGATCGCATGTGTTCTCCATGGAAATTTGACATGATTCAATATGGACATGTGTTTCCGCAGGGCCAGTATGTAAATAGTCCAATTGACTGCTTCTGCACATTTCCCATCTTTATTTGGTTGAGAGCACATATATCGTGATGTGTGTTGTTTGCATGTAGCAGGTGAAACACGGGTGAAAGAGACGTTTGCTAGTCCTCCAGACACGAGAAACACCTTAGTTGACTTTGACTTTGATTTGAAATCTGTTATATCACCGGCATCAGTATTCGCCAGTGGAATTATCAGTTTTCTCTATTTTATTTTTTCGATTTTTTACGTAAAGATCTTCGCAGACGGGATAAATATCTAGTTTTCAGTGGTTTACAGTACATTCCACCTCGCTGTAAATCGCTAAAGATTCGGATTTCTAGAGAAATAATTTGCGGCCTATATCTTCAGAACTATACTGTGCAACCAATACCGCTATTCAAACGATATTGCTATGCGCATGATATCGAGAAGTATCGCGCAAATGGTATGACATTCTGATAAACCATGCGAAAATACCTATGTTCTTGTAGTCCGAGAGTCTGGAGATAGCTGTAGAAAGCAAGCAATCTAGCAAGCACGTTGGGGGCCAGAAACAGTAATGCCTTTGTGTCGAGGGGAGCCTTGGTCTGCTGAGGGCACTCTGGTCACTTGTCAGCCCAGTGTATGGGGGTTGATGATTTGTGACCATCGGCTGCACTGGGTGACAAGCCTAGTTTGCGGGAAGTATCTAGTGCTGTGAGGACTATATACGGTGCATGTGCCTATGCTGTCAGTTTTCGCGGTGTATGTACGAGTGTCTCACGGTCGATAGCTATATGCAGGATTCAGAGTGCTGATTTTGTATGGTGCAGGAAACAAACTGTGTTTACTACATTGATATGGTGTGTGGTGATATATAGCGGCGTTGGAGATTGGTTTCACACTGAAGTATTCAAGCTTCCTTTGTCAGTGGCGGAGCAGTGTTTTTTCGTATTTCATGATCTGTAGATGACTTTTGCAGTATTTAACTGTCAGTTCGATATCTCGATCTGTAAAAAATAATTTTACCACTGCAAGCCTCGTCTGCAGAAAATGGCGGGCAGTGGTAAGACACCAGCAGCATCAGTAGATTAGCGAGCTCCAGGGAAAAAAAAAAAAAAAAAAAAAAAAAAAAAAAAAAAAAAAAACTCATGCTTTGCTCGACAGTAGCAGAGCACTGTAGTTGAATAAGTGTATTTCTCTATTTCATGATCTGTAAACCACTTTCACAAGGTTTAACTGTCAGTGCAATATGGCTGCTATGTGTTTTTTTCGATCTATACAAAATACTTTTGCCACTGAAAGATTTGTAATTTGTCTGTCTGCGGAAAAAAATGGCGGACAGTGTTCCCATTTCGGAAGTAGCAGCAGTAGCACTTTGGCAGGTAAATTCAGTAGGAGCCAATCAGAACACTCCATTTGTTCAGAAGACATCCTTTGTGTGGGACATAGTGGCCCCTACAGACTGGCTCAAACAAGATGAGGGGAAAGGTACCTACAGAAAGTTCTGAGAGTAACGTGGTGTCTTCTTTGTTTCTGTCTTCAGAGACAAGTTCAAACAGACCATACATCTCTGGCAGGATGCTGTCCCTTCAAACAAGAAGAATGCTTTTATGAATAACTGTGTTTTCACAATCATGCACAGACATGATGAAGGTTTCTAGTGGTGAGAGAAAGGTAACACATTCAGGGTGCCTCGTTAGGGCTATCAGGAAGAATGCATTCAGTGTTATTCGTAAACAGTTTCTGAAAGCAGTACAAAAGATTTCTATAGTATGAGTCTGTCCACAGGACACAGGAGATTTGGGTATCGACGTGTGACGTCTGCATAATATTGACAAATTTTTAGCTGTGCCATACCGTTGTTCTTCAAAAGCAGGTCGTCACAGGCGTTAATAAGGTCTGCTGAGGCATGCTTTGAACAGGCTGTCCTGTTAGGGCAAGAATTTCCAGTCGGCTTGGTTGGCCGAGCGGCTCTAGGCGCTACAGTCTGGAACCGCGCGACCGCTACGGTCGCAGGTTCGAATCCTGCCTCGGGCATGGGTGTGTGTGATGTCGTTAGGTTAGTTATGTTTAAGTAGTTCTGAGTTATAGGGGACTGATGACTTCAGAAGTTAAGTCCCATAGTGCTCAGAGCCATTTGAACCAAGAATTACCATGCAGACAAGCCATGCATTTTTACCCAAAGGTAGATCGCCACAGACGTCTGTTGAGGCTTGTTTGGAACAGGCAGTCCTGTTAGGACAAGAATTTCCATGCAGACAAGCTGAGACATCACGAAAGCTCCTACAAAGAAAGAGGTCGTCAACTATTTGTGTGCCATTTTACGATTTCTCGGACATGGTTATGTGTAATGGACGGGTTGTTTCGTTAAGATCGCTAGAAAAAAGGAATCCTGTGTTATTCTGGGATATTTTCGTAAACAGTTTCTGACAGCAGTGCAAAAGATTTGTATAGCGTGTCCAGAGGGAGACTTGGCTGTCATTTACATAGACATGAGACGTCAGTATAACACTGACAACGTTTTAGCCGCACTTGCACCTTGGGTGGGTCACTAGGAAAACATCTCGCTCGGCAATTAGGCTGCGTTATAGAGCTGTCACATATTGAAGCTCTCACTGGGTCCTCATTCACGTCACGGGCACCAGGCAGACACGTCTTGGCACTAATCCGTGCTGGACCAGCAGGTACAAGGGCGATGTGTCAGCATACCAGCCACAGTGGCCAGGTAAACACTTTACCATCCTCTCCAGGTGTATGTACACAGACGCGTCTCGACTGTGGGACAGGCTGGACCGGAGTGCATGCTCGACACTGCCGATCATGATTGTGCGTTGGACCTCTGTGGGTAACAGATCGCAGATACGTCACAGTCGAATTTTTTAACCATAGTTCTAAAGTTTCTTTTTTTTTCTTTTTTTTTACATACAATGACTGTTTATGCACTGCATTATTTCGGCTGTTTAAGAGTTGTGAGCTTGTTTTCAGAGCATTATATATGCATCATTTTGACAATTTTATATGAAGTGAATGTGTTTGTACATCAGTGTACTGCATTATTTTATTGACCTGACTGTATTCTGTGCAATGCATTATTTCGACAGTTAACAATTAGTGAGCCTGTTTACAGGGCAATTTACATGCATTATTTTGAGAAATTTCGAGTTTTTTGCGCATCTCTTCCTAAGTGTACTGAATTATTTCGGTAATTAATTAGTAGTTTTCAGATCTATAGGCTATGTATTGTGACCCCAAGCATGTCAGGACGAGTGATTTGTATCTGTATAATAAATAAACTTCTTGAAATCCACCCCTATATAAATTCTTTCAGCTCCTCAACTGAAAATAAATGAAATCCACAGCCTCCTCTCCAGCAGCTTAATGGACACCGACCGTTTCCCGCCAATTCCGAGGAAGAGGTGGTGGTTGGATGACTTAGGTTAGTGGAGGTAGCCCAAATGACCTATTTTCATGCCTAAATTTGAACTTCCCTCCAAACTTTTACCACTGTTGTCTTATGTTCTTGGAGTTTGCCTGAGTGACCCTCATTCCCACCATTTTTTCCCGCAAAAATTTTCCCATCATTTTCTTAAGATAGCCAAGTTGACCTATTTCCGCGCCTAAATTTGAACTTCTGGCCATGGCGTCGTTGCGACATTGCCACATCTATCGCCGCCATCTTCGATCCGCCATCTTGAATAGTGGTGCCCCCCACCCCCTCCCTTATCCCAATACTCTCGCTTTTCTAAAATTCTTCCAATAAACCGAAGTCGATCATTCGGTTGTCCTACCAGAAACTTCACATACTAGTTCCATTTCATATCGCTTTGCAGCGTTGCACCCAGATATTTGAACGATGTGACTGTGTCTAGCGAGACACTACTTACGCTGTAACCGAACTTTTCATATTCATCCGCATTAACTTGCATTTTTTAATGTTTAGAGCTATCTACAACTCATACCACCAACTGCAAACCTTGTCTAAGACATACTGTATCCTACTATAGTCACTCCGACACCTAACTACAGACGAAAGCATCATCAGTAAACAACCACAGATTCCTGCCCACACTGTGCGCCAGATCATATACGCGTATAGAAAATGACAGCAATTCATATCCTCCTGCAACACTTTCTTCTGTTCTTTCCCTTGTTGCCACATTCCAGTTCTCCAAGATTGTTAGATTATCGTATAGTTTTACGTAGTGAATTACCGGATCAATAGTCACATACACTTTACCTTTCTCTTCATCTTCTGCTGGCGACGTTCCATGTACACCCAAACTTTCGTTTTTGGCATTGACTGTTTCACTCTATAGCTACACAGAATCTGTGCATTTCCCTTTTCAGATTTTATAGATTCCCTATCACAGCCATACTTCAGACATCCCACACCCCGACTGGTAATTTGCTACCCTTTCGTCGATTTTTCAGTTTTTTTCTCATGGTTGTTTCGCGCTTTGGGCGGTCTCTGCCAGAGATCCGACGAGAGGACTATTCTGCAATCTGTTCACAATGGGGAGATAATCATGATACTGTTTCACTTAATGGCAAATGTAATATTGATACATACTGTCTGGCTTTAATGCAGAGGTTTCCATTCTCATATTATTTCTGAATCGTCAGCTTGTACAGGCAGTCTCGCAAGCCACGGGCAAAAACTAGCCTTGAAATTCTGTCCGCTCGTCCGCCCTCTTTGACAAGGCCATTGGCGGAAGAAGGGCGACTGATTGCACAAAGAGCCGTCTGCCGCCATCGCTGATATTTTTTATTAATAATTAAGCAATGGCTGGATTCGAAGACGAGAAGAAGGAAATTTTTACCACTACCCTACACCTCGGTGTTCACAACTCGTTACCTGTAGGATGGGGTAACATTAGAGAAAAGCTGATGTATAATGTTTCAGCAAAGCAATTTTGCTTTTAACGGAGAAACTGATGAAAAATTTATAGAGTTAACAAGAAGTAAATGTCGTGGTTTATACTGGGGTCATTTTTAGATTCTAGTACAAAATATATTATACTGCATCGAACGTAATAGAAGGTATCAATTTGATAGGCGGTAAAGATGTGAATAAATTTTGACGTTGACTATTGAACGTGGTTACTTGCATTTAGAGCAAACGTGAATATTTAAAATACGCTGCTGGTCGGTTTAATTAGGCAGGCGTTAAGTATCTACTAGACCAGTTTGTCAGGTTTTTCATGCACGAATAAACGCAGCTATTACATAAAATTTATCGTTCTTCCCAGTCCTCTCGGAAAACGATGAATGAATGTACGCCGGTGCGCAGTTAATATTCTTCATTCTTTTTTTTTTTACCCTTGCTAATGCGTAATCTCTTAGGTAACCGCATGGAGTAAACAATTTCTAAGAAGTGCATCTTCATGTTTTCGCAGCGTTAAGACTGTTCTATAAAATTCTGGCGTGCAGCAGCAAAAATTCAGTTTCTTCTAATATTTCGGTGAGCCGAGGTGACTAACGCACCAGCACTTGCTCCGTCCATTTAAACCCGAGGACCGAATACTGCGGATGCGGCCAAAGATTCATAAGGCGCCAGAGACGCTGGTGGCGGCAAAGAGGTGAAACATATACATGGAAATTAAATCTATGGCTGCGCAGTCGATCCAAAGGGTGATATTGATGATTGACGGAGAGCTGTAGCGTCGCGACGTCTTTGAAATTTAATCACAGAAATTGCCGTATTTAGTTCTCCCAAGCTATTTTAAATTTCAGCCACCCAAATTTGAAGCAGTATTCAATTGACGAGTGGAAAAGGTTGTTTATAATTAGGTGGAACTGAGGTGATGGTCGAAGTAGAGAGGATATAAAATGTAGACTGGCAATGGCAAGGAAAGCGTTTCTCAAGAAGAGAAATTTGTTAACATCGAGTATAGATTTAGGTGTCAGGAAGTCGTTTCTGAAAGTATTTGTATGGAGTGTAGCCATGTATGGAAGTGAGGCATGGACGATAACTAGTTTGGACAAGAAGAGAATAGAAGCTTTCGAAATGTGGTGCTACAGAAGAATGCTGAAGATAAGGTGGGTAGATCACGTAACTAATGAGGAGGTATTGAATAGGATTGGGGAGAAGAGAAGTTTGTGGCACAACTTGACTAAAAGAAGGGATCGGTTGGTAGGACATGTCTTGAGGCATCAAGGTATCACAACTTTAGCATTGGAGGGCAGCGTGGAGGGTAAAAATCGTAGAGGGAGACCAAGAGATCAATACACTAAGCAGATTCAGAAGGATGTAGGTTGCAGTAGGTACTGGGAGATGAAGAAGCTTGCACAGGATAGAGTAGCATGGAGAGCTGCATCAAACCAGTCTCAGGACTGAAGACCACAACAACAAACAACAGAGGAAAGACAAGGTAGATGCCACCTGAACTTAAGAAAGTGCAATGATAAATAAATACCGATTTTTTTGTTTTGTAGTGCACGTCTAGAGGCAAAGTATTTGCAACTCATGTGACTAAATAAGTTTAGAAGAAATAGACAGCAACAAAGCTATGATACAAATAATTTAGAAACCTTCATTGTAATTCTATAGCCTTTTTACTGGTCTACCTTTCTGTTAGATTTAGTAATTTCCAGCGTAGGGTGTGTGATTTCGGTAATTACTGTAATAAGCGCACTGCGAAGAGAATTCACTGTTGGTTCAACATTTATGGGCTAATCTACAGGGTGTTTCAAAAGAACATACGTATTACAAAGTATTATTTTGTCCAAACTATCGATCGCTGCACCTCGGCTCAGCTATTGGAGAAAGGAGTACATAGTCTAGTTTATATTAATGGCCGCTAAATGTCAGTTGTCTTCTATTTTGCTTGGTAACCGCCATATGTTTAAAATGGCTACTCCGCAGCAGAAATCATATTGAGTTGTCGAGTTTGCGAAGTGCAATTCCGTGAGTACAGTGCAAAGCCGTTTCAGGCTGAGGTACAAAATTGATCCTACGAATGGATGGAACATTCGCAGATGGTATCGACTGTTTCTAGATACTGGATGTGTATGTAAAGGAAGGAGTCCTGGCCGCCCCTGTGTTCCTGAAGAAAACGTTGCACGAATTCAGATTGCTTTCCAGCGTAGTCCTTCAAAATCAACTCGTCGTGCCAGTCGAGAGTTACAGCTGCCTACAAAAACAATTTGGCGCGCTTTCAGACTTCGGTTGGTTATGAAGCCGTACAAGTTAAAGCTGTTATAAGCTCTGCGTACTGATGACAAACGCAAACATGTGGCATTTTGCAACAAGATTCTTGATGCTATTGACAATGATAACACTTTCGCACAACGCATCGTGTTCAGTGATGAAGCGACTTGCCATGTTAGTGGTCAGGTAAACAAACACACTGTTCGAAATTGGGGCCTACAGAACCCACATGCAGCCATTGAACATGTACGGGATTCGCCCAAAGTCAGTGTGTTTTGTGCGCTAACCCCATCATCTGTTTACAGCACATTCTTCTTGGATGGAAACACGGTTAACGGTCAGGAGTATCTCGCTATGTTACAAAACTGGTTGTTTCCAAGACTGCAAGAAGACAACTTCAGTTTCAACAAGACGGGGCACCCCTTCATTGGAGTCGCCAAGTGCGTGAATATCTGAATGAAACTCTACCGAACCGTTGGACTGGGCGTCAAGGAGCTGGCGCCTTATCATGACTCAGCTGAGCTTCACGGTCACGCCCTGTGACTTCTTCCTGTGGGGTTTCGTTAAAGACAACGTTTATGTACCACCACTCCCACAGAACCTGGAAGAGTTGAAGAACTGGATCTGTACTGCCATAACAACAGTGATGAAGGACATGCTTGCCCGGGTATGGGAGGAATTTGAGTATCTATTTGATATTGTTCGTGTCGCTGATGGAGGACATATTGAACATCTCCAGAATGAGATTTTCACTCTGCAGCGGAGTGTGCGCTGATATGAAACTTCCTGGCAGATTAAAACTGTGTGCCCGACCGAGACTCGAACTCGGGACCTTTGCCTTTCGCGGGCAAGTGCTCTACCATCTGAGCTACCGAAGCACGACTCACGCCCGGTACTCACAGCTGGCAGAAGCTGTGAGTACCTGGCGTGAGTCGTGCTTCGGTAGCTTAGATGGTAGAGCACTTGCCCGCGAAAGGCAAAGGTCCCGAATTCGAGTCTCGGTCGGGCACACGGTTTTAATCTGCCAGGAAGTTTCATATTGAACATCTGTAATCTGAACTTGAGAGGTTCATAAATATGTGTGTAAAGTTCCATATTCGCATGTCTTAAACTTTAATAAATATATGCATTCGAAATACGTATATTCTTTTTGAAACACTCTGCATTTATGTTAAAATGAGCGAAGTAAAAATTGTGCAGTGCTTTTCGGGTAAGTGAACAGAAAAATAGAAGCTTGTGAGAGAAACGGAAAGACAAGGGAAAAAATGGGAGAACGAAAAGGAAAGACGAAAGGAAAGGCAGGAGAGAGAGGAGGGACAAGTAAGGGACCATAATTTGTCAAACGTTTTCAGAAAACATTCGAAGAAATCAAACAATACTTCAGTAGTAGAGTCATCTTACTAGGAACAGTAGATCTGAGACGAGATGAAATATTTGTAAGATGAAGCCGAAGTATGTGATAAGGAAAACCAAAGAGAGATTAGAGACCTTGGATCAGGATTTCCAGTCCTATGCAAAGAAATGGAAACTGAAAGGTGGAAGGAGTATACAGAGATTCTTTACAAGGTAGATGAAGGCAATATCACAGAAATGAAAGAGGACGTAGATGAGGAAGAGATGGGAGATACGATACTGAGAGAAGAAATTGACAGAGCACTGGAAGACCTAAGTCGGAACAATGCCCAGTAATAGGAGCAGGCTACATTCCGTAATTACTACTGATAGCCTTGCGAAATAGTCATGACAAAACTCTTCCGTCCGGTGTGCAAGGTGTATGAGACAGGCGAAACAGCATCAACCTTCAAGAAGAATACAGTAACTCCTTTTCAAAAGAAAGCATGTGCTGAACGGTGTCAATACTACAGAACTATCACTTTAATATATCATGTTTGCAAAATAGTAATACAGATTTACAGAAGATTCCAAAAACTGTTGGGACCGAGCGAGGTAGCGCAGTAGTTAGCACACTGGATTCGCACTCGGGAAGACAACAGTTCAAACCCACATCCGGCCGTTATGATTTAGGTTTTCTGTGATTTCCCTAAATCGCTTCAAGCCAGGATGGATCCTTCGAAAGAGCATCGCCAATTTCCTTCCCCATCCTTCCCTAATCCGATGGGACCGATAACCTCGCTGTCTGGTCCCTTCCCCAAATCAACCAAGCAAACAAACAACCAATAAACTGTTACGACACGAGGTCAGGGAATATCGATTTGGATTCTGGAAAGATGTAGGAACACATTAGGCAATACTGACCCTACAGCTTATCCTATAAGATAGGTTAACGAAAGGAAAACCTTGATGAGTCATGCCATTTCCCCCCTGCACCCAAACCACCGTCTGACCAAGATCAGTTGTCCTATGCATCAAATTACAGGAACTAATAATTTTGGGGTGAACTTAAAATATTGGTTGGAACATTGAAAAATTGGTCTGCTGCACTAAAATGTTTCATGTGGAATTAGGGCTATTGTCCTTTGGGAAATACTTAATGGTGCACTGTCAGGCTGGCTACCTAGAATACCAGTACCAGCGTAATTGTGACACGAGAATCCAAGATGGCTGACCTAGAGTACAAGATGGCGTCTGGGACATACTGGCGCAGCTGTATGACATCACAATCCAGCTCTGACATGTGGGGCCATTTATATAACAGTATAGAATTCTGGGATACTGCTCAGATCTGTTGTGCTGTTTATAGCAGTGTGTCATTCCAGTATTCTTGGCCAGACTTGGGACAAATTCTATGATGTCAGAATCAAAGTTCCAGAAACTAGAACTATGACGTCAGAGACAAAGAATGTTTGTGCAGATCCGGCATGTGAAATGCTTTCCTTGGCTAATGGTTCTAATGGCTCTGAGCAATATGGGACTTAACATCTGAGGTCATCAGTCCCCTAGAACTTAGGACTACGTAAACCTAACTAACCTAAGGACATCACACACATCCATGCCCGAGGCAGGATTCGAACCTTCGACCTTAGTGGTTGCGTGGTTCCACACTGAAGCACCTACAACCGCTCTGCCGCAACGACCGACTTTCCTCGGCTACTGAAAGGTGTACTGTCACTTTCTCCAAACTCTAAGTTCGAGTCTCTCCACATGCGTCTTTATTTAAACAAATACCGGGAGGCACAGATCTTCTGGACATGTCCAGTGCCTATATTTATTCCCCTTAGATAAAGTCCAAACCAAACAAATATGTTAACAGGGAGAGCTGAAAATTTCGTGAGCTTGTGATCAACAGACCGACGGAGAAGTACACAACAGCACACGACTGCAGCCGCTGTCTATAACAGTGTAGAATTGCAGCATATTGGCCCAGAATTGGCTCATTCCTACTATACGCACTAAAGCAGTTGTCACCCTAAGTTTAAATTTGGAATGTCACACAGGACAGAGTAGTCTGATGACCTACTTGAGGGAGGAGGAGGACATTAGTGTTTAACGTCCCGTCGACAACGAGGTCATTAGAGACGGAGCGCCGAGCGGGATTAGCCGAGCGGTGTAGGGCGCTACAGTTATGGGCTGTGCGGCTGGTCCCGGCGGAGGTTCAAGTCCTCCCTCGGGCACGGGTGTTTGCATTTGTCCTTAGGATAATTTAGATTAAGTAGTGTGTAAGCTTAGGGACTGATGACCTTAGCAGTTAAGTCCCATAAGATTTCACACACATTTGAACACATTTTTGAGAGACGGAGCACAAGCTCGGATTAGGGAAGGATGGGGAAGGAAGTCGGCCGTGCTCTTTCAAAGGAACCATCCCAGCATTTGCTTGGAGTGATCTAGGGAAATCACGGAAAACGTAAATCAGGATGGCCGGACGCGGGATTGAACCGTCGTCCTCCCGAATACGAGTCCAGTGTGCTAACTGACCTACGTGACATACTTCTCCAAGTCACTGGTTGTCCTAACTCAAATTTTGGATCCCTCCACATGTGTCTGTCAGAATTCGAATTCTAAAATATTCGCGCTATGCCATCAGAGTGACAAGAAGTTTGTGCAGGCCTACTCCCTTTCGACAGTACAGTTGGACAAATTCAGCCCTACACATCAGCCACTGTAACTTCAGAACGCTGAGAATAACCACTCAGCCCCAGTTGAAAATGATGAGAAGTATACTATCGAACTGTATAGCACTCGTCCTAAATTTAAAACAGAGTACCTCACTGATGCAGCCTGTATCGTCGTCACTATCATGTGTAGTTGGAACAGGAAAACTATCTGCTTGGGTCTTTATTTAAGTGAACACCGCACCGAGAAAGGTATCTTCAGCGCACAATTCGAAGTTTTGCGTCGCTGGTACCACCGTTAGACCGCTGATTTCCTAGGCAGCGCTGGAATGCCGCTACCAACAACACAAGAGACAGCATAGCATTATTCAATATCCCAAGACTGTCTCGAAACTGTCCACAAACCGTGACACCATATGCTTGAGCGCGAACGATGTACCGCTATGTTCTCACCCCCTTTCACGTCCAGTAGAGAGAAGCAGGTGCCACGTCATACAGAGATCATCCCTAGCCTACAGGGCTCTGCAGACTCGCTTCGCTCCACATGATGTCACACGGTTCCATGTGCAAGCAACGAATACGCTGTCATACAATTTTAAAACTGAATTTTACACTGGAAATAGGGAATATCCATTGCCAGGAACTCATTAATTCAGTGACAGTCCTCGCTTATTTTTCTCATGTTGTAACAGCTGAGAACTGTATTTAACATGTTGGATCAGCTGGTATAGTACAAAATATTAATTTTTTCCAGATACATAGGAGAATTAGCACATCAAATCTATCCCTCCCTTACGGTTACACACATGCAAAAAAGAATCAAATGTAGACACCAATCCAACAAACGACCCATGAAGACAGCAAAATTTGTGTAAAGCCAGCTCTCCAGGTAATCTGGAAACGATTATTGTACTGACAACACTAAACCTTGCACTGAAATCAGCGAATATTTACTCCAAAAATAAACAATATTCCGCTTAAACTGGAGACTTTCCACTGCTAATACTTAACATCTAACGTCTCCATAGGCTTTCTAAATGGTGGTAGGCGACATACGTATAACAAGTCATTGACTTTCTCCTCGAAATAAATGGGGGAAAAACTAGGAGCCAAACATTACAGATCTACTAGTGAAAGTTAATCTGGCAGCGTTGTACACAGTGAAACTCATCCTGGCATGGGACACCACAATGAATGTTAATCTGTTTCGGGGCTATATTAGAATACTGA